>NC_050497.2:1203308-1804962 GCF_012460135.2 Molothrus ater | reverse complement strand
GCTACAACATGCCCTGGTGGCAACACCTTTTCCTGCCCAGTGAAAGCCCTGAGGAAGCAGCACTGCAGAGTGTAGGACAAAGCACAGCATCGGATTCCCAGCTGCACTCCCAGTTTGGCTCTCCAGGGCCCTGTGGTGAGCAGAATGAGTCCTGTGCTCACACACTCGGTCACATTTGCATCCCCTGAGCTCCCAGAAGCAGGACCACCACTCTCTCACACTCAGCAGGGAGGGAGGGAAGATCAGAGCAGCATCCTGCCTTCTTCACTTCCTTCCAGGCTGTCACACCCTGCCTCAGCTGCTCCCAGCAGCATCTCCCAGGCAACCCTGTCCCAGCTGCCCCTTGCTGGTCATTCAAGTGCTTTGAAAGACTTTCCTTAAAATTCTTGCATAGAAATCACTGTTTAGTGTTCAGCACGAACACAGGAGGAAGGGGGGAAAGCCAGCCTGTGTCTAACAAAGGAGATCTGAAGCACTGAGCCCCTGGCTCTTTGCAGCTGGGGATTATTCCAAGTGAAATGATTATTCACCACTTGCAGCACCTATTTTCAATTCCACTTGCAGAAGTAACTGCTCTGAAACAAGCAGAAGGCAACAAAGATCAGGCAACACATATTTATTAACATGAGAGCAGAGGGAAAAGTTAATCACACTGGGTTCTCCCTCACTTTGCATCCTTACAAAAGCTACTTTATATACATAAAGTAACTTCTGCAAAGAATTTACTTTATATAAGAATTAGGAACACCTCAGCCTGTAGTTGTTGAAGCTGCCGTGCAAATCAGGGTGAGGGATTTAGCCCTGGACAATGCAGGATCACAGTGATGCTGCAACTTTTTTGGTCAATGGTGGCACCTTCTAGCTCCAAATGACACTGTGAAGCTCACAGCAATTTAAAATAACTGCCTTGAAAAAAATTTATGCTTTCTGTGTCTTTAAGAAATGCATCGCTCTGACTGCAAACATTCAGGCTAAACAAAATGTTATGAGGAAAAAGTCTCCTTCAAGCCTTTTACTCCCCAGCCAAATTTCTAATTTTACCAAATTAAGAGCAGACATTCCCCTCACCCCAACCCCAACCTGATGTCCACTACTAAAATCAAGGTACAGGACAACTGCCCCCAATTCCTAGAAAAACACAGCTCAGAAAATCCAAAGTATAAAGGGAGGGGGGTAATACTGAAGGGCTCAGCTGCTGGCTCCTCTGGTGCAGCTCCTCAACCAAATCATGAAAGAAGAAGAAAAAGGAGACTTTCCAGCTCAAGTTCCAAGTCCTTTTTAAAAATCAGTTTATAACCACTAAAATAAACACAGTAAGAACAACTGTGCAGTAACTGGGAACCTGCAAAAACAGCTGCAGTTTAAGAGCAGTTTAGGCAATGTCTGGCAAACACCAGCAGATACAACAGCCCAGGAGGATGGCAGCACACTGGGGGATGAAACAGGGAATTTCACCCACAAGCTCATGGAGGAGCTGCACAAAGTTCACACACACTGGGCAGAATCAGCTATTCTGTGCTGTTTACTGCCATGGTGAGCGTTTGCTCCCTCTTAGAACTGCCTCTCTCCCAAATTCCAACCTCCTCCTGGCTTCTCCCCTATGCCCCACCTGCCCTGTGCTGCCTCAGCCCAGCCAGGAGTTTCCTTAAACACCTGACACCTGGGCAGGCACACTGCTGTCCTGTGACCCAAAAACCTTCTGCTGGCCACCCAAAAACCTTCTGCTGGCCGCCCCAAAAAACCTTCGGCTGGCTGCCCCAAAAACCTTCGGCTGGCCGCCCCAAAAAACCTTCTGCTGGCCGCCCCAAAAAACCTTCTGCTGGCTGCCCCAAAAAACCTTCTGCTGGCTGCCCCAGGGCACAGACCCCCACTGCACCCAACCTCCCCAGGAAACAGCCACCCTGAAGGGAAGGAAGGGCAAGACAGCTGGAACAAGCAGACTTCTCCAAGACACCATGGCTTGGATATTCTAAGTCACTTTAGGACATCTCCAGAACAGCAACCACAGCAGATGGTGCAGAAGGACAGCACCAAGCAGCACCTCTGAAGGAAATCCATCCAGAGCCCTATGACATCTCACCTTTGAGCTCCCCAACAGAACTCCCCAGGATTTGGGCATTCTGACTTTCTTTAGAACTGGAGATCCAAGTCCCCACTCGGTGTTATCCGAGGAGCCACATGCTTTGAACATCCTCCTTTGCTGCAGAGCTGACAGTTTTCAATTACAGCCAGTTGGAGTTGTTCTTGGCTCTCCATCCCTCACCACAGACCTGTGCTCTCCATGGCCGGGCTTCTCAGTGTGCACATAAAGCAAATTCAGGAAAGATGCAGCAAATAAAAGCCTTCCTGGACACTGACTGGAATTGGAAAGGCAAAAACTCCTAGGACAGGAAAGGAGACAGCTCTGGGGAAGGAGGAGATGACCTGGGCCATTTCCAGGGGAGGAAAGCACAGGGAGCCTCAAGTCTCGCTCTTGGAAGTTTTGAAGTTTTTAAGTTAAGTGGGACATGGGGTAAAGCTTCTAATGTACACTAGATATGAGAAATCAGGTTTTTTGAAATGAGGGTGGGGAAGCCCTGGTTGCCCAGAGAAGCTGTGGCTGCCCCACCCCTGGAATTGTCCAAGGCCAGGCTGGACGGGGCTTGGAGCAACCTGGGACTGTTGAATATATTCCTACTCACTGCAGGAGGGTTGGACTAGAAGAGCTTCAAAGATCCTTTCCAACTCAAACTCAGTGGTTCTAAGATGCTGTAAAGGTCAGCCTGCAGCTTGTGACCATCAGAAGGATAGAAATCAGCAGCAAAAGAAAGCTCACACCACCTGATACCTGCCCAGGGGACAAGCACACACCTGGATAATAGATTTAGGGCTTCTTAAAATACAATTACTTTCCTAATTATACACCAGAGGCCAGAACCCACAGGCTGAGCAAGCCATGAGCAGCACAGCAGTTAATTCACAGAGAGCTCCTCTTGATTTCCACAGCCCACATTACCCAGACATCAGACTGAATGGACATCGGAGCCTTTCTAATTTTATAGTCCACAGAGACAAGGCAGGGACGGCTGATGGAAGAGCAGCAAGGCCTCTGCCCACACACACCACTGCTGCTGGCTCTGCAACTGCAGAGCTGCTTCTACTTTTTTTTTTAAAGATTTTTTTTTTTAATGGAGTCAGCTGAAGAGAAAATGAAGAGCTCGGCATTTTAAACCAAAGCATTTCAAAATGCTTGTTTATCTTTCAGCCTCAAAAGAAGAGAAATAAAGTGAAACAAAATCTCAGTCATTCCCTCTTAAGTATTCCTCTCTGCCTCTAACAAAGCACAGTGCCCTGAGCTCCACTTGATCACTTTTTCTTTTCTTTCCCCTTTGGCTTACAACATTTCAATTAGAGAAGCTGACACAAAACAGTCCCAAATTCTCATATTTTATCTTTTCCCCATCTTACGTCTCCATTAAAGAGTATTTAGAAGGCAGGGCTGCCAAAGGAGCAGCACATCCCACACAAAAAAATGGATGGGGAAACACACCAACGAACAAGCAGTAGCATAAACCAACAAAAGGCTACAATAAAGTTTTTAAACCAAAGTTTCCACACAGAGGTCTGCTTAAGGAATAGAAAAATGGAAAGCTCTTTTTCTCACACGGAGTAAACCCCAGGCAAACGAGCCATGAGGCAGCACGAGTGCCCAACTCTCAAAGTTGTGAGGAAGAGGCAGATCGCGGGACCCGAGCCGAACAAACCCGCCCGCACCGCGGTTCCATCGCACCGCGCACGGCCCCAGCACCGCCGGCGGGGCAGCGGAACCGGCCCGGGCGCGGCTCCGGCTGCGGGACCCGAGAGCACCGGCGGGAAGGGCCGCAGCGGGCCGGGGGGACCCGCACCCCGCCGGGAACCCCCGGCCGGGGCGGAGAGGCCGAACAAAGCCCCGGCTCTCGCTTTTCTTCGCGGGGCTCCCGGGCACATCCCCGCCTGAGCCCCGCGCGGTCTCGGGCAGCGCCCCCACAGCTTCGGGGGCTCCGCGGGGACCGAGCCCGGCGCGGCCGCCCACAGCCCGGGGCACCCGGGGAGCCCGGCCCGGCCCCTCCCGGCCCTGCGGGGGCACCGCCCCGGCACCCACCGAGCCCCGCAGCGGCTCCGCGGTACCCTCGGCACACCAGGAGCGCCGCGGGGCTCCAGCGAGCGGCGCCCCGGGGGCGGCCCCGCGCTCCGACCGCGGCGGGACCGCAGCGGCCGCGCCGCCCCCGCTCCGTCCCGCGGGGAGCCGGGCCGGGAGCCGCGCTGGGAGCCGGGCAGGGCGGGGCGGCCCCGGCGCTTACCTGGGGCAGGGCAGGCCGGGCGGCGGCGGCGCGGGCTCGCGGCCCCTTCCGGCGGGCGGGCGGGCGGGGGCGGCCGCGGGCGCCGCGCTCTTAAAGCGGCCGCGCCGGGCCGGGGCCGCCGGGAGGCGTCGCTACGGCAACGGGACAGCGGGGCGGGAGCGCGGCGGGGCCGGGCCGGGCACCCGCCGGTGCCTTGGGCCTTGGAGCCCTTCCGTGTGCCCCGAGCGCCGGGCTGGGCACCCGTGTGTGTCCTTGTGCATCAGAGTCCTTTCATCTCCCCTGTGCATCAGAGTTCTTCCATGTCCCCCGAGTGCCAGGACTGTGAGCTACCAGCACTGCCACCCATGTGCCCTGTACTGCAGGACTGAGCATCCAGGTCCCCTGTGCCCCAGAGTCCTTCCATGTCCCTGTGCTCCAGGGCTGTGCAGCCGTGTCCCCTGTGCCCCACAGTCCTTTCAGGTCCCCCAAGAACTGGGGCTGTGCATCCGTGCCCCTTGTGCATCACAGTCCCTCCATGTGCCCTGTGCATCATGGCTGTGCACTCACGCCCCCATGCACCCTGTGGGATGGCTGTCCCCCCGTGTGCCTCACTGTCCCCCCCGTGTGCCTCACTGTCCTCTCATGTGCCTCACAGCTCCTCCATGTCCCCCTCCATGTGCCTCACAGCCTCTCTGCATCCCCTGTGCCTCAGGGCTGAGCCGTGTCCCCCTGTGCCTCATGGTGCCTCCGTGTGATCTGCGTGAGGTGGTTTAGTGCTGCAGGGGGACACTGGTACTGCTGGGTGCACAGTTGGGCTGGATGTTATCGAGGGTCTTTTCCATCCTTGATGATTCCATGTCCCTGTGTGCCTAAGGAGGTGTGCCCCCATATGCCTTGGGGCTGAACCATGTCCCTGTGTGCTCACAGCCCTGCTACCCCCACGTTTGTCAGGGTCCCTCCACGTCCCCATGTGCCTCACCACCACTCTGTGTCCCCATCTTTTTCAGGGTCCCTCCATGTCCCTGTGTGCCTCACTGCCACTCTGTGTCCCCACATTTCCCATGGCCCTGCTGTGTCCCAGGTGCCTCAGGGCTGATCTGTGACCCCTGTGTGCCTCCATGTTCCCAGGTGACCCCCCCTGTCCCAGGGCTGTGCCATGTCCCCTGTCCCCCTCCATGGCCCTGCCACATTCCCAGTTTATCTCCTGTGTTTTACAGCCCTGCCATGTCTCCCTATTCCCCCTTACACCTCAGGTCACTGCCATGTCCCTGAGTCCCCCTTGCCACCCAGCCCAGGTGACCACCACATCCACATCACCAAAGCCATGGTGGCTCTTAGTGTTGGTGGCCACCACTGGCACATGCTGGTGGGGGCCCCTGAGGATGCCCAGGGGCTCCATTACAGCAGCCTCTCATCAAATTACGGGGTTCCATCCTCTTTCTCTGCTGCTGCCAGTGGAGATGGGCCCTTCCCTGGAGCTGTCCAGACACATGGCCAAGAACAAACCAAAGAGAGCAGAAGCAGAGGGAAATTCTCCCAAGGAGGAGAAAGGGAAGGAAAGAAATTCCAGTTACCAGGGAATAGATGTGCTCAGAGGTTTCCAGTATACCAGGTGAAAACAGAGCTAAAACATTAGGCCAGCAACCAGCTGGATGGAGCTACACACCCTCTGGGTGTAGAGTAGGTGGACTTTCTGAAGGTACTATTTGATAGCAAATAACATTAAAGAACATTGTTTTGCTCCTGGAAGCAGAAACCCTGGGTGTTCAGGTAATCTTGTGGTCATAACAACCAAACTTTCTGTCTCCCATAAAGAATTTAAACTCCTTTTTTGCTATGTAAGTGTTCACAAACCAATTTTCAATACCATGGCTTTTAAGTCAGTCAAGTGGCTCTTTGCTGCTACGAGGCAAAGAGAGGCACAGCCCCTGCAATGTCTTCACTGGGTTGCTCATTGATTTATTGCATTCCTATCGTTTCCCCTGGCTGTTGTCTCCTCTCTAAGCCCTAATTACAGCAGCATTTTCAGCCTCCCCTTTCAGACAGCCAGCTGTGCAATGGAGTAGAGCAGCATGGTGAGGCAAAGCAATGAAAAACCACTTTAATATGTTTTCCATGATGCTCCTGAGATATCACCAGTGCAGCTGGGAGTGAGCCAGGGGGTGAAACACACTCCTGAAGAAAGCAGCTGTGTTTATAATTCCCATGGCACACCCCCACAGGGAGCAGCTCTGGTGCCCTTGTGTGGCAGGAGGGGAAGGGGCCCAGCTCCTGCATTTGATGGAGAGTCAAGAAGCTGCCTCAGAGCTTCCTCTGCTAATGAGGGTGTGAAAAATCTTCTCACATCTCACTGGGAAAAACTACTGAGCAGCTCCAGGGGCAGTCTGGATGGGCATGGGGGCAGTCAGGGGTTCATGTTGTAGGATTAGGGAAATATGGAGCAAGGTGCCCCTTTAGGAGCATCTCTGGGCTGCTGCATAGATCATACAATCATTCAGGGTGGAAAACCCCTCCAAGATCAACCATTAACCCAGCACCACTGTGCTCACCACTAAACTATGTCCCCAAGTGCCACACCTACACATTTTTTGAATAAGGATGGTGACATCAGCTCTGGGCAACAAGTTTGAATCCCTCATCATCCTTTCAGAGAAGAAGAAATTTTTCCTGATATCAAATCTAAGCCAATATTAGGATCTCCAGTGTAGGACACATCTTTAGTACTAGGTTAAGCCACTCCTGGGGACACTGCTGGGTCACAAAGGGAATGGCAATCTCTCAGAATGGTCTGGCCTGGCTTTGGGGTATTGCTTCCCTCACCCTCCCCAGGGATGGTTCCAGGTGAGAATGTCCCAGGGTTGCTCCCAGCACACATCTGTATGCTGTTATGCTGTTTGCTTAAAGTCCAAGGGATTTTAGCAGCAGGGATTTGTGCTGGAGCCAAGGTCTCTGTGCCCAGGGCTGGGGGGCTCTGGGGTGGCAGCATGGGGGGTCTGAGATGGCCTAAGGAGACTTGGGTATGGAAAGAGGTTGGAGGGAGGGGTTATGTGAGGAAAGAAGAGGCTGTGGCACCGATTGGAAAGGCTCTGGAGCACAGAACAGGGAACTGGGAGCTCTGGAGAGGAAGGAGGAAGGAAAGAAACAAGTTTTGAGCCAATGTGGGAGTGAAGGCCAGTGGGGTCCAAGGGGCTTCCCCCACAGAGAAGGCACAGGAGCCACAAGCCTTGAGCAGGGCTGGGAGCGAGTCCTGGCATGTCCCTGCTACAGACCCTGTTTGGATACAGGGCTCTGCCATCCAGGGTGTAGCACAGATGCCTCATCCTTCCAGGGCATCCCATGGCTCCCAAAGCCATCCTGGGGCTGCCTCAGCCCCTGCGCGCTCAGCTGGAGCTGGGAAATGTCTCTGAATGGCCCCAGTGGTGCACAGGCCTGGGAGAAGGTACAGCAGGGCTGGGCTGGACAGGGCTGGGCTGGACAGGGCTGGGCTGGGCTGGGCTGGGCCGGGCTGAGCTGGGCTGGGCTGGGCTGAGCTGGACAGGGCTGGACAGGGCTGGGCTGGGCTGGGCTGGGCTGGGCTGGGCTGGGCTGGGCTGGACAGGGCTGGACAGGGCTGGGCTGGACAGGGCTGGACAGGGCTGGGCTGGGCTGGGCTGGGCTGGGCCGGGCTGGGCTGGGCTGGGCTGGACAGGGCTGGGCTGGGCTGGGCTCGGCTGGGCTGGGCTGGACAGGGCTCACTGCCAGCACAGAGCTGTGGACAGGGATGTGAGCTCCCAGCAGTTCCTTCATTCCTGCACTCACCTGAGCTGTCCTGGCCCTGCTGCACCCTGCCAAAAGCAAATCTTGTGGCAAACAGGGATGTAACAGCCAGGAGGAGGGGCTGGCCATGACAGGAACGACCAGACTTCATGCAATAGACTGATTGTAAATGTGCCATTTTTATCGAGCTCATCCAAGTTCCCAGGTCTGAAATGGATTTTTGGAGGTTGTGTTCAGCTCTCAGTGTCTGGCAGCTGGTGAAGGCAGCCTGTGCTTTACCATCTCACCCTGTTTGAACAATAAAACCTCCTACCTATAGAACCCAGGGATGGGGGATGTTCTGTTTAAGGGATCTGTGTCTATTCTGCTGAGCTATGCCCCAGCACACTCATTTATTTTGACAGATTCTGGTTTCCTCTGCAGCATCCTCAGCAATGCTTTGTACCTGAGCCGTGGCAGTTCAGATTCGGTGTCTGGAGCACTGCAGGGCACTGCCTGCCCGTCCTGCTCAGCTCTGTCTCTGCTGCCCTCTCGTGATGCCTCTGCATGTGCTGGCCTTGGGGGAAGACCTTGCCTCCCCCATCGACTCTGAGAGACCTCAACACCAGCACCATTGTTAAAAGTTCTTCCGATTTCCAACAGCATTTATATATTCTGAATTTTACAAAACTTCACAATCTTTCCTTGTGTTTGTGTGTTCTCCCCTCGTTACACAAAGGAGATCCTCTGAAGGGCTCATCCTGAATCACCACTTGCAGAAGTTGTGTACCAGCTGCTCCTTAATCCAGACAGTGCCTTGGCTTTTATTTTTTTTTTTTCCCAGTAGAATTTTTGGGGGTTTGGGGTTTGGGTTTTTTTTTGGTTGTGGGTTGTTGGTTTTTTTAGTGTGTTTTTTTGGGTTTTTTTTGGGTTTTTTTTTTTGTTTGTTTGTTTGTTTGGGTTTTTTGGGGGGGGATTTTGTTTGTTTTGTTTTGGGGTTTTTTTGGGGTTTTTTGGGTTTTGTTTTGTTTTTTGGGGTTTTTTTTTCCTTTGGTTTTGGTTTTGTTGTTGTTGTTGTTGTTTTGGTTTTTTGGTTTTTGGTTTGGTTTGGGTTTTTTTAGGCAATCAGGTCTCTGTGTTCACCATGGGCTGCAGCAGCTCCCTGCTCTCTGCCTTGGTCTGCAGTGCTGCACTCAGCTTTGCCACCCCTGCCTGTGCCACCATCTTCCTCCATCCCTGGCTCACACCTGCCTGCTGTGGGGCACCACAAAACCTCTGAGTCCTGGTTTTCTCCAGACCTGAGGAAATAACTGCTTGTTCCCAAGAAAACACCTGCTCTCTGGGACACAGCTCAGTGAACAGCTGTGTGGGGCTCACCAGCTCTGTCACCATGTGGCATGGAGTCAATTGGAATTAAGTCCCAGGCAAGTGTAAGAGATTGGCCAAGGAGGTGGTGAGATTTCATGCTTGGGGATTTTAAAAGCTGGGCTGGACACAGCTCTGAGCAACCTGGCACAGGTTTGGAGCTGTTCTGCAGAGTGGATGGCTGGGCTGGAGAGCTGGAGGGCAAAGCTTGGGCTGCACAGACATAACCTGGTGTTTTGGGGATGACTTCATGGGGGAAGCCCTGATACATGACAGACATGGGTCTGGCATGGCTTGGAGAAGGGGTTTCATGTGCCTTTCCCCAGGCAGCCTCTTCCAGGAGCCTGGGCTGGGAAAATCCCAGGAGGCCTCACTCAGCCTTTGCTCAGGGTGCCTAAATTAAGGCAGCTGAATCCCAGCCCCAGGGGCTGGCTGATAACACAGCCCAGCAAGCTCAGGAAGCTGAAATTACCATCCCCTGGAAATCCTGCACTCTGCATTTCCTGCAAGGAGCCCCAAGGAGCAGCTCCTGAGCCAGATTTCTTCACTCCTGGCTCCCTTTCTTTCTTTTCCTTCCCAGATTTCTTCACTCCTGAGGCAGCTGCCCCAGCCTGAGGTGCCCTTGCTGTGCAGCCCCCACACATCATCCCTGTCTCCCAAAAACCCCACACCTGCACTGTGTGCCCCTGGAGCTGGGGCAATCCCGTGTTTTGTGCACAGAACCACCCAGAACCCCCTGCCCAGCACAGGAATAAATGGTGGAACTGGGTGAGAAGGACAACTGGCCATTTCTAGTTCAACCACCCCTCAATCAACCCTTTTTCTCAGCATGTCCCAGGGTTTTAGGGATCTCCCAGGTTTCTCCCAAGAAGATTTCCCAGTGTTGAGGTTCATCTGCTGCCCCATCTCCCCAGCTAGAGCCATATTAGCCAACCCAGGCTGATGGACCTCTCCCAGTGACTAAACCAATGCCCAGGCCATGCCATGGCTCCCACCCCACTGTCCTTGCTGCTTGGACAGATTTATTTCCCTAGTATGGCTGGAAAATCTTAATTTTAAAATCTAAATTGTAAAACACGCTGTGAAAATCAGAATTCAGCAATTTATTCTTAGTGTTACCAAGGCAGAGCATTGCTCAGGAGCTTTGAAAATCTCGATTTTAAAATCTAGATTGTAAAAAACACTGTGAAAATCAGAATTCAGCAGTTTATTCTTAGTGTTACCGAGGCAGACCAGTGCAGGGGAGCTTTGCTCTCTGGTCACTTTGAGAGCTCAGCTACTCTATTTTAACTCCTGAGAGCTGACACCAAATTACAACATGAGAATACAGCACTGAGACAGGTCATGCAGCAGCGACAGGCAGGTCAGCACAGCCCAAACCCAGCCAGGAGGGTAACTCTAATTCTGCAGCCTTTTGCTGCAGCTGCTGGAAACCACAGTCTCTAATCACAGTCACCACCAAATCAGCAGGAAAAACCACCCAGCTCTTGCTGCTGGGCTTTCATCCACACCTCTGGTGGCCACTGCTGGCCCATGGCACTGAGCAGAGTCACAGTGTCCCTGGGGAGGGCTGCAGGAACCCAGAGGTGATGTGAGGGGGCCTGAAGCTGATGTGCAAGAGCCCCCAGGTGATGTGCAGGAGCTCAGAGATGATGTGCAGGAGTCACAGATGATGTGCAGGAGCTCAGAGATGATGTGCAGGAGCTCACAGGTGATGTGCAGGAGCTCAGAGATGATGTGCAGGAGTCACAGGTGATGTGCAGGAGCTCACAGATGATGTGCAGGAGCTCAGAGATGATGTGCAGGAGTCACAGGTGATGTGCAGGGCCAGGGCAGCTCAGAGCTGTGCCTGGGAGGAGCCGGCCCTGCAGGCAGTGTTGGGATGGCTCCAGGTTTGCTGTGGCACAGCAGCCGTGCCTGGAGCTGCAGGGGAGATGGTTCCTGCTGTAGCTGGGTGCTGAGGTGGTTCCTGCAGGAGCTGGGTGCTCTCTGAGATGGTTCCTGCAGGAGCTGGGTGCTCTCTGGGATGGTTCCTGCGGTAGCTGGGTGCTGAGATGGTTCCTGCAGGAGCTGGGTGCTCTCTGAGGTGGTTCCTGCAGGAGCTGGGTGCTGAGATGGTTCCTGCAGGAGCTGGGTGCTCTCTGAGGTGGTTCCTGCAGGAGCTGGGTGCTCTCTGAGATGGTTCCTGCAGGAGCTGGGTGCTCTCTGGAGCGGTTCTGTGCCAGCCCAGCAGCTCTCTGAGGTGATGCTGCTGCTGCTGCTGCACAGGGCAGCTTCTCAGCAGGGCTCTGTCCCCCAGCCAGCCTCTCCTGCTCAGGAGCCTCAATTAACACCTGGATGAGGATGATGCCAGCACAGAGGAGCAGCCACCTCTTGACTGGATCTTTCTTCTGACGTGGCAAGTATTTCCTCACGTGGGCTGGGTACAGCACCTTCCTGGCTTTCCTGCGCTTTGTTGAGAGGCCTGAAGGTCTCCTGACAGCCTGGGCAGCAAACACTGCCCCAGACAGATTTTCTGAATTGTTTTTCAGCAGATCTGTGCTGGAGAAAATGTTTTCTCTGGTGTAAGGCAGCATGTCCTTAGCAGTCTGCAGGTGTAGCTCTGAGAGATGGGAGAACTCTGGAAATAACTCAAAGAGTTTTTAAATGCAAAAAGCAGATTGCTGAAATAATATTAAGAAATATTAATAATAACACCAGAGTTTTTATTCACTCTCATTAAAGCAAAAAATGCAGAGCCCCAGAGGTGAACTCTTGGAGTGATTTATGCATCTTTCTAGGGAGCTCCTGTTTGACTCTCCCCCTGCTCTACCTGTGCTATAAATACTCCCTTTGAAGAGTGAAGTGCAGATGGGAGGAGCTCAGCGGCTCGGAAATCACTCTGGAATGTGTGTACCCCAGCAGCCCCTATCTGCCCAGCATCTGCCCAGGGGCACTCTGCTAACAGCACTGCAAGGGCACAGCCAAGTTTTCTCCTCCCCAGTTCTGCTCTCCTCTGTTACCACTGTCTACCACAAGGCTTTGCCTCGAGATGTTTCAGTGCTTTTGGGAGTGTGTCCTTCATTGAAATTCACATATTTGCTGTAAAGAACAGAATCTGAGGGTGGCGGTGCTGTCCCTGCCTTCCCACCCCATCCACCAGCAACCCTGGCCTTGAGCTGGAGGGATGGAGAGGGGAGACTGCAGCTTCTGTTCTGACCCTGTGCAATCTCAGCACTCTGCCCCAGAAAAATGAGCAACCTCAGCACTTGCTCTGGCAAGCTCCAGCTCAGATATGCCCAGAAAAGGAAAAAACCAGCACTCATGTTCAGATTCTTTGTGCCTTATAATGACTAAACAGAGCCTGAAAGGGCTGAGTGCCCACAAACCTGCTGGAAAGGGCAACAGATCTCTCAGGTCTTTGTCATGAGTTTGGAAGATTCAGCTGCAAAATTCCTGTGTCTTGGTCATTGTGGGCCACCTTGAGAGGAGGGAATGAAAGATTTCTGTAAAAAAACCCTGGGCAGCCATCTCTGGATGGCTACTGCAAAATCAAACAACAGAATCATAAAATCCTAGAATGGTTTGGGTTGGAAGGGGCCTTAAAGATCATCTGGTTCCAACCCCACTGCCATGGGCAGAGACACCTTCCACCAGATCAGATTAATACAACTTAATCATTCCCAAGTCTTTTTAGGCAGCCTTTAGCCACCACAAAGCAGCAAAGGGCAAAAATTCCAATTTTAAAACTAGCTTTTGACAATTTAACAACTATTCTTTGACATCTCCTCTTGCCCTTTGGGCTCCCTAACATTTCTTGCTTTCTGCTTCTGGGAAGACCAAAGTGATGCTGGCTTTGAGTCACAAAGCCCCAGTGCCCTGTGCTCCCAGCACTGTAAATCACCACTCTGTCACCTGCAGCAGAACTCTCACTCTTCAGGCTTATTCCATGGAAACTCAGGCCAAAATGAAATAACACTGTGACTGCAGTACACGGGATCCCTTTTGTAGGATTGTGCCACCCAGCACATCCAAGGTGATGGGACATTAATTCCATGTGGTAGCACTGCTGGTGGCTTTTGCCATCACCCCCAGTCCCCACTCAATCCTGGAGCTGGAGCCTGGGGCTCCCCTCAGGGCACTTGCTGCTGAAAAATCCTTCCTGAGGGCTCTCCCTGGTGCTGCCCAGGTGAGTGCTCAACCCTGAGCCAAGCCAGGGCTCACAGACAGCTCTCCAGTGGCTTTGGGTAATCTTTTACCCCCTCTCCTCGACAAAGCAAAGTCCAGAGGGCTGGGAGAAAACAACTGCTGCTTCCAAAATCCCCCAGTCATAGCAAGGCAGCTCCTAAGATGTAAAAGATTGGCCCAGGCAGCCTCAGGGGTCACAGTCTGCTTGGAGTGGGGTGCAATGGGGGTCTCCTCCCTCAACCCTGGTGACAAACCCTGCTCTCATGACCATGGCACTGCCCACCCCTGTCTGGACTGGTGAAACTTTGTCAGGCAGCACCAGGGCACACCAGGGGTTTAGAAGAAGCTCACAATGAAGGAATAACTCATGTGGATTGCTGCTGCTGTGCCTGTGGTGCCTGAGCCCTCAGACCCACCCTGGGCCCAGCACTGAGTGAGTCAGGCTGGGGATTGGTCACATCCTCCCAGACCATGGGGTTTCAGGCCAGGAGAAAGTGCCACAGGCACTGCCCCAAATGCTTACCTGGGGGCTGGGTGGATGTTAAAGACAAAACCCAAAGGTTTGGTCTTACACTCATCTCTCTTTATTTCAACCAGGATCATATCCAAGGAGGAAGAGAGATCAAATCAGCTTCTTCAGCTGTCCCATCACCTGGGCTGTGTCACCCTGGTGCTGTCACCAGGCAGCTCCTGAAGCACCCAGGGGGTGCCTCCAGCTCTGGCCTCAGTGGCATCAGCTGCTGTTCATCACGTAGAGGTTTCCAGTGAAGTTCCACCCCTCTCCCAGCATTGCCCAACTCCCAGCTGGAGGGAGGCAAGTACAGACCCAGCCTCAGAGGGAGCCCCAGGAAGAGGGGGGTGACCTGTAGGGACAAATCCTGTTCCTATTTCCACCCCCTGTTACCCACTCCTGCCATGCCAGTGTAACACAGGGATGTATTTATAACTCCCAGCTGAGCTTGTCCAAGCAGGTCACTGCATCCTCCTCAGGTGAGGAGATGAATCAGCCCTGCAAGCAGCAGATCTGCCCACCAGGAGCAAGAAGAAACAAAAACACCTGTTGAGCTGGATGCAAAGCATTGAATTTCATCCACCCTTTCTCACCCAGAGACCTCAGTGCTTTTCACTGAGCACCAAAGACAAAAACAGAGCTGTGGCTGCATTGGGAGCAGCACTCAGAGCTGGGAGTGCTGGGTGTTTGGCAGAAGGAAGCAGCAAGGAGTGCCTTTTGCAGCTGGAAGTGACAGAGGCCACGCACAGATGGAGCTGAGGACACCAGGTCACGTCAGGCCAGGGAGTTCTGCAATTCTCAGCACCGTGTTCTGACCTCCAGCCTCCCAGGAATGCAGAGCTGTTTGTGCTGTCTGTGATGCAGGATCTGCAGGGAGGGGCAGAAATGCTCATTCCATCATCCAGAGCAGCTGGAGCACACCCAAGGCACTTCTTCACTTGGACAGAGCAGCAACAACCTTGAAGCCAAGGAGCAGCTTGGCCTGGAAGGAAAAGCTCAGAGGTGACTTTCCAAGGCACCCAGGAAGGTGCAGACCCTCAGAGAAGGCAGAGCAAGGCTCAGGACCTTGATCCCACATGAAATCATCTCAGGAAGAGCTGGGCTGTTGGTTTGATGTGCGAGGAAAAGCACAAGATAAAAACACCAGGTGGTGCCAGCTGAGAGGGCACAAACTCCTGCAGCCCCAGCTTTGGAGAGCCTGGCATGGCTGGGTGGGAATGCAGCACAGGAGTCCCTGCTTTCAGCCTGGAAACCATGATTTCTGGGAATGTCTTTTTGCAGGATTTTGAATTTTTTTAAACTTTTTTTTTTTTTTTTCTCTCAGAACAGGGAAGATACCACATGGGTCTGGTTTGAGTGAGAGCATTTGGACAGTGAGGCACATTTGATAGGAGCAGGGGAGGGGCAAAGGTAAAGGTGAAAACAGAAGGTTTGGCTGCAATCAATGCTTTACATTCTTTCACATATCTCTTGCTGCCCACAAAAATGTCCACTCACCTCAGGGGAGGTTTTCCAGGTGGTCTTTTCCCAGGCCTGGCTTCCTGGACAGGCTTTTTGCAGGAGGCAGGGATGGGGAAATCCCAGGCAGACTTAGTCAGGCTTCCTCAGGTTACCAAAATTAGAGCAGCTGAATTCCAGCCTGAGGGATCAACTGATAAGACATCACAGGAAGCACCAAACTCAAATCATCATCCACGGAAGATCCTGGACTGTTTGTGTCCTGCAGGGAGCTGTGAGGGCTCTGCTGTGACCTCCAGAGCTGATGTCACACCCCAGACTGCCCAGAGAGAGACCACACCAGCCCCACATCTGCAACTGGAGAACACAAACTGTGCTGGGAGGGCTGCTCCTCCTGCAGGCACTTCCTGGGGGTGGCTCCAAGCCCCCTGAGGCAGCTCTGGATACAGACCCTAAAATAACACCTAATATACACCAATAAACTGAATTGATGAGGGGAAAGTGTCAAGGGGAAGTAAAGGACTTTCCAGATTAGTTCATGACATCATGAATCTGCACTCTCTGGTTTCAGTGCTGGCTGCTTTCCCTCTCACCCATCCCACCTGGAATCCAACCCATCTGAGCTCTGACTCGCTGATCTCACCACCCTGGCAGCTCTCAGACGCAGCTGCCCCAAACTTTGCACCCAATGCAGATGTTTTAGGAGCTGAGCACATCTCTTACAGAGGAATGATGTTAAATTGGTGCAGTCTGCTGGCTGAGCAGCTCAGGGCTGGGCAGGGCAGAGCTCCAGCTGGAGGGGTGACACAGAACAGGCAAAGTGGGAGCTCCTGAGACCCCTGAGCAGAGCCCTGTCTCTGCCCAAACCACCCTCAGTCCCAGTGTTAAAAATAGGTTAAAAGCTATTGTAAAATAGTTGATAGATCGTTAAGCATGTATGGTTAGTTTGGTTATTATATTGTAAAAGGGGTTAAAAGGGTCGTTGTAAGTGTTAGGAAAATTAATCCACAAACACCAGAGGTTTATGTCCAAAAAGGAGACAGAGGAGTCCTTTTACTTCATTCCAATAAAGGGAGAGGCCATGGGGCATTCCCCTGGGGTCTCTCCAGTTTTTGGAGGATGCCCCCTCCTTTTTATCCCAATTTCCAGCCACATTTCCCTTCTCTCTTTCCCCATTGGCTCAGGTACTTGAGAGGTTCAGACTTCCCAATACACCTGATACCAAAGATTTCCCTCTAATGTATAACCCTCCCTTTTCATTTTTAATTCTTACAGAATTTAGGGGTTTTTCTTCCCCATTGTTTCTTTTATCTTTCAATGTCTAATTTTGTTTATCAGCAAACCTAAAGTTTATTTGTAAAAGCAAATATCTTTTTCCATTCATCAATCAGTGGAATCCTTCCCAATGTTTCTTTTATCTCCCAGTGCTGGTTTTATCTACCAGCAGCCCCACAGCTTGTTTGGAAAGACAAATCTGCTATTCCTCTCATAAGAAATAGGGTACTCAAGGTACCATAACAGACCTCAGTAAACTGCACCACGAGCCAGCCTGGACAGAACTGTAATGGCCAATCAAGCACCTTAAACCTGCATGCAAATGAAGGATCCAAACAGAAACCAATCCAAAGGGACAAAAAACAGGATAAAAAGGGGCTCCTGACCCACTGAATCCGTGCAGCTCCACCTGGGACATCGGGGCCATCTCTGCTGAGAGCCCCAGCGCTGGCGCTGCTCCATCCTTGAGGGAATGCTCCTGCTCAGCCCAGGCCCCTGCTTTAGGCCTTTCTTTTATTATAATAAATACTGAAATCAGTGCAGGAGTCTGCTCTCGTTTTTATCACAGGGTCAGCAGCAGCAGCTCTGCAGCCTCTCTCTTCAACCCTCTTTGGAGTTGAGAGCAATGGTGGATTTGTCTTTCCAAACAAGCTGTGGGGCTGCTGGTAGATAAAACTAACACTGGGAGATAAAAGAAGCAATGGGAAGGATTCCACTGATTGATGAATGGAAAAAGATATTTGCTTTTACAAATAAACTTTAGGTTTGCTGATAAAGGAAATTAGACATTGAGAGATGAAACAAGCAATGGGGAAGAAAAAACCCTAAATTCTGTAAGAAGTAAAAATTCAAAGGGAGGGTTATACATTAGAGGGAAATCTTTGGTATCAGGTGTTTTGGGAAGTCTGAACCTCTCAAGTACCTGAGCCAATGGGGAAAGAGAAAAGGGAAATGTGGCTGGGAAATTGGGATAAAAAGGAGGCTGAGTCCTCCAAAAATGTGAGAGATCCCAGGGGAATGCCCCATGGCCTCTCCCTTTATTCGAATAAAGCCAGAAAGGACTCCTCTGTCTCCTTTTTGGACCTAAACCTCTGGTGTTTGTGGATTGATTTTCCTAACAGTGCTGCACTTCCAGCACTTCAACAGCTGCAGCAATTTCCCCAAAGTTTTACATAAACCTCCCTCTCCAGGGCCAGCTCCACACCCTGCCCAAGGAGGGCTGGGAGAACCAAACGCTGCTGTCTCCTTTCTGTCCGTGTTTTGCATGTTTGGAAGCTTTTACCATGCTTCACCTGTGTCCTAGGGTGATGTTCTGATGCTGTATCCCCATTCCTGTGTTCTGTTCATGCTGGATATCATCTTCTGTGCCTTCAAAAATGGCTCTGAAGAGTGAAAGTTTTGTTTTGGTTTTGCTCTCAGCCGCTCCCCCATGGCTGGTGGGACACACAGACAGGGCAGTGCATGGTGCTGCTTTTGCTTTTTGCTTTGCTTTTTGCTTGGCTTTTCGCTTTGCTCTTGCTCCTGCTTTGCTCCTGCTTTGCTCTTGCTTTTTGCTTCTTCTCGTTAGTTAGTTTAGCTAAGCAGTCCGAATTTTCCCTGGACTGTTTCTCCTTTCCCTTTTTTGGACCTACTCGAACCTGCTCCGGACGGGGACCTGGCAAACACCGAGAGTTTGCCCCTTGTGGCTGCAGCAGCTGCCCCAGCACAGGAGGGACTGAGAGCAGAGTGACCACCCCCAGGAGAGACTTTCTGAATTTGTCATCATTTCAGAGCGGTGACAGAGTGGTGTCACCTGGTATTGTTCATTTTGTGTGCTGGGGGTGCTGTGCCTGTTAAATAAACAGGTTCTTTCCACTTGTTTCCAAGGAATCCTTCCCAAACCGGTTGGGGGGAGTGGCTGTGTGGGTTTGCTTTCTGGAGGGGCCCCTTTGGAGGCTTTCTCCCAAATTTGCCTTAACCAGGACAACCTGGAACTTCTCCCCAGGCTCCATCGCCCATCCTGTGCTCCGGGTCCCTGCAGGATGCTGGGGGGGTCACAGCACCCAGCTCTCCCTCCCTCCCTCCCTCTGCCCAGGGCACAGCACCCACCTCTCCCTCCCTCTTTCCTGCCCAGGAGGTGCCCAAATATGGTGCCACACTGCTCCAGCGTGGCCCGGCATTACTTCACCCCTTGCATATGCAACACACCTATTTATCCATTTTAATGGGCTGTTTGCCGTTCTGGGCCCCGGGGTGTTATCCCTCCTGTGCAGGGTGAGTGCTGCGATGCCCCCAGGCTTGTTTTCCTTTCAGCCCTTCACCCTCCCCACCCTGGAACGTGAATTTGCTCACTCACCCTCCTCTGCAGCACCTTCTTTCAGACCTTTCCCCCAATTTATGATTTCCATCCCAGGCCTGTCTCCTGCAGTGTTTGGGTTCTCAGTTCCCCTTCCCCTCCAAATTCCATGTGCAGATAACCCATGTCTGTCTCTGTCTGACTCTGCTCTCTCACCATTTAAGGAATATTTCATTTTCCCAGCTCTGGAAAACTCTTTCCAGTTCATCCCAGTAACTATTAACAGCTACTCTCTGAATATCCTGTGAGAGGAAGAAACTAAATTCTATGGTTACATCTGGTTTTGACAAACCTTGGATGTAATTTCTCCCATCTCTCCAGGATGCTCACAGGTAATGCATTCACTCCTGCATTTGCCTGTCCCTCCTCCTCCTTCCCAGGGAGAGGGGGTGCTTGTCCTCCCTGCAGCTTTCCAGGACTCACCCCAGCCCTGCAAGGTCTCAGAAGCCCTGCAGACATTCCCTCTGCACCCTGGCAGGAACTGCAGCCTGACCTACCTGGGCTCTCCTTGCTCTTTTCTCCTCTGCTGCAGCCCTGACATCCCTGGGATCAAAATCTGCTTTCCTGGTGACACCTCACCTGTTTAGTGACAACCACAAGAGTTGGGAAAAAAGCAACAAATCCCTTCTAGGGACTGGCAGCAGCTTTTCCTTGCCCTCAGCACAGGGACAAGTCACTGCTGCACATGGAGATGGGATCCCTCTGCACTCCTCTGTCTGCCTCTCTCTGCAAACACGGTTCAGGTGCCCTGGGCCAACACCAGAGATGCTCAGGGATGGGCAGAAGCCTCAGGAGAGAGGACAAGGTCCTGCAGGGTGGGCACAGAGCACTGGCAGCAGCCCCAGTAGCACCCAGGGAGCTCAGGACAGGCAGGCCCAGCAGGGCTGGGGTGATGCTGTGCTACAGAGCTCTGCTCCTGGCCATCACACCTTCCCATGGTGAGGGAAATCCTGCAGGACTCAGCCTGGCAGCCAGGCTGGCCCCACCAGCCAGCACCCACCTCTGGAGGCAGCTTCAGACAGGCTTTGATGAAGGGAGGCTGCTGGGGATGAGGTGCTTTTTAGGAATATTTCAATCCAAAGCTCTTTTCCCTGAGGCAGCTGAAGTTATCCAGAGCTGCTGCAGAACGTGCACCCACCCACCCACCCTCCTGTGGCTGGAGCTGGGCCATGTCCATTGAGAGGCACAGGGCACATCCATTCCCAGGAGAGTCCTGGGAACCCCAGCCCCAGTTCCTGCCTGGGGAGAGCAGTCCAGAACCACTGTATGAAATAAAACAAACCCTCCCAACTCACACACCAGGGCAATTGGAGCTCCTGCCCTTAGGAGCCCCTGTCCTGAACCAGCCCTGGCTCAGCTGCAGCCCAGAGTGGCCAGTGGGTCACAGTCTGAGCTCTCAAAACATGAATTGTTTCCTATCCCCTCCTACCCTTCTCCTTCAGTGCCTGCTCTCCTGGGCAGTGCCAGCGCCCTCCTCACTACGGAGCTGCTTGGAATCACCCGGCACTTTCCCCAGGGCAAATGCAAAAAGGGAGCTTGGCCCAAACCCCAGCGTGGCTGTGGGATGCAGCTGCAGGGTGCAGAGTGCCTGCACGTGTCCCCAGGCAGCAGTGACAGCCATCCCAGGGCTGCTGAACTGGGATCAGACACAGGGAGTGCAGCAGGGAGGGAGCAGCCTGCCCCAGCCACTGCTCCAGCACCACACAGATGTGTCCTGACTCAGGAAGAGCCAGGAACCCTTTGGGGACAGCTGAGGAACCCTTTGGGGACGACCTAAAGAGCCATTTGAGCTGGGATTTGAGTCCTGCATCCTGTCCTTCTGGCAGGAAAAGTCCTCTCCACAGCCTGGGGACTCCTGTGCTGTCTGACCAGAGCCTGCAGAGCTGAGGAATGAGGTGGTGCTCAGGCAGCAGGAACCTGAGCCCCAGCTCTGTGTACTGAGAGGAATTTGTGAGACACAAAGACTCCAGCAGGTCTCCAAGGTGCACAGAGCACCCAGGAAAACTCAGGCTCAGGGAATGGCCTGGAGCCCTGATTTAGAGGGTGGAAACAAACTCTGAGATGCTCAGCTCCACTCAAAGCCACCCTCCCTTTGTGCACAGGGTGATGGTTGGGGTGGAGGCACCCAGGGACCTCTGGCACAACCAAACACCCGTGGGTGGCATTTATAAACAAAACATTGTTGAAATAATCAGAACCAACATCTGCCCCTCTCCCAGCAGGAGGAGGAGGAGAATCCTGGTCCCTGAGCTGTTTCTCATCCAGGATAAAAGCATCCCAAATGCCTTAGCAGTAAGCTCAGTTTACAGCTTAAGTTAAGCTCTCTAAGCTGTGGAACCCAGCTCCCACACATTGGTTTTTGAGGACACATGAATTTAGATGGATTGGATGGAGGAGCTGGGCAGCTCCCAGCTTTTGGCACTGCTGCACTGTGTGAGGTTGGGACTGGGTTTACCAGGGGTACATGGCTCCAGAAGGGAAATTTTGGAAGAAATCCAAATTTCAGTCAAATGAAAGAAATGTACTTTCAATTCTTTTATTCAGGATAGTTTGGGTTTATTCCTGACAATAGCTCTGGAAGCTGGAGTATGTGACAAAGTCTTTGGAGATCAACAACTACAGAGAGGGGAATCAAAACCCCAGTGCAAACATCCACGGGGTTTCTTGTCTGGGAATTCACAGCAAGCTGTAGAAATCTTGTACAAAACCACAACCTGAGAAAACAATGTCATAAATACCTGCTCAGTTTTGCTCAAAACATGGCTGTGTGCTCTTCCCAGGCCACATCTCACCTGGGGCTCAATGGCAAAGCCTCTTGGCCTCTCAGGACTGGGAACAAGCCCAGGATTCCCACTCCATCAGCCCAAACTGTCTTTTCCAGTGTGTGTTGCTTACTATCCATCAATTGCTGCTTTGGGCTTTCTAGACAATGACTGCCCACAGTGACGTGTCCCCAGAGGCAAAAAGCAGAAGAGCTCTGAGGATGAGGTGTCACCACCAGACCTGAAACAATCCAGAGTTATTTCTGCAGCATCTGGCACAGCTGAGCAGTCTTTGAGGCGAGCCCAAACACACCTGCAGGACAGAAATCTCACTGCAGGTGCCAAAGGTGAGCTCAGGGATGAGCTCAGAAGAGCAACAGCTCAGGAACAGGTCCAAAAAGTGTTCTGAGGATGTGGTCACGTAGGAGCTGGGGAAGGCAGCTGCACATCTGGGGGGCAGGAGCCACAAACTGTCCCAGGCCAGGGGCCCAGCCCTGCCCCTGCCCTGCACACACCAGGCAGGACCAAGGAAAGCAAAGAGCTGTGAGCCTGGAGAGAGTGGGACACATGAGGTGACATCATCTGCAGGGGCAGTGACCCAGGGATTGTTCCATCCTATTTATGTCCTGCAGCTTTTGATGCCACCTCAAACTCCTTGATGACAAAATCCCAAATGAGAATGAGGAACAAAGTGTCTTGCACTGATTGGGAGGTGGCTCCAGCTTCCTTGCCCTTCCTTTTCCACAGAACATCAGGAAAAAGTGAAGGCTCTGGAGGAGAACAGGGACCGGGTTGTCCAGGCTGCCACCCCTCTGCCTGGACCAGGGCAGAGCCAGTGCAGGGCTGAGAAAGGACACCTTGAGCCCAGCCTGGTGAGACACACTCCTCATGGGCACAGCACTCTGCAAACCCCGAGAGCAGGGCTTGGTCTCTGCAGTAAATCCCTACAGGAGGTTGACTTTGGCCACAACCTGCTTGCAGCCCATGCTGGAGTACTGCTTGTCCCCTGTAGTGTAATAGCTGAGCTGATTTGCCAAATTTTCAACGTGTTTCTGGTCGGGATAGAGCCCCTCCCTCCTCATCTGCTCCAGGAAGCAGTTTATGACGTGAGCCTTCTCCAGGAGGACAAAGGGGATGATGTCTGCAGCCTTCCACAGAGGGTGCACCCTGACCAGCACTGGCTGGATGATGCTCAGCAGCTCTTCAGCTCCCCTTTGCTGGTGCAGGAGCTCAGTGGATGCATTCTGGATAACAAACTTTGTGATTTCAGCACCTCCCAGGTTGGTGATTAAAATGTAGATGGCATTGAGGAACTCATTGGTTTGATTGGGTTCAAAGAATCGGCTGAGTGTGTCCAGCAGGACAGGGGACATGAGCTCAACCTCATCCAGAATAAACAGTGGGGTCTTTTCCTCTATTTCAGCTCTGGTAACCATGTCAGCAATCTTCTTGGACAGATCTATTTCACAGGTGAGGGGAGCCACCCCGCTGGGGCAGTGGTGCATCACAAAGTACTGGAGCACGAAGTCATTGTCCATGACAGAGCGAAAGTGCTTGGCCAGCACCCAGCCAACGTGGCTCTTCCCAACCCCTGTGGGGCCGTTCAGAGAGATCACCAGAGGCTTGTTGTGGACGTGGGTAGCCAGATAGTCCTTCAGTAATTCCACAATACTTTCCACAGCAGCCTTCTGCCCAAACACTTCCCGGTGCATGGTTTTCTCCAAACCATCCAGGTCGTATTTTTGGAGGTTATCATCCAGGTTCTCTATTGCATTGAGAATCTGGAAGAACATAATGGCAATGAGCAAGAGGAGGCAGCGCTTTGCCTTGCTCTTCTCTTCTGCTGGGAGGTATTTTTTTGTTTTATCTGGGTAGAGAACCATCCTGGATTTCCTCCGGCTCTTTTTCCGCCTGCACTTTTTCACAGAGTAATGTTCCACAGACGTGTCAAAGGTGAAGTACTGGGAGCTCTCAAAGCCAGACTGATTAAAGAAGGACATGGAAGGGTTGTACAGGGAAGTTCTGTTCAGGGACAGCTGCCTCTGGAGCAGCCTGGTGTGGACAAACTCTGCAGACTTTTCCCGAGGCAGCTCCAAATGCAGCCGGCTTTTCTTCAGCCCCTGGTAGCGCCGGCGCAGGCGGACGATGGCCCGCAGGGGAGAGGAAATGGAGGCGATTTTCTTGGAGGCAGCAGGGATCACAGCATCTGGTACTTCCTCTGCGTCACTCTCAGAGCAAGAGGCCTCTTCTTTTGCATCACAGGGCATTTCCCCTTCCCTGTCACTATCGCTGATGGGAATCTCCCCTTCCCCATCGCTGTCGGTGATGGCAATGATCCCTTCCCTGTCACTGCCACTGCCAGGAATGTCCCCTTCCCTGTCACTGCCACTGCCACTGCCAGGAATGTCTCCTTTCCCATCATTGCCACTGCCAGGAACGTCCCCTTCCGTGTCTCTGCCAGGAATGTCCCCTTCCCTGTCACTGCCACTGCCCTGTGTCTCTCCTTCCACGCTGCCCTCAGTGAAGACAATTCCTGGGTCAGTTGCAGCCTCTTCTTTTGTGCTGCTCTCAACACAGGGCACCTCTCCTGCATCCTCCTCTGCTCCAGACGTGTCTCCTGTGGGATTGCTCTCCATGCAGGGCATCTCCACCCCCAGATCCCTGAGGAAACTTTTTCCATCCACCTCAGAACAGGGCAGCTCTTCCTCCATCTCTTCTGGTTCTTACAGCCCAATCACATCATCTTCTTTCTAAAAAGAAAAGGAATGATGTAAAATCAACCATCCTAATACCAGGAAGTGACCAATAACAGTGGAATTAGACAGATATCCCCCTTTCTAATGGACAGAAACCTGCAGCAATCAGCAATGCCAAGGTGGCAGAGACTTTCAGACCTAAGCTGACTTTCTGGAAGATGGGTCAGATGTGCAAAACTACAGATGAAATTCATAGAATTCACAGAATCACTGAGTTGGAAGAGACCTTCAAGATCATCGAGTCCAACCCAGCCCCAACCCCTGAACTCAACCCTGGCACCCAGTGCCACATCCAGGCTTTGTTAAACACACCCAGGGATGGGGACTCCACCACCTCCCTGGGCAGCCATTTCAGAACTTTATCACTCCTTCTGTGAAAAACTTCTTCCTGATACCCAACCTGAATTTCCCTTGGCACAGCTTGAGGCTGTGTGCTCTGGTTGTGTCAGTGCTGCTGCAGAAAGAGCCCAGCCCCAGCTGAGCACAGGCACCTTTCAGGAGCCTTGCAGAGTGATGAGGGCAGCCCTGAGTCTCCTTTTCTCCAGGCTGAGCACCCCCAGCTCCCTCAGGGGTTCCTCAGTGTCAATTAATGCAAACTGATGTTAAAACACAAGCCCAACCCTGCCTCAGATGCAGAAGGGAAGGTCAGAACTGGCTGGGGCCAAAGCCAAAGGCTCTGCTGTGAAAAGGCAGGACAGCAGGACAGACTGACCCATGCTCTGAAGCACAGCTGCCCACAGCTTTCCCTACACCTGATAAATTCAAGGAAGACACAAAGCCCCAGCTCTGTGCCAGCACATGCACCCAGGCACGTACACACCCTGTGGGAGGTCACTGTCCACCCACAGACACCTCTGGGGCTGTGGGAGTGACTTGCTGTGGTTGCCATCGTGGCTGTGGTGGCACCTCCCAGGGAGGATTTTCCTGGCTGTGCTGATGGATGTGCCTGGCTGGGAGGTGAGATGAGAGCTGCCCTGCATGGGAAGGCTCAGAGGGGCTGCACAGAGCCAGTGTGGCTGTGCCTGAGCTGCCAGCAGC
The DNA here is from genome assembly GCF_012460135.2 of Molothrus ater. NCBI lineage: Eukaryota > Metazoa > Chordata > Aves > Passeriformes > Icteridae > Molothrus > Molothrus ater. Next base: position 1,779,262 of record NC_050497.2, on the reverse strand, counting down.
ACCTGGCTGTGGGGAGAAGAGCAGGGCAGCCCCAGAGAACCCCAACCCTGCCACCCCCACGGTCCCTCCATGCCCTGTGTGCCCACACACACCCCTGGGCATGCAGGAGGGACCCAGGGGCTGCCACATGAGACCCTGGAGCTGCACAGGAGAGCTCAGGGCTGTGGTCACCCTGGGATAACCACCTGAATGGACAAACCTCAGCTGGCAAACAAGAAGGAGAGGCCAGAGGGATGTGACAAGAGGCACAGAGCCAGCAGGGAACCCCTGGGAGAACACAGCCCTGCAGGGTTGGATGCAGCCCCATGTGATGCCCTGGCCCTGCCTGGCACGAGGCTGGAGGTGGCAGAAGCTGTGTCATGGGGGGAGGGCACTTTTCTGGCACCCCTGGGCTGCAGCAGTGCTGACACAAGGGACACTTTGCTGCTGTGGTGTGGGAGCATCAGGAGGGGTAGGACGGTGGGGATGGATGGAGACCAAAGATCTTGGGGTTTATTGCAAAGGGCCTGGGGGCAGGGCCCTGCTGGGAGCTGCCAGGCACAGCTCAGAGCAGGACTGAGAGAAGAGAGGGGCAGAGAGGATGAGAGGGTGAGAGAGCAAAAGCATAAGAGAGTAAAAAAGGGTAAGAGCATGAGGTTTTCATTACAATACCATAAATCTTCTTCTGTGTTGAATATTCTGATTCTCACTAACCAATCTAGTACAAGATACAAATCCTACAGCATTTCCATACAGCCTATAGGAATCATTACATTGCCATCCTGTGTTACATTTTAAACCCTACAAACTCCTCTTTGGGCCCCTTCTGCCAAGCTGGCAGGGTCTGCTCTGACCCTTGGGCCTGTCTGCAAGCAGAGGGTGTTGTTCCATCAAAAGGGGATCACCTTCAGCTGGCCACACCATTGTTTTCCAGTTGTTCAGTAACTGAGGGAGCTCAAAGCTTGCTTTCATTTCCATCTCACTTATAGTTTCCATATTCTCAAAATCCTTTGCCAAACAATCACATTTATAAGGCTTTCCTGTTTCATCTTCCCCAACACTGTGGCACTGCCAGCCCCGAGCACGGAGCCAGCACAGGCAGCGTGAGGAAATGCCACTTTCATCAGCCATCCTTAAAACATCAACACCGGGACTTGCCAAAGGCACCACGACTCTGGAGGGAGCAGGGAGGTCGGGAAGTTTGTTATTAACTCCCTGCAGCTCAGCAGGAAGCACCAACCTGCACAAAGTCACGCTCTGGACCTGGTTTTACTTCCCCTGCGCAAAGCGGCTCCGTCACCCCGAGCCCGAGGGCACCCGGGGGCTGTGGGGGAGCCTGGAAATGCCCCCTCTGCCCCCTTGCTAAACCCCACGCCCGTCCTGGCTGCTCTGAAATGCAAAGCTTCACTCCCATCGCGCACAAGTTGATTTCAGGACTATGTGAGGGCAGCCAGTGAGCCCGGCCATCATCCTGGAGCTGCCAGTGCTGGCAGCAATTAACCCCGAGTGCTAATTGCTGACCTAGTTCCTGACCCTGTGCAGGGTTTGGTGTGCAAAGGCAAAACCAGCCAGACAGGATCTGGCAAGGAGGCCCTGAGGCAGCCCCAGGAAGAAGGGCTGGATGCCACCATCACTGATGGCACCCAAAGGATGGCACCGGGAGCCCTGGGCTGTCCCCACACCCCCCTGAAGTCACAGCCTTGCTCCTCTCCATCCTGCATCACCTTGCTCACACAGTGCCTGCTGTCCCCAAAGCCACTGGGGAGCAGCCCCTGCTCAGACCAGCCTGGGCTCAAGGGATCAGGGACACCACAGAGCTCAGCCAGGGATCAGAAAACCCTCCAGGCACTGACAAACATCTCCACAAGCACAGGGTGACATTTCTCAGCCCCAAGCCCTTGCAGGTGAAGAGGGGGGTGGTTAAATGCCAGGGAAGAGGCTACGGAAATTTACAGAAGTTTTAGAGAACAGAAGGATCACAGAATCATGGAATAGTTATGGCTGGACGGAACCTTCAAAGACCATCTCATTCCAAACACCTGCCACTAGCCCAGGCTGCTCCAAGCCCCATCCAACCTGGCCTGCAGTGGGGCAGCCACCCTGGGCACCCCTGCCAGGGCCTCACCACCCTCATTCTCAGAAACTTCCTTATCTCTAATCTAAACCCACTCTCTTCTAGTTTAAACCATCACCTCTTGTCCTGTCATAACAGGACCTGCTTAAAATTTTTCTCTCTCTTTCATAGGCTCCCTTCAAGGCCTCGCAGGCTGCTCCTGGCAGGGAAACACAGGACACCCCAAGCACTCCCCATGGACACTGCCAGGCCACAGCCAGGTGCTGCTGCAGCTGAGTGATGTGGCTGCTCCCAGCCCAGAGCCTGCTCTCCACTGCCATCCCATGCAGAGACCCCAAAGCCCCCACAAGCCCCGTGGGGAATGGTGAGGACTGAGTGCTCACCAGCTGGGAGATGTTCAAGATCCTCTTCCCACAAGCTCACCAGCACATCCATCCCACCAGTGTGGGATGCCCAACCCTCCAGATGAGCCGAGCAAGGCAGGGTGGAAGGACAAAACCCCATCCCAAGCAAGGAATCTGTCCAGTCATGAATATAATAACCCTGTTAATGCCATGACTCAGTCCCTAATACCTGCTGGTATTCACACAGGACTGGAAGTTTCTAAGAGCAGCCCTCGCACACTCAGTGTCGGGTCAGGGCTGGGCAGGAGGCTGTGCCAGCCAGCAAGGGTGCACTTTGACAGCTTAATTTAATATTTGGTGAAAACAACAGGAAAGAGAAGGCAGGAATTCAGTCTGCAGCATCCCAGTGCTCGTGTAAACACTGCTGATCTCTGTCCTGAGCCTGGACACCGCAGGAAAACTTGCACTTGGAAGCACTCCTGGGAAGCCTCCAGCTTTCCTGCTGTAGCTCTTGCAGTGTTTGCATTCGTGCACCCTGCTGCTCCAAAACAGCGTTTCCACAACAGAGGAGCCTGTGTGGGCAGCTGGAGGCAGCCTGGGAGAGGGGAGCAGGATCGGGACAGCCCCGGCAAAGCCCTGGGGGCACGAGAGGCCAGCGGAGAACCGCGGTCAGGGTTAAAGCACCCCCGCCTGGGGAGGCTGCACCCAAACTCAGCCTCTGTGGATGAGCAAAGGTGCTGGGGAAAGGCAACGGCCGGGAAATTCTAAAGATTGATATCCCAGCAAAGGTGCTGGGGAAAGGGGATGGCCGGGAAATTCTAAAGATTGATATCCCAGCAAATGTGCTGGGGAAAGGGAACGGCTGGGAAATTCTAAAGATTGATATCCCGCACCCCCAGCTGGAGCCAAACTCTCTATCCCAAAGGGAGCGTTTCCGTGGGGAAGGTGGCACAAGGCAGGCCCTTGCTGTGGGAGCTGCAGATAAAGGGGTCAGTGGCTGGGAGGAGAAACCCGGGATGTCGGCAGAGGCCAGCACGGCCCCGGCATCCCGAACCGCAGCTGCCCGGGGGCCCCGGCTGCGAACAAGCCGAGCAGGGCGGTTCGAGGGTTCGAGTCCCGGCCACCCTCCCCAGCACGGCACAGGGTGACAGCGGTGACAGCCAGCAGCCCCCCCCCCGACAGCCTGTTCGCCACCAAACCCACCAGCCCAGCCCCACGTATTGCCAGGCCCCGAAGCCAAGTCCGAAGGGAAGGACAGCAAGCGGAGGGGAAGAGCCTGGAGCATCCCAAACCATCGGGAGCGAGAGCATCCCTGAAAAACCGAGGCGGCTTCTGCTGGGAAGCAGCGACTGGGGACGAGCAGAAGGCGGTGGCAGGGATGGAGCTGGAAGCAGCCCTGGGGTGCCTTGGTGAGCCCTGAGGGCTGAGGGCAGGACAGGGAGCGATGGCAGCGCAGTTACCCGCGGTGTCCCCTGGCCGCCGGTCACGGACTCTCCCCTCCGGCCTCGGACGGGCCGGCAGCTCCTCTGTGGCCGCTCTCATCCGTACAGAAACCAGCCCGGAGAGGAAATGGTGAGGAGGAGTGGCCCTGGGCGGCACTTCCTTCTCGCCTGCCATGGGATGGCCGCTGCCGGCCGGTTCCGTGTCCCCCTCCCGGGCAGGCCCTCCCCGTCACGGCGGCACCGTGCGAGCGAGCACGGGCAGCGGGCTGAGCTCACCGCCCGGACAGCCCCGAGCCCGGCACAGCGTCCCCACCCCGGCACTGTCTGAGCTGAGTCACCAGCCCGGAACCCTCACCCCAAAGGTCACGGCGGTGACGCTGCCAGCGGGGGTGATTGGGGCTGACGCGGTGCTTGGGTGCTCACCCTGGCCAGCAGCAGAAACAGGGAGTCAGACTGCGGGGAAGGAGTGAGTGCATAAAAAATAACGAGTCTGGAAAAAGCAGCAAGTGCAGAGTGGCTGGCGGGACCGTGGGCAGGTCCTGGCTCTGCTGCCCCGGCCCGGCCGCAGCCCTTGGCCCCTTGGCTGCTCTGTCCAAGCAGCTCGGGGACACGGGGACAGCCATGGGACCGGGTTCTGCTGTGGGCACAAAAACTCCCCGGGGAAAACCACTTCATGCCTCCAGAGCAGGAAGCAGCGGGGTTTTCCTCACCCAGCAGTGCAGAAGTTCTTCAAGGGGCTTCTCCTCACCTGCACTCCCCTTCCTTCAGCCCTGATGAATGAATGCCCTGGCACGTCCCAGCTCTCACCTGCACTCGCACAACCTGGCCAAGGCTTTTTCCCCCAAATCAAGCCCATTTGGTAAAGCCAGAGAAGCCCTAAGTGAGCTCTTGCTGGTATTTCAAGCTCCTGCTTTTTGATGGAACCTGCACCGTGTGAGCCCAGCTGCAAAGGACCAAAAATAAGGGGGAAAACACCCAAAATCTGAGGGCTTTTTTGTGCATCACAGTGCAGATCCCACCCTGGCTGTGATGCTCCCTATTTCCCTCACTTCAGGGAAGGAGATTCTCTGAGCAAGTCTCCCCAGCCCTGTGCCAGGCAGCTGCATGTGCCTCTGCCGTGGCCAGCAGGATTTGCCTAACAAATCCTTGCAAATGTGGGGATTTCTGTGTCAGGAAGGCACAGGGGCCCAGCTGGAGCTGACACTCGGCAGCTGGGAGCTGCCCTCAGGGTCAGGAAGTCAGGCAGGGCTGACCCAAAGCAAAAATCCCATTAAGAGGAGCTTGGCAGGTGGTTTGGAAGAAGCCATGAAGGAAGATGTTCTGACTAATTCAGGTTTTTGAGAAGGAAGAGCTTCCCCCAGTCAGAGTGGTTGGTAACCATTAAAAAACCCCACAAACACAGAGCCCCCTAAAGCTCTGAAAGATTCAACATTAGAGAAGCAAGAAGCTGCCACTCCCCTCATGGGCTGCCAGTGAACATCAACAGCCCAACAAAAACTGTTCTGCTCTAATGGGGAAGGAGCTTGAGCCAGTTCAGCATTCCATGGGCTGCTGGGGGTGATGGGGGGGACAGGAACCCTTGGAACAGAGCAGGAAACCCAGGGAGGGTGGAAGATGCACAGCCTGCCCTGGAAGGGGGGGTGCTAAACCCCTCCTGAGCTGGAGACAGAGGGTGACAAGATCCTGGTGACAGTGGGGACGTGGGACCCACCTGCGTGGGACCCCGTGGTGCTGGTGGGGCTGGATGGCACACGGGAATGAGGATCTGGAGGGGCCACTGCCAACCATGGAGTGACCACACAGGTGACAAGGTGATGCAGGGCTGGGGACACTGTCCTGTGTTGCTGCCAACTCCAAAATCACAGGTTGGGTCTGGAGTGGTCGCCAAAAAATGCTGGGGAGCACCTGGGGAGGGCAGGGGCATCGATGGCACCAGGAGGTGTCTGTCCCCTGTGGGGACAGGGAGGACAGGACGATGGAAAACCTGCTTATGTTCCCAACCAAACATCCCCTTGAGCTGGCCCCTGGTGTGGGGGCTGTGTCCCCCCTCCCCACAGGCCTTTAGGAACCTCCAGCACCCCAAACTGGAGGAGACAAGCTGCTGTGTCCTGTGGGGAGGGGACACACTGCAGGGACATGCAGGCACAGAGGTAATGGGGTGTTTGGGTTTTTGTTTTTTGGGGGGGGGGTGTTTTTAATGGGGTTTTTCATGGGGGGCACTGCCATGGGGTGGGGGGTGCATGGGGCAGTGCCCTGGGGGGTCCTGCAGGTGAGGGGTGTGTGGGCTGGGTACATGGGGGAGCTGTGCCTTGGGGGGCAATGGGGGCATCAGGGCAGTGCAGTGGGGGGCACTGCATGGGGGATCATGTGGGAGCGAACTGGGGCCACCAGCCCTGTCCCCTGGGGCCACCAGCACTGTCCCCTAGGGCCTTAGGGCCACCTACCCTGTACCCTGGAGCCTTGGGGCCCCCAGCCCTGTCCCCTGGGCCCCCAGCCCTGTCCCCGGTGTCCCTGCGCTGCCGAGGCCGGGCCCCCCCGGCCGGGCCCCGCGGGGAGGAAGCGGCTGCGGGGCCAGGATGGGGCCGAGAGGTGCCGCAGCCCCTCCTGCGGCCACGGATGCAAATCCTGCACAAACACAGCCTCTCCCACACGGAGAGAGGCCAGACAATGGCTCAGGGAGAGGGGGACGTGCCCTGAGCTGAGATTTTGGTGCCAGCCTCTGACTGGTACCAGTGCTTTGGGCACCCCTGGGTTTGGTACCCACCGGGAGGCATCGCCAGAGCTCGGGTGGCACCAATTCCTGTGACAGTTTTAGGGTTTTCCTTCAAGTTTTTGCACATTGCCTGTTTCGCCAGAACATTTCTAGGGCTGAGGAGCAGCAGCTGCATCCCAAACGTGGGCAAATCCCCCCTGTGTGCCCTGGGAAACCAGAATTAGGTGAATGAAGCACCCAGGGTCCCTTTGAGGAAGCTGTGAGGGGCTCAGAGCTCAGAATGGCACCAGAGTGAGACCCAGCAGCTCCAGGATGGAGTACACCATACTTGCAGCACTGGCCTTGCCCACAGAAACTCCTCAAAAAAAGAAGAAAATTAGTAAAAAAGAAAATGGAAGCAGCTGGAAGAGGTCACAGGCTTGGAGGCAGCAGGAAAATGGGTGTAGAGATCAGAAATATGGCCCAAGGATCTAAACCCTGCAGTGGGCAGGGAGCCCTGAAATTAAAGTGAGAGGCTGCAAGTGGAGAAGGGGAAATGGGGCTGGGGTTGGGACACAGGAGGAGCCCCACGGGCCCTGACCTTGGAGCCAGCCCCTCCTGCAGCCTCAGACAGGGAAGAATAAAAGAAGATCATAAAATAATCTGCTCCATGGTGGGCAGGATCCCCACAGGGGGGTTCAGCAGCCCCTGGCAGGGGTGCAGAATCCAGCCCTGGAGGGTCATTCCCAGACCAAAAGATCTTTTTTCCAAGCATGGATTTGCTTTTACAGTGTGATCTCCCAGCCCCATCAGCTCTGCATTGGGCTGGTGGGTGGATTTTTTCCCTTTTACATCACCCACCTTGTGCTGATCTGCCCTGAATTGCTGCTGCTGATCCGTGGGCTCCCCCTGAAGCATCACCCCTCCTAAATCCTAAATCCAGTGTAAATTCCCTGCATACATTCTTGGAGCCATCAAACCAGACCCCTCACTCTTTTAAATCTCATTCTTAGCAAAACTTTCCAGCCTCTGTGAGCAGCTCTAACACGTCCTGAATAACCCAAACAGTTTATCCTGGCCTGGGGAATGTCCCCCGCAGGGACGCCGCATCCTGCCTGGGTGATCATCACCCTTCCAAACAGTTTATAAATAGACCAAGGTAAATGAGGGGAGTGCTCTGGCTCAGGATTTTTATCTCATTTCTTGTTTTCAAGCCATTCAAGGAGTGCTGGGTCAGATGATCACTCCTAAAACTCAAGTTGAATCTGCTGCTTCTTTCTCCTCCAGTTGAGCTCTATCCCTACCTCACTGAAACAGTAAAAAAGAGGTAAAAGCTAAGAAAAATGGGTTTGGCATTCCTAAGGGAAGGCCATGGCCCTGCCATGAGGCACCATCCAGGCCCAGCACCAGGCAGTGGGAGAGGGCAGGGACCAGCACGGCTGCACCTGGGAAGTTGTGGTGCACACCCCTTTGGAAAACAGAAGGGGTAGATCTGGGAAAAAAAATGGAAAATTTGGGAAATAATATGGAAAATATGGAGATCAGCGAGTCCCTGCAGCACTCCTCCTGTCACCAACAGTGCCCCACCACCAGCATCCCCCAGGGCCATCGATACCACTTCGTGTCACAAGTGGTGGCTGGAGAAATTCACTGTAACCCCTTCCCAAGGTCCCCAGCAGGGTCTGTGTCATCCACCAAGGGCTCTGTAAAACACCCCCAAAGAACTGGAGCCATTCCCAAGCATCCAAGGAGGAAAGAAGTGTCCAAGGCCAGGCTGGACAGGGCTTGGAGCAACCCTGGGCTAGTGGAAGGTGTCCCTGCCCATGGAAGGGGGTGGAATGAGATGAGCTTTAAGGTCCTTTCCAACCCAGGCTATTCTGGGAGTCTATGGTTCTGTCATTTTATGTGCATTTTTGAGCTATAAATGTGTCTTTCTCTCTTTTCTTTCTTTCTTCCTTCCTTTCTTTTTGTCTCTTTCTTTCTTCCTCATTCTTTCTTTCTTTCTTTCCTTTCTTCCCTTCCTCCCTTCCTTCCTTCCTTCCTTCCTTCCTTCCTTCCTTCCTTCCTTCCTTCCTTCCTTCCTTCCTTCCTTCCTTCCTTCCTTCCTTCCTTCCTTCCTTCCTTCCTTCCTTCCTTTCCTTCCTTTCCTTCCTTTCCTTCCTTTCCTTCCTTTCCTTTCCTTCCTTCTCTCTCTCTCTCTGTCTTTCCTTCCTTTCCTCTGGACTGGGAGGGACAGCCCTGGACAGGGACTGCCCTGGCCAGCAGACACAGCTCCAGCCTGAAGCAACAGGGCTGCACAGCAAGTGGCACAGGGAACAGCACAAAGCCCTTTCCCCCCGCCCCCAGCTTCCTCTGTTCACTCTGAAAAAAATCACATTTCCAGCTTGTTTCAATTAACTTTAAGACTTTTATATTCCATGAAGGCTGAGGCAGTCATTAAACCCGAATTTTTCCTGTTGTAACACTTTGAAACAACCTCACCACAGCTCAGCTGGTGGCTCTGGCTCTGCCAGGCCAGGACCTCCCATGGGCAGAGGTGACTCCAGGTCCCCTCAGTGGTGGCATTGCTCATCCTCTGGCTCAGCATGGACAAACTCATCACACCCCACAGGCCCAGCCCTTGGGGCAGCATGAGGGAGCTGGGAAAAGTCAGGATGGGAGTGATGCCCATCCCCTGCCCTTCCAGGGGCTTTGGGAAGGGCAGGGAGTGCCCTCATCCCACCCCAGAGTCTGGGGATGCTGCTGGGATGGGGTACAGGACACCCTCACTGCCCCACAGCCCTGGCACTGGGGGTGAGGAAGCACCACAGAGCAATAAATCCACCTGCACGACACGTAAATAAATCAATACTTTTGCATCCATGAGCAAAGCAGACGCAGCCAAAGCCCTGAGTCACCCTGGGCCATGTCCCAGCAGTGGCTCTGGGGTGAGTGGGGACAGCCCTGCTGCCAGCTCTGCTCCCAATGGCAGCTGCTTTGATCTCCCCACATCAGAAGGAGCCTTTTCCCTGCCCTGTCACAGCCACAGCACACCCAGACACTCCATGGGACGGGGCTGGCACACCCCAGACACTCTGTGGGACGGGGCTGGCACACCCTGGGCTGGCAGGCACTGACCCCACTGACCCTCCCTGCCAAGCCCTTCCATGTGCTCAGGGTTCTTTCATGAAAAAATATAAAGAAAAAAGTGGAGAGAGGTCAGAGTAGAGAGAGAGAAGGAAAGGGAAAAGCTCCTTGGGCACTCAGGCATGGATGTCCATCCTTTCCCTGCTGATGCCATCATGGATTTGCTGCCCTTTGGGGTTTTTTGGCTTTACCTGAAGTAATCACACACCTGCTTTACCTGAAGTTATCACCAGATCCTCTTCAGCACAAGGAACCGTCACAACAGGATGCACCAGGTTCCCAGTGGCACAGCCCTGGCAGCCTGGAGCACAGTGGCCCAGGGGATGAAGAAATTGTGCTTTATCCCCAGAGGAAAACACCAAAGTGCCCAAGGGGGACAGAACTGCTGCACCCTGCTGCCTGCAGCTGCAGGAGGGATGCCCCAGGGACTCATGGGCTTTAGGCACTGGAGATCAAGGGTCAGTGTTAAACAGGGGGTGATTTCTGTGTTCCACAGGTCTCTCACACACCTGCATGGAAGGCCACACTCACAGCTGCTCCTGTCTTACCTGTGGCTCTGTTAAGGCTCAGTTCCAGCTGCCACAGCACTCACAGGCTGGGACTGAAGATTCAGCAGAGGAGGAGAAAGACTCCTTGAGCGGAGGAAACTCATTGGGTGCTTCACAGGAAACATCTTTTTAGTAAAAGCCAGATTTTCCCAGCATATTCCTCCTGATAAGCAAAACCCATGTGGAAAGCAGGACTGAGAGAGCCTGAACACCCTGGAGGGGAGGATGTGATGCAATCCTGAAACTGCTCCCTGGCTGGGTGGGGGGCACAGTGTTTAACCAGGAGCTCTGGGATTATCCCATCCCATTTCCTTGTGTGCTGCCAACAACTCTGAAGCTCCCCAGGACTGACCCCAAGGGCAGCCCTGTGGTGGTGGGGCACAGACCTGTGCCAGGGCAAAGCAATCCCACCAGGGCCTGGATAACCCACTGGATCTCCTCCAGCCTGCCCTGAAGAACTGCTGCATCTCATCCCTCTCAAGCATTCTTCATCCCACAATAAAATTATTCCACACAATTTACCAGTCCCAAATAAGGGCACCCTGGAGTTGTTCCCTCCCTGTCAGAGACAGCACCAAGCCTTGGTTTTGGGCAGGATCTCACTCATCACATCCAGCAGCAAGACACTGCTTTAGCCACACACAGAGCCCCAGACAGCAGCTGGAGCCAGCAGCCCCCTCCCAAAACCTCCTGGGCTTGCACATGGAGACCCAAGGAAGGGGGGACAGTGCCTGACAGACTGGGGAGTTTCCTGCCTGCCCTTCCAGTGTGGGGAGGGGCCAAGAGGAAAGAAAAGAGTTGGCACCATTGGAAAAAGGAGCCTACTGTTATTTATTAACCAGGGAGGTGGGCCCAGGCACTCATGTAGGGGAAGAAGGAATGTGGAGAGCAGGCCCAGACGTTGTGGGGTGTCCAGGCTGCTGCTGAGCTGCCCCCATGTGGAAGCTCATGGGGGAAGGGGGCACAGCAAAGCCCCAGGGCAGGGAACCCCCAGCAGGACCCTGAGAGCTGGTGGCACTCTGGAGCAGGGCTCAGGCACAGCAGGAGTGCCCAGGGGGGCAGGGACACTGCCAGATCAGTTGCAGTTCTTGGGCAGGCGATAGACCCCCCCTGAGTAGATGAGCTGCTGGTCCCGGACCTTCTTCTGCAGGAATCCCTGCAGCTCCTGGAGATCGATCTCAGTGACCACAGGGCCGGTCATCACAAACATCTTGAGCATGCTGTGGATCCTCTCCAGGGACAGGCTCTCCAGGTTGGTCAGCATGGCCTGGATGTACGTCCAGAACAGCTGCAGAGGGACACAGGCCACAGTGAGCGACTGACACTACAGCATACAGCAACCAGCCCAGAAACAAGGCAGGGATGCAGCTGGCACTAAGCTCTGCTCTCAGCCATGGGGGTCTCTAAACAAGGCATATCCAGGAACAGCAGCAAAGAGCTGGGACACAGAGCTAGACAGAGGGATCTGGCACACATCTGTGCAGCGCACTCATGACCCTCTGTGGATGAACACCAGCATGACAACGCTGTGTTGCACAACACACAGGCACAATGTGACTCACAGGCAGGAAAGGCACTGGAAATGTCCAGGAACCACAACAGAGAGAAGGCAGAGATCCAGCTGTTAGTGCTGGGTCAGTCTTTTGGGCAGTCAGAAGTGCCAAAAAAGTGTTGCTCGGGTGCATCCAAACAAGTTATGACTATTTCCAAAAATGAAATCATGTCTCGGACTTTTTTCTTTTTTTAAACTGAAAAAAAAGCAATTTGGAGATTTCCAAAAGGTTCCCTGACTCAGCAGCTGGGCACTTGTCTGGAGGGAAGGCTGTGATCCAGCACCAAGAGATTAACCACGAGATACCCACTTCAAATCCCAAATGTTTGTGCTGGACTCAGCCACTGGCAGTGGAAAATGTGAATCCATAGTGCAAACTGAATCCATCATCTTGATCAGATTCCCCAAACCCACAACACAGGATGTTTGCATCACCACAGGGACAGGTACCTGCAGCTCCTCCTCCTTTTGGTCAGCCTGTGAGGCCATGGCAGAGTCCCCCTCCTCATCACTGTCAATCAGAACAACCTTCTCCACCTGGTCCTTCTGCTCCTCCTCGATGACAGTGAAGGTGCCCTCGGGCTCTTCCCGCAGGACTCCCTGCTGCAGCCACAGCGTCATCTTCCTCTTCAGTGAAGTCACAGGCACCTTGAGCACTTCACTCAGCTCTGTCAGCGTCCAGGTGCCTGCAGAGACCATGGAGAACAGAGAGGAGATGGAGAACAGGACACTTCCCACACCCAAGCCTGCCAGGATTTGGTGGGAAGCTGGGTAAGGCAAGGAGGCACTGCCAGGAACAAGGCTGCAGAGCTGGGGCCCTGCTGGGCGCTGGAGACCCTGTGGGAGATCCAAACCCATGCACCACACCTTGTTCCTCCTGCCAGAGCTCTCAGAGCCTCCAGCAGCCCAAGGAACGTGGCTTTCCCACCCGTGGAAGCACAGACAGGGCTTCACAGCACTCACTCTTGGTCTGGAAGTGCAGGATGATGGCAGCGTGCACAGGAGACACGGACAGGGAGAGCGTGCGATCAGCCAGCTCCACGTCCAGGCTCACCAGCCCCAGGTGGTACTTCCAGTTCAGGGTCCTCATGGCCTGGGAAAAGGAGGCAGCAGCTGCTCACAGCAGATCTCCCAGCAGGAACCACTAAGTACTGGGTTATTGCAAACCCCACTGTAACCAACCAGCAGCTGAAGGGGACTGCATAAAGCTTTCATAAGGAGGGTTAAGGTGGCCTCACCTTTAATTTCTCATACTTCTTGGAATATGCTTCCATGGCTTCCTTGACCTGCTCTGGAAGCTCCAGCTTCTCCTCTTTGAGTGGTGGCCAGAACTCACTGGACAGGATAATGGCCACGAGGCTGAAGGGAGGCCTCTCCTCCTCAGGGAGCTTCTCCTCCTCATCCCGAATGTTGGCGTTAATGCGCCGCGAGTCGGCCATGTCCTGCAACGGGCACAGAGCTGAGCTGGCTCCTTCCCTCCAGAGCCAGGGCCAACCATCGGTGAAGGGGAGGCTGAAACAAGGTGAACAGCTTTCTCTCTAAATGATGATGGGGACACTGGAAAGGACACGATTGTCACCCTGATTTTTTAAGATTTTCTAAGCCTTCTGATGTTTACATTCTTGTAGCAAACGTTCTCACACGCTTTCTGTAAATAACTTATTGTTTTGCATTCTTTTATGGAAGAAGAGAAATTTGATAGACTGTTGGTTTGTCCAGTGTCATTGGAGAGGTGGCACTGTCACCCTCCAATCCACTGTCACTTTTGGAAATCTATAAATGTTAGAGTCAGAAATACACTTTCCCTTTTCTTCACCTTAAGAGCAGCGATGTGTGTGCTGCGTTGTTTCCTGTCCTATAGTGACACAGGACCGTGTGTCTACTTGGAAGTCTGCTACACACCCAGAAAGATTTGTGGGAGGTTAGAGGAAGGAGTTACAACTCAACACTGCCTTCACTGGGGGCTCTCCACACCTGTGTTCTCCTAAAGAATCAAACTCCAGAGTCCCAAGCCCAGCTCCTCAGTGTCAGGATACTGCAGGAAGGACAGTACAGACAGCAGCACCAGAGCAACCATTCCCCAGAGCTGATAATCCAACCCACAGGCCTTAAAAACAGACATGATTTGAATGCACTTCTGCCTGTCACAAATCAGCCCCTCACTGGCATTCTGGAACCCCCACTTTCCTAAAAGACCCTTTTGGGGTCACTCCTCAAGTTCTTCCCCTTCCCCAATGGGCTCAAAAACCCAGCACTTAAATTATAAAAATAAAAGGAGTTACTTTTAACATGACTTCACAGTAGTGCATCTGAGCTTCACCAAACCTCAGCTTCAGCAGCTCCACGTTACGGATTTCCCTGGAAAGAGACACAGCAGGTCAGGGACAGGGCCCTTGCTTGGACAAACCTGGCTTGGCCTCCACCCCTCACCACACAGCCAAAGAAACAAGGTCCCTGGCACAAGGTGCTCTTCCTTGCAAGGCACAGTATCTGCCCAGGATGGCTCCTGGTACCCAAGGGAGGAACAGCCGTCTCCTCTAGGCCAGCAGCTTTTTGAAGACAGAATGGTTCAGGCTGGAAGGGACCACTGGAGCTCATCCAGTCCCACCTCCCTGCTCAAGCAGGGTCCCCTGGAGCAGTCATTCAGGGTTGTGTCCAGATGGGTTTGGAATATCTCCAGGGAAGGAGACCCCACAGCCTCTCTGGGTTCCTGTTCCACTACTCAGTCACCTCACAGCAAAGAGGTTCTTCCTCATGTTCAGGTGGAACTTTCTGTGTTTCAGAAACACACATCTTCCATCCCTCCTATCTGGGGGGCCAACACAACATGTGGGATGGTGTCAGTGCTCCAAATTCCTACAAGCTGCTCTACAGCACAAACCAAGGGCAGGACTGAGCATGGAATTCTAGAGGCAAACTCAAAGCTGCAAAGGAAATAGCCAAAGGCACTCCTGACTCCACAAACAGCCATTGACAGGACTGAGCGTCTGAAGGCTCTACCCTTCAGACAGCAGGTAAAAGGAAACTCAGGTGATTTGGCCATGGAAGGCCTGGCTCTGGGCCCGGGGGCCTCACCTCTCAGCACTGTAGTTGAACTGGTGCAGCAGGCGGTCAGCCAGCAGCGTGCGGTACTCGTTGATGAACAGGTCCTTGCTGCCGTAGATGCTCACCAGGAGGCTGATGATGTCTGAGGAGCGACGCTTGGAGCTCGATTTCCCTGGTGGAATCCAGCAGAAGACAGTGTGAGATTAACAGGGACCTGCTCCAGCCCAGCTCCAGAGGACAGCAAATGAGCTGCTCAAGGCTACAGCCCAGAGGGAAAGCAGCCGGCTGCCAGGACTGCTGGGCTGGGCATCTCACCTGGATCTGCATCCACTGGGTCAGGAACCCAGTCCCCTGGCTCTGAGATGTCATCATCACTCTCCTGGCCGTTCTCCAGGGTCACTGGGTCAGCTTTGGAGAGCTCATTTGCCAGGTCCCCCGAGCCCTCAGCATCCCCGGTGAGACCGGCCACGATCTGCCGCACCGTGTCCTCCCGAGTCCTGGAGCCAGGGGGAAGGGGAACAGTGAGTGAGGGAAGGGGAGGGGAAGGGGATGTGAGAGACTGCCCCACACGCCTCCTACCTCAGATACTTCCTGATGGGCTCACAGGCAACCTCCAGGATCACCATGGAAGGGTCCAGCTCCCGCAGGGCCTTGATGGCTGAGATATACAGAGTGATGATGTCGGAGGTGTTGACTCCTGCAGGAGAGGAGCAGAGGGAGTCAGAGCCCTGCAGCACAGAATAATGGCGTGGATAGAAGGGGTTTGGATGGTCCAAGCTCTCTGTTCTAGCTGTGGTGTGGCAGGAGGAGGGCTTGCTGCCCTGCTGCCCAAGGCAATGGGACAGATCAGATCCATGTGCCTCAGTTTTGAGCATGAATGGAGGCTCAGAGCTGAGCCCTAACAGTGCAAAGAAGCCTTTGCCTACCTGGACCAAAGATAAACTTTGTGCTCCTGACCACAGTGTAAAAATGAGGCCAAAGGGGGCTGGGATGCCATTAGCTGCTGCTGCCCTGCCCACTTGAAAACAAATAATGTGTGATGGGCATGGTGACTGCCCCTCACTCCTCAAAGAGGAAACCAAACCAGCTCCAAGTAGATCCCCACTCGTGCCCAGGTTCCTTACAGTGTCAGGACACAGACAAGGATGTAAAACCCACCAGGGTGCAGAAGTCTCATTTCCAGAGCACTTTTCAGGGAGCTGAGCAGCTGCTGCCTCTGGTTAGTCCTTTCCAGGCAGAACTTGAGGTCCTCCACAGCAGGCTTTGACTCTGGGAAATCTGCAAACCAAGCAGTGATCAGGAGCAGTGCCAGGCTCTGAGGGGAGGCAGGGGGAGGCAGTGTGGCACACCAGAGAGCTCTGTCACCCCCCCAGTCCCAGCCCAAGGGTGAAGCACCTCGGATGATGCTGAAGAGCTCCTCGATGCGCATGCTGGCGTAGATGCGGTAGAAGAACCTCTGGACGTGGCAGCGCCAGCGTTTCAGGGTGCTGCTGGCTTCTGGGGAGGACTGTGCCAAGGGGCCATCCTGCAGGAACACCCTGCTCAGCCACCCAATCACCTTCTCTATCCACTGCACAAGAAGGAGAAACAGAGGTGAACACAGAGATAGATGCACAGCCACATCCCAACCCAGCCCTGGCAGCCACCACAGCCGCAGAAAGGGCAGCTGGACCAGGAGAGATCACCCCCAGCTGCTCCTCAAATGTGTCCCAGCCTGGGCTATAGCTGGGGAAAGCCCAGCTGAAAGAACTGGAACTTTAACTAAAGATACAGGATATGGACTGTGCAGCTGGGTGTGAGAAGATAAGGGGTGACCACAGACTGTGTGCAGGCACTGGGCTCCAAAAAGGACAGAGTTTGCTCCAAAACCTGCAGCCTATTTCATTCTTGCAGAGTTTCATCCCATTCTATACCTGCAAAACTGTCCCATTCATAAGAAAATGAGCAAGTTGCCCATTACACCATCCTTGGCCCAAAATTTCTATGGTTCCTGAAATCAGTGAAAAGCAAACAAGATATCCCAAGAAGTCACAGACACCCAACACAACTCAGGCATTTGAAATCCAAACACCAACCTCATCACTTAATAATAAAATAAAAACCTGAACAGAGAGCATAAAAAGGTTATTATTTTAATTATTTGAGCTTTAGTGAGAATTATGTAATTGCCAAATTTCAAATGTACCCAATTACAATATCCAGATGTTTAAAATAACTGCCTTTCCCCCCTCATCAATTAGCAAATACATGCTGCTTCCTGGGATAGTATTTGAGTACCAATATGCTACAAGATATTCTACTACTAGATATTAGTAATTTTTTTTAATACATTCTGACAGCCTGAAACAAGAATGCTAGGTCAAGGTTTGGTTTGCTGATGTTTATTTTTAATTACTCGACTGAGAAAACATTGAGGAAATGCACAAGTTTTGCCAGGACAAACCTGAGTACTCCAAACACCTGGGAAAAACTGTGCAGAAGCTGATAAAGAATTCCCCTAAAGGACCAGAAGACAGGACTATAACTGATGCAAAGCAACATGATTTTAAGGAATTATTATCAAACCAACCCATTCTTCCCCCAAGTTTATCTTCCCTGAGTGCTCCTGTTACAGCCTGATTGTGACCTGACACTCCAGGCAGCTGCTGCTGTGCTGGCAAAGAGGCTTTGCCTTCAGCACCTGTAATTTTCAGTGAGCTCTTTCTCAGGCTTCTCTATTTAACCTTTAGATTTCCAGGCCTGTGGGTTTGGGTTTTTTTCCTTAAAATTATCTCTTCCTAATCCTGATACCCTCCAATATTCTATGGCCAAACAAGAGGTAGAAGCAAGGGCAGCATCTGAGGAGCAGAATGCAGTTGTGTTTTCTGTGGTGTGCCCTGAAAATATCCTTAAACAATCTCCAGGTCATCCAAAAGCATTTCACACGAGGTGCAGTGAAGAAAGTGTTGCACAACAACCAAAAGGAAGTAAACACAAAAAGATTCCTGATGTTTGCAGCAACAAAAACGGTTGGCATGGCAAAGAGTGAGGGATCCAGGGTGTCTGGATTGCATGGGAACCTGGCTGTGGGCCTGGTTCTCCAGCACAGGCAAATGCAAGGTCATGGGCAAGGAGCACTGAGCTCAGGATTGTGCCCTGGAGGAGCCATAACCTGGAGAAGAATTTTATTTTAAAGTCATGGTGGGTAAACAGCTCAACACAAACTTAGTTGAAACAGCAGCAAAGCAACTGGACAGCTGCAAAGAAATATTGTAATTTTGTGTGGCCAGTGGTGAGATCAATCCCAGAATATCCTCTCTCATCCTTGCTTCCAGTTTTAGAGAGAATTGGAAAGAGGACTGAAAACAGCCATAGAAATTCTAATTATGGGCTCACCTACACAGAGGGAGGACCCTCTGCAGGCCAGGTGGCACTTGTTGATCTTGTGGTTTGTAAACTGGAACCACAGAAATTCCCTCATTACTACAGACATCATGAGGTGAAATGTGACAGTGCTTCACACACAGGTCAGAGCAAACCTTCCCCTCCAGCATCAGCCAAAATGGGGAGTTTCAGCCACCTCTCCTGCCAGACGTGGTGGAATTCATAGCCCTGGACCAGGTGTTTTAAGTTGGAATCTGCTTTTAGCCTGAGCTGCTAAAAACCAACAACAGCTGCACACCTTTATCACTCCCTACAACTCCCTGAAAGGTGCCTGTGCTCAGCTGGGGCTGGGCTCTTTCTCCAGCAGCACTGACACAACCAGAGCACACAGCCTCGAGCTGCACCAAGGGAAATTCAGGTTGGATATTAGGGAGAAGTCTTTTACAGAAAGAGTGATAAAGTTCTGGAATGGCTGCCCAGGGAGGTGGTGGAGTCACCATCCCTGGATGTGTTTAAAACAAGCCTGGATGTGGCACTGGGTGCCAGGGTTGAGTTCAGGGGTTGGGGCTGGGTTGGACTCAATGATCGTTAAGGTTGTCACTGTCATATTTTCTGAAAAATCCCTTTGCCAGGATTTCTTCTCCTGGGAAACTGAGAAGCCTCAGAGAAAAATGAAAATAATCATTATCTGATTGCTTCTCCTGTGTTTTCTGCTTTGGAATGTGGTCTGGAGATTGTTTACCAACTGGTCATTGTTTGATTGGTTTCATGTGAATTGTTTTGACTTAATGACCAATCATGATCCAGCTGTGCTGGGACTCTGGAAGCAGTCACAAGTTTTCATTAGCATTCTTGTTAAACCTTCTGTCTGTATCCTTTCTCTATTCTTTAGTATAGTTTTAGTATAGTGTTCTTTAATATAATGTAAGTACAATACAAAAGTATTGTAAGTAAGTACAAAAATAATAAATTAACCTTCTAAGAACATGGAGTCAGATTCTCAATTCCTCCTTCATCCTGGGGACCCCAAAAATACCACAAATGGTGACCTCAGACATTGGCTGTAGCCCGAGCTGAAGAACAGACCCACATAATAAAGTCTCTTCCAAGCCAGTGAATCTGTGAATTCTGTGATGTCCCAAGGAGGAGCCTCACAGCCCCCACACCAGCCTCACCTCCTGGAACTCGTTGAGGAAGGAGTGCTCGTACTCCCCGCGGCAGCGCTGCTCCATCCTCTCCTCGATCATCCTGTGCAGGATGGTGGTGACAGCCTCAGCACTCACCCTCTCCAGCAAGTTCAGCCGGCGGCTGCGGGCACAGGGACACGGCAGGAGCGTGGGGGAGCAAAGGCACCAGCAAATCAAGAAAATCTTATACCTGAAGGCACCACCCTCCCTGTACGTTCCACAGAGGCAGACCCAGCTCGGGCCACACGCTCTGACAGCACACACAGATGCACTACACAGGTAACACATGGCACTGCTGCTATCCCATCTTCCTTACAGACATTTAAAGCCATCAAAAGCTCTTTTTCATTTAGAAGAGTTTCATAGAGTCAGAGACTGGTTTGGGTTGGAAGAGACCTTAAAGATCATCTAGTCCAAACCCCTGACATGGGCAGGGACACCTTGCACTGGTTTGCTTCTTTGTGGTCAGAGGCCTCAGAGCAAGAGGAGTATGTTCTCATATCCAGGGAGAGGAACTTTCTGTCTAAAGATCTGCTCTTCTTCAACCACTAGTTGAAAGCAGAAAGTCCATGTTGGGTTCTCTACCCACCACCATGACACAGCCTGACCTCACGCAGCTCCTCCTGTTCTCAGAGATCAATGAAACCTGCTGCTGCTCCCATCCACATCCCCCATTGCTCCAAGTGACAGCCACCACCCCGTGAGATACCTACAGAATGTCATTGAGCTGCTGGAACTGCTCCATGGCTTCAGGGCACCAGCACTGCTCCTTCTTGCTGCTGCAGCCTGCACAGAGCTGGCCCTCGCCTCCACCCTCCTCTGGGTCACTCTCCTGCTCGGTCTCACTCATGCTGCACTCACACTCGTTCGTTCCATCCTCTCCTTTCTTCCACTGCCGCATGTATATCCTGAAGGTGCGGCTGTAGAACTGCTGGATCATCTCCTGGAAGGATTTGGTCGTGGAGAAGAAGAGGATAGCTTTGAACATGGTGTAGACCTTCTCCTGCAGCGTCTGAGCGCCTGTGCCCAGGAGCAGGCCTGCCTTGGTCCACTGCTCCAGGAGCTCCAGGCTGTTCAGGTAGGGCTCCAGGCGACACTTGAGCAGACTGAAGGCCTCCAGGAGCAGTGCAGCACACTGGGGCTCCTCGGCCGTGTTCTCATACTGGCCAATGCAGTTCCAGAACTCGGGGGCGATATTCGCCTGCAGGTCAGTCTGCAGCACCTCGATGAACCACTCCTCCACGATGGAGTGCAAGTCGTAGCACTGCAGCACGTCCAGGGCTGCCCGGAGCTCGGCATCCTGCAGCGGCCCGGCAGCTTCGGGCCTCGGGGCTGCCTGGAAAGCAGGGGGGACATGAGTTAAGCATTTGATGGAGCACACAGGGACTCTGCTGTCAAACTGCCCTGGGGGGATGCTGCTCCTCCATGGCGATCTGCCGGGGTCTGAGCCCACCGCTGGATGCCCAGCGCTCCCTCCCAGGGCTCACACCCGCACACATCGCTGCCATTCCTGCAGGTGGCTGCTGCAGGACACAGGTGCTGTGGAAATGCTGCGAGTCCCCCGTGGCTGCTCAGCTCCCTCAGACGGAGCGGGAGCAAAGCCACAGCACGGCCGGGCAAGCTGCGGCCCTTTGGTCCCGCTCCCGGTTGGGGTGACAGAGACAGGGCGGCTGGGCCCGCGGCCCTTCCTGACAGCCCCCAGCAGACACCGTCCCCGCACACCCAGGAGCCCTTCCCGTCCTCCCCGCCCCGGCCGTTCCTCCCCAGCCCCCACCTATCCTCCCTCAGCCCCGGCCGTTTTCCCCCGGCAGCCCCGGCCGTTCCTCCCTCAGCTCCGGCCATTTCCCCCCGGCCCCGGCAGCTCCCACCCCGCCCCGCGGACCCAGAGCCGGAGAGGCCCGGCCGGGGAGGAGCCGAGGCCGGAGCATCCCGGGGGCGACAGGGTCGGGCCTGCCCCGGGCTCGGTGGAGCGCAGCGGTCCCCTGCTCACCAGCCCCAGCGCGGCGGGCGGCACCAGCGCGGTGCTGAGCGTGTGCCAGGCGGCCGAGAGCTCCATTCGGGCCGCAGGAAGGGGCGGAGCGGCGCCGGCCGCAGCGATGAGCGGCACCGGAGCCGCGCTGCGGGGGCACCACGCGGCGCTGCAGGAGGGTGAGCGGGGCTGGGGGCCGAGCGGGGCCGGGCAGGGGCAGGGGCCAGGGCCGGGCCCGTCTGACGGTGCCGCCCCTCAGGGCTGTCGGAGCTCCGCGCCCGGCGGGAAGAACTGAACGGGCGGATCCAGGCCGAGGAGGCGGAGCGGGGCCGGCTGCAGGCGCGGATCGCGACGCTCTCCCGGCGCTTGTCCGACACCAGCGAGAGCCTGGCAGGGCTCCGCTCCACCCGAGCCCACATCGACCGCACCATCGCCGAGATGGACCTGGCCTCCGGGGAGGTACTGCCAGCGAGAGACATCGCCTTGAGCAGCTTCCCCGTGAGGGGAGGAGGAAGGACGGCATTGATCTCTGACCAGGGACTGGGCCCGAGGGAATCACTGAATCAGAATAACCTGAGGTGGACAAGGATCCCCCAGCCCAGCCCCTGTCCCTGCCCAGCAGCCCCAGCCTGGGCATCCCTGGCAGCGCTGCCCAAAGGCTCCTGGAGCTCTGGCAGCCTCGGGGCCGTGCCCATTCCCTGGGGAGCCTGGGCAGTGCCAGCACCCTCTGGGGGAAGAGCCTTGCCCTGAGCTCAGCCTGACGGTGTGTCAGGGGAGGTTTGGGATATATATGTGTGTGTATGTGTGAACTCGGTCTGTATTTACCTGAAGGTCTGTTGGGAGCACCTCGATGAATCACCAATCCTCCCTGCAGCCAAAACAACTTCCCAGGCCCGGGATGCAGCTCTGGCACACAGACCCATCATGAGAGGGCTGGGTTGGGGGTCGATTTGGTGCTGCTTGGGCTTGGGCAAAGTTTATTGTCCAAATACATTAAAAATGGCTTTTGGAACAGACCCCTAAAAATTACCATCTCATACCCGTGGTTTGGGGGAAAGGAGGAAACCAGAGACATGACACTGACCCACAATCCCTCTAATTCAGGCAGAGGACAGTGGTGCTGATGGAGTTGTTGGCCTGCCATTCTTCCAGCGCAATATTTAGTGTATTTCTTTCATCTTTAATGGAACAATGTCATGAAAAGAGTCCAGTTGTTGGGGCAGTAAAGGGTGGGAAGGACGCAAACAACACGAGGGCTGGCACTGTCATTTTGGTTCTTGAGACAGCTCTGCCCATTCCCCTGTGTGTGTTACTGCCAGGCAGGCACTGCTTGATCCCCACAGACAGGGCCTCAGCTGAAGTCACTTCTGTATTACACACCAACAGCTTTTATTTCTTTAAAAAAGGATCTTCCCAGCCTCTTTTCAGATAAGTGACAATCTTCCTTCTCATGGTGACCAGGCAGAGTTTGTGTCAGAAATACCTTTCCCCTATTAGCTGCAGCCTAAATTCTCCTCCCATTTGCATTTTGAATGTGACTAACTACTGTGTCAGCTCCTCTTCCTCTCCCAAAGTCAGTGCTTTCCCCTGGCAATCACTTTTCAGATGAAGCTGGAGATGTTTTCTCGGCCTCCTTCAAGACCTGATGGTTTGAAGTGAAAGGGGAAACTCACATAAAAATTTAAAAGCTTAAAAACTATGTTGTAAAGTACACAAACAGCCCCTTTAAAAAGAAAGCTTACCTGAGATCCAAGTCACACCCCCAGCCTACAGATGAATTCCTGTTTATTGAAATGAACTGACACCCACAGGAGGTAGAAAGAGGTGGTGAGGAGGAGATGCTGGTGTCCTACAGACAGAAAGTAACAGAGTTCCTTTCCTGTTTGTCACTCCTTGCCTTCTGCCAGCACCCACAGGATTTCACCTTCCTCCAGCACCTCATCCCGTGGGGCACTCCCTCAGCTCCTCTCTGATCACTTGGTGATTTCCACAAATTCACAGGAACATAAATTATTTTTGGGACTAGAACCATCACATTTGGTTACAACTGTCCACTGTGTTAAAGTTTTTAACTGGTGAGGTGGACAGGCAGCAAGGGCTCCTAAACATGTTGTAGCTTAGAGCACAGGAAGGAGGGATGTTGGATTATGTACACAGTGAGCTAAAAATAGGAGAAAATTAATAACAGATCTAGTCTGACATAAGGTCATTATAGATTTGAGTTAGTCTTGAAGCCAGAAACCCAAAATGTGCAGTTTTAATAGTGGAAAAGAGTTGAAACTGACCTAAATTTAATTTCATTTAATACTGACCTAAAATTTAATACTGACCCAATTTAATACTGACCTAAAAAGCTCAGGTACCAAATCTCTCTTTAAAAAAACCCAACCAACCAACCAAAACCCCCAGTCTGCTTCAGGAAGTTCTCTGCCTCGTGCTCCAAGGCAGATAAATTGCTTAAGGTCTTTATATTCAGAATATGAACACAAACCAGAGAAATTTGCCCACAGATATTCCCACACAGACAGGATGATAAATCACCAGGAATTAGAGGCTGAAGGGCTCATAGCCCCTCTTGCTGCAAGGCAGATCACTGAATTGGAAGGGAATTCATAAGAGAAACAGTTTATGTAAAAATAAGCTATTTTTATTTCTTTCCCAGATACTGGACAATTCTCAGACATTGCTAGATGTCCTGAAGAAGGAAATGAGGGATCTTGGTAAAATCATTGATCCACAAAACACTTCATTAGGACAACGAATACATCGACAAAAGCGTTCCTAAACTTCTTCAGCCTGGAATGTCCTGTTGGCCAGAGAGAGCTGCTTTGTGGTCCAAGGATGCCACACTTAATAAAAGCCTTTGTCTTGCAGAAGTGAATTTACCTTCCAGATGTGCTTTGGTATTAGTTAGAGACCCACTAAAGCAGGTCCTCCAACGCTACAGAGCAGGGTAGGCATTTACACAAAAACACCCTTCATTTTGAGCCCAGCCATGCTGGGGCACATCCCAGGAGGTGACCCAGCAGCTGATGCTCCTGCCCTCAGGACTGCCTGGAGGCAGCTGCAGTAGCTGGGCAGGGATTAGAGAGGAAGCTGGGAAGTGCAGAGGAGTGCAGAATCACAGCTCCAAGGTGGAGCAGGATCACCAGGAGAAGGAGCAGAGTCAGCAGCACCCCCACAGCCCCAGGCTGCTGCCCCCAGGGTTAACTCACACACAACCAGAGCAGTGTTTGAGCTGCAGGACAGTGTTGGCTTTTGCATGCTTTAGCATTCCTCATGGATCCATAGGAGATCCAAGCCTGGGCTAGTTCAGACCCCTCGTCCCTCCTAACTTGAGTTGAAAGCAGCTTTGCTTTACCTGCTGCAGTTTTGCAAGACACAGAGCTGCCTTAAACTCACCTGGGCTTTTCCACAGGGGGAGATGCTCATTGGGACCTTTTTTGCTAGAAAAGCTGTGCTGAAAACTCACCCCTTAAATCTGGCAGTCACCAGCAGTCTCACATCTTCCCTCATTCTACACCAGTCTCAGCACCTTATCCTGAATAATTTTATTAATGGGAGAAGCCTCAACTCATGGAACTCCATGGTCCTTGTGTCGTGTCCCAGGCACTGCACACACATCCTGCTCCTGGCAAGTCACACAGGCTGCAGATCTCAAATTAGCTTGGAACAGACAAGGAGGTGCAAAATGTTTCTTTGTGGCCCCCCAGCCAACATCTAAAACTACTGAGTAGCTCTTTTTTTTTTTTCTTCATTATCTTCCAAAAGTATTTAGGCACCCAGGGCAGAAGGGAACAGCTACAAGTAGGGATGTACTAACATTTAATCCTGTGTTTTCCAGAAGAACAACCTTCCCTTGCTGCTCCAACAGACACCAAACCAAGTGCAAGGTATGCAGAGCATTTTCAGTTCACAGAGCAGTGTCACTTGAGCAAACATTCACAATCTATAACAGACAAACCAGTAACCATCAAATTTAATCAAAGATAGCAGCCTGTTCCTTTGGATCACACCCCACTCATTCCATGAAGCCCAAAGAGGCCGGATCTGTTTTCACCACATCTCTTTTAATCCCAAAGTACAAATCACATTAGCAGCACTGCTCCATCTGTTCCAGAGTGCAATTTTGACCCTGAGTTTACAGTAGTAGAAAACTTGAATGGAAGATTCTAGCAGATTCCTTTGCATATTGGCTGCATTAAACAATTATAATAGAACTATAAAAATCCTAGAAAAAAAAACAAAAAATAACCCACATTCCTTGTTCAAGTTCTGCAGAAGAATGGAGTGAAACTTCCCTCCTGTGCTTTGACTAGAAGAGCAGAGCAAGTGTGGCTTGAAGGAAGCAACCAAGAGAGATCAATCAGATTTGGAACAAAGCAACAAGAGGAGCTGGCAAACTGGAGCACAACCAGCAACTCCCAGAGACTGAATGCCAGAGTTGGGAAGGACAGACCAAAGCTATGGCCAATGTTTGGGAATCTTCAAGAGGCTGGAGGCAGTCTGGACATTTCACTACTAATTGGTGCAAAAATAACATCTAAAGCTAAAGGCATTCATTGCTCTTCCCATCCCTCCCTCAGGGTGTTCAGTGAATTCCACAAGCTTGTAACTGGCACATGAATTCCATGATGTTTCAGTGAAACCAGAGCTGGAAACATGCCAAGGACAAACCATGAACCTTCAATGGTTTTCCAAACTGACACCCAATGTGTCAAATCACAGCCACTCTGTGAACCCACCTAACTGCCCAGTGCTCCACTCCAGAGCCATCCTCCACTGGGGAGAAGGGTTGCAAAAGCTGTCCAGACCCTGCACAGTGCCTGGACTCAGACAAGCGCTGAGAAAAATCCACATCCATCCCGGGATTACAGATGCCCTTCCCACACTTGCCTAACCGGCAGCTGATCTTGAACAAGGAACATGCAAGGCCACAGGCAGAATAAATCATACGCCTTGAAAGCAGTAATTCGGTCCCAAAATCCAGTGCAAATATTCTCCGGAGATGCCCGAGAGCACGTGGTCCATCCACCCTTGGCAGCAGGGTCCGCGAGAGCCGCGGTGGCCGTGCGGGCTGCGCTGCCCCTCCTGCCCGGCAGCGCTGCTGCAGCACCGCGGAGCAGCCTCAGAAATAGAGCGCGGGCTCGCTGCTGAAATCCGAGAGTCCGCCCTTCTCCGCCGGGGTGAGCTGGGGACAGAGCACAGCACAGCGGCTCAGACCGGGCCAGAGGAGCCCCCTCAGCCCTGCACGGTGCCTTGGCACCCTGCCCGGGCTAACTGGGTGTGTGTGGTCAGTGCCCCCCTCCAAACGTGCCCTGGACTGTCAGAATTCCTGCAATGGTTTGGGTTGGAAGGGGTCTTAAAACCCACCTTGTTCCAACCTCCTGCAGGCAGGGACACCTTCGACTATCCCAGGTCACTCCAAGCCCCGTTCAACCTGGCCCTAGGCACTTCCAGGGATCCAGGGACAGCCACTCTGAGCCAAGGCTTAACCATCATCACAGGGAACGACTTCTTCCCAATATCGAATCTAAATCTCTTTTGGTTTAAAACCGTTCCCCCTCATCCCATCACCTGCCCATGTAATAAAAAAAAATTAAAAAAAGAAAGAAAAAAAAATCTCTGTTTTTTATAAGCCCCCTTTAGGCAATGGAAGGGGCTCTGAGCTCTCCCTGGAACCTCCTCTTCTCCAGGTGAGCACCCCCAGCTCTCCCAGCCTGGCTGCAGAGCAGAGAGGCTCCAGCCCTTGGAGCATCTCCATGGTCTCCTCTGGATTAGTTCCAACAGATCCATGTCTGTCCTGTGCTGAGCAGAGTGTGCCAGCTGCCTCGAGTCTCCTTCACACGGCCACGGAGGGGCAGTGGGACAGTGTGATGGTCCCTTTGGGAGCAGTGACACAGCTCCCCGGGCAGGAACACAAACACAGGTGTGCAGGGAAAGGCACATCCTGTCCCATCCACTGCCTGGAACAACCCCCACCCCACAGGGGAGAACAAGAATTGGTTATTTATAGCCTCACCATGACTTGGTTCCCCTGGGAATCAGCATCCTTTGGGAGGGATCCCTCTGCAGCAGGACCCTCATACTTCTGCTCCTGCCACTCGCTGAACTTCACGGAGTGCTTTGGGGTGTAGCTGGATAAATCTGCTGCAAGGACAAAGATGAGGTAAATATTCCTCACCACCCCAAAAAGAAGTGGGACAAGATCCCAGCAGGGACAGCCTGGAAGCTGCCCATCTGCCCTGTTCACCTCCACTAGCATTTCCACTATGTGGAGCCCCTTAAGGGGCTGTGGGAAACGTGGGCAGTGTCAGACACCACAGAAACCCCACGGTGCCCACCCACACAGTGCCTCACTCACCTGAGTTAGGTGTACTGGGATGCAAAGTGCTGTTTGGGCGTGGAATATAAAAGGTACGAGATTTTTCCTCCGTTTCAGAAGCGTGTCCTTCCTCCTCCTCATCCTCTTCTGCCAGGGAGCTCTCTGAGGGGTACTCAAACATCGTCTGCAAACTCGTCTCGTTGAAAGAGATCTTCATCTGACAACAGCAAAGGAGAATTATCAGGGAGAAGCACAAGAACTGACTGATCCCCGCGCTGGCTCTGGCACAGGCCAGGGCTGCCCCTGGTTTAAAGCAGCCACTGCAGACCCCCCCAGTCCCTCCCCAAGTGCCTGGGTGGATCTCTTGCCATGCTGAGGGAAACCCCAGAGGCAGAGCCAAGGGGTCTGGAGCAGCTCTTTGTTCCCCCTGCCAGCACCTCACACTGGCACCCAGCAGGAGCTGCCATCATGTCTCTCACACGAGAGACAAGCAGAAAAGCACCCACATGTTGGAAAGGTGACATTGCTAATTCCTGGCAACTCCTTTGTGTATCCAAGCTCCAGGAAACAGGAATATCCATGAGCAGGACTCCAGTCTTAGGAGAACATTTTGGCAAAGAGCTATTTAAGCTACATTAAACAGGGCTTAAAACCAGAAGTGAGAAGAAGGAAGCAGCTAAAGAAGAGATGGTAACAGGTGGCAGCAGACAGGGAAAGTACTGGGCAAGGGGGAGGCCTTAGAGGTTCTGGTTTGAAACCAGTTTTATCCAGTATTGTCACTAATGACCTTTCCACCGTAACTGGGAGACTGAGAAATGAAAGTGACGCAAACACACGAGTTCATCAAGGGCTAACTGGAATTTTATGGCCATGAAGAAAACTGGAGAGCAAAAACACTAAAAATGGAATCAAGAGCAACCTTTGCCCTAAGAGAAGTTCAGCACCCGTGAATAACTGAGGAAGAAACTTTGGGATTGGCTACAGGACTGTAATCATCATTAGGATGCTGCTTTAATAAACCAGGAATGAAGGAAGGCATTTCTGCTGGAAATAGGGACTGCCTGGCTCCCTCCTCCCTGTGCAAATGTGCTCGTCCAAGCTGAAAAGGAAAGCTGAGGGAGGGGTTTGTTCCCTGCAGCCCTGCCTGTCCCAGTCATTACCTACCCCTGTGCTCCGGGGATCTGCTGACAGGTCACCTCAACAGCTGCACAGGAGATTCACTGGCAAAACCTTCACACCAGCAAAAGTGAAGGTGGAGAAAAAGCATAGCAGCTCTTTGTAAGTACTCCAGAAAATAGCCACCAAGGAGCACAGAACTGCTGATGCCAGCACACATCAGACAAATAAGGAGGCTAAGCCTGCCAGGAATAAGTTCATGCCAAAAGTGGGGAAGTATTTAGCCAACACAGATCAAGGTTCAGGAGCAGCTGTCTAAAAGGGTGTTGTGATCCCTTTACTTCTAAATACAATTAAAATTCAGCTAATAGGGTTATGAACAGAATGGAAAGGACGTGGCAACTTGTGACAGGAGCCCAATGGTTCTGATCTCCCCGGATGCTGTGTAATGACAGGCCAGGGGTGAGTGCAGCACATTTACCCCATGGTTCTCTCATACAGAAAATCCCCAAGGCTGGGAAGTGGCACCTGGCCCCAAGCACCAATAGTGCCCTGGTGCAGCCATTCCCTGTCACAGCAGTGGTAGGAGCACTGGAGTGGCATTTTCAGGGGCTGCCAAAGTCACACCTGGATGTCCCCAAGGGCCAGAGCTGCCAGCAGGTCACAGTGCCACCTGTGCTGCCCGTGCACGGGGTCCCTGGAGCTCTGGAGGGATCAGAGCAGGACAGGGAGCATTTCACTGCTGCTTTTCAGCAAAGCAACAAGGGCAGCTTTGCTTGAATCTGGGTACCAGAGGGAGCAGCTGCAGCCCCTCCACACTGCAAAGCACAGCTGGAGCTACCCTGCCCCAGGGCAGGATGGACCTGGGACACAGGCTGGCCCCTTCCCCTGCTCCCAGGAGAAGGCAGCATGGAAACTGCATGGAGGGAACCAGCTGCCTTTCCTCATTCCCTGCACAGAGGAGAAGAGTGATTCTATTTCAGAGAAAAGGACTGGAATGAAATGGTGCTGAAGCTGAGAGCATCCCAGTTGCTGCTCCCTGAATTTCCCATCCCTGCTGCTGACCTAGATGCTCCCTGATCCGAGCCAGGCTGCTCACACTGCTCACAATGTGGTGTCTGTCCTGTGGGGATGAGCCATGCTGCCAGGGACAAAGGCCACCAGGGTGGAGGTGCCCAGGGCTCCTGGAAGCCCAGGAGCTACCCCAGAAACTGCACAGAGGCCACTTATTCACTGCTG
This sequence comes from Molothrus ater, assembly GCF_012460135.2. Lineage (NCBI taxonomy): Eukaryota > Metazoa > Chordata > Aves > Passeriformes > Icteridae > Molothrus > Molothrus ater. Next base: position 1,749,261 of record NC_050497.2, on the reverse strand, counting down.
CCAATGGCACTGAGGGGCAAGAAGTACTTGGCTAAACACGGAAAACAAAGCAGACAGGAGAGAGATGCCCTGGGGTTTAGAATTTAAGCTTGGGAGATGGAACTAAATGTTCCTGGGTTTCTGCTATCAGGAGGAAATCTCTAAGAAAAATGACTTTGAGTCCAGTTTGGACCAAAGGTGCATGCAGTGCTGGAGGAGAAAACAGCCTCAGCAGGGAGCAAAACCAGAGAGCAGAAGGGAGCAGAAACTGCCTGGAGACACCCACATCCCACACAGAGCCCAGGCACAACACCAACACCCCACACCCAAGAGCTCCCACTCTCCACAGCCAGTTCAAGCAGGAGGCAGTGCTGGAGCCCCTGACACAACAAGAGCAACCAGCCAGCCCCAGGGCACAGCTGGGGCCAAGATCACCTGCAAGGCTCATACAGGGAGGTGTGTGTGGCACAAGTTCCCCCAGAGCACGCTGAGCTGCCCTGTGGCAGATGCCAGCCCCTGCTCCCAGGGCCTGCACCAGGCAGAGCCCCAGGGTGCTGCAATGACGCCCTGGGCACACCCAGGCAGAGCAAACACGAGGCACAGCCTGGCACTGGCACTGATGGAGCCTGGGGCACTCAGCCCTGCCCATGGGGAGAGAGCCCAAACCCCAAACCCTGCTGTGGCAGCACCTGGGCTCCCCTCTCTAAGCACAAAAGGCTTTCAGGAAGCACAAAGCAGCTCTGCTTGACCCAACAGAACAGGGAGAGTGAAGCATTCAGGCAAAACCAGGGGACACAGGGGCAGAGAAATGCTCTGAGTGGCTACAGAGCACAGCTGAGTGTTGTGTGCAAGGAACACAGGCAGCTCCAGCCCCAGGAACCAGCCTGAAAGGAAAACCAAAAGCCCAGTCATGGCACAGACAACAGGTTTGCACAGCCAGCAGTGCCTTGCCAGACCACAGGGACTTTTATGGGAACACAAAAGGCAACAGGGGACGTTTCTTTAGAAGAAAAGCGTGTCCCAGCAGAGCCAAGCTCACTGGAGCCCAGCCAGAGGCCTCTGCTCAGCCTGTCTCAGCACTGCTTCCCCTGCTTCTGCCCCAGCAGCAGCTGCCAGTTGTGGCAAGCAAGAATTTTGCACCCTTCAGCTGTGGATGTTTGCAGGGATTTGTCACTTTTTGCTCAGCTGGAGGCTTCACCCACAGCTGTGTCACAAACTCAGGGTCCAACCCAAACCCATATATATATATATAAATATATATATAAATACTCTGCTCAGCAATCAGACACACTGGAAAGAGTAAATCAGGCTTTTCAGGAAATATTGTGCTGTTCAATCAATAGTATCTTGTTGCCATAGCAAAAATCATTTATTTATTTGCTAGGATTTGAACTAGTAATGAGTAATATCCAGGAAAGAGAAGCCGGGCAAACACTGCCCAACAAAGCATAAATCTGAGTAGTCATGCAGATCTCATTTAGAAAAGGGAAGTCAACCCTGTGTCAGGCTGTCAGGACTCAGGCTGCACCCAGACCAGCCACCAAAGAGCCCCCAAATACAGAGGTTTATTAAAAACAAAAAGAACCAATTTATAGAACCCAACCTACAACATGAGCAATGACAGTCAGCAGCCACCTCACCTCCAAAAGGGAGAGGAGAAAGTCTGCAAGGCAGTGTTAATGACAGAGCCAAGACCCAATGGCTTCTCACACACCAGGGACCTCTCAGGAAGTCTCCAGGGCTTAATCTGCATCCTCAGCTCCAGAAGGAATCTCCTTACTGTGGCTTTTCCCTTCACCACCCATTATTACATTTGCTGCTTGGCTGATGAGCCAAAGTAAGGTGTTTACACTTTTTAAACTGAAAACTCTTTGACAATCCAAATCCTTGCCTTGTAACAGTCAGGAAAAAGTAATTGTTCTAGACATTAAATGAATAAAATCATCCTATAATTCTATTCCAGCAGGGAGAGTCTGAGTCAGCATTTGCTCCCCTTCACACCAGCCCAGAACAGGGGGGCTGAGAAGGACTGAGCCCCTCTCCCCTCCATGTGAGTGGTTCCCATCTCCCAAAGCTGGGGCTCCTGCTGGAGTTGCCATCCCTGCTCTGTCCTTGAGGAGCAGGATGGGATGGTGAGTGGTGAAGGACAAGCTGGGCTCCACCCCTGCCCTGTGCCATCCCACAGCACCTCCAGCACATCCCAACCCAGCAAGAGCCTCACCAGACCCAAAGAGCAGCACCAGGGATCAAGAGCTGCTCTCTTCACTACTGATTCTCTTCTAATCATCCTCTGGCCTCAATAATTCCCAGGTGACAAATCCAGGGACTGCACTGACTCCCCAGGACATGCAGGGGCTGCCGGGTGGTGCTGGTGTGATTTAAGGCAGCTTTTCACACCTGGTCTACAACAGGATCACAGAATATCCTGAGCTGGAGGGACCCCAAGGATCCCCCAGCCCAGCCCCTGTCCCTGCCCAGCCCCCCCAGCAGCCCCAGCCTGGGCATCCCTGGCAGCGCTGCCCAAAGGCTCCTGGAGCTCTGGCAGCCTCGGGGCCGTGCCCATTCCCTGGGCAGCCTGGGCAGTGCCAGCACCCTCTGGGGGAAGAACCTTGCCCTGAGCTCCAGCCTGAGCTGCCCTGGCCCAGCCCCAGCCGTGCCCTGGCTCCTGTCCCTCGTCACCACAGACAAGAGATGTCTGTGTCTCTGTGTCACAAGATCAGTGTCTGTCCCTCCTCTTGCCCCACAAGGAAGTTGCCTCCTCTCAGCAGCACAGGAGGGTTTGCCTGGGATCTGCAGGACAGGTGGATGATCCAGCATGAACACAAAGCAGGGATTGACATCTCTGAGAGATCAAGCACAGACAAAACGACTGTTCTGAAGAACCTTGTGCTCCTGTGCCACCTCACATCGAGGAACATTTGCTGCTGCACTGGTTGGTTAAAGATTGGGTCAAGGAGGCACAAGACATCACCTGATACCTGAAACTGCATCCAGCTGGGAGTGTCAGCAAGGCTGTGCACACAGAGCATCCCAGGGAGGGCTGCAGAGAGCTCCTGAGCAGGGCAGGAAAGCTGCTCCAGCCCCAAACCCATGGGGTTGGTGGGTGCAGGCTCAGGACCTGTACAAAGAGGAGGTTCTGACACAGAACAACCTCCCAGCTGCCAGACTGAGAGGGAAGGTCTCTGCACAGACAAATAACTGCTTGTGAGACTGGAAACAGGGTAGAAGCACAGATTTTATAGTGGACAAAGGTCCCCAAAGGGTTTAACCTGCTCTTCCCATCTCACCAGTCCCACAGAGCAGCAGAGTCAGTAAAAGGAGACAGAAAAGCAGCTCATAAACTCTAAACCTCTGCAGAGACCTTCAGTTTTTTCACAGCAGCCTGCAGTCAATGATCTAGACATCTCCCATGAAAAGAAACTTTTAGATAAAAGCTTTTGGGGAAAATGAGCCAATTTTTTGGAGTTAGCAATGAGCTTGTCTGTGTGTCTGTGCTTGTCCTGAAAACACAGTCATGTGTCAGCCCAAATTGTTGAATAACTCCAGGCACAGACTATGTGGGCAGCCTGAAACAGTACCCTGGGGACTGCAGCATCACCAGCACATCACCAAGGCATTTGCTATCATTCAGAAGATAAGGAGCTTTTGTGCCTCTAAAGCCTTTCCCTGACACAGAAAGAAAGGGTTTTCCCCTGACAAGTATCCCTAGAAAAGAGGGGGCTCAAGGCTTGGCTCCTATATCGGATTAACCCTGTACTGCTATGGCTGAAGCACTCTAAGTGTGCCCAGAAAACTGCAGATGGCAGTTCAGAAATGTACTTTTCTGTACAAGAAGAAGAGTTTTGGGGAACTGGAACTATGACACCACAGAATCACTTGATCCTGTTTTTCCAAGAAGTGTTTCCTGAGAGTAACACTGACTTTTGCCCAGCCATTAACTGCACCTCAGTGAGTTACTGAGTAGAGCTAACAGCACTAAAGATTTACAGCAGGAGCACGTCAGGGAAGCCCTGTGTGGCTGGCAAAGGAGACATTTCCTTCAGGATCACATCCCAGCTCCCAAGCCACAAGGCAAAACAAGAAAGTCTCCATTTACAAGGCAACCCACAAAGCCAGCTCTGTGTAATCAATATGCTGAAGCACATGGCAGACAGGAGCAATGCATGGAGATTCGAAATATTAAACTCCTTGTGCAAGACACGGGCAAGTTTCAAATTCCTGATGAGAGGTGACAGGGTAGGGACAGCCCCCAGAGCATGTGGGGCAGGTGGCTTGGTTAACTCTTCCCTTCACTGTGCAGGACAAGGGGAGATTGCAGTGCCCACACAAGCACAGCTGGAGCCCCAGTGTGCCAGGGCACAGAGCAGCCATTCACCCTGGGAGCCCTTTATTCCTCCTCACATCTGCAGGCAGAAGAGCCAGAGCCTTCCCCAGCTTAACAGGCAATTCAGAAATTACTTACTTGGCCCCTAAGAACCAGACAAATCTCCCTGCTTGTACAAAACAAATCTCATCTGAATGCACAAAGGGAGCAGGATAATCAAGGTACAATTAGTGTCAAGACTTGGTGTCCTTATAAAAGCCACACAGAGCTCCCCAACAGCACAGGATTTCACAGGAGCTCTGAGCAGCCCATTTGTAGCTACAACGAGGTGCAGTGATGAAGCTGCCACCCACAAACATTTCTGTGCGACCCAGACTGCCCAGAGCAGCTCAGAAAAATACCTGGGTTTGGTGCTGGAATGGGACCCATGGAGCATCAGTCCATGGGAAACAGAGAGAGGCTGGGAGCAGAATTACTTCCCACCCTGTCAAGGAGCTCATTCAGGACCAAAGGCACCCGTGATGTGAACAGTACCACCTGCACAACAGAGTTCATGTCTCTCTTGCCCTTGCTCTTTCTTTTAACATGCAAAAGGAACTTCCTTGATGAGAAGCAAGTGCAGCAGGTTCACCAGGAGCCTCAGGGATGTGCCCTCAGAGCTGCATTTTCAGCAGCTGCAAGCGAGACAATTTCCCTACACACACACACACACACACACACACACACAAGTGTTTTGTCTGAGATATTTCCTACATTCTAATGCCCACAAAGCTGCAGCTCCATCCTGCCAGGTTCCCAAGATCATCCGAAGGGCATTTCTCAGAAAACATCAGCCCCGAGTTCCTCCAGCCCAGATTTTCCCAGGATGTTTGTGAAGTCACTCTGTGTGACACAGACACTCCATGTGACTCTTCCTACACAAACTGGCAAACAGGGATATCCTCCCAGCCCCACGGACTGCTGCAGTCACTGGAACAGCCTGTAAATAGGTATAAAGAGAGGTTGTAAATAGGTTTTCAATTCGGGTTTCACTTGGAGGGGTGTGAGCACAGCCCCTGAGGTGAAGGAAATGCTGCTGCAGCAGCTCTTACCCAGATTTCCTTTCCTGCCACTGCACCCAAAACCGAAATATTTTAATTTTCCTTACTGTTCCCCACACATAACACAGACCTGGGGCAGGACTCCTGCCCCAGCCACCCCAGTGTCCTTCCTCTGCTCTTCTCAGAACACCATGACCACATACTGGAAAAACCAGAGTGGAAAGGAAAACCCAAACCCGGAACAAACTGAAACCTTGAGATGGAGGGAATTTATAAACCATCTCCAATCTGGTCCACAGATTAAACAAACTGATTAAGAAAACGTTAACTGTAATCCTTGTGATTAGAGTTCAGAGCACAAAGTACTTCAAATCTCCTCCTGAGCTTTGGGGCACGCTGAGCCCTGGGCATGTCCTAACCAGCTTCAAAGCCAGACTTGGCTCTGATTTGCGTCAGAGTTTCTATTTTAGCCCTTCTGTCCATTCCTGCAGTGCTGACAGCAGCAGGCAGGACATGGGGGCAAGAGAACCAGGGGAATTCGGACTCAGATTGTCACTGCAGCATGAGAAGAAGCATGGGAGTGGTGAGGCCATGCAGAGCCTAAGTCACAGAAAGTTTCCCACTACAGAGATGAGATGAGATAAATCTGACTCAGACTGCCAGGGTTTCATACAACAAAGTCTCAGCACTTCAAGGTGCTGGCACATACTGGGAAACAAAAAACCACCCACTGCCCCACAGACAGCCTCGGGGGCAGCTTGTGAAGTGGTTTAAAAGCTGTAACTGCAGCAAATTCTGATTTCCAGGCTTCAGCCATCAACATCACAGAAAAAATAATCAGTGGAATTAGCAAAGGGCAGGAAAATGGCTTTTTCTGTCTGGGTGAAAGAGGCTGCTGCCATCTGACAGCTAATGGAGATCATCTCCACCGGGGAGGGGCCGCACTTCATCAAGACACTTATTTCCTGAGCATGACTTATCACTGCTGACCTCATCTCCTAAAAATGCAATACATCCATGTCAGATACTGCCATGGCCCCTCCTTAAAGGTGGCAGATGAATCTGCCCCAGCAGAGCACAGCCTGAGACAGAAAATAGAACAGGAACACGCAGTTCTCCAAGAGCTAAAGAACACAAATCTCTGCCCTGACCCCTCCAAAACACAGGGATGACATCATCAAAGGAGGTCTTGCAGAGAGATTTCTTCTTCTACTACTAAATTAATTTACTTGTGTTATGGTTAATTTACTTGTGTTATACATTGCAAAAAAAAAAACAACTTCAGGCAGCCACCAGCATTTAGACTCCACTCTGTGCAAACTTGCTCCAAACAGGTCTGGGCAGCAGCTGGAAATGTTGATCCCTGCCAACATCCCAAACCTACACCTGGCTCTCACAGGAGACCATCTCCAGCAGAACTGAACAGATGGAAAACTACAGAGCAGGAAGTTCAGCAGGTTAGACCAACAAAGCTGCTGCCCATCATCAAAACTGAGGGGTATTTAAAGTAATCTTTTAACAGACTTTTAAGTGGGAATTTGGAAGCCACATTCAGGCTTTACGCAGCTCAAAAGATTAGGACATGGACCATACTAAAGTTTGTGTAAGATGGAACTTTTTGAAGTTCAGCTGAACATCTCTGAAGACAATTTAGCTTTAGACTCCAACTGTTTGGATCCCAGCAGCCTTGTTCCCGTAATCCCTGCTCACACTGGGCTGCGACTCGCCTGCCAGCACACGGCAAACTGCCAGCTGTGACAAGCACTAAACATTAAATCCATCAACAACCTGATGTCTGCTGGCTCTCAGGTCCTGTTATTCACAGGACTTTGGCTGGCCTGGCCAGAATTCATTCACCTTCCCTGCAGGATCTGCAGGAGGTACCGGATCCTGGAGAGGAAAACACTCAGGATGCACTGCAGGAGTGACACAGCGAAGGAGCAGGGCCAGGGCAGAGTCCAGCCTCCAGCCAGAGGAGAGCCTGAATCCCAAAGCCAGTGACTGCTTGTGGAAGCCCAGCTGGCCCTGCAGTGCTCTGTCCTTGCCCAGCTCTCACCCCACACACCAACCACATGTACTGCAAAAACCCAGATTTCTATCTCATCAACAACTGTATTGGACGTTATTCTGGCAGGTAACCAAACCACCACTGACTCTTGTCAGCCCAGATGAGCAAGATTTTATCCTCTGAGATCCCAAAGATCCACATCCTGCAGCAAAGCCTTCCCTTCCTCCTGGCACTGCTGACATGCCTTTACTTCTCTGCAATAACAGAGTACAAAGAGAAGCCCTGAGCAGAGGTCACCAACACTGTGCTGCATCCTCTGCCCCACTCTCAGTTTAGAATAAAGGTCAGTAGGTCTCCTTCCACCCCTGCACATGCATCCTGTCCTCTCTGAGAGCTCAGCCAGCTCCTCCAGCAGCTGCCCAGCAGCTTCTGGCACATCCCTTTGGAGCTGCAAACACACTTCTCAGACTGAGTCCCACACACAGTGCTTTATCTGAACTGCTGGTGGTACTGCCTGAGAAATCTCAAAACAGCCCCAGAGCAGATGAACAGCCCTGAAGGGCACCTGAAGCCCTGCAGGAGCACAGCAGCTCCAGCTCATCCATCCCCCAGGGTGAGCAGGGCCGAGGCTCTGCCCTCCACCTGCAGACCCTGATGTGTCCCATCCCACACAGCCCCACACTGACCTTCACAGTCCCTGTCCCCCCACAGCAGCCCCACAACAGAGCTGGGAACAGATTGCTTATTTCCAATACATCATCTTCCTCTCCCTCAGCAAGCTCCAGCTCCAACCCCCAAAGTAACAGCTGCTTCACATATCTGAAGGTCTGCAAGGAGCAATCGAGTTGTTTATCCTGAAAGGCCTTGAAGCAGCAGCATCCCCCAGGCCACAGCAAAGTCACAAGTGCCACAGCCACTGCCAGCAGCCAGGAGCAGGGGCTGGAGCTCCCTCTGTGCAGGACAGTGCTGGAAGCCAGCCTGTCCCAGCCACACTCCCAAAAAGCCACGGAGGATGTGGATCAGGGGACTCAGACCACAGCAGCTCCACTTGGCTGCCACTGCTACCACAGTCAGGCAATCAGAGGCCACACATGGGGATGGAAAAGGGAGGCTGAATTTCTACATTTGAAGAAAAACACCATTTGCATCTGAGAGAACTGTGGGGTGCAACTGGCAGGGGCTGACACCCTCCTTCCTAATAAATCATTACCCCTGACTGCACAGCCAGCCATTGATCCAGAGCATTTCCAGACTCTGCTGACCTGCTGTTTATCTCCCAGATTTCTGCTGGGCATCAGCAAACAGCTAAACTTTTCCAAGTTCTTGAAGTTTCACTAAGGACTGCTTGCTTGAGTATGGAGCATAATTAAAGATCTTTTCAAAGCAAGGTTTGGAAACGAAGATGCTTGGCACAAGAAGGGCTTGTTCACCCCAAAAGACACAGGAGCTGCTCACTAAAACCAGCCTCAGGTTTTGACACCCCAAAAAAGAAAGGGGATTGGTTTTAACAAACAACTGCAGCTCCCTGCTCACAAGAACAGTCTGTTTCTGCCCAATTCAGGCCAAAATCGAGTTTCTGAAAACCCCGACACAGCTACAAAACAGAACTCTTGTTTTTGGCTGGTTGCCTTGGAGACACAGAGTGATCTCTTGGGAAGAAACCAAGGAATGCATCTTAATACGAGCTCCTTCCTTTTCAGGCATCAACACTCAGCCTTATTACCCAGAGTACAGCCACAAACATCCTCTAGGTCAAGAGTAAACAGAAATCTTTCCATTTGTCCCCCATCAGCATCTTCTAGACCCTGGCTCCAAAGTCATACTCTGTGCTTGACTGAGCAGGAAGGAGCTGAAAGAAAAATGGGTGTTTCTCCCATACCACATTTAACTTCACCCAGAAACTTGTGTCTTGACTACTTTCCTTCAGCTCCATCTTATTTTTCAAAGGATCCGTATTGGCTGCAGCTTCCTGAGTTCTGCAAATATAACAGGCAGTTTCTCCTTTGCCTTTTAATCTCTCTCCTCTCAGAAACCAAATGTTTACACAAGTTCTCCTGCAGGATGCCCCACACACAGTTCTTAGAGCACAGCTCTGTGTGCACCTTGCAGTATTTGGCACCTCAGCAGCACAGCAGGGCAGCTAATGCTGTTAAGCTGATAAGAACAGGGGCAGAGAAGCTCCATGACCTGCCCAATGTCACACAAATCCACCACTGACACACAGAACAGTAGTTAACCAATATCACATGATATTTTAGGCTGGGAAAGGTCCTCTGGAGGTCTCTAGCCCAAACTCCTGCCTTAAGCAAGACTGACTTGCCAGTTGTTTAAAGCTTTTCCCTAGCAAGTTTCAGACAGCTCCAAGGCTGGACATGCCACAACTTCTCTGGGTTTGACCAACCAAAAAACAATTCAGTCACTGCACTGGACCTGTGCTCATCTCCCTCCCTCCTTTTTGTTAAGGATACCTTCCACTGGGCACCATTTAACTGTTTTTACTTGAGGCTTTGTTCCTTGTGCCCCAACAGCATACCCTGCTCAGAAAAATCAGCTCCTCAGCTCCATCAGAAGTAGGGCTTACTCAAGTATGACCCTCCCACAAGATTCTCTCTGTGTCCTCTGCTCTATCCTAAGAGCACTCTGAACTGTAACATGCTGCATTAATATTTTCACCCTTTAGACCACAAACCTGATTTGGTGTAAATCAAATTAGCACCCCAAACTGAACCTGAACAGAGCCCAAACAGCTGCAATGAGTGCAAGCCAGCAGGTGTTTAGGCAGTAGAACAACTCCAGTCTGACCAAGCACTTCCCTGTAGGAAAACAAGGAAAAACTTCAGGAGCAATGAGCAAGAATCAACACCCCTGCTCATTTGCTTGTTCTGTCTCTCAAGGTGCTCCAGACCTGCTCCCTGTATTAGTCACCATCAAATTACCACAGGCTGCATGTGCTTAGGGAGGAATTCCACAGCGTTAAGCCAGGGAAGCAGCACTCCCCGAGTCCCTTCAAATGAGATGCATCCTGCTCAAAGGATTGCCTCAAATTATCATGCTCAGTGCCTCAGGCACCCATGTGCATCCAGTCCCTCAGTTATCTATTTGGATTTGGGTAACGGAAACGTCCAACAACAATTCCTACTATGGAAAAACATGTCACATCACAGCCCTAAGTCGGGATGTGCCACCTCAGTGTGCTGCTTTCAGAGCCCAACAACTCTCCCCGCTCCTCTTGTCACATCCAGATGCATTTCAGCAAGCCCTACAAAAATTAATTTTCAATTTAGGGCTAGGAAGGATCTATGTTACTCCCCAAGCCGTGAGAAAATCTGGCATTCGCTCCCTCCAAAGGCATTTGGAGCAATCAGCATCTCCTGGATCTTCAGAGCTGTAGCTGCACATTCAGAAGGAGCAGGTGGTATAATCCTATCAATGGGAGTTAAGTTCTTGCTGATCTCTTTCTGCCTAATCGAGACCTAATTCTTGAGCCTCTATCAATAGATCACTAATTCGGGGAAGACACCAATGCCACACTGCCTGGGGGACCACGGGCAGCTCAACATGTCCAACCCCTCAGACACAGCGAGCACAGTGGGAGGGCAAGCCCACAGCTGCTCCAACCATGCAGCTCCCCCTGATTTCCTAAATTCCTGAAATACTTTACTTTCCATTATCGTATCTCCAAGAAGGGCTGGGGTGGGAGAGGCCCTGCAGCTGTCACAGGGCATATCCCACCCTCAGCTGCTTTGTGGGACAGTCCCCAGTGCCCCCTCCCTGAGGGCAAATTCTGTTTAATACACCAAGTCCCGTCTCCCAGCTCGGGTCCTCAGGCTCCCTTTTAAGTTCCAGGAGACAGTAAAAGCAAACAAGAAACTGGACTTGCAGAGTTGCAAACTCTCCTAATATTGGATACCATAAGCAATATTAATCTCTGGTTCCTTCCTCACCATTCTGAAACATCCTTCGCATCAGTGTGGTGGAGTTCCACCTTCCCTCTCCTGTTTTCCAGTCCATTTTACCCCCTGCTTCAGGGAGCTCTGCAGGCAGCCTCTGGCTCCCACAAGGGGCAAACACACTGCCCTGTTCCCAGCAGTGCCTCATGAGCAGCCAAACCCAAAGCAGCCCCAGCACTCGCAGCCTGGCTGCTGAGCACAGAGGTGCCCGGTTACCTTCTTGCGGCGTGAGCCCGTCTTGCTCATGCAGGACCTCTCCAGGGACAGGTACCCCCCGATCACTTCAATCTCGTTCACCGTGGGGTAGCGCTTTTTATGGGATATCCCCACTTGAGGCCCATCAGCGTTCTCCACGGCTTTGCCTCTTCCTTTACTCTCCTCCTCCTCCTCCTCTTCCTCCCGCTGCGGCCTTCCGCTGGCATCGGGGACAGCCTGCAGCCCCGGGGCCACGGGCTTCCTTTTGGGCACGACAGTGAAGGTGCTGCCTCCCCTCTGCTGGGGGGCAGAGTGCGGTCTGTAGAGGGGCACAGAGGAAAACTCCATCTCCAGGTCGGGGCCAGCTCCTCCGGGCTGATCCACCAAGTTCCCCGTCCTCGCAGCCGGGCCAGCCCCGCTGTCCGTCTCCACAATGTCATCGATGTAAGTCACAGGTACCAGAGGATCCAGAGGCGCCGCTGGGGAAGTGATGGGCTCTTCCTGCTCGGGGGCGGGAGCCCTCGGGGGCTCCGGGGGTGCCTTCTCCTCCGAGGGCGGTGGCCCTGGCCTGGCAATCTGCGCCGGCGGCCGAGCCGGGCTGCCCTCCCGGCGGGGCACGAAGACGAAGGAATTGCGCGAATTCAGGCGCAGCTTGGCCAGAGCCTGTGCTTGCAGGTCGTGGGCTGGGATGGCCGCCAGGTCAGGTTTGGGGGCCGGGAGGATTTCGAAGGAGCCCCCGGCCCGGGGGGCTGAGGCGGAGAGCGGCCGAACGGCGCCGGTGGCACTGGGGGCCGGACTGGCACTGGGCAGGGGCGACACGGCCACCTCGGCCTCCTCCGGCTTTGGCCTCCTGGCGTTGGCTCTGGCATGGGAAGGGCTGGTGGATGGCACTGGTGGCCCCTTGGGCGTTGCGGGGCGGCCGGCGGGGACAGCGCCGGGCTCGGGGACGCGGACGCTGGGGGGCTGCCCCCGGGGTGTGACCGTGAAGGAGTTGGAGCTGATCTTGTGGAGGAAGCAGTTGGCCTGAGGGGCCGCAGCCTTGGGGGTACCTGGGACCGCCTGAGGGGCTGCAGCCCGGGGGGCAGCCGGGGCGGGCTGGGGGGCTGCGGGCTCGGGGGTGAAAGCCCGGGGGGGAGCCGGGGTGGGCTGGGGGGACAGGGGCTGTGGGGTGACAACCCGGGGCGGTGGTGCGGGCTGGGGGGTGACAGCCCGCGGGGGTGCCGTGGGTTGGGGGGTGACAGCCCGCGGGGGTGTCGTGGGCTGGGGGGTGACAGCCCGCGGGGAAACCGTGGGCGGAGGAGTGACAACCCGTGGAGGGGCCGTGGGCGGGGGGGGTGACAGCCCGGGGGGAAGCCGGCGGCAGGACTGTGGGTTGGGGGGCCGCCGGGACCGCTGGAGGGGTGGCAGCGCGGGGGGGAGCCGGGAGCGGCGGAGGGGTGGCCGGGACCGCGGGCGGAGATGCCGGTCCCGCCTTTGGCGCCGGAGCCCGGGGGAAGCCGGGCCCCTTCTGGAGGGGCGCGGGGGCGCGGGGGGAGCCGGGTCCCGCGGGCGGAGCGGACGGCGCGGCCCGGGCAGCGCCCGGTCCCACCTGCGGAGGAGCCGCGGCCCCGCCGGTCCCGGACAGCGCGTCCCCAACGCGGCGACGGCGGCCCCGCGGCCGCTGCCCGAACTTCTCCAGGAGGCGGCTGACGGTGCCCGGCTCGGCCGCCTCGGGCGGCTCCGGCGGCTCGGCCGTCTCGTAGATGACGACCTGGTCGGCGCGGATCTCGGCGAGCGCGGCGCCGCGCCGGGCCAGCAGCTCCCGCAGCGGGTCGGCGCCGGCCGGGTCCCGGCGGCGGGCGGGCGGCGCATCCCCCGCGGCGAAGCAGGCGGCGGGGTCGGCGCGGGACTCGATGATGAGGATGTTGTCGGCGCGGATGGTGCGGATGCCGGGCACGGCGCTGTACAGCTCCAGCAGCTGCTGCAGCGGCCGCGCCGCGCCGCCGGGCCCGGGCCGCCCCTGCCGCAGCCGGCGCCGCTCGCTCTCCAGCCGCATGAAGGGGTTCTCGCGGAGCGGGCCCAGGCTCTCCGCCACCACCAGCCGCTCCCCGGCCGGGGGCTCGGGCTCGCCGCCCGCCCCGGCCAGCTTGGCCCGCTTGCGCTCCAGGATCTCCCGCTGCCAGGCGGGCGCTGCCCGCGGCCCGGCGCCGAGCGGCGGCTCCGCGCTGCTCATGGCGGCGGCGCTGGGGCTCTGCGGGCCGGGCCCCGCCGCACCGGGGCGGCCTCGCGGCACCGCCCCCGGGCCGGGCAGGGCCGGCCCCGCGGGGCCGAGGCGGGGCCGGAGGTGCGCCGGGGCCGCCCCGCTCCGGACCGGGGTCAGCGCTCCGCCCCCGCTGCCCGGGACAAGGGCTCCGGGGCCGCCGGACAGCGGCGCGGTCCGGGCATGGCGATGTGACCTGAGGTGGTGCCGCATCCCCCGGCTGGGAACCGGCCGGGCCCCGCCGCCCCATCGCCGTCCCCTCACAGAGGAGACCCCCGGCCCGGGACACGAGCCATAGTGACGGACACAGAATCCCAAAACACACAAAACACCCATATGTGCCCATTCCCCCATCCCGCACTGGTTCGTCTGCTGCCAGCCGAAGGCAGGGTCGATAAACGCCTTTCGGGGTCACCCTTGGGATGTCGGCCGCCGTCGCAGGCGGAGCAGGTGCCTGTGCAGGAACAGGGAACCAGCCCCTGACTCTGGAGCAGTGTCTGTGATACCCGGACCGTCAGAGTGTTTTAGGGAGAGCTCTGATGGACACAAGTGGAGTTTTCCATGGCACATGGCAGCAGAGCGGGAGAGCAATTTTCCCATTTTGCTCTTTGCTGCTCAGGGAGGTCGTGGAGTCTTCCCTCTCTGGAGACATCCCAAAGCCACCTGGAAGCGTTCCTGTGTCACCTGCTCCGGGTGACCCTGTCTTGGCAGGGGGCTGGACAGGACGATCTCCAGAGGTGCCGTCCAACCCCAGCTATTCTGTGATTAGTGATTCATTGGCAGCCACTTGTTGGACACTAAAGTGCCGCCGCGGCGTTATTTCCAGTCAGCGCCCGTTATCAGCCGCCCGCAGGTGTCTTTGGGAAGTGTGCGCAATCAGGAAACCATCGCTCCGCAGCGCAGCGCTTCCCACGCCTCCCAAACCCTCGCCTGGGAGACTCGGGGGACCCGGCCCGTGCCCGTGGCACGGAGTTACCTTTGGGCAGGACTCGGGAGCTCCCCGAGCCGCGCCCGGCACGGGCGGCTGCCCCCGCTGGGAGCCGAAAGCGCCGCTGTGTTTACGGGAGCAGCTCCGTGTCCTGCTGATAAGGCTCCTACCTTTGCACTCCCGAGCCACAACAGAGCAATCACACCCTCTTCAAACGAGACCTGGAAATGATACCTGTGAAAAACGCCGATCACTTGTTTCTAAAATTTTAAAAGTTTAATAGTAATAAAATGGTTATTAAAAATAGTAATACAATTAGAGTAATAATTTGGACAAATTGAATTAGGACAATATGAGACAATAAATACAAAGAGTTACGGATGTCCGGGTACCTTTTTCTGGGCAGCACGAGCCCGAAAAAGGACCCACGTTAACAAAGGATTAACCCTTAAAAGCAACAGCCTGTGCATATTCATACACCTCATACATGATGCATAAATTCCATTCAAACACAGGATTTTGTCTGGTCATCGTCAACTTCTTCCTCCGAATCCTAACAGCGCCTTCGAGGCAGGAAGAAGTTCGTTTCTTCTGATAAGAGAGCCATAAATTCTTTTCCTCTGAGCGCTTTAGGTGTCCTGTGGCTGCTATCTCGCTGCGAGTCCTTTCTTTAAAAAATGTATCCTACATAGCATCGTTTCTATTTTAACAATTTTTATAACCTGAAACTATATTTAACACAGTACTTAAGAGAATTAATACAGCATTACTTTCTAACACAACACATATCATATTCATTTTAACATTTGCGAAAAGCCAATCATAAAATACGTGCATTTTTTCACAACACCACTGGAAATAGCTTTTATTGCCGAAGTTGCCCGTGCCGGGTGAGCGCCCCCGACGCTCTGGGGAGGAGGCAGCTCCAGCCTTTCACCTGAAATAACTCGGGGCCGATGTGAGGCTCACGCATGACCTGCCGCACTCCCTGGAGCACGGCTCCATCTGCCTACAGCAGGGCCACAGGGGTGCCCGGGGCTGAGCATAAAGAGCGGAGCAAGCGGGTAGAGACATTTCCCCGCCTCTGGTGACTCATGGCTCAGGCACGGCCAGAGCCAACAATGTGCCTTTGTGCTCGGAGATCTCAATGGATTTCTCTTTCGTGGTCTTGTCTGGTTGGCTTTTGAGCCTGTGTAAAGCCCGTAAATCCTGAAATAATCAATCCCGCACAGTTTTGCTGCACCTGGCGCAAAGAAAACGCCTCCCTTTGTGGACATTGAACCTGACATCTGCCGGTTTCACTGCATGCCCGCCTGCCTTTAGAACAAAACAATAAATCCAACCATTATTCATCCCCTCCCCTGCCAGTCAGGATTTGAGAGCCTTCCATCATTTCTGTCAACTGCTCCAAGCCCCGGCTGAGTCAGTGAAACCGTGTCGAGGGCTGGGCAGCGGCACTTGGCCGGCAAGCAGAGCCCTGGGGCTAATCCCGATGTGTTCACAGCCGCGGGGAACCCGGCCGGGTGCCCGGGGCTGCTCCCGGGAGGCTCCCGGGAATCCCGCTCGAATTTTGGCACAAGAGGGAACGCTCGATTACAAAGCCCAGGTGTGATGATGGCAGGGGCCGGCACTGGGAGGCTGTGATGGCAAAGTGCCACCGCGGGGCACGGACAGAGCCGGGCACGGCTGCTGCGCCTGCGGGGCTGCAAGAGGAGGTGCAGAGACAGCACGACAGGGTCTGAGGAAAGGAACAGCCCCAAGTACCCCCAGGGGACGAGAGAGCAGGGCCCAGCACGACTCTGTGTGATTTCACCTTAAACTCAGCTCCCACTCCAGTTTGTGTCCATCACGCACTGCCTGCAACAGAGCACCAAGGGAGAGGGAAGAGGGAACAGGGAAAAGTAACCCCTTGTACCTGGGCTGCTCCAGAAAATTTGACTTTGTACCTCATGGTGCTGATTTAAAACCAGGACACATGGAATGGTTCCAAGATAGAGGATAAAGAATCTGGATGATCTTTCTGGGCACCAGGCCCTCCAGGCATCAGTGGTGCCACAAGGCTGTGCAGTGGGTGGTAAAGGATCAAGGGTGATTTCTGTCATCTGTCACACAGCTGAGGTGAATATGGCACATCCCACCTCACTGTGGAGGTGGGCACATGGAGAATATCCCCACATGGGGAGGATGGAGAAACAGGGACTGAGATCCCAGGGCTGAAGAAAAATGGCCCAAATGACAGAGCTGTCCAGCCTGTTTCTCTTTGTGCTGAGGGGCTGCAATTACCACATCTATCAGAGGATGATCGTGCAGGTGACTGTCAGCATTGGAGATAAGGGGAAAATTGCAGCTGGGAGTTCAAGTCAGTGGCAGTTCACTCAAACAGGCCTGTGGGAGAGAAAGTGCTTTATCAGAATTCCTTCATTGCCTTCTGCCCTCCTGGGGACGTGCTGTTTTGGAGCTGGTCTGTTTTCCCCAGGGGGATTACCAGGTCTTTAACCTCCTCTGATTTCTCCAGGGCCCTGTTTCTGTGTCTGGGAGGGTGCTCAGGGATTAGCCTTCCTCCCAGGAGGAGGCACAATCCCTAATGCCCTCTAAATTCCTTAGCACCCCCTACTCACTAAGCTGCAGATGCTGCTGGAACCTGAATCACTCTGAGCTATCCCTGTCCTATTCCCATGACTGGATTTGTGCCTCTCAGATGGTCCCTTGTTTAATTATCAGGATTTTTTGCTTTTTTCCCCTTTCAGCTGCACCTGGCCTCTTGTCCCTCATGAGCTCTGCTCCTGTGTGTTCAGCTGCTGCCATGCAGAGGTGCCCAGTGCCTGTAGGTCCCTCACCTGCACCACAGGTTCCTCACAGCTCATTTCCCTCACACAGCATCTGCCAGGTGCCATTTCCTGGGTTTATAAACTCAGCCAGAGAACAACAACAACAACAACAACAAAAAAAAAAAAAAAACACACCAAAAAACCCCAAAAAACCCCAAAAACCCCCCAAAAACCCCAAAAAGCCCCAAAACCACGAGAAAAAAGCAGCTTTCCCAGAAACATCTCTTTTTATTAAATCACGTCTTTAGCCCTAGAAACATTTGCGTACTCGAGGCCTGGTTATCCCACACAAAGCAGCAGAGCCCCAGAGGACCCTGAGGTGGCAGAGGGCTCCTGAGTCAGGCAGGGCTGGCCCTGCAGCAGCAGCCAGAAACCACAGTGGGGGTGCTGGGGTCCCTGGAACCTCCTTCTCGCTTTCCAAGGAGCCAGCCTGCTGCTCCAAGGCCCACCGAGGCCTGGGAGAGCACAGTCTTTGTTTTTAAAACTCTCCATTAGCCTCAAGACCATTTTGGCCCCAAACCAGGTTGGGTTCTCCAACCCCAGGGCCTCTCTTGTGCCCAGCATTTCCAGCTCCTTATGGCCCTGCTGTGCCTTCAGCTTCTGCTGGGATGGGAGAGCAAGGAGGGCTCTGGGTGCCCAGACAGGTCTGTGTGGAGCCAGCAGGGATGGCTGGAGCCACCCTGCCCTGCACTCCAGCTGGGGTTGGGAAGGAGCAGGATGCTGCCAGCTCCTCTGAACCCCACAGAGAGCAGAGGCAGAATCAGCAGAGTGGTTTATTTTCACAAGGTTTGTCAACTGATAATTCCACTGAAGTGGTCTGGGGCTCCCCCCATTACTTTGATAACATTGCTTCTTTTTCTGTGAAAGCTGAAAGAAACTTGCTCAATCATATCAGAGTTTAGGGGCATTACTGGACATAACCTCCCCTTCTCCACATTCACCAGACCCATTGTCACTCTTTCCTTTCCTCCTTGCTACTCAGGCACGGAATTTTCCGTTCAGAAAGCTGCTGATGCCCCCTCACTCTGCAGAAGCAAAGGGAGCTGGAAATGAAAACTGGTGCCTGAACTCCAAAGGGAAAAAAATCCCAAAAGGGCGCTGGCTCCCAGCCCTTGAGAGCTAGGTTGTGTTGTTGCTTGGCATCACAGCTGAAGTCACCCAGTTCCAGGAATAGTGTTATTAAAGCACAACAGGAAATACAGCAGAAAAGCTGCAGCCCATTGAGCACGTTTGGGTAGGACTCCAGCCTGGTTCCCCGGGATGGGAGCACCAAACCCGCTGGGCTCCTTCAGCCACCCCCACCTGAACCCCCTGCAAAGTCAGGTCTGAGCACAGGGGCACACAGCAGGGAGCAGGATCCCTGCTCAGGGGCCTCAGCTGGCTGCCTTTATCTCTGAGGGTTTTAGGGCATTGCAAAGGTAAGGGCAAAGATCCCTGTCCTTGAATTCCCAGCTCTGCACCAGCTCCACCTTTACAGCACCTTGTAGGTGGGTCTGTATTACTGCAATGGGAATTAGCACTAAAAATACAAATTAGAAGCCAATTATCTCATAACCCCCCACTTTTCTTCACTCAAGGTTTTTGAATCCACCCAGCGTGCATCTGAGCTGGTCCTGAACCAGGGGATGGTGGCAGTGAGCAGCCCAGTGAGCAGCCCACAGCCTCAGCAGCAGCTCAGTCACCCAGTGAGAAACATTCCCCAAGCACAACCCAACACATCCCTGCAGCCCTGGCAGGAGAGTGGGGAGCAGGGCAGGGGCTGTGCCCGAGGGTGAGGCCAAAGAGAGGGGAAAGAGCACAGCAGGGGCACCCCGGACATGGGACCTGCACTGGGGACAGGGGACCAGCACTGGGGACACAGGACCAGCCCCTGGGGACAGGGGACCAGCACTGGGGACAGGGGACCAGCACTGGGGACACAGGACCAGCACAGGGGACAGGGGACCTGCACTGGGGACACGGGACCAGCACCTGGGACACAGGACCAGCACTGGGGACACAGGACCAGCACTGGGGACATGGGACCAGCACTGGGGACATGGGACCAGCACAGGGGACACAGGACCTGCACTGGGGACATGGGACCTGCACTGGGGACAGGGGACCTGCACTGGGGACACGGGACCAGCACTGGGGACAGGGGACCAGCCCCTGGGGACACGGGACCAGCACTGGGGACACAGGACCAGCCCCTGGGGACAGGGGACCAGCACTGGGGACACAGGACCAGCACTGGGGACACAGGACCAGCCCCTGGGGACACAGGACCAGCCCCTGGGGACAGGGGACCAGCACTGGGGACACAGGACCAGCCCCTGGGGACATGGGACCAGCACTGGGGACACAGGACCAGCACTGGGGACAGGGGACCAGCACTGGGGACAGGGGACCTGCACTGGGGACAGGGGACCTGCACTGGGGACAGGGGACCAGCACGTGGCTCCATCGGGTGCTTGGGGGTCTCTCAGCTCAGCAGGGCAGGTGGAGAGGCTCCTCCTGCTAAAGGTTTACAGGGCACTCGTGCTGTGATTATCATCAGGCCACTGGGATGCTGAGATAAGGAAGTTTGGAATGCCCAAAGAACTGAGTTAATGATCCCCATTCTCAGAACACAGGGCAACACCCTGTGATGGGTCTTATCTGTTCTTATCTGTGTAACTTTTATGGATACTCTAAAAGCAATACAATACTGTGAAAAAAATATTAGGTTGCATTAGTTCTTTAATATTTACTAAACATTTATGGAAAAAAGCAATGTAGTTTCTCTTCAGATGGATTCTTTACATTTAATGTCCACAATGTTTATTCCTTTCACTCTTTACATTTCTCACACTGACTGGCAGTAAATTGGGCTGAAGTTATTTCTGAACCAAAGCTACTGCTGGTTCCTGGTGCTCTTTGATAGATCATGCACTGCCCCAGCAGAGGTTATCTTACCATGAGCTGTGCCCGTGACACAGCAGGATCACCTGGGAATAACAATGATCCCAGTCAGGGTCAGGGCCCTTCAACCCCCCATTACACCCTCAGCTCCCACAGAGGAGATCATTACCAGGATGACTTGCCAGTAACAGTTTCCAGTTGACTTTGGCTTGTGTTTCCAGAATGAGAATTAGAAAACACTTCCATGGAAGATGCAGAAAGCCAGGGGTAGGCTGTAGTCAGTGGGACAAAATACAGGATCACAAAGTCTTTACAGATGATGTGGAAAATGGTATCACCACTCAATAGCCCCCAGGACACTGGGATCCTCGGGAAGGGCTGTCCCCAGCTCCAGGGACTGGCACAGCAAAACCCAGAGCACAGAGCAACTCAGCTTGACCTGAGCTGAGCTTTACCTGAGCCCACCCTGGCAGTGGGGCCTGGTTCCCTGGGAAGGAGGGCACAGCCCAGCACATCCCTGGAGGAGGGCTCTGCCAGCAGGTGCCAGCTGGAAGGGCCCTGGAAGGGTTTTCTCATTCACACAGTAACGTATCTTATGAAAAATATCTGAGTGTGACTCAAACCAGCTTGTGAGAGGCTGAATGTTTACATTTAGACCAAGAGAGCAGAGCGAGCCTGGCATTCCACCTCCAGTGGGATTAAGAATGGGGCTGGGATTAAGGGCACGCTCCCAGATCCTGCCAGGCTGGCTGTTTATAACCAGCATTTTCCATTCCTTCAGCCAACCCCACTGGTGCTGCTGAGGGTGCAGAGCAGCCCTGCCAGCAGAGCTGGGAGCAGGAACTGCCAGGCACAGGTCAGCGAGGCAGCAGCAGCAGCAGCAGGAGCTGTTTGTGGGGTGGCTCTGGGCAGATCCCGAGCGGTGCTGACACCACATCCCAGCTCACACCTCCTGCACAGGGAGCATCCCCCAGAGCTGGGACAGAGCCCGGGGGCGAGGACACGGGGGCACATGGACACACCACTGGGAGCACATGGACACACCACTGGGAGCAGGAACCCTGTGCTGAGCTCCAGGCAGCAAGCCCAGGCTGAGGAATGAATAAATTCCTTCCTGGAGTTCCCTGCACAGAGGCCAAGCCCCTTCACTGGCTCTGGTGGCTCCAGGGGTGGGAGCAGGTGGGATCCCACAGCAGAGTCCTCACACAGGCAGGATGAGCTGGCTCGGTGCCTTTTGCAGTCAGATGTTTTGCTGGAGCTACAAGGATTTTTCTGCTTTTGTTTAACACAGGAAGGGATTATCTGGGAATGCATGTTTCCCACCCCAGGCCTGGAGGTCAGCTGCAAAGGGAAGCTGGTGGCTGCAGCATGAGCAGAGGTGCAAAAAGCTTTATTTGTTTCTACCTATTTCTATATCCCATGGGTAACTTGAATTTTCTTCTTCCCTTTCCTTCCCAGCCACACAAGAGGAAAAGAGAAAAGCCTCTCTGAAAGGGCCACATGCACAGAGCCTGTGATCCCCCAGGCCTCTCCAGGTGAGAGAACGTTCCCTGCAGGCACCAGAGAACATCCTGGGGGCACTGCCAGCACTGAGCCAGGCTGAGGAGCAGGGCTGGGACAGCTGAGGCCCCTCCTGCCCCCTCCTCTCCTGAGGTGACACTGCCAGCCCAGGCCATAAGGCATTTATCACATGAACAGGTAAATGTGATAACACATTTATCACATGGAACAGGTAAATGTGAGAACACATTTATCACATGGAACAGGTAAATGTGATAACACATTTATCACACAGAACAGGTAAATGTGATAACACATTTATCACATGGAACAGGTAAATGTGTTACCACATTTATCACACTGAACAGGTAAATGTGATAACACATTTATCACATGGAACAGGTAAATGTGATAGCACATTTATCACATGAACAGGTAAATGTGATAGCACATTTATCACATGGAACAGGTAAATGTGATAACACATTTATCACACGGAACAGGTAAATGTGATAGCACATTTATCACACTGAACAGGTAAATGTGATAACACATCACATGGAACAGGTAAATATGATAGCACATTTATCACATGAACAGGTAAATGTGATAGCACATTTATCACATGGAACAGGTAAATGTGATAACACATTTATCACATGGAACAGGTAAATGTGATAGCACATTTATCACATGGAACAGGTAAATGTGATAGCACATTTATCACATGGAACAGGTAAATGTGATAACACATTTATCACACTGAACAGGTAAATGTGATAGCACATTTATCACATGGAACAGGTAAATGTGGTAACACATTTACCCAGGCATGGGCTGGGGGTCACGTCCACCACTGCCTCCAGCAAGGGCAGCACAAACCCCACCCGTGGCTGGTGAACAGCCAGGGCTGGCACCCAGCTCAGCCACCTGGGTTTCATCTGCTGCTCAAGTGGTCCAGGTGTCCCCACCCTCCTGCCCCTGCTGAAGGCAGCTCCAGGGCACAGAGGAGCAGCAGAGAGGAGCAGCAGTTCCCTGGTGGGACAGGGCAGTGGGGAGGGAGCTGCTCTTTGCTCAGCCCAGGCACACGGAGCTGCTGGAGGCACAGGACAGAAGTGGTTTCAGACACACCCCGAGAGCAGGGTGCTGAGAGCTGAAGGAACAGGCAGGAGTGGGATGGCAGATTGTCCACAGCTGCCCCAGGCAGGGCACTGGGGCAGCCCCAGAACCTCCAGGGGATGCTGCAGGAGCACAGGGGGTGAGGAACACACAGGGCCTTGGAGCTGTCCTGGCTGGGACCATGCTGGGCTCATCCTTTACAGGCTGGTCTCACTGAGGAACTTCCAGGCTCTATTTTTATCTCTAAATTTTAAAATAATTACAGTTTTTATTTGCCTCTGCTAACCCCTTCCCTTCCCAGCAGCCACCTGAAAAACTCCACCAGTGAAAAAAGGGAATAAAAGTGTTTTCCTCTGTCACCAGTGGTTAACTCCAAGGATGCTGCTGCACACAGGACATCAAACATCACAACTCTATTCCAGTCACAGCTCTGAGAGAATTTCATCTCTTTAGGCATATGAATGCTACAAAGAAAGGAAAAAATATGTTCATGTCATAAACATCACAAGCTATGAGGAATATAGATCTTTGGAGGGAAATGCATTCATCAGTTGTCATATCCCATAAACTGCACCAGGAGAACAGTCCATAATGTCCATTCCAACACAGAAATTACTGTACAATCTACCTTCTACTTTGCACCCCAAGTACTACAAGTGGTCAGTGAGGATATACAACAATTCTACAGAGAAATCACTCAAGTGGATACATAAATGGGCCCTTTGGGGGTTAAATAAGATTTTCAATAGTTGCACAATGCTACATTCATGCTACCAAGTTCACTGAATTGGGATTTGAGAAAGGAAGAACAGTTTGCCTGTCTCCAGTTAGGAGGTGAAAGGGTCAGAAAGGGAGAGAGTTTTGTGTCAGCATTTTAATCTTCCCACAAGCATTTCCTTCTCCAGATAACATGACTTTGTGCTTTCAGTGCACCTCTGGCTCCCACCTCTCACACAGAGCTGGTGGAAGCTCCAATGTCAAACAGTAATTGGCATAAATTTGGGGTTCTTTTTCTTTTATATCTGGCATAATTTTCTTCCAAAAGCTACAGACTGGTGCCTGTTCTCCCCTTCACTGTAAGTCTGGCAAAGCTGACTGAGTCCAGGGATGAGATGTGGCTACCAAAGCTCCCAACCTGGGGGAGGCAACAGCCCACACCTGTCTGTGTGGCTTTCAGTGACTTTAAATACCTCTCTCCACCCATTCCTCTCCTTACTGTATGTACATTATTTCTTCAAAAGTTTTGCTATAAAACTGCTCTAAATGTAAAGGGTTCAGCAGTTCTAGCCAGGGGCCTGCTCCCCAAAATCACAACCACAGGTATGGCACAGGGGAAGGAGGACTCTACAGATCAGAACACCAAGTTCTCTTTGTAAGTAGTTAAAAGAAAATTTGTACATCTATTTTCCTTCACTTCACAATCAACAAATTTGAGATAGCAGGAAATCAGGAAAATAAGGTAATCCTTCCCTGTTCCCTCCCTTGCTTGTCAAAGAAATAACTTGTGTCACCTCCCAGAATTGCCAGTGACCTACATAGACTCTAAGTACTATTTGTCCTCTGAAAGGACAGCAGAATGTGAAAAAAGCCCCATTCCCAAAACCAAAAAAGCACCCCCTTACCCAACCAAACAAAAAATAAATAGATTCCAAAAGGTACCATCAAATATCAAGTACAGACCTGGGTTCTCAGGCTGCTCTGACAGAGCTCAGGGTTTTCTCTGTCCTCCACAGGGAGGGGCTGAGCAGCTCAGACCAAGACACAGGTCAGGGAAAAGGGGTGGGTTATGCACAAACAACTGGCAATCAAGTGAACAAAGAGTCAGACTCATGCTCCAAGCCTGTGCTGTGTCCCTCCAGAAGCATTCTCCCAAATGCCTCAGTGCTCAGCCCCCTCAGAGGGGTCTCCACACAGGAAGAGAGCTCCTCTCCCAACACACAGCAAAACACTGGCATGAACAATTAATTACCATGGCTATTAATTTCTAATTCTTTTTTATACCAAAGCGAGCCTGACAGAGGATTCCCAGCCAGGTCCCGTGTTTCTAACCTAAAGTATTTCAGCAAAACTAAAGTTCCATAGTTTTGCAAGCAGCAAAATAGAAAGTAATGAAGTTGTGGCTAACTGGAGGAGAACTACACATTGGTGAGAGCACGTACAGGTAGTGCAGCACAGCTACTCTGAAAGGAACCAAACCAATGCAGCAGACATGCAGGGTCTGCTAACTTATGTTAAAACCATGTTTGCTGGTGATTAAATATGTCTACAGAAGATATATTACCATTCTGAATATATTTTCAAGCAGACCAAAAATACCTCATCTATTGGTTATGGTGTGTTATTTTTAACTAATTAAATATCAGGAGAGATTTTATCCCCCTCCCTCGCTATAAAAATTGCACTTATTTTCTATTAAACAAAACAAACAAACAAAAAAGAAGATTTCAATTCTATATCCCAGTATATATTCACATGGAAATGGGATCATCTTGCTCTAAGCTTGCAGGAGTAGGTGTAGCAGTCCTTGCTCTCCAGGACTCCCAGCACAGAAAGTCCCACCAGGACAAGCCCCTGCTCCCTCTGTGCTCTGGTGACTTCTTCACTGTAGTGCATGGGTTAATTGGGTTTGTGTGGGTTTTTTTGTAAGAAAACCTGAGCTTCAAAAGTCTTTAAAAGGACCTGGAATCAAATCTGGCCCATTCTGACCCAAAACAGCTCAGTTCTGCCAGGAACTCCATCCTGTCCTCGTTTCACACAGCTCCTCCTGAGGCCCGGGGCTCGGACTGAGGCCAGCGAGGTGTCACTGTCACCCCCTTCCCTCCAGTCTCTCTTGGCCCAGGAGCCTTCTCCTGCCGACGCTTCCGAGGGCTCCTCCTTCCCTCCCTTTAGCACTGCTGCCTCCTGTAGGGCTGTGAAGGGCTCCCCGTGCCAATAAAAAAGTCTCTCTGCAATAAAGCATGACTTCTTGGACACTGGTGATGAGCTTCCTCTTGCAAAGGCTTCTCCAGCTCATAAAATGTCATCGTAATCCAACAGTTTGGAGTGCTGGCGGGTCTTCCAGAGGCGGTAAAGGCGGAAGTCAAAGTAAGTCTCAATCATTTGCTTACCTAGAAGTGAAACCAGGCAGAGGGGTCACACCCTGAAAGGAGCACAGAGGGTCACACCCTGAAAGGAGCACGAGGGAGAGGTGACAGCACACAGCAGCACAAACCCCAGCCCAGCGTGGGCACAGGGACACATCCATGGCAAATGCTGACACTGGGCACGTGGAGGGGCCCGTGAGAGCCAAAGATCTTTTCAGATCTCCTCAACCATGAACAGCTCCCTGTAATCCCTTGGCAGGGTTTGTTCCTGGGAGCAGGAACTGAGCACAAAGTCTGTCTCCAGACTTTGACCTCTCTGCTCTGAGGGCTGAGGGGAGCTGGGGGCTGGAGATGATCAGCCACAGCCTGCATGAGGCACAGGGACTTCAGAAGCTGTAAAACAAGAGTTAACTCCTTGTAAAGAAACACTAAAACTAATTAACACTGAAAATCCAAATTAAAAAATACATTTTTTTAAACGACCAGGCCATCCCTGTCCTGCCCCTGTCTGAGCTCACAGCAATGAGCTCACAGCACACACCAGGGCCAGCTGTGCCCCCCAGCCCCCCTGACTGAAGGGGATCTCACAGGCAGCCAGGAGGGGCATTTGAAAACACAAGGGCAAACAACCCTGCACTCAGACAGGGCTCAAGGAGGGGATTTTCACTTGTGAGGCCTGATTAAGATTAGTTTTAGATGACTTTGCAAAGGATTACAAGGGTACACTCTTAGCATGTCCCAGACTGATCGAGGGGATAAATTCAGACGTATTCTTCAGCCCAGCCTCCTGAAAGCTGAGCTGCTCTAATGCCTGCACACAGAACCCACTGCCTGGCCTGCTGAGCTGCCCACAAACCCAGGAATTTCCCTGCAAGCTGCTCCTGGACACATCCCAGCCTGTTTGCTCCTGTGCAGGCACCATGTGCAGCTGAACTGATCATGCACAGGGAACTGAACAGCCTGGGCTGGAGGGAGGTGGCCCTGCCCGTGGATGGGCTGGAACTGGGGGAGTCTGAAGGTCCCTTCCAACCCAAACCAGTCTGTGACTGATTCTGTGAGCTCTGTGACTCTGCACAGTTGAGCACCAATGTGCTCAACTCCTGCACATTCCTGAGAGTGAAGGGAGGTAAGAAAAACCCATCAGTGCTGAGACCAGAGCTGTGGGCAGCAGAGAAGCACTTACAGCTGAATCCTGCATGGTTTTATTAGCCAAGAACTAGAGCAAAGATAAAAGGGCAAATTCAGAATGTGTCACCTGTGAAACTGCACTGTGAATTACTGACATTGAACAGGAAACATCCTGTAGAGCTTCTTGAAATATCTTGAGCTACAGGAAAAAAAAAAAAAAGGGAAAAGGGCCAGCAGACTGAGCTGTAGAATGGCTCTGATGGGCCATATCCCAGTTGCTTACTGACACAATTCACTTGGTGCCAGTGGTTTGAGCTCTGGAGAAGGGACCCCAGCACACCTGGCTACAGGAAGGTTCTGCTCCATGTGCATTTCCTCTACAGACTCCTCATGCCCTAATAATGATGGGTTCTCCTGCACCCAGCCTGGAAAGCTGTCTCCTCCTTTGCACTGCCAGGACCCTCAGGCACAACAAACAGGGCATTTGAAAGGTGAACACATGCAGGAACTGCAAGGGGCAGCAGCTGAGCTACACAAGGTGGTTACAAGCAAAACAAAGACCATGGCAGGACTTAAGGGAGTCAAAACTGCTTTTTCATGAAGATGCTCCCCAAAGGAGGCAGACTGGTTAGCAAGGGGTGTCTGTGTGTCTTTGTACAGGAAATAAATTACCTTGAGCTGATAGTTCAAGTGGAGACTCAAAGGCAACCCTATAAGGATTCATTAAGTTTTTCAGATTCTGAAATAGCTGAAAGGAAAACATACCAGAGTTAACAGCTGAAAGCAATGATGACTCCTGAGCACCCAGAATTGCCCATCTTTGTTCTGGAAAACCTTTCACCCACATCCTTTAAAACATCTATCTCACCAGTAAATAAATAAACCAAGTGCTTTGAACAACTCCTCTCCTCAAAGGTTTCATTACTTGTCCTGCACATCACTAATCCTTCCTCCCCTGCCCCACAGTCCAGAGGGTTCTCCCACTCACAGCTCCACACACAGGACAGCAGCACATTCCCAACCAGCAGAGGAGGCAGGTTTAGAGCTCCCAGTGTGACTCTGGCCTCCCTGGGCCCAGCAGACATTCCAGGGGTGACCCACAGGCCCCTACCTTCTCCCCATTGGGGTTTCCAAGAACATAGCAGCCCATGATGTGGATGATATTTGGTTCAGGATTGACTTTACTCATCAGCCTGCTCAACCTCTTCCAGAAGCTGGAAAAAACAGAACACATCATTAAAAAAAAAAAAAAAATCTTTCCTCATAGGCATGATTAATGCCAAGGACATGTGTAACAGCACTCAGCCAGGGCCCAAGGTTTGTACCCTGGGCAGGAAACTGCTCAGGAAGAGCCATTGGATCCCAGACAAGGAAGAACAGGAGCAGAGCCAGGACCTGAGGAGCAGGTCCAAGTCATGTGGCAGAGAAGGAGGAGCAGCCCATCGAGCCAAGGGAGCTCCAAGGTGAGGAGAAGGGAGCAAAGTCCCTCAGGAGTGCTTCTGGAGTGACAGCTTCACCAAGCGTCCCCTCCAGCTTCCTCTCTCCCATTTCTATCAACAACTGCCCTTTCTGAACACGAGGCTTATCAGTGCACTGGTTCATTTCCAGGGCATGAAATCAGCAGGGAACAGCTGCAGAGATTGTTCTGAGTGAGACAATACAGCCCAGGCAGCTCCATGTCAGCCCGTGCTTGGTGCTGCTCACAGTCACCCCCCCTTGATGTGCAGTGACTGTGACCAGGCATTGGTGCCTGAGGGATGTGAAACACAACCCCCTCCCCTGGGCAGAGGGCTGGAGCAACTTTGGGGGGCTCCAAAGCCCAGAAATTCCTCATGGGTGTTTAAACCAGACTGCAGCCTCAGCTTTCCCCAGCACTGCCTCCCAGGACACACAAGCTGGATGGAGACATTCACTTCCAAGCTCCCCAACTTCCAGCTGTGTGTTCACAGCTCTCTGCAGATCCCTGATTTATCAGCTTGGGAGCAGCTATGCCTGGGATGTGCTCAGAATCCTGGATGTGCACACGTGCTGGAGAATTCCACAGCCAGTGTTTGTGCCAGGGCACGAGATGCCTGGGCAGATGTTGATTTTAATGCTCAGTTCTCATGCCAACAAAAAGTTGTGTAGGAACAGGTTGGTGTACATCCTCCCCCCACAGCCAGGCACTGTTAGCCAAGCAAGCTTGAGCCAGCACAAGCGAGTAGGCAGCAAAACAGGCAAAGCTTTACTCTCTGCAAGGAGCAGCAAAATTGCTCAGCACTCCCAGCTGAAGGCTGGCACGTTAGTGAAAAGCCTCCTCAGTAACAGACTGGACTTTGAGCAGGCTTTGCAGAGACAAATTCCATTTCCCCCTGGCCAGAGTCAGCTGTGGGGGAACACCCTGGATTTCTGCCATAGCCACCAGCTTAGCAAGGGTATCACAGCACCACAGGCTCGAGGTGCATGTTCTCATTTCTGGTCAGCAAGGCTGTTTTCAGTAGAAGAAATATCTTTTTATCCCTCCTTTTTTGACAGTCTCTATCCACAGAGACACTAAATTGATACAAGAATAAATCTCCTGGTGACAGGGCTGCAGCACCCCAGGGATGAGCTCAGCTCTGCCACCTTTGCTGTCACCCTGAATGAGCTGTGAGCTGCTATTCAGTGCCTCCTCAGCCCCCTCATCCCCTGACCAAACCACCCCAGCTCCCTTCACTTCTCTTGTTCCACCATGTGCTGCAAACATTGAGCAAATCCAGCAGAGAAAGACCATGCAAGGCCAGAACACAGCACAGCCACTCACAGGATCAGATCTTCCTCCTTCTCCACTTTGGCAAAAGTGGCGACTTTGTTCTTTAACAAGTATAAGTGCCCGGGGCCTCCCTGCAAGAGACAGACAGACAGACAGATGGAAACCCCTTTGCACAGACCCTGGATGAGTTCCTGTCCTGCCCAGCCATTCCCAGAAGTGCCACAAGAGAGCAGGGCAGCCCTGCAGTGCAGACACGCCCAGGGCCATCCACACACGGGCAGCGTGCTGGGGGCTGCGTTCCGTGCTTTTTGCTGCTCCGTGCCCACATCACTCTAGAAAGGCACAAAAATAGATTTAAAACGCCATTGTGGGTGGCTGGAGAGTAACAGGGAAGGCGAGAAAGTCCCTGTCACTTGGGGATGCTGGGGGTGGGCAGAGGAGCAGCTGAGCACAGCAGGGACTGCAGGAAGGGCTGGCACTGCAGAGGAACTGGACTGGGGCAGCAGGAGGCATGAACAGACTGACACAGCACCAGCAACACTAAAAGTCACAACCTCCGGGTCAGTGTGCAGCAAAGCTGCTCCTCTGCCGCACTAGGGCACGTGGAGGGAGCTCAGGCAGGTCACCCATCCCACTTCTCATGACACAGCTGCTGGGGAAGCCCACAGCTGACCACCAGCAGGAACAGCAAACTTGGGAAGGAAATCCCCAGCACCCCCCAAATGCAGCAGGGCCTGGACTGTCCCAGCCCCAGCTCCAGCCTGACCCCTCTCCTGCATCCTCTGGCTTCCAGCTCCCAGCTGAGCCATCTGCCAGTCTGGCCACAACCACTGTCACTGTCACACTGAAGCTGGATGGAAACCATAACTATGACACTGCAAGTGTTTGTTCCTGTCTCTGGAATCCTTTCTAGGTCAGTGCTGATGCTGGATTTTCTGGGGTTCCTTGAGAGAATCAGCCCAGCTCTTGACTTGGCCTCACTAAATCAGATTTGATTTCCTGCTGTCACAGCAACTTGAGATTGCTGCATGTCTGGGAAATGGGAAGTGAAAGCTGTGCCTTGGCAGTGACTTTAATGGAAGCTGACTTTGGAATATTGGTTCCTCTACATCACTTTCCCCACAGAAAATGACAAATTTGTAACAAATCACCCAAGTGCTTTACAACTTTCATGTACCTGGCAAAATATCAGCATCTTCCAGATTTTGCAGCCTTTCGATAAATGTTCAGCTTCTTCTCTATTTCCTCTGAAAAAAAAAAAAAACCCAACCAAACAAAACATGTTGGAAAAGATGAACCATGGACAAAGGTCAAAATTAATCTCATTTCTTTACACTTAGTCCTGAGGGCAGGAAGCTGAGCTGGGGGTGCTCAGTACGTGCCAAGGATGCTGTGGGAGCAGGAAATGTCAGCAGGTGACAGGGCAGAGATGGATGGAACAGCACCAGACCACAGTGACCACAGCTCTGGAGCAGCCCCAGCCATCCTGGTCCTCTGTCACTGCTCCCACTCCCCACCTCAGGTACAATGAACAGGCAGCTGCTGCCCTGTGCCTCAGTTTCCCTGCTGCAAACCACGAGTTTAGCACAGCAAACAGGTCACAGAAGTGAGTGCTTATTACAGCACAAATCCAAGAGCAGCCAACTGATTGACAGGGTCACTGGGGTGACAAAAACAACTCTGTGAGTGGCAGCTGAAGCAAAGGGCAGCTGAGTGACTTAAATATTGATGGTTACATTTGCAATGGACAGGAAATAAGAAAAGGAGGCAACACTGACGTACCCAGGATGTCATCAAAGGTGGCATGTTCATGGTCCTGGAAACCAAGAGAGAAGACATGTAAAGGTTCACTGTCACTCCACCAGCTCCCTAATAACCATACAACCCCATTCCAAGGATGCTTTAAGAGCACATTTACACCATTAGCAGTAACCCTCACCCTAAATCAGATTTCAGCACAGAAGCTGAAGACTGAACAGTCCATGAAGATCAAATCCACCCAAAGGCTTGCAGCTGAAGCCTGCAGACACATCCAAAGCACAGACTGTCCCTGAGATGCAGTCAACATCAGGAATGCCTGTTTGCCCATGTTTTGCAGCCACTCTCTGGCTCTACCCCTGGCCAAGCTGGCTGACAAACACTTGCACTCCCAACACAGCTGCCCCTGCCACAGCAGGGTCATCAGGAGCACTGAACAACCCTCCAAGGAAGAGAGACAAGAGCAGCAAGGCAAAACCCCAGCAGCACAGCCTGCTGCACACTGACAGTGACCTTGCTGGGCTCCCAGTCCCACCCTCCCTTGCAAATTAAGTGATTAGAAAAAGAAACTCATGACTCCTCACTGCTGTGTCAGACACCTGCTCAGGCCAGACTCCCAGGGAAAAGTCAGAGTTAAATTAATGACTGACAGTGGGTGGTTCACTGCTGAGCTCCGAGTGCTGCTTATCCCAAGCATGAGCATAAGGAGGAGCCCAAAGCCTGGCAATGCCTGCCCTGCCTTCCCTTGACAATCCTCCCACACAGCTTGCCTGGGCTGCAGAGCCCAGAGCCCACATGTGCCATTTCCAGCCCACCTGACTGTTCCACCTAGACCTGAGCCCCCACAAAGCTACCCCAGACCCCAAAGCTGGGTTCAACACACCCCCAACCCCTTCCTGACAGCTTTTCCAAATCACATCAGCATTTTGGAGTCACCCTAACAGGAACTAGGGAAATAAAAAAGTGTCTGAATGACTTGTGCTCTCATCACAGCAGAAGGGATTTACTTACATAGAGGATGGGGATGATGGAGGGGTCGTCCCTGCGGATAATGGTTGGGACATACTCTGCTTTGGGCACCTTGGAAGAGATGAGCTGCAAAGGGGAAAAAAGGTGCAACAGCATGAGGAGAAGGCAGGAGAGTCTGGACAGAAGCACAAGGGCCATGAACCAATGCCCTGTTCAGCTGGTCTCAGGTGTGACTCGAGGTAGCAGCTAACCCAGTTTATCACATCCCAGGGAAAGGTTTCCAGCCCAGAGCACCCCCAGGCCTGCTGAGTGCCCTGAGTGCCACATGAGCACACAGCTCTGCCCTCAGGCTGCACTGGGCCCAGAACAGGCTGGAAAGGGGACACTGGGGTGCACAGAGCATGGAGCAGCTCATGCAGCACCATGGATGGCTGTATCCTGTCTCCGTGGTATTTTCTGAAAAATCCCTTTGCCAGGATTTCTTCTCCTGGGGAAGTTGAGAAGCCTCAGAGAAAAATGTAAATAAAAATTATCTGATTTGCTTCTCCTGTGTTTGGCTGCTTTGGAATGTCGTCTGGACATTGTTTACCAACAGGAGCATGTTTGATTAGTTTCATGTGAATTGTTTTTACTTAATGACCAATCACAGCCAGCTGTGTCAGACTCTGAGTCAGTCATGAGGTTTTATTATTCTTTTTTGTTAAGCCTTCTGTCTGTATCCTTCTCTTTCTTTAGTATAGTGATAATATAATATAATATAATATAATATAATATAATATAATATAATATATAATATAATATAATATAATATAATATAATATAATATAATATAATATAATATAATATAATATATAACATCAGCCTTCTGAGAACATGGAGTCAGATTTTCACCTCTCACCTCATCCTGGGGACCCTCAGAAACACCACAGTATCCCAGTGAGGATCACTCCTGCAAACTCCTTCTGGCTCTAGGGAGTGTTCAGTGTGTGGTGGGACCTGCACAGGGTCCAGCCAAGGGCTGGCCCTGCACCAGGCACAGCAGGCACAGGGCTGCAGGTGTCAGACAGTGCCTGACAACTCTGGCTGAAGCCTCAGCTGGCTCCAGCAGCACCAGAGCCTGAACTGTTGTGATTCCAGGCCCCTCCGTTCCAGTGTGGGAGCAGAGCTGGCAGTGGTGCTCAGGTCTCTATTTTCAGGGTTAACAAGCCTCAGGCTAACTTGGCTCTGTGTTGGTGTCATGTGGCATTCACATTCTCTGAAAAAATTCCTTCACCCAGGATTTTTCTCCTGGGAAGCTGAGAAGCCTCAGAGAAAAGGAAAACAATTCTCATCTCATTTGCTTCTCCTGTGCTGTGCTCATGTGGAATGTGTTTGGAGATTGTTCACCCACAGGTGATTGTTCCATTGCATTCTGCTGGGAGTTGTTTTCACTCTTTGGCCAGTCAGGGCCAAGCTGTGTCAGGACTCTGGAGAGAGTCACGAGTTTTCATTATTATCTTTTTAGCATTCAGTAAGTATCCTTTCTGTATTCTTTAGTATAGTTAGTATAGTGTTCTTTAATATAATATAGTCTAATAAAGTTATAAATCAGCCTTCTGAGAACATGGAGTCAGATGCATCATTCCTTCCTTCGTAGGGGCATTCTCTGCAAATACAATGGTGTCAGTCCTGCTCTGATCTGGATTACAGATCCCTCCTTCTAGTTTTATTTCAATGCACTACCTCCAGCAACCACAGATCTGAGCCTATGTCAAGTCTTGGTTCATCTCTGAGTGACCCCACAGACCCCTGATGCTGTGCCTATACAAGAGACTTCCCATGAAGATCCTGAACTTAGCAGCACTGAAAGGACAGGCAGAGCATGAGCTGGAAACTCTCACCATTATTTTTGGTGGAATAAAGTCTTCTCCGTCACATGCCATGGCTTCAAGTTCCTTTTCTGCTTCCCAGTTCAAGTCAAAGTCACCATCCAGAGTCCCGCAGGAATCCTGAAGGTCATGGCCTGCCAGAACACAGGGAGCATTACAAGGGCAGAACAGCCTTCCCCACTCCATCCTGCCTTGGCAGCTTCCTCACAAGAGGTGCCACGACACTTGTGCTCTCTTGTCACCCACAGAGTGACAGACACCACTCTGGGGCTGGTGCCTTCAAACAGACAAACATGGAACAAATGAAGAGTGCACAGAGAGCTCACATCACGTGTCACAGAACTTCATCACTCTCGCAGTCACCAAGCTTGGTTTTCAAATGCTAAGTCACAACAGTCACCCTGTCACTCCAGAAATGGGGAAGGAGACAGAACACAGACAGACTCTCTACACTTCAGCACTGCCAGGCTGATAAGCAAAAGTCCAAAGACTTCAAAGCTGGTCTCCTTGTAGTAATTACTGCTCTGACTACATCTTTTCAGGGATTATAAAGAAAATCTGACTTGTGGGTCAGACTGATCCTGGCAGAGAAGTCTTAGAGCGTGCGTGAGGACAGCTGCAACAAACACAGTCAAATTGCAACAGTAGACTTGAACTTGCTCTCCAAATCGACCTTACCTGTTGACCTTCAATGCCTCCTGGGGAAAAAAACATCTGGAAGGAATATAATTGACCATTAAAGGTTAAAAACAGAGATGGTTGCTGGACTGAGGAAAGAGAACCGAGGTGCCACTGTTTGTGCCTTTGGGGATGTCCGAGTGTCGCTGGGCAGTGCCTGGAGCCTGTGTGAACCACGGCTTTCCCATGGCTTTTCCATGGCTTTTCCATGGCTTTTCCATCTGCCTCCGGGCAGCTGAGGGAGCAGGGAGGAGTCAGACTGCCAAACAACAGGATCATGTTGTGAACCTGGCCTTCCATACACCTCCCCTTGCAACCTGGGTCTTCTACAGCTAGCAGGGCCAGATCTCGTGCTTACCTGGTAGATCAGGTCATTTCATTAGTGAAATTCACTTCAACATGGGCAAACTCATATCCACCAAGCTCCTGCCTACAGGCTTGCAATAAAATCTGTGTAAAACAGCCTTTATAAGAATACAGATGCTGGCATTCCTTCCTGTAAATGAACACAACAGCATCTCAGTCCCCTCAAGCAGAACACGGCAGCATTACTGGGGATTCCCAGAGGGATTCCTGGCAGCCCAAATGAAGATCAGATTGCCCCAAGCTATCACCTGTGCAGGAAATCAAAGCTCCATCTCATCAGCTGTGTTCTTGAGCTATTCCAGGCTAGGAAAGAGCTCAGAAGGGGCTCCTGCATGGGAAGCCACATTAGCCCCACTATGGTGAAGGCAGCCTTGGACTGGTGAGTTTCCAGAGAGGTTGTTTTGGTGCCAAGAGGATAAGGGATGATGGGAACAGAGGGCTGTAAGAGAGTTGTACCACTGGGTACCCTTTGGCAACTGCTCAATAATCTGAGGTTGGATGAGTGGTGCTCTACAAATAAATACAGGTACACACAGATGAACAGGTACATACACCTGGAGCGTTACCTGCTCCGATCTCAGGAAACTAAAAAAGGATCACAGACAGGACAGAGGGCACAGAGGAGTTACTCCAGTGGGACTCCAGTCAACAACTGCTGGAGGGTTTGCCCACAGGAGGAAGCTCAAAGGACTCAGAACTCACTTTCTCGAGAGTCATGGAAGGAATCAGCTTTGATGGGAGTCGGGTCACTCCAGGACCTGCTGAAGCTCCTCTCACGCCGTTCGGCAAATGCTAAAGGATAAAACCAGAGCACGACATTAACAGATCCCAAAGCACCTCTGCTGCTGCCAGCAAACAAATCATCCAGCAGATTGCCACCAAAGCCACACATCACAGACTCCCTTGGGCTGCTCCTTCCATTTGCCAAACGTGAGTCCTTTCCACACAGCAGAGACAAGCGTCCAGTTGTGCACAGGATGGGACATGGAACACAGAAAAAGGACAACACTTGATGATCTCTCCTCAAATGCACACAGCTCAAACCTCAATTTAACCAGGGCCAGTCCAGTGTCCCAGTGTAAGTGCTCAGATTCCAAGGCCTCACAGAAATATGCACTGCAACACCTGCATGGCCAGAAGGCAGCTGTAGTGCTCCAGTAAGTTCTCCCTTCATGTTCTACTGGCATCCCAGCCAGAGCTGGCCCAAACAGCAGGGAGGGGATGTCTCTGGAAAGCTAACGCTTTCTACATTTTGTTGCAAAAGAGGAAATCCTTCAGCCTTTGCTTGCCTGCACTCTTGTGAGCACTACTCATGGCTTTTTTTCCTCCCAAGGAGTGCTGTGTTGTTTGCACTGGCATTTCCCAAGCACAAACCAGGGAGCTTGGCTCAGACGGCTGCACCGCAGGCAAATTCCTGGGAACTGGCAACCACCGTGTCTGACTTGGCAAGCCCATGTGAGAGCCATTATGCCAGGATTAACAGCCACTTATGGGCACTAATACCTATTTCTGGTGGCAGACAGAGTGTGCAGCGGGGAATTGAGTAACAGCAGCACAGGAATTCACTGCAGATCACAAGAGCAGCCTGTCCCCTGCTGAAGTGTGGCCAGGGAGGGTGTCTGGGGAGACAAATGATGTCTTCAGTTCTTCAGGTGATCTTCATCCTCAGCTTTCAGATAAACCCAGGCATTTAGCTACTGTGCACAGAAAGAAAGCTTTGAAAACATGACCCAAGAGTTCCTGAGGCAGAGGCACGCCTGAGTTTCACGGAGGTAAGCCCTGTCCACGTCAGGCACTGCTAACTCAGATGCCGATGAAGACTCTGGAAAGGGCAAAGCTCTTTGCTGATCACTTCCCACAGCACATGAGAAAGGAAAGAATGCAAACTGAACTCAGCAATGCTCTGCTGTGGGCACTCTGTACACGATGCCTGGCCAGGGAGGTTGGGAAGAACAAGATGCTGTCTCTTCTGGAGCAATCCTCAGCTCCCAGGAGCAGGTTATTTACACCACTTTCACAGCACTAAGGGAGTTGCCCAACCAAGTTTTGGAGGATTATTGCCTTCACCAGGGAAAGGGAACTGCAACTTTGCAGGCCTAAGAGGTGATTTCTTCCCCAGTGAGGCATAACATTCCCTGATTTGCCCCTTGCTCCAATCTCTTCGCTGATCCTCTTCTTTCTTCCTTCCACCATCATCTCAGTTCCCACCAGGCAACTCTCCCCCCGGGCCAGCTGTGGAGATGACAGTGGGACAGGGCAGGAGGGGACAGCCAGCAGGCTGTGTGGCACATGGAGCCACAGCTGGTCACAGCTGCAGAGAGGCCAGGCAGCTCTGCTGAACTCCCAGCTCAGGTTCTCCTCACTGGCCTCCACCCCAGTGATCACCAAAATCCACACAGGGGACAAGGATGCTGCAGCTTTCCTTCCATGCCTTGCACCAGAGATGTCCCACAGCCACAGCAGAGGGTCCTTGGGAACAGCCCCCAGGCTGCTGCAGGCATCCACATGTCCTGGACACTTGCAACCACCTGGTGTTCTTGTTTGTAGGGTGAAATGGCACCAACAGGTCAATTCCTCTCTCCAGCCCAAAGCCAGGTCCTTTCAACCCACAGTTGCATGTGACAGAATTCCCACAAACCCCACAGAGCCCAGCTCCTCACAGCCACACTTCCAGGTGCTCACTTACTTTGTGCTTTAACCCTTCGGCTCCCCACCATGCGGAGGTGCTTCCGAAAATTCCTGAAAGAAAGGCCAAACACAACCTTTGAGAAAGGTGACAAGAAGCAACACCTGGGCCCAGCAGAACTGTGAAAACAGGGAGGAAGAAAATAAAGTGGGGATGATGGTATATTTCCTTCTGGGCATTCCAAAGCTGGAGACCAGGTCCCCAGCCTGCAGTGATTTAGTGCTGGGATGGTGATGTTCATTGAGTGGGGCTGTTCTGAGCTCCCTGGGCTCAGGGCAAGTGGGCTCCCAGAGGGCAGCCCCCTGCTCATGGCTGCTTTCCTTTTTCTCTGGTTAAGCTTTACCTGTGCTGTATTTGCTGAGGACACCCACTGCTGCCCGTGCTGGCAGTGTTCCCTCTTTTCCTGGTAAAGAGCAGTAACTGCTCCCCTCTCTCCAGCAGAATGTGGGGTGCCCAGGCTCTGCACGCTGGGGGCTGTGCTCATTCCCAAACACAGCTCCTAAAACCCCTCCTATGCTGTTGGTAACCATGCAGCTCGTGCTGCTCTCCAGGCACAGCTGGGGAGGACCAAAGCACGTTCTCCCTCCTTGCACAGCAGAGTTCAGGGATGCTGTCTGTCCCCACGGGCCTGCTCTCCCCATGTGCTGCCCTGCCCTGGCCTCACAGGCAGGTCCAGAGGGGCTGCAGAGCACACAGCTCCAGGGGAAAGCCCTGGGGAGCAGCTACACCCCAGAGCCAGGTCTGTGTGAAACACAATGTCCTTGCTGCTCCTCAGAGGCCATGGCCAAGGGATTCTCTCCAGCCCCTCTGAGTGCAAGGGACCAGTTTCTCTCAGTTTCTCATCACTCACGAGACAGGAACAGGACAGGAACAAACAGGACACCAGAAGAGACAGGGAGAAGCAGCATCAAGAGCAGTGTCACCTCTCCATGAACCCTATTTAGTGACTGTGGCTTCACCCCACAGTGCAGCCCCAGGATGACAGAGAGCCCATGCACTGGGCACCCTGCAGTGGGGGAGCCTTCCTGGATTCTTTGTGGCCCCCAACACACAGGGCAAACACCAGGCAACAGACACCACAGCTGGTGAGAGGGGTAAGTCACAAGTTGTCTGGCTCACACACAGGTTAGTGGGATGAGTAAGGACAGGGTACAACCATGCAGATGCTTCAGCAAACTGACTGGAACAAAAGACACTGCCAGCACTGACAAGAAATTGTTCAGAGAAACTCAGATCCATCTGCTCCTGTCCAGGAGATCTACACAAACACAGTCCTCGTGGGAGAGCACTGCACCCACGTCACCTCCTGCACCTCCCCTCTTTGGCCTGGGAGCCCTTGTTGTCATCAGGCTCCAAATTCAGCAAGAAGCAAAACCAGCAGCTGGGAGCAGCATTGTTCCATGCCAAACTTCTGTCTACACTTGGGCTATTAATGTTTCCCAAAGATTTATTTTGTCTCTACTTGGGTACATGAAGATTCACTGCTGTGGATCAGACAAGTGCCCCTTTAGGCACACCCCTGGCCTGGCTCTTTGTACAAAGCCTTCTGGGGTGCACCATCACTTACACTGCATTCAATTAAAATCCAAATAAATACAACATTTTAAGGGAACCAGGGCTGTTCTTTACACAAAGAAGTCTCAGACATATGTTACATGGAAATCTTTACGGTCTGTTGTGGGCCTGAGATCATACCAGGCACTGAGCACCACTGTTAATTGCCCAAGGCCACTGTCACATCCTTTGGGCTTTTGGCATTTTGGAGTAAAACCCACTTTTCTTTTAAATGCTCAGCTGTCCTCTCCACAGAGGAGCTTCTTCAGACCTTGGAGGAAGAGGGGTAAAGCAGCCTTTGCATAGAAGAACGTTGCTCCCAGCTGCCTGGACAGCTTGGGCTCTCCCTTGAGACATCTAAATACATCTCCTAAACTCCCCTGAGAGCAGCTCCAAGGAGAATCCAACTGTTCAAGGTTAACCACTGCACTAAACCCTCACAGAATGGGACAAAGGCCTTTTGCTCCATCTATTTTCTTCTAGAAAAAACAGCACTTCAGAAAAGAAATGCAAATCTCAGACTGCTTCCTAATGTGGCCATGCTGTGAACATTTAGATCCTTCTGAGGGCTTCTTTCAGCTGCCTGGCTCCTCAGGCCCCTCTGTGCCTGCATGTCAGCATGACAGGACCTGGAAAAGCTGCAACCAGCTCTGCCAGCAGTGGGGCTCCCCAAACCTGCCCAGCTTTCCTGCCTGGCTCCTGCAACTGCCCCCAGGAACCCTGAGGCACTTGATCCCTTGCAAGACCCCTTCACCCATCATGACACAACCAGAATCCCTCAAGTCCCAGTGATGAAATCTCCCTTTTCTGAACAGCTCTGCTCCAGTGTGCCTTGTGGTCTGCATGGCCCCATGGCACCCCCAGGGTACCCATCCCAGCCAGAGGGGCTCCAAGCCACTGCAGTCCCTCTCCACCCTGCAGCTCTGCCTGCAGTGGGTCACCACACTCTGCCCAGAAGACTTTTCACTGCCCAAACTCCTGGCAGCACCTCTCCCACTCCCCTCTCTGGCTGCTCCTGCAGTGGGCACAGCTCTGGGCATCCCTCACTCCACAGGCAGCATCCCTGTGGCCACACCACACATCCCAGCCTCCCTGGACACCAGGACAGCACTGAAGGGGCTGTGTGACAACATCCAACCCCTGAAACACCCACCAAGGGCTGCACAGCAAACACCCAAACCCACAGCAGGGTTCTCCTCACTCCCTGCAGGACAGAGCCGGGCTCTGCCAGCAATCCCTGCAGCCAGAGCCCCCCAGTGCTGTCCCACCTCCCCTCTGGGACAGGGCAGGCACAGCCAGGCCCCCTGCCCTGCCAGCCCTGCACTGTGCTCAGCAGGAGCAGGGACATGGCTCGGGTGAGGCCATCCTCCCTCCTGGCTACACAACCCACCAAGGTTCACAGCTGCTCCTGTACTCACAAGCCATTTTCTAACCAGGCTTGCCTCTGGCTAACAAATTCTGAGAAATCTCTCTTTTTAAAGGCACACTGTCTATTTGTTTAGAGTGTCTTTAGTTTGGATATTTATTTCTCTTTGTTATTGATGGAAAAAAACTCACCATTCTGAAGTTGCTATGAAAAAATATTGCCTGGTAATTTCTCAGCTAAGAAAATCTGATGTTTTTCTCCCACTTGGTTTTGAACAGTGCTGAAGTGATCATGGTAGTTTTAAACCAATTATACAGATACTGTGTTATTCTTTTTAGTAGGCTGCCACAACTCTTGGTACATTTAAAAAACCAAACCAGTTCTGATTCCTACTGTGAGTAAATGATGTGCCATAGGAAGGCTGCAGAAGAAAACTAGGCCTTTCTGTAATACCTGGACAAGGAATCAGTCCTCATCCACTTTTATTTCCCTTCCATTACTGAAAAAAAAAGACTTAAAAATAGACTTCTGGTCACTAGAGATGTCAGTTTTGCCTAGGTCTCAGATTTTTGAGGTGCATTTGTACATGCAGCAACAGCACGTACAGTATTCATCTAACCTCAAACAAATTCCTGCCTGTGGCAAGGGAGTTGGAACTAGATCATAATTTAGTTTTCTTCCAATCCAAACCATTCTGTGATGATACGAAATTCCAAGTTGGAATGGGGAAATTGCATCTTTAATTTTTTAAGTATGTA
Source organism: Molothrus ater (assembly GCF_012460135.2). Taxonomy (NCBI): domain Eukaryota; kingdom Metazoa; phylum Chordata; class Aves; order Passeriformes; family Icteridae; genus Molothrus; species Molothrus ater. The sequence continues at coordinate 1,707,323 of NC_050497.2, read as the reverse complement.
TTTTTCTGCCTGAGGTACAGATCATGTGGAATGCTAAAAGCAACTTGACAGTGTTCTTTAAGAAGATGGAGATCAGCTATCCTGAGCATCATTCACCTCCACAGCTCCAGCAGAGCCACTGCCAGTGTCCCCAGGACAGCACAGAGACAGGGACAGCCACGGTCAACGGCACCAGGGTTCAGCAGTGACCCCAAGGGCCCATGCAACAGCAGGTGACAGCTGTGGGGACGGGCCCTACCTCTGGATAAGAGCTGCAGAATCATTCTCTCGTTTCCGTCTCTTCCTCTCTGCGTAGCCCCTGAACGCCCTGGGAAACCATGGCAAGCCATTAACCAAGTCCAGCTTGGAAGTGGAGAGGACAAGGGACACACAGAGGGAAGCTCTGGGCAGACAACAGAGGCTGAGCTGCCCAGGGGGCTGGGCAGCACCACGTGTGGGTCAGGGCACTCAGACCACAGCTCCTCACTCCTCTGGGCTGCTCCTCAAACATCAGAACGTGGCCCAAAGGAGCATCCACCATCCCTGGGCTGCTCCTCAAACATCAGAACGTGGCCCAAAGGAGCACCCACCATCCCTGGGCTGCTCCTCAAACATCAGAACGTGGCCCAAAGGAGCACCCACCATCCCTGGGCTGCTCCTCAAACATCAGAACGTGGCCCAAAGGAGCACCCACCATCCCTGCTCTGCAGAAAGGACCTTGGAGCTGCAGCCACACTCTCTCTGCACACCAGCATCAAGAGGGACAAAGTGTGCCAGCGACTAAGGGCTGCACTCAGAGGATGAGGATGGTTTGGTGGGATCCATGTAGGCCTACCAGGTGTAGCCACCTAAGCTCCAGCCAGCTGACAGACAGCCCCTAGCACAGGGAAAGCACAAGTGAATATGATGGACAGGAGAGGAGAGCTTAGCTAGGACACAACAACAGACAAGGAAATAAAAAAAATAAGATTATACTTACGAGATGCTAGAGATTCCAGGAGATGCAGAGAAAAAGAGAGAAAAGAGGAATTTATTAGTGCTCAGTCCCTGCCAGAGTTCTAAGGGAATTTTCACTCCAGAAGGAATATATCTTGTTAGGTGGAAGGAAATTGCTTTTTAAATTAAACATTTCTCAGTGGTGAGACTCCTCCTTGACTGAGCTTAATCCTCCCTGGGGCAGGGCTGACATGTGGCTTGGATGCAAAGTGAGCTCCACACAGACCCAGAGACTGTGCAGATGTACAAGAGCTGAGTGTGGCCTGTCAGGCTGCAGAACCACGAGCTCCTGGAGCAGGGAGAGCTGCTCCCACCATGGCAAACACTGCTGAAGCTGGCTCATGCTGCCTGCTCCATGAAGGGAGCGAGCACAGTGGGTTGAAAACACTGGAGCAGGGGCCAAGGGCACCTGGAGAGCCACCCCTGCACTCTGGGGACTTCTGGAGGAGTTTCTGTGTCACTTCTAGAGGCAGCACAGAAGCTCCAGAAATGTTAACCAAGGAGCCACATCTACCAAGGGACTTGTGCTCCTCCATGGTTCCCTCAGGGCACCATTCCCCAAACCAATCCCACAATGGCCTTCAAGCATTGCAAGCCCAGCCATGGGCCATCATCCTGCAACAAATCTGCACAGAAAATACAAACTCAGGCAGCAAAGGCTGTGTCCAAATGTGCTGATTTTGCTGATGGTTTGTGGGTCAGATCAGAACTGTGAAATACCATTGACTGTTATCAGCCAATATCTTTTAAATGTTTTTTTCTGGGGGATGCAGCTATCCCACTCCTCAACTCCAGATCCAGCCCTCCCTGCATGAATCCTTCCAGGTCTGGTCCAGTCTGGGTTATCCCAAGAGAAATAACCAGCCTCTCCAGGATTTGGGGAAGGAAAAGCACAAGGGAAAGAAGAAATGTCAGAGAAACAAGAGTACAAAAAGGACACCAGATTAGACAAGAAGAAACCAGAGCCAGAGGGCTGAGAGTGTCCCAGACATTGGAAGAAACACACAGGAAAAAGGTGACAAGGCTGGGGAAGGGCCTTGGAAGGCAGAACAGCATCTTGTTTTCCTCTCTGCTTGCCTTGGTTTTCCAGTCAGGTGGGAAATACTCGAAAGCAGGAAGGCAGCACTCCCTGGCAAGCTGGCAGAACCTGGAGACAAGGCTTCCCTCACTCTCCTGAGCCCTTTGAGAGCTGCCTCCTCCCAAACTCAGCACCCATGAGCCTGCATGGAGTGTGGAGGGAGAGGCTCCTCCTAACTCACACCCCTTCATACTTTGCAGGGATTTTACTGACACTTTTTCACACGTGCAGAGCTGCAGGGCTTCCTTACCCCAGAGGAAGGCACCTCTGGGGAGTGAGGGATGCAGGGCAAGCCTGGAATACCCTTCCCTTGGGAGGTGTGTGCAGCAGAAGCAGCTGGTGGAGGGTCCCAGCTGGTGACCCACAGGGGCCTTGCTCTGCAGAGGCAGCCAGGCCACAGTGTCACAGACAAAATCAGGGAACAGAGAAGAACAGGGTAGCCCGAGGAGTTAAAGAAGGTAAAACCAAACAAATGAGAGCAGTAGAGAAGAATAGTGAGTAGGAAAGAAAATAACAAGAGACAAGTTTCTCTCTTATCCCTGAACAGTGATGCCAAACACACAACTCCTGCTCCAGGCTCTGGGTTTTGAGCAGGTCCAGACCCTGAGATGCAGAACAAAAGCCACAGCAGTGGTTGCACTTACGCTTGCATAGTTGTGGTAGCAGTGTGAAAACTGAAGAGGTTCTCCTTTGGGAACCAGGTTCGTATGGGGACATCATCTGCAAGAGAGAGAGAGCTGAGCACCCAGCAGGCACAGACACCCTTCAGACAGCCCCATTTCCTCCCCAGGCTCCTTCTCTCAGGACTTTCCTTCAGCATCCTGCCCTGACTGAACAGTTCAAGTCTCATCCTCCTCATAGAATTGCACACTGCCACTGAGTGTTCTGTACATTCCTGCTAAGCCTGTCTATCAGGCTACTAAGTGAAGAATAAAAGCTCTATCTTAAAAATTGGAGATTAGAATAATCCAGGAATTACAGAACTGACATTTGAACTAGGGAAAAAAAAACAGGGAAAAGAAACATTTTTCATTAAAAGCATTTTCCTGTCTCTGCCTTTTCCTTTATATCATTGATTGAAACTGTCCCATTCCTCCAGTTCTTTCTGATACAGCCCAGTAGAAGATGAAAAGCATTTACCTTCCACTCAGAACAGTAAGCCTGAAATATCCTCTTTTTTTCTGCCACTGAAGTTTCAATAAACCCCTCTCACACCTGCTCCTGGTGACTTGGCCTTCAGGAGTTCCCCTGGTTTGGAAGTCAAAGCACCCATCAGCTCCACAACCTGCAGGTACCTGAGCTGATGTAGTCACCTCTCTTTGTAAACTGCCCTACCCAATTGTGGGTACCAATTGTGGGGTTTTTTTCCTATTTCCAGGGCATCAGAACACTGCATCACCTTCACTGAGTGACCACTAAGACAAAAAGCAAAATAAAAAAGTCACCAATTATGTGTGTGGTGACCAGGAGAGGAACCTGCCCAAGCAGCAGCTCCTGCTGAGAACTCTCAGGGTGGAGTCAGGCAGGCAGGGAATCAGAGGGGTACTGAAATCCACTGCCACAACACTTGAGAGAGCTCAGTGAACTGGATTCCTGGGGCTGGGGCTATCTGATTTTTCATCTTGCTTCTCATCCAATTTGTGACTCCCTTGCCTAATGCCTTGCCTCATGTTGCTGATTGTGTCTTGCTTCAGTCATTCAAGTCTTCAGATCTGATAATATTTCATATTCTGGCATTGTCAAGGTATTTTTTAATTCACTTTCCCTGGCCCAAGCCCAGTCAAACTCCACATGCCCACTGCAGGCATAATTACTACAGACCAGCCATCTTACCAAATGTTTTGTTCAGATCATTATATCCTACAGATTATTCCCTGAAAGTACAGAAAGTGGCTGCAATTACAGATGCAAAAAATGCTAACTGCAGCTGGGGAGCCTTCCTTTGAAATGCAGCTTCCAAAAAATCTATAGAAAGCTGTAGCAGACACTCCTTCTCAGCTCACAGTTTACGTCAAGTCTTGTTTAAAGGCACTCCAAGGAAATATAGATGTTAAATGAAACTGCATTCCAGTATGCTAAAGACTTCTGCTGCAGTCCCAAAATCTGCTCTCCTCCAAAACACAGAGACACAAGCAAAGCAGAACAACTCAGACTGTAAATGAGTTACTTGTTTGAAGCCTCCAACCCACAGAAGTGCTGAAGGAGAAGTTGTACAAATTCCTTTTTAGCCAACAATTCTGTTTAGGCTTCTCAGGGACTGCTCATCTCAAAGGACTGACAGTCTCTTCATGTGTTTTACAGCTTTTAAGCCACAGGCTTTGGTTCAAAGCAGAGCTTATGAACAACAGCTAATACACCCTTAGGAGGCTTTGCCTGCCTATCACTGGGAGCTTTCTCTCCTTTTCTCATAGACTGGAGTTCACTTAGGAACAATATCCCTGCCCTCCACACAGCACTCAATGTGGAATAAAGGATTTGGGACCCTTCAGAGGGTAGAACATCAGCAGAGGAGCTTGCAGGTGGGGACTGGGCAGTGCAGCTCAGTTCCAGAGCTCACTCACCAAATGAAAATTCAGACCATGGGCATGGCTGTTGCTGCCAGGAGCAGGCAGCACATCCTTTCTGGCCAGGCAGAGCAGCTTGTTCTCCTTTCCTTTCACCATCAACTGGGAGGAAACAGTGGAGGAGCCAGGGGCCTGGTAAGACTGGAGGGACTGGAGGGACACCACCACCATCCAGCATCTCCAGCCACTTCCCACTGCACCCAAACCCCAGCACCTCTGTCCACAGTCTGTGTGTCTGCATCAGATGCTGGGAGCAGCCCAGGAGATGACAGCTTGTGCTCCCCTGAACGGTGTCAGGCATCAGAGACTCAGCATCCAAACCCATATTCAGTGATGCCACTGGGGCCTGGCTGCCATAAGGGTTGGTTTGCAGCACAAACTTGTCATGTGGATGCAAACAGAAGCAGCACTGTCAGGTGAGCCCTGGGGAAATCAGCCTCTCCTGCCTCCACTGCTCCCTTTCCCTGCTAGCCAGGCAGGAAGGACGTGCCAGGGAATTCTGTAACCTGTGGCACTTTGCTGTTCAGTTCTGGGATTATCTGAGTGGCAGCACTTGGATAGAGAGTGCAAATAAGACCAAGCTGAGGGAACTCTCCTTCCATGGTGCCAGTGCTGGGATGGAAATTGGGCTTGGGGACACAGCCCTGCCTGTGCAGCCACACATGTCAGGACCCAGAGGCTTGAGATGAGCACCCAGGGGAGCTGCTGAAACATGGAATGCCCAAGGGGGCATCCACAGGTCCTGCACTGGCCACTTTGCTCTCATTTAAGTGACTATTCTGACACTTTTTCAGACAGACCAATCTCCACCCCACACTGATGACTGGCCCCAATGAAAATGGCTGCCTGGCTGAAAACAGATACTGAATTCCAAGGCCCAGCAACAGCATTTCCCTGCAGGAATTGCCAGCACAGGATTCCAGCAAACACAGCTCCAGCTGTGAGGAGTTAAACTCCTCCATTAATGCTGTGGAGCTTTCCCTTGCTTCTGTAACAAGTAACTTCCCTCAGTCCCACAGTGCAATTCTGATTTGTCCAGGTGTGCTGGTTTGGGCTGGGATAAAGCTCATTTTCTTCACAGGAGCTCACATGGGGCACATGCAGTGTCTGATGTGAATCCCAAAAAGTCCCAGGGAATAGAGGAACGATGCTTAAAAATCATGCACAGGATTTCAGGGGGCTGCAGTTTTCCCACACATTTCATAATCAGCTATTTTTTCATTACTATTATTCAGTTTAAGTAATATATTCATGTAGCCACATAATTTCAGCTGTCTAGGCATGAAAACATGGTCCAGGACCCAAACCTTAGGTGATTTGACCTGTGGTAAACATCACTGCAGTATTTATCAGAAAACTCTGAACCCAGGGAAGCTGAACAGTTTGATCTGCACAGTCCTTATACACAGTTTCTTTTCAAGGAGAAAAGCCTGACCTTTCCTGGCCAGACTCTCTGCTCTAAATGCCTTGATATGTGTTTACAGAAAAAATCAGACAAATTAGGCCAGACTCTTTGCCAGCCACATACAGGCAAAGATGGACTGCACATCAGCTTATAATTCAAAGCACACAGACTGTGACATATATTTGATTAATGGTTCAGTTTGTAAAGACCTTTTTTTTGATGGAATGGAATAATTACAAGCACTCTTGTAATTGAGAGAACATTAAGCAAGGAAGAAAGGAGGGAAAGAGTCCAACACTATGTTATTTGCTAATATTTGTAGGAAGCCCATGAGGTGGCACTACATGAGTGGCATCCAGCCCTGCAAACAAGAATTTTGGGAACACACCAAAGTACAGAACACCATAACCTGAGGCTCTCACAGAAGCAGTTCATAAAGATTTCCCCTGCCCAGCAAGAGGCAGAGAGAGGATCCTGCTCTGAACTGCCTCTGGGGTGAGCATGGATGCAGGGTTTTGACCAAGTCCTTCCTCTTTTACTCTTCCTCCACAGAAAAGGAGCCATGAAAACCACCCAGAGCAGCCTCTGATGACCAGGAGCTAGGATGAGCTGGCCTCCAACTGAGCTCAGCTTATTGCAAACTCCTCCTTTGACAATCCCTTTCCAGGAATGCTGCCTCACAGTACCAGAAGGGCCCTGGATCAAAACCCCTGTGCTGGGATGAGATGGGTGTCACCTTTTGTGTCACCTGGTGTGGTGGCTGACAGTCTGGTCAGAGGGACAGGCAGATAAACTTTCCCAGACATTCCTCTGGGAAATTTTGAGAAAGCTCAGAGAAAGAATTAAAACAATCCTGCAGCTGGTGTTTCAAACGTGTTGTTAATTGTAAAATGTTTACAAGAAGGGTGTGGCTCCTAATTAACCAATAGTGTGAATAATATTAATTAAAAACCAATCAAGTCCACCTTTATTGTAACTGTCAATGTCCTAGGGTGACGTTCTGATGCTGTATCCCCATTCCTGTGTTCTGTTTATGCTGGATGTTATGTTCTGTGCCTTCAAGACTGGCTCTGAAGAGTGAAAGTTTTGTTTTGGTTTTGCTCTCAGCCGCTCCCCCACGGCTGGTGGGACACACAGACAGGGCAGTGCATGGTGCTGCTTTTGCTTTTTTGCTTTTGCTTTTTGCTTTTGCTCTCACTCTTGCTTCTGCTCATTAGTTAGTTTAGGTAAACAGTCCAAATTTCTTCCTGGACTGTTTCTCCTTTCCCTTTTTTGGACCTACTCGAACCTGCTCCGGACTGGGACCTGGCAAACACCGAGAGTTTGCACCTTGTGGCTGCAGCAGCTGCCCCAGCACAGGAGGGACTGAGAGCAGAGTGACCACCCCCAGGAGAGACTTTCTGAATTTGTCATCATTTCAGAGCGGTGACAGAGTGGTGTCACCTGGTATTGTTCATTTTGTGTGCTGGGGGTGCTGTGCCTGTTAAATAAACAGGTTCTTTCCACTTGTCTCCAAGGAATCCTTCCCAAACCGGTTGGGGGGAGTGGCTGTGTGGGTTTGCTTTCTGGAGGGGCCCTTTGGAGGTTTTCTCCCAAATTTGCCCTAAACCAGGACAGTCTATAAAAAAAGTGTAGTTTCTAGTAAACTTTGCATTTTACCTTCTGAGACCTTAGAGTCTATAGATCACTTTATTCACCCATCCTCAATACAACAACAACAAGCCAGCAGTCACTTACCAGACACTCGATCCACACTGTACATCCTCTCCAGCCTTTTCCTGTGCCACCCAGCCTCACCAGGTGGGTGCTGCTCCAGCTCAATGGACTGCTGGGAAGGGGCAGCCAGCCTGGAGCAGTTGGGGCACTCCTTGGAGCCCTGGCGGCCGCTGGGCCAGGCCTTGCAGTGCCGGACGCCGTGCGAGCCGGCGGCGCCGTGCGCGTGGTGCCCATGGTGACACTCCTCGTGGGCAGCTCCCTTCATCACCACCAGCTCCATGCTGTCGTTCTCGTGCTCTGACAGCATTGGCCTCTCCCCAGAGATGGTGTAGACTCGTGGCTTGGGGCCCTCGCTCGGCAGCTTCTCCGCCTGCTCCTCGGTGAAGCTCCTCTCGAATTTGCCGTCCGAGATGACCGAGAGCCTGCGCTTGTTCTGGGCCACCTGCTGCATCTCAGGGGAGTCCTCCTGCCCGATGTAGGAGTCTGCTAGCAGGTGATCTGAAACAAAAGGCATGTTTTCCTTAAAGCAAAGCCACACAGACACTGGCAAATCCAGGAGACTCTTTGCTGCTGCTGTGTAGGGGAGACAGACACAGGAGGTCCCCGTTTCAGATGAACATGTGCCCATCACCACCTTCTAAAACTCCAGAGCAGGCACTGAAATGAGAGATATTTCTCACAGAGAGGCCCAATATTTTAAACATGTGTGGCCACCCAACAACTCTAGCAGCAAATACAGGTCTCATTGCACAGCCTGAAAAAACTGCCATGCAAGACAGCCCTGGCTCAGCTGCAGCCCTGCTCAGCCACACGAGGGCTACAGAGCTGGTGACAGTCTGCAGGACAAGGACCAGCACCACCTTCTCCAAGTGCCAAACTCTGAGTGTTTGGTGCATTAAGTTCTTTCAGAACACTGGCAAAGGGGCAAACCAACAAGGTTTGTTTGGCTTTTTTTCCTCCTGATTTTCTGCCAGGTGGTTTGACATGAAAGAGATGCAGCAAGGCTTCAGCTGGCAGCTGCAGCACAGCACCCCCCTGGTCTCACAGATGGCCAGGGCTCAGCCCGTGGGAGCTGTCCTGGAAGAAAACACAGCCGCTCCCTTTGCAGGGTAGGAAGATCCAAAGGAGAGAGGCCCATGAGTGCAACTATCTTTGGAGCCCACACACTGGATGGAGTGCCAGGAAATCTCAGCATTTCCATGGCAATTCCATGCATGAACCCAACAGTAGCTCCCACCCACCTGCTAATCCTTTTTCAAGTGGCTGTTAATTACCTCTTACACTTCCCTTCAGATGGGAAGCAGCTCAGGGACTGGCAAAAAGGCTCAGCAGGGAAGGCATTATTTATGTGACTGCTACCCAAAAAATGAAATCATTAGTGTCCAGCACAGACAGAAGCACTTAAAACAGAGGCAGAAAGCAAACCCAAGCCTTTGCTTCAGTAGATATTTATGGAACATAACTTCTTCAGCTACCAAGTCATGACCTGGAAGAACTCATCCACAATTTGAAGGCTTGGCTACCTTGCAACCAGCCATGAAGTGAAGGAGGAAGAGGAGAACGACCTCTGGACAAGAATGTGTGTAACACAGACTTTGTGTGTATGTGTGTAACACAGACCTTTCACTGCTGCCACATTCTGCTGCCCATGAAGTGCTCCCGTGCCCCTCTGAGAGGAGCCCTCCCAAGCTGAGGCCATGCACAGTCAGCTTTTGAATCTGAAATCCATCCTGGAAAACGCTCACATTGCCAAGGGCCTCTCCCCCTGCTCTGCTTGCAACCAGAACTGAGTTAGTACTGGTACAGGGTCTCACCCTTGTCTCATTTTTCTGCTTGAGATACAACTTCCTCCAGCACCACTAGGAAATAAATCAGTCTCTGGCCACTCTGCTCAAGAAGTGACTGTCAGGGCTGTTCAGGCTGACACAAGTCAGGTTTCCTTTCATTTGTCTCCTCACAGTCTCTGGATACTGGAGCTGGCCAGGAGGACACTTCTAGGAGTCCTGAAGAAAGAGCTGAGCCTTTTGAACCTGCAGCTGATGCTCTGTCCAGGCTTCACATGAAGTCAAAAATCCATGTCCAGGTGTAGTGAGGGGTAGTGCCCAGAGAGTGTGAAAGGCTGGCAGGGCTCTACTGTGCCCCATGGTCAATGTGGACATTTGCACCTGCTCCAAGAGGAGCCTGATGGACAATAAGGGCCATTCCAGTGGAAGAAGATGTTCCACAGGCTGTCATCCCAAAGTCTGTACCCACCTGCAGGCTACAGTGTCAGAGAACAGTGCAGAGAGTGCTCACAGGCCCCAGAGCCTCTCAAACCACGTGTCCCCCCTCAAGAGGCAGCAGGTCCCCTGCATCTGCTCTCCAGCAGCTCAGATCCTCCCCAGCTCCAGGATTAACCGTGCTCTAGAGTGGGCATGTCTTGGGAAAACACCACCAAAGACTCCCTGAGATCTGCCAAGATCTGTGCTCGCTAATAGTGCCAAACAAACCATTTTTAAAATTAAAAACAAAGGCCAGCTCTAAGTACTCTTCTCAACTTGTCAAATTTACTAATCTGTGTGGGCACAGTGACGCTACCGATTTCTTAAGGCACCACAAAATCGTGGCTGACAGCTGCCCCTGTTCCTCCTGAAACTGATACTTGTATGGGAGATGCACAGCCTCCTCAGAGGGAACACACAGGAGTGTCACCTTCACTCACACACTGACAGCTCTGGAATTCAGACAGCCAGGAATTCCTGAGCCCTGGGATCTGTGGCTAAATGGAAAAATGAAGTCCCCAAAGCAAAATATGCCTGAAAATGCTGATGATCACAAGAACAAAGAGACCAATTCCAATCTCTGTTTTATAAGCAGTGAGGTCTGTTCAGCTCCATAAAATTTACAGACATTTCAGGGGCCCATGACTGGTTTCAAGTAAGAGTAAATTTTTTACTGAAATCCTGGCAGGATTGACCAGATATATATGACATAAACTACCTACCTGATCTAGCATGCAAAATGTGAGGATAATTCTTTCTTCCTACCTTACTTGTCCCCTCCTCAAAGTGTTTTCACTTGTACTTATGTAAGAGTTTTCACTACAAAGGGCTGCCACCACACCAATGTGCTTTCTTTTTGTAAAACAATTGGATAATTCTTCTTCATTTTCATTCAATTTAGCACCTTCAGTAATTATACACTGGAGAAGCAACTTCATATGCCAAGGGAATACAAACCTTTATTCAAGAGTAGCTGTTAATAAAGAATTATCTACAAAAAAAATAGTGTGGAAGGAAAAGAGATTCAAACATCCATCATAATTGATGGATGAATTATTGGCCTGTAGAACAGAATCCACACCATTTCAGGAGTCTGTGCATTCACATACATGAGTCACACACACCAAGATGTGACCAGTTACCCTTGCCTGTGCTTACAGTGAACAAGATTCAGGTGCCAAAACACTGCACTTGTTGCCACAAAGACATTTGAGGCTAATAGTTTGCTTCTGCTAGGAAAGAAGTCAGGCTGGTCCAGAAATCAATGCTGGATTAGAGCTGAGCCACAGGGACGTGGGGTGAGGAGAACCAAGGGACACTCACAGGAGCTCAGCAATGGAGTCAGCTGCAGCAGGCTGCTGTTAACACCCTCACCTCAAGCTGCTGCTCCCTTTTTTCATTTTCACGTGGCTCTTGCCACCTCTCCCACTCCCAGCTGCTCCCTCCCCTGCCATGGCAGCCCTGGGCACTGTGACTGGGCAGCCTGGCACAGCTCCCTGCCCTCACCTGCCATGGCAGCCCTGGCAGTGTGACTGGGCAGCCTGGCACAGCTCCCTCCCCTGCCATGGCAGCCCTGGCAGTGTGACTGGGCAGCCTGGCACAGCTCCCTGCCCTCACTATGCCATGGCAGCCCTGGCAGTGTGACTGGGCAGCCTGGCACAGCTCCCTGCCCTTGCTGTGCCAGAGCTGCCCTGGGAATGGCTCTGCTCCCCCACCTGCTGCCTTCAGCAGCAATGCCTGTGTCTCACACTGCTACTTAGGACCAGATAAATCTGGTTCCTCAGGTTCTCTTTTTACCTTGGCTCTTGCTCTACATGGATTTATTGTGCACAAGGAACTGAGCAGCAAGGTGAAAGGAAGACCAAGGTGCTTGATCTGTAGATTGTGTGTCCATTGGTACCAGAACCATCCAGGTGGTATTTCCATCACTTCCCTGCCCACTTGGACCAAGCCCAGCAGGGTTTGACATCCAGTCCTGAGGGCCAAACCACTTCTCACCCCCCTCATTATGTACTTGAATATACAACCTTTTGTCTTTTTGGCTTCACTTGCTCCTGTCTGACATTTCTTTCTTCACCTTCTCCACAACACTGCCCAACACAGGCCACATGCATGACCAAAGACTGACATCTGTGTTGGGAAATGGCAGTGTCTTGGGGAAAAAAGAACCCCATTCTCAGTACATGTAGTTCCTGATAATTAAGCATTTATTTGTGTTAGATACTTACAATACATCCTTTCTCATTCAGTAACCCTAGCTTGAGCACTCACTGTGACTTAGGGAACTGACAAGGGCTTGCACATTTTCCTTTCAGTGCCACCACGTTTCTCCAGAGCCTGGAACACGCTGGGATCAGCCCCCACTGACTGATGCCCTTCCAAAACTGTGGAGCCAACTCCTGTCTGCTGCAGGCTGCCTTGTGACCCCCTGGGATGAGAAGTTTATAAATCAAGGCAGCATACAGCCACAAGGCACAGAGAGAAGCTCCAAATTTATTCCTGTATTTAGCAGCTAAACTGATGATTAAAGCACCTTAGATTTAAAGCCTCCGCTCCAGCATCAGAGGCAAAGTGGCAAAGGGGAATCCAGATAAACCCTATTAAAAGAACATCTGTCATCTCAGCAAAAAAAAATTCAGAGAGACAGTTCTTTCTTCCCTGTTTCTCCTCAGCTGGAACTCTCTGGACCTGATATTTATGACAAGTAAGTTCCAACTTTAAATCAAAGAACTGCCACAGTCACTGAAGATGAATAGAAAGTTTTTGGGTGTACGTACAGGGCCTTGCTCAAAGAAGTAGGAATGAAGTTAATGATGTTTTTACCTTGCACCAGGAGGAATCCAGCTGATTCCCTCAGTGAGGGGAGCACTGGCCAGAGCTGCAAAACCCATAACAACCATTCAAATGGCACAGCTGAGAAGTTTCTCCTGCAATCACAACTCCAAGACCTCCCACATGCCTGTCACTGCCCCTCAGGTGTGCTGGCAGGTCCTGGTCTCCTCTGCTCCCTCTCAGAGATGTAATGCAGAGCTTCTCCCCATGCCAGCTCTGTTCTCCCAACAATGTGACCCCTGGCACAGGACAGGCAGCCCACCTTGCTGGGCTCTGGGCTGAAATGTGATCAAAAAATAATCATGGGAAAAACGGGAATTTTGTTCAAGTTATTGAAGCATGAGGCAGGGATATCAGAATGGAAGATACAACATTAAAAAAAAAAGTCACAGTGGCATTTCAGGCATGCAGTAGCTTCAAAGCCAAATGAGTAGATGGAATCACAGAATAGCTGGGGCTGGAAGGGATCTCTGAAGATCACCCAGGCCAAGTCCCTGCCAAGGCAGGGTCACCTGGAACAGGTGACACAGGAACATGTCCAGGTGGGTTTGGAATGTCTCCAGAGAGGGAGACTCCACACCCTCCCCAGGCACCTGATCCAGGGCTCTTTTTCCCTTCCTCATGTTGGGGTGGAACTTGTTGTGTTTTAGTTTATGGCCATTGCTCCCTGTCCTGTCACTGGCACCACTGAGCAGAGTATGGCACCATCCTCTGACAGCCCTTGGGGATATTTATGTGCACTGATCAGATGCCCTCTGCTCCAGACTAACCAGACCCAGCTCCTGCAGTCTCTCCTCAGATGAGAGATGCTCCAGACCCCTCATCACCTTTGGTCCTCTCCAGCAGCTCCTTGTGTTTCTTGAACCGTGCACAAGGACCTGCACAGGGAACAGACAAAGGCTGCTTCTGGAAGGGAGCTGCTCTGAGAAACCAGAAGGTCACATAGCTATGACAAAATGGTTCCAATTAGTCCCCCCTGCTCAAATGGGCTTCAAAAACAAACAAACTCAAGATAGCATTGACCTGGCATCTCATAGGTGAGTAACCTTTTAGTCTGGCCTGTAACATTAATGTGAATAGATGAAATTGCTACTGTGAGACACGACCCAAAGGAGCAAGTGGCAGCTCCATCACCGGCCCAGCATCTCCATGGTAACACCCTGACCTACGTCTTTGTTCCCTCTGTAAGGCAACAACAGATTCCACAGCAAGTTCCAGGATACACCCACACCATCCTTGCACTGGCTGATGCTAGAAGAGACCTGAAGCCCTCAGAGATGGGATTTCACATCCTTGCTTTGTCCTGAGCTCAGGCCACCTACAGCTCCCTCCAGAGCACGGGCTCTTCCCAAAAAGGCCACCACCACCTCATCAGCACAGGGACAGACTGAGAGCAGAGCCAGCAGCACTGCTGGGACAGGACAAACATCCTCTAGAGAAAAAAACCAACCTGGTGCTCACTCTGAACCAGGCTGGGCTGGCAGCTCCATAGTGTAAACCCAGGAGATGGAATGTCCCTCTCAGAGCACTGCACAGCTGCAGCTTTACTTGCTGGTGGCACAGGAAGCTCAGCTCACAGGTTACTCAGCTTGAAGCACCTAGGAAGCCTCACCTGGGGTCTCTCTAACTCCATGCCACTCTCTGGCAGCATCAGGCAGCTCCTCTGTGCCTGGCTGCTCCCTCCACACACACTGACAGCCAAAGCCCAGGCTCCAAACACAAGTGACTGATCCAGTGGTGGCTCCACACCCAGCACAGGCACAAACATGGTTTTGCTCCTGCCACCCCTCCCCACTGCCACTTGGCTTGGGGATGCTTTGCTCCTTACACACTCACATTGATGACTGAAAAATCATGCATCATGCAAAAAACAAAGGGAAGACACAAAGATTACTTTTTTGAGCTTAAAAAGAAGTTTTTCCAGTTTCAGGTAACTGCCTCCTTTGGTTTGTCCTGCTGCAAACCAGTAACCATGCTGGTTCAGCAGGAGCCATGGAGAATTTGGCTCACAGCTCGTGCCCAAGGCCCATCACCCCTGCAGCACCAAGGACATTTTATATTGGATCTCACCCTTTCCCACACAGCTTGCCCAGAGCAGCTGGTCACAACAGGCAGCCCAGGGCTGCATCCTCCAGCCCCCCACTCCAGCAGCAGCAGCTGCCCTCCCAATAACCCCACTGAGCAAAACAGACTAAAACAGTAACAAGAAAAACCTCCCACAGCTCCCTCCCGATCCTTGTGTCTGAATCCCAGCTCACACCAGAACAGATCCCTGCTTCCCCAGACAGCAGGGAATTTCTCAAAGGCTCTGCTTGCTGTCCTTCTCAATGTCACTGCCCCATGCCCTGGTACCTTTTCTTCTCACAGTTCCAGAACATGGAGATAAAATCTAATGTGCATTATCTCAGTGTGGGGCCTCTGACACCTAAGCTGGAGAATGTCCAAAATTCCATGAGTTCTGTAAGACTGAGTGATTACTTATTCCATGCTTTATTCTCTGCAGCCTTTTTACACTTCCCTTTCACATTTTAATCCCTTTCTGTATCTTTCTTCTAAGTCTGTCCCAAGGGACACCCACTTCTACATTAAAAGTAGCAGAAAGCTACAATAGTCAGCAAAGACTCTGGCCACAGCCTTGGAGGCAGAGTGAATGCTGAACGAGACAGAGTGCTCGTCGTGGGAACCCTCCCAGACCTCCAGCCTGCATAAATAAACCAGCAATCAACAGAGGCAGGAAGAGAGCAGGAGATGCATCAGCAGCCTGGCACCAGCTCCCTCAACACATCCATATCCTGTCACCTGCAGCAGAGTCCAACCCTCCCTTTCTTTCTAATTCCTCAAAATATTTTAAAGATCAGGGGAAAAAAATCTGAGTGATCCCAAAGGGACAACCCCCTCCATCCTCTGCATTCATACCCCACCACCAGGCAACTGCCTTGCTCCAAAAGGCAAACAGAGGGAAGAAAATTCTGTATGGTCATCATCCCTGACAAAACCTCTGAGAAAGAGGAGAGGTAAATGCACCTCTGCATTCACCTGGAAAAAAAATCTTCCAGGATAAGACTCTTCCAGGAGAGTTGCATAGGAATAGTCACACAACATGTCTGAGCCATGAAGTTCTCAGGCCTCACATGAGCAAGAATCAGAAGCTGTAACCAACAAATGCTCCCCCTCACCTTTCTTCCCCCCATGTACACCCTGCAACACCTGCAAGCCTCTGTACCTGTGCAGCTCCACACCCTGCCCCAGCAAAGCAAACAGAGCATGCACACTGCACTTTAACTGAAAACAGAAGGAAAACACAGCCTTGCACATAACTCAGCCCTTGGACGAGGCAGCTGGCCTGTCCTGCTGATCTACAATCCCTCTGCAGCTCTTCATTACCACTCCCCAGTCTCTCCAAGACATTCTGCCACACACAAACACACAAGCTCTCCAGAGGAGCCACCACAAATAGAAGTTATGACTGAAGGAGCAGCTCTTTGATCAGCTGTAGAATGTGAAGTTATGAGGGATGCAACAGCCACTGTATCTTTTCCTTTCCTTGGAGTCAAGGGACTAAAAAGATAAAAAATGCAAACTGAAATGGACAATCCTCAGAGAATAAAGTGCAGCAGAAGTGGAGCAGGTTGGGGCAGTGTCTGCACACCTGGCATCTCCCATGGATCTCCTGGGGCTGCCTGGGCTGTCAGAGCTTCACCCCTCTGCTGAGGAGCTGAACCAGCACATAAAGCAGCAAAGAACTGACATCCCAAAGATTCACACCCGCCTCATTTTCTGCATGAGGACTGCCCTGCACAGGGGGAGAGAAGGGTTCTAGCTCCTGGGTCCAGAAAAGGAGGATCCTGCCCTTTTCTCCTCCAGTTATGCCTTCATTGTCCCACTGATGGCTCTGCCACCTTCCTGCTCCTCAAAATCCACACCTCTTTTCCCTCACTGCATTCATCAGTGACTTTAAGTATTTCTTAAACCATTTTTTTTCTGGACTGAACCAAGGCTTGCCTCCTTCCAGTCATATTTAGGCCAGAGCCTTCATCCCAGCTCAGTTTGCTGGCAGTGCAGGCAGCACCTGGGTGCACATCTGGGGTTTTGACAGCAGAAACAGGCCTGTCCCACCAGGTACAGCACTCAGGTGAAAGCTCAGAGCTGACAGACACATACAGGCACTGAGGGTTCGATTCTTTGGAGCACTGTGCTTTCAGGACCTAAGGCACCAACCCATGCAAGTGGGAATTCAACAGCACAGCATGCAGGTGCTCTCCCTGCTCACACTGCCTCTGCTGCTCTCTGAGGAGCTGGAGCCCATTCAGGTCCCTCTGGATCTGTGCTATGCCTTCACCTTCTGCAGCAGAGCCCTTCCTTTGCTTCCCTGCAGGCACTGGGGGCAGCTCACACTGCAGCTCCAGCATCCTGCCCAGCCAAAGGTGAAGCCTCCAGAACTTGAACAAGTGATCCTGAGATGGAATTTCTGCAGGAAGGAAAGATGTGACTTCCCTGTCATCAGGCTGCTGGGATGAACTAAAAGGAGCCAAATTTTCTACTTGCAGTGTTTTTTATTGGATAGCAACCTTCCTACTGGGGTTATTTATAAAGAAGTGTTACAGACTGTGTTAAGTTATACATTGCAGAATTTCAGAAGATGACTTAAAAATGACGATTCTTTTTTTCCCTCCCCTCTTCCTCAGAATTTAGAGTAATTTCTAGGGAATTTTATTCCTTTCCAAGTGAATACTTAAGGATCCCATAAGTATTGTGGCATTTCCAAATGTGTTTCTCACTGCTTCATTCTTGCCTGTAGCAACTAAATTCTCCTGGATTCAAAAACAATCTCAAGGCTGATACACCAAGGGGCAGTGGGTGAAAAGGCTTCCCTGGAGAGCTTATGGATGTCACAAGCAGAGACAGGGCTGAAATGCTGCTCTGGGGAGCCTGGCTGTGACACATGATCCAGGAGTCACATCTGCTCCATTCCCATGCTCTCCTCACCCACGATCAGAGAATCCAGGAGCACCCCAAGGATGAGTTAAACAGCAGCTTTTGAAGTGCACATCAGAGAGGCTCCCACTCCCTGGATCTGACCAGGGCTGCCCAGGCCTCAGGCACCTGAACAGATCTGCAATTTCCTCTTCTCTCCATTAGAGATTCTCTGCCTGGCCCCAACACGACCCCACAGGTACTACAAGGGCACTACAAAACAAGCAGGAGCCAACACTTCTTCCTGTTGGAAACTGGGGTGAGGGGGCTGCAAAAAGGACTGGCAGAGACTCCAGGAGACAGAAGCAGCTGCAGAAATGGCCACGATGGAAGGAACAAAGAAAAAGGGAATTTGCACCAAACCCCAGCCCTTCCCTTCCTACCTCCACATGCTGTTCTTAGACCAAATATTATAAGTAAAGTGTCCCTGGAGATCCTCATGAAAAGAATCCAAGACAACCTCGGTACATTGTCTTAGAGCCTTTCCATTCCCAACATTAGCACCATTCAGCCAAGGACAATGTAAAGGTCATTAGAACAGATCCCAGAGAAAAGGAAAGACTCAGCTGGCAGCCAAAGACTGTGTGACTGCTCTTAGAGCAAGAGGCATCTCCTGGACAGGCTTAAACACACACAGCTTACCTAAAATGATAACATCACTCTACATTACATTCTATTTAATAACTTTATCCCCTGCACAGCAGCTCAACAGCACTGAACAATTTGTTGCTTTTCACACAGACTTTCTGTGGATTACACAGGACTTTCTGTAGGTTTTGCAACGAATTAACTGCCTGCATAATATGTTCTTTCATCACAGAGAAGACACAGCCCTGTTAGAGGTCAGGTGAGTTTATCCTGCACTCTCCTGCCCATCAAGCAGAACTCATGATAAGCTGATGGGGACAATATCTACATGGAAAATAGTGACACATTAGCCAGCACATGTAGTGCCCTCATCTAGGCAAATCTCAGTTTACCCCTGTTGAAGCAAACCCCTGGAATAAATCCAGATGTCACCTTTGCCAGCAAGGATTTACACCAGTGAACAGAATATAACTCACCTGTTTTCTATACCCCAGTGAAAGCAAGACCTGGGAGTCACAAACCAGTGCAGAAGCCTTGTGCAGTGCAGTCACTTCCCAGCTGCAACTTCTCCTAAGCTGTAGGGGTGAATTTATGACAGGGCACTTGTTCCTCAACTGAACTCACCCCCACAGCCCACCCAAGCCTTGGGTCACCAAACTGCCTTTTCTCCTTGGGGGCAACTCCTCCTGCCTCTCTGCTGCTGAGATCTCACTGTTCATGACAGAGAGATAAATGTACTTTCATTCTAAAGCTATTAACCATAGCTGCAGGCACACATAGGCATAACCAAGGCACATCAGTTCTCTTACCTGAGCCATTTCTGCCTTCAGGATGGTTTTGTGAAAGGTATTCTCCAAAAGCCCTCGCCGCTCTGTGTCCCAGCATCAGGAGGCAGCCAAGGAGAGAAAGAAAGAGTTTTGAGATGCTTAAAGCCAAGGAAAGAAGGAACAGTTCAATACCAACACACTGCTGTGCCCCTGCAGCTGCCATTCCCTCAGCCTCAGGTGACACCCACGGAAATTCACTGCCAGAGCAGAGAGGCTTCCTCGCTACACACCAGGATTCCAGTGGTTCTGGTGGAACATCAGTGTTTCCCTGGCCAAACTGGGAAACAGAGCTGGACTAGAAATCCAGGACTAGTTTAGGCTTTAGCTTCTCTGTTATAAAAATGAAAGAACAGAATTGAAATGCACCTGCATGAAATCTGTGATGCACACAGGACCTGGCTCACTGTCTCCAGCCCCCCTGAGTTAAGCCCCTCCTGGCAGCCCAGGAAGGAGCCATATCCACCCCAGAGCCAACCACCACTCCAAGCTCCTACAGGTCCTGAAAGCTCCCAGCTGGGAGCCACCACAGCTCAGATGGATGCTAATGCCCTTTTTACCTACCTGAAGCCTAAATTCTCAAGCCCCAGCTATGTCAGTATTTGGATTACTGGACAAGCTTATTTGAGAGTCACCCACAACCTCCCACAAAAGCAGTTCCTGCTTCTCTGATGGATTCCAGTCCTGTGGATGACTGAGATTTTACTGGTATATATTAAGAATCAAGCAAGCAGGGCAAGCTCAACCCTTATCACACATCCAGGCCCACGTAAGAGAGCAAACCTATGAATATTCCAACCAGGGAAGAGCTCTCTGCATGCAACTCACACAGGAAAGGAACCCTTGGTCAAGGCATGGAATACAGTAACCTCCAGACTCCAGCTGCCAGGGCATTTGTAATGTCCTGGTGCTGTGATTGCTCTCCTGTATCTAACAGACCTGTGACTCAAGAGAGCCAATACTAGAGCCAGGTTTTCCCCAGGCATCCATTTTCCCCAGGTTTGTAGCACAATCTCTCCAAGGTCTGTAGCTGAGTTGCCACTGGGCAGCCCAGGGTGGAGACTGGCAAAGAGGGAGGTGAAACAGCCACCCACCTCCTTGGCAAGCCAAGCCAAGCCAAGCCAAGCCAAGCCAAGCCAAGAAACCCAGAGCTGAGCACCCTCAGCCCTCAAGCACATCAGCATCTCCTGGGGAAGGACAAGATTTACGGCAACAGAGAAGACTCTCCACCCCGAGGCATCACATCCACTGTCCTCCTCCTTGAGGGGTGCTCAGCCTCAGAACATCCTCTCCAGCTCAAGCTGCTGCAAAAGGCTCAAAATGGCCATTAAACATCTAAGTGGGAAATGGCTTTGACCTCCAAAACCACCTTCTGCTTTGCATATCCCAGCTTGTGTAGGCAGGATCTTCCCTACTGCTTTTATGCACCCCCTCCCAGAGGAGAAAAGGTTAACAAGGCTCCAGTGCACTTCCCAGAGTGACTCGGGCTGGAGGGAGTGGGAAGTCCATTTGTCTTCCACAGCCAGCAACACAGGATCAATATGAACAATGAAGAAAGAGTAATTTAATCTCTCTGGGACTAAATTTCAGCACAGTCAAATGCAAAATGCTTTGGAGCAGCACAGCTGGAGCTGTGCAGGAAGAAAGGTTTAAGCTTCTGTATCTTTTCATACTAACAGACAATGCTAGGTTTTCCCTGGTTTTGGATTCTTACATGTCCAGCTCCAGGCTGTACCGTTAAACTCTGGCTTGGGGTGGCAGCTGCCCAAACTGTCCCCCTCAGTGCCTAACACCCCCAGAGGTGGTCACAAGGAGGCTCTGTCACATGGGGAGCTCTACAACCAGCCCACAATCCCCACTGTGAAAGGCACAGGGGTGAACATCATGGTTCACCCACCCAGGAGGACAAGCACCTCATGGATGTTCCTGGCACCCTCAACCTTTCTGCCCAGGCAAAAAGCAAGACTTGATCCTGGAACACCACACAAGTTCAAAATTGGGAACTGGAGTGTGGCTGCTTCATGGAGGTGGTTGAGTCAAAATCCCTGGAAGTGGGGATGTGGCACCTGGGGACATGGTTTAGTGATGGATGTGGCAGGTTTTGGTTTGCAGTTGGACTCACTGACCTTGGAGGTCTTTTCTAACCTTAACAGTTCTATGACTTTAACATTAGGCTATTCAGCTGCAAGAAAATTCCTGAGCTGCTCCTGTAGTCCATCTCAGAGATGGTTAAAGCTCAGCCAAAGCTGTGGCTGATCCTGCACACCACCAGCAACAGCATGGCTTTAATAAGATGGCTGGGCATGAGATTCTGAGATCTCTTCCACCAAAATTTCTGGGACTCCGAGGCTTCCCATGGAAATGTCTGTCTTTGTGAGGAATCACCAACACCATTCACAAATGGGCAGGCACTTAGGCCATTGGGAAAAACTTTGAGGCTTCTCTTTTGCATCGGCAGTCATTCCATGTAGAAAAAATAATAGCAAGCAAGTTCTCAGGTAAATTATCAGTGAGAGAACATGGTGATTTACACAAAAAATGCTGAAATATGATGATAAATCTCTAACTAGATCAAAAGCTCCACGAGTTCCAAATTCATGTCACTGTCTCCATTCATCTCTTTGCCAGTGCCCGAAGCTGTTTTGTCTGTCTGAAAATCTGAACCAAGGTTTCACCTTTAACTTGCAAACCATGGGCTCAAAAAACCAGCACAAAGCATTTCCTAAGACCAAAATTGATAACTAGCTACGACAGAGCCAGAGAAGCACTGCTGCCCTCCAGCCCAGCGTATTCCATGGTGAAAACAGTGCCACTCAGTAAGAGCTCCAGCTGGAAGGCGCCGCAGTGTCTCTGACCTCACTCTCGTTTCCCTATGCAGAGGAGGGAGGAGGGTACAAGCCCAGGTGCCAGAGCTCCTAGAGAACAGGTCACACCCAGAGATCAGGCCATACCCAGAGCTCTGGTGCAGGTCTGGGTAGAAGCTTTGGAGGGCTGGGCATTGCTCAAAAGCATTGCTCCCTGCCCAGGCTGAGCCTGCAGCTCTGTCCTGGCCATTCCACCCCAAGGCTCCCAGAGCCTTCAAGCCAACCCAGGAGCAAACAAACAGACACGTGGGCACAGCTCCCCAGCCCTGGTGAACACAGCACAGCGTGCAGCAGGGGGTTTCCAGCCAATTACACCCGAAACTTGCCTCTAATTATTGTGCCTATTATCTCAGCGGTTCCCTTCTGCACTCCTGCTTCCCCAGTGCCCTCGGCTCCTCCTTGGCCGTGCCTCAGCGATCTCCCGCAGATGCCCGCACGTGCCCTTTGCCAAGGGGACTCTGATGGCCACACTTGCTCCTAATGGCCACCTGCCCCTTGCCAAGCCTTTTGTGCTCCTCCCCTGCCCTCACAGTGCCCTCAGCTCACCAGCACTCGCCTGCATTGTTACTGTGCCATTGCTCCACTCTCCCTGCTACCCCATCGGCTTGGTCACAGTAAAGCCAGAGCACGATTCAAACAGATGGCAGCTGTTCTATTCATCCTATTCTTTTCTCTCTCTTTTATCTGTTACCACAAGTCACACAATCAGACTTTTCCTCAGCTCAGCTCTGCCTCCACTATCACTGCCAATGGAGTTCAAGCCCCCTCACACCACTGGACAGCACTGGACATAAACCCCTTCAACTGGGCTCTGAGCAGAGACACCTTGGGATAATTTAAGAGCAAAAGATGGAAAAGAAAGCTTGTTTCACATAAATGAGATGAATACATGGTGCCTCACAGCTCCATGGGCCGGTGAGCTATAACCCTGAGTGTATGACACTGCAAAAGCTGCATACCAATGAGCAGGTAGCACTGAGAGGTGATCAGCTGATGACAGGACAAGTTTAGCCCTGACTCATCTGTAGAGAGGTTTTCATTCTAGTGGCAGAGCAGACCTGCATGTCACACAGTCAGCACAGCTTGATTTAACAAAGGACATCAAGCAGGGACCAGGGCTCTAGCACACTGTGCTGCTGAGCCTAACCAGCACAGACAAGCCTCAGAAAACACCAGCATTTCCTCCAGAATTCCATCAGAAAGGCTCCAGGGAGGGAAGGAGGGACGGGGCAGCACAATACAGGCAGCAAAGGCAGCTGCCCTTCTGGGGCATTTTCCAGTATTCACTGTGCCTCAGATGTCAGAGCTGGGCTCGGGTCTGGAAGAGCACTGTGAAGAGGCACAGACAGTCTAGACAGAGATTTGCTCGAAGGAGCAAAGCCGCCAAATAACAAAGATCTCAATTACAATGTAATAAGCACAGAATGGCCTTCATGTCTCTGAAATAATCACATCAACAGGATAAAAGGGGCCTTGATGCACACGAGCAGCTATGAGAAACAGATGCACATAAATTTATCCACCAAACTGACACTTACAGAGTGAAGAAATGCAGATTGAAACACTCAGAGATACAGGAAAGACCTCAGATAACTCCATTTAGCAGTAAGCTCAGCAAAACCTGGACTATTCAGGAGTATTACACAGAAAAACAAAGAACACCCACCACCTTCTCATGTTCCTTCAGAAGTAATGCCCAGAGAAGTTGCAGCAGGAATCTGTTGTGACAGCATCTGCCAGTGCTGCATCTCAGGCATACAGGAGAGAAGAGACCTGCATCATCAGGACCTACATCCTCCTACAGCAGCAATCCTGCTCTTGTCACCAAGCAGAGAAGGGAACACCTCCAGCACAGCCACAGTTAACAGCTCAGTCATTAAAGACTGGTGACACCTACGTTATTTAAGCCTAATAGTAACAATACCCTGACAAAAATTAGTTTTCTAAAATATCTCTGTAGAAAAATGGTAGCTGGAAAATTTTAATTTCAGAATTCTCACACTCAATAAGGAGAGATTGGATGTCGGCAATGGGTCTTAGAGACTCCACAGTATTGGAGTAATTTATGATCATGAAGTTTGGACAGGAGAAGAGAGGAAGAGCAGCAGAAGTTAAAAGAAAAAGGCAATCAAAGAGACAGTTCATACCATTCCTCAGATAATTCACAAGCAGAAAAGAAGAATCTAGACTCCATGAAGAACCCCAAGCTAAGCCAAAAATCACTCACGCAGCACGAAGCCTGGGATAAGGTACATGGTCACTTACCTCTGCATTCCATCAATGAAAAATCCACCCTTTCACTAATGCTGTGTTCAAAGCCACTCTTCATCCCTCTCTAGGCAGGAAGAGAGGGAGTGAGACCAAACTCTTATCCCTCTGTGGGCTACCCTGGACTAGATGCCAAGGTCATGGAATTGGGCAAGACAAACTACACTCTCAATTCAAATATTTCCTGTGCTAATGACTGCAAGAAGAGATGGTTCTGGAACACCCAGCAAAAGCCTCATGTCTCTTTGCTCTCACTGTCACATTCTCCCAAAGAACAGCTGTAGGCCAGCACAATACAAAGCAGAGCTGCAGGAAAGCATCTGCTTTATTGCTTCATTTGGGGTGCCAGTGTTTTCCTGCAGGTGTCAAGGGACCAAGGGCAAGGAAAGCCCATTTCTGAAGGGCTTTGGTTCATCTGCACCCTTGGAAAAGTTCTGAGGAAGCCAAGGAGCACAGGTCAGATAGGCACAGCCCGGGCCCTGGAGAGGCTGCCAGCAGAGGGGCAGCACCAAGGTCACCGCTCAAGGACAACTGCGTCAGCCCTGCCTTCGGCACCGGGGCCCAGGAGCTGCAGGGCAATAAAAGCACACGCAGGGAGGGAACAATCCCTCCTGGCAGGGAGATCTCACATCCAAGCCCTTCACAGGAGATCACAGCAGCAGCACCAAGCACAGCCTTTCCTGGGCGTGCAGGGCA
The DNA here is from genome assembly GCF_012460135.2 of Molothrus ater. Lineage (NCBI taxonomy): Eukaryota > Metazoa > Chordata > Aves > Passeriformes > Icteridae > Molothrus > Molothrus ater. The sequence continues at coordinate 1,682,278 of NC_050497.2, read as the reverse complement.
CTGCAACTCCCCCAAGAGAAGACACCACGGAGACCAAAGTCAGCAGCATCGAGGGTGCTCTCCACAGCGCTGGCACACAGCAATTGTGTCCTTAGTTTGTAAAATGCTACTTAAAAGACCCAGCACACAACAAGCTGCATGGAGCTTAATTAATGCTCCTGGGACATGAAACTCCCCTGAGTGGCTCTGCAGAGATTTTAATTTAACAATCTAGGGAGCCTGCACCTCCTGCCTGGATCCCATTACTCACACCAGCAAACAAGCCCTGCTCCTTGCTCAGTAGAACAGCCAAGTGTGCACATGCACTCCAGCCACATGTAAGAAATACACACCATGGTCACCTGGACTTGCAGCAGAATTCCAGGAGAGGATTTTTCTCTCTAAAGAGAAGTCATGACAAATATGAACAGGACAGAGCCCAGAAGATGCAGAGAAGCAATCCCAGGATCCCCCAGCTGCCTACACCCACAGGGCACATGACCATTGCAGCAGTGCTACCCACACAGGTGACCCAAGTGCCCAGCCCTTGTGGGGTGGACAGAACAGTCTCTCTGTAGCCTTACCCAGTGTCCTACAGAGTCCTTGCTGTAGATAAGGATGCAGGAGATACATGAAGGAGAACCCAGGGCAGAGCAGAGGAGCTGTGTGTGATGTGCTCCAGGAAGCCTTTCAGCAGGTGGGTCATTGCCACTGTAGGAATTCTGAGCATGACAGAGCCCATGGTAGCAGGGACTGAGCCATGCCTGGAGCAGCAGGATGGAGGCATATGGACAGCACCTGTCACCACCAGCACCTTCTCCATGCAAAGGGGCTCTGCAGGGAGCCCCTCCACACCTTCACCGATCTCCTCAAATGATTTCTGGATCAGGAATTTCTAGCACGGGCATCAACAGGAAGACACATAAAAGCACCTGTCCTGTGCCATGGTCTATGTGACCAGACACTCCTCAAGGACATTATGTCCCCCAGCCCAAACCCACTCATAACTTTTCTGGCCAAACCACCTTACTTCAGAGAGACACCACAGAGCCCCCATAAACCTGAACCTGCAGCTGTCAGCAGGTATGGAGCAAACCAGAACCCCCGAGGCACCTCCTGGGCTCCACACAGTTGATAGAACCTGAGGAACATCTGCCCACCCTGATGTAGGCTAACAAGTCATTATGTTCAAAACACATTAGTCGCTCCCAAACACCCACACTAGCATTTGAAATCCTACCAATTACTGAGTGTGTTGTTTGTGTGACTGCCTAATCCCACTCCCAGAACCCCACCACAGCACTTATGGTGCTTTACGTGTCCTTTCTGTATACGCACCTGGCTGACATCACCACAAAGAATCCACTTCCAAATCTCTGAATGCCACAGAAAGCATTCATGTTTTCATTACTGGTTATGGACAGGGTGCAACAAAACGTGGGGAGAAGTTGCAGGCTCTGCCTGGAGAGCTTTCCCTCGAGATACTCCAGAGTTTGAAGGATGGATTTCTTTACAACTCAAACAGATGGCAAGGTACAAGCTTTTCATCCATTCACTTCAAGCTTTAAGACTTCTCTTTCCTCTGAACACAGCAGAGATGCAGTAATGTTGAGTTACAGAGAGAGGTGACTGAGATCTTTCAGCAACATGGATTGAGTTCTACACATGACTCCAGATTATTCTAATGCAGTTTTGTCTAACAACACAAAGAAGGTGTTACATAATGCAGCTGAAAAGTTTAATTTCTCCCAATTTTTCCCCAGCAGCAAAGAGCCAGTCTAGCTGAAGCAGAGACAGTGACAGACCTACTCCCTGGCACAGCTGTGCTGAAGGAGCAGCTAAAAAGCTGCGCCAGTGCCCCCAAATAGTCACCGGATGACTACTGTGACACTTGCACTGCAGCGTGGGAGAAGGGTCCTTTCACCTGGGAAAGGGCACTAAAGCAAAGCTCGTCTCTGACAGCTTTTTAAACCTAAGTACCACTAAGCAGCAAATATTTTCTCGGATCTCCCTTGCTTGATACTGAAAAGCACTGGGATCAGGCAGTGAGTGAAGTACTACACTGTAGGACAAGCAATATAAAACCAGAACGGGCACAATATAGAACCCAAATCCCTTGACTGGTCCATGTAGTGGCTCGGGACGCTGCCGGGGAGGGCAGACGTGGTGGGTGCAGATTTTCAGAGAGCAGTTTTTCCATTCAAAGGAGCGAGACCCCTTGAAGGAGGCTGCTGACTTTGCCCTCGGACACGCGCACGGCATTTCAGCAGAGGAGAAACCACCGGGCACACTGACCGCGCTTCCGAATTCCCGACGATTATAAAGATCCATCCCTGACAAATCCACTTCTGACACGCTCTTTGCCGACCCAGCAAATAAAGCCCTGCGGGTGCTGTGGCCGGGCCGATGGCGGGGACGCCTCAGGAGACAGTCACCCCTCCAGAGGCTGAGGGTCGGCGGGGTGCAAGGGTGGCACGGCCGCCCGCTGCCACCCGCGAGTGTGCGGCTGCTTTGGGGGCACCGGGGCAGCCAGCGACGGGACCCGCCGGCAGGTGCCACTCCCCAGCCCCGGGACGGACCTGGGGCACAAGCCCTGGGTCGTGCCCGCACCGGTACCTGGGCTCGTCCCGAGGGTCTCGGGACTCCCTCCAGCCCGGCACGACCCCCGAGGCGGCCGGGGGCGAGCAGGGTGCCGGCACCGCGGGGCCCCCCGAGGCACCGCCCGCCGCACCCTGGGCACCCACCTCACTTTGGCCGCCACGGACGACATGGCCTCGTTCCTGAGCGTCTTCCTTTTGGACACGGCTGTGCCCATATTCGCGCGGGGGGTCGCGGCCGGGGGAGCGCTCATCGCCGGGCCCCGCGGCTGCCCATGCCGGGGCGCGCCGCCGCCCCTCGCCGCCGCGCCGCCTCAGAGCCCCGCCATGCCGGCCCCCGGCCCGCGGCCCCGGCCCGCGCTGCGCTCCGCCGCGGCCGCTGCCGCCCCATTGACTGCGGCAGGAGGCAGGGAGGGAGGGAGGGAGAGAAGGAGGGACGAGCCCGCCCCGCCGCCCAGGAAGCGCCGCTATATTTGGCCAGCGGCACCTCCTCCGCCCGCCTGACATCATGGCCGGGGAGGGGGCGCCGGCCCCGCCTCAGGGGCCGCGCGGGGCGGCGGGACCCCCGCATGGGGAGCGCGGGGCTGCAGTGGGAGGAGGGAAAGGCCCAGGGACACCTCAGGGGCTGCGGCTCCTCCCGAGGGGCAGCTCCCATCTCTGCTCTGGGACAGGGACAGGAGCCAGGGCACGGCTGGGGCTGGGCCAGGGCAGCTCAGGCTGAGCTCAGGGCAAGGCTCTTCCCCCAGAGGGTGCTGGCACTGCCCAGGCTCCCCAGGGAATGGGCACGGCCCCGAGGCTGCCAGAGCTCCAGGAGCCTTTGGGCAGCGCTGCCAGGGATGCCCAGGCTGGGGCTGCTGGGGGGGCTGGGCAGGGACAGGGGCTGGGCTGGGGGATCCTGGGGGTCCCTTCCAGCTCGGGATGCTCTGTGATTCCCTGGTTCTGCCTGAGGGGAATATCCAGCCAGCAGCCGTCAGACACGGCTGCAGGAGGAGGCCAGGGGGTATCTCCTTCCAGGCTCCTGTCAGGAAGTAGACGTACGACCTGCAAAAAAATCAGTCATTTTCACACAAAACTGCAGCCTGCCTTTGACAGATCGGCTGAAAGATTTCACACACAATTTATTTTCCACACCAGGGCAGCTGCATCCATCTGCTCACAGGGTGGACACGGTCACGAAGGTCAGACTATCGGGTTTTGGACACGACAGATCTGAAGGATTGACACAAACGCCACTGGCTTTGTCCCCTGAGCAAGTCACTGCTCCCCACTGTTGTCCCAGAGCAGCAGCACAGCCATTGCCGGAGTGACTGGAGACAGCGGAGCCATGAGGGGGAGATGGGTGCTCAGAAACCTCCCTGTGACCAGTGTCACCTGCCAGAGCAAACACCTGCCTTGAGATCATCGAGTGCCTGAAAACAAACCCAACAGAAGGAGCTGATCGACCAGTCAGCCCAGCCTTAGAGGATTTTCAATTCACACAGTTACAGAACTGCTTGGGTTGGAAGGAACCTTCATAGATCACCTACTCCATCCCATGCCATGGCAGGGACACCTCCCACTGTCCCAGGCTGCTCCCAGCCCCATCCAGCCTGGCCTTGGGCACTGCCAGGGATCCAGGGGCAGCCCCAGCTGCTCTGGGCACCCTGTGCCAGGGTCTGTCCACCCTCATCATAAAAATTTTCTTCCTATCACACAGTCTAAATCTATTCCTTTGCCTCTTATCCTGGCCCTGATAAAAATTCTCCCACCATCTTCCTTATAATCCTCCTTTCAGTATGTAAAGGCTGCAAGAAGGTCTCCCCAGAGCCTTCTCCATCTGAACATTCCCAACTCCTCCAGCCTTTCTTCACAGCAGAGGGGTTCCAGCCTCCAGATCAATTTCAGGGGTGTAGGTTTCGATCCCTAGGGAGGTTTGGAAAATGTTTTTCCTTGGGAAAGTACTTTATAAATCTACTTTCAGGATACCTGAGTGACTGGGGCAGCAAATTCTTGCATATTATTCATAATACATACAGAAAAAGCACTTGGATTGTCCCCCTGACTCTGCAGGCAAGTGCAGGAACGCCAGGAACTCAGAGCCACTCATTCAATAATATTGGACAGAGGGGTAGAAGTTTTATAGATAATTAAAATTGCTACAGGTTTTGTGAAAAGAGGCAGCTGAAGGAGGGAGTGACAGGCACACCTTGTCCTGTCTGTACCTGAGGAGGGGCTGTAGCATAAGCTCATGTTTCACTGTCCTTCAGAGAGCCTGCATGAAGAGACCAAAAGCTGGGGAAAAGCTTCAATCCTCTCTCTCCATAGACTCCAACATAAAATCTGCAAAGAAATATAAGAGGATTTGAACAAATTAAGTCTGTTTGGTCTATTAACCCTACCCATTGAAAAATAATTTCTATAGAGAGGAAAAAAGATGAAGAAGGTACCCAATTCCCCTGGTTTTTGTGGACACAAGGAACAGGATACAAATACCTCACCAAGCAGAATTTTATCACAATCTGAACAATTCACTATGAATAACAAATTTTCAGAGCTGTATCTTTGCTGAGGCCCAAGCTGTGAGCAGAAAAAGTGACATGTCCACAATAAAGACATGGAAATACTTGACAAATAAGGTCAATCTGTGTTTCCCAACACTCTTTCCCCTTTATGTAAACTAGATGGGGGAAATGGTCTTTATTTCTATGTTTAAATATTTTGCCGGTTGAGGCAAATGCAATTCCTTAAAAATATAACTCACCCTCCAAACTAACAGGTAGGTCTGCTCTATCCATGACACAGTTCCCACCAGATCTATCTGGAAGCATCCCAGAGTTGCTCACAGTGACATTTTTCATGTACAAAACAAAACCCAACCTCAATATATTGGATTTTTTCCCCCAGAATATGACTCCAATTAAATTTCTACTCATTACTTCCCCCCACCCTGTTTTTTGTTGTACAGTCATGTCACGAAAGAGTTCCTACAACAGAAAAGGAGAAAAATAATCCATCTGTTTTGAATGAGCAACTGAAAAAAAAAACCACTGTAGAGAACTGGAGCCATGCAAGCAGTTCCAGTCTCCATGAAGCTGTGCCCAGTGCTAACAATTCCCAGAATTAAAAAGCATCCAGATGGATGCCTCCATCTTCATCCCATGGTCAGACTGCTCTTACTTGTGCCTCTTGGAGCTCCCTCAGACTCTCCCTCACCCGTTCCCCAGCAAGGTCTCTCTCTCTGAGGCTGGGAGGCTCCAGCCCAGAGCAGGGCTCACTCTGAGGATGCTCAGGGCTTGGCCCAGTGGGTTTTGAACACCTCCAAGGATGGAGATGCAAACCATGCTCTGGTCCATGTCCCAGGGCTGCACCTCTCCCACAGCAAAAGATTCCCATAGATCCACTGGGAATTTCCCGTGTTGGGCTGTGTGCCTGGAGAAGCACCCAGCCCCATGACTCCACAGCACCCCAGCAGATTCCCCTCTTGCTTTTGCTCCTTGCCTGCCTTCCTTTAGGGTTTCCTGCCTGCCTCTGGGTTTATCCCAGGCATTTAGGGGTCTGGGTTACCCCAGAAGAGGAGGCAGCCAGGGGGCCCTTTACAGCTGGAGAGCTGCCTTTGCTTCGTGCTAGGAAAAAAGTCAGGCGAGCCAGGCAGACACAGTTCCCACGGCTTCTCCATGGCAACAGGGCCTCCAGACATGCACACAGGCAAACGGCCGAGGGGGCTGGGAGCCTCACAGCCCCTCCACCCGAGCCCCAAACCTCCACTCATGGGGCTCTCAGGGGATCTCACCCCAAAACACCTTCCAAAATAACCACAGCTGGCCAGAGGAATGTTCCCTCCTTCCACCAGGGAAGGTGCAATGCCCTGAAGCCCAAGCCAGGCAAAGTCCATCCCAACCAGGGATGGGTTTTGTCCACAGAAATGCATCACACTTGAAAATCTGGTGTCTCTGCTTCCTGGCAAACCAAACAGCACATCTCTGTCCAGCAGAAAACCCAGAACCTCAAACCTATTAGATCTAGGTATCAGATTCTGACACTCAGACTTTAAGGAACCATTCTTTTTATATTTATAAATGTAATTTTTGTCTAAACGAGCAAAAACTGTGTATCCTGACAATTTAAATGCAAAAAAGGAGAAATAAGGCAAGCCAAAAGCAGTCACAGCAGCAACCTGCAAAAGGGAGAGGGAAACAATAATAAATACTTCTTCAAGCACGTCAAGCTGGAGAGTCAGAAGTTGGCTATGGTGCAAGAGAATCATTCATAGGAGATAAGGTCAGAACAGAAAAACAATGAATATTTTGCATCTGTAGTCAGTGAGGAAAAGCTTGGAGACGTTCCTGTGCCAAAAGTCATCTCTATATGGACGTGGCATTGGATTTGGCTCATGTTCAAGTGTCAGCAGAAGAAGTTGAGGAATAAATAGCCAAACTAGAGAGTGCAAATGCACCAGGCTGAGATGGTTCACCTAAGGGCCCAGTGAGAGCTCAGAGGTGAAACAGTTTAATTACTTAGTCGTAGCATGTAATCACTGTGTGTAACAGCCTCACTGTCTGAGAGCTTCAAGGTGACAAATCAAAGAGTTTGGGGTTAAGACAGACCCTGAAGTCTAAGGTTCCCTCCTGGGCAAAGTGAAATTGTCACTAAGAATCTCATTAGTGCAGAGTTGGATGCATTTGAAATACTGGGAAGAAAAGAAAGTTGATTTTCCTGGAAAAAATGAATGCTTGATAAATGTATTACAGTTCTTTAGAGGGGTCAGTAAGTGTGAGGTGTAGTCTGCTTGGGTTTCCAAAAGGTCTGTCACACGAGTGTCTTACAGGAATGCAGCTACCATGGGATTAACAGAAAATACTTGAAATAGATAAATACCTGGTTAAAAGATTCCCAAAGAGCAGCACTCAATAAGCAAGCTCCTGAATGGAGGGATGACTGGAAAGGAGCCCCACAGGGACCTGGGCAGGGCTCTGCTCACTTCAGCATATTCAGAAATTATCTTGAAAATTAATTGGAAAAAAAAAAAGGAATGACAAAGTTTGCAGCTGATGTTAAGGCATTCAGGGTCATAAATACATGAGACACTGAAGAATTATACAAAGACCTCGTGATAGTGAATAACTAAGCAATAGGTTCAGGACATCCAGAGGAGATAATTACGAAGATAAAGACAGGATGGAAACAATCCCAACTCCTCCAGCACTGGGCTCTGCACTGATCTTTATCCTCAGAAATAGCCTATTTTTCTTCCAGGTTCCATTGAATATCATCCTGCCCAGCCCAGATCCATGTGTGCCTCCTGCTGGCTCCTGGCTTTGGTGGGACTATAAACCCAGGAGAAGGGAAGAGACTCAGCAGTGTGGTAAGCATAAAACCAGGATAAAGGGGGGTGTTTAATGGCCCATGTGAGATGACTGCAGTTCCTGTGCTCCAAATTGAGACCAGGACTGTTTGTGGTCCCTGCAGAGAACACAGTCAGTCACCCAGGGAAGGGCAGAGTACCAGGGTCAGCAGTGCCAAGGGAGGTGTGGGACCCCTCCCCACAGACATTTCCCAGGGCTCACATCACCACAGCTTAAACCAAGCTGCAGGTGCTTGCCCAGGAACAGGATATGCTCAGAGCACAGAACTGGCACAGACAGGACAGGGCAGGGATGTTTTGTAGCCCCCTGCCTTCTGCTCCTGTTTCTCTGCACAAAAAACCTGGCCCGAGTGTGTTCCTACTGAAGGGGCAAAACACAGGACTGAAAAGAGAAGACAAACTGATGTGCCCACTGTCCTTAAATACTCTGCCCCAGTTAAGCTCTTTTGACAAGACACAGCAGCCCTGAGAGCTGGTGATAAACCTACAACACTGAGGCAGCTGGAGAGGCTGATGGAGTTTATTCACACAACACTGGAAGAGAGTTTGAGGACAGTGGTTATGGCCAAGTGCCTGGGAAGGTCTCCTGGGTGCCAGAAGGTCACTCAAGTATCACCTCTCCACCTTCCTGCTTGGCCACTTTAGTCCCTTCAAGATGTTGCTGTTAAATTCATCAAGTCTGAACTTCACTCGAATGAGGAGCTGTAAGAAAATAACTTTCCCAACACTGGTATAATTAAAAGTAGGCCATATATCACTGAAGCAAAATCAATAGCTAACAAGTTGGAGTTTGTCAAGAATTACGGTTTTCCTTTGAGTGGATTCATTTGCATGGAGCTGTTCTTACATGGCCAAGCATTTGGCATCAGCAAGGCTTGTTCAAACCCAGCCCCAAAGGCAGTCCCAGTCCCTGGGTGAACAGTTCTGAACCAGCTGGGATGCAGTGCACTCAGACCCCATGCTGGCCAGCTCACCCCCAGCTATTTTTAGTAAAACACCTAATCAGTTATTGCCAGGGCTGGGTACAGCCTTTCAGCCCTGCCTTCTGTACGTGACATGTCCCAGCTGGGAGGGGAACTCAGCCCACTGAGACCCTGAGCACAGGGTGACCTGTGCTCAAAGATTAAACCCTCTCCTCTCTCTTCCTCAGCAACTGCGTTTTCCCAAGTTCTCTGATTTTGCCCACATTATGAAGAGGTCAGATACTGTTTAACATTGTCTGTCTGCTCCTGCACAAGCCAGAGCAGAGCAAGCCAGAGCAGCCCTCCCAAACTGGAGATTTGGAAGGGAGGCTCTGTGCTCAGCTGTGGGAGGAGGATAGGGAAAGGCAGAGATTTTTATCCCAAATTTGGGAAAAATCCTTGAAAAAGGTCTTGGGGGCTTACTTCCCATGCACAGTGGTAGTCTGGGGGGATTTGAGGGTGGGTGCACTGTCCCGGGGGGAGAGCAGCAGCCTGTCTGGCTGGGGGGGCACAGTGCACTCATGCTGTGTATGAGTGAGAGCCTTTCCCAGGCACACACACCTGTGTGTTCCTCAAATCCCAGCCCAGAGCTGCTTCCTCACCTCCACTGACCTCGCACCTGGCTCAGCAAGGACTCAGGGCATGAGCAGTTCCAAACTCGGTCAGTAGCAGCAGCCTGGCTTTCACTGGGAGACCCCCAGGGCAGCACTGGCTCTGCCTGGCTCTGCAAGCACAGCCTTGGGGTGTTGTTTGGAAAGGTGGAAAAGTGATGAGGCTGTGGGGTTGCCACTGCTTTGCAGGGCAGGAGCCTCAGCAGCTTTCTCTGAGCAGACATTAGAGAGGGGGAGGACAGGCTCCAGCTTGGCACCACTGTGCCACAGCTTCAGGCACTGCCTCTCCCTGCTCCTGCACTGCAGCACCAGCGCTGGCACGGCACCACCCCAGTGGGAGGCATCACACTACTTAAAGAAAATTATGTTGCTGGCCTTTTCATTATGTTGCCCAGCAAATGTTCCCATGAAATATAGGCCTAATTATCTACCCACATTCAGATTACTCTAAGATGCAATTTCCTTCTACTCTGTGGAGTTTGCTCTTCTTCTGTGGATCTCATGATTGAAATACATTCAATTAGTTATTACTCTGCTGGCTGAAATCTTGAGCTGCCTTCCTGACAGGGCTGCTCCATCTGGGTCTCGCTGGCCTGACAACAGCCAGGTGACACCAGGTCACAGGCAACCCCAAGGATGTCCCAGCACTCAGCCATGCCAGTTATTTATTAGATTTGTATCTCAAATGGGAGCCTTGTCAGGACTGAGGGCTTGAAACATGAAGTATCAGCATCATAGAATCACTGAGGTTGGAAAAGGCCTCTCAGATCATGAAGTCCAACCATTCCCCCAGCACTGCCAAGGCCACCAAACCCAGGTACCATCTCCCCAGGTGCCACATCGACACAGCTTTCAAATCCTTCCCGGGGTGGTGGCTCCACCACTGCACTGGACACACCCCAATCAATCAAAGAAAAGACACAGCCTCAGCATGGGTGATTGCTGGGGTCGGTGTCCATACCTTGGGTGGGTCCTTTTCAAAAGCATGATCCTAAATCCCTGCAAGGGAACTCCCTCTGCCCAGGAGGGGAAGACTCTGAGTGAGACCATGTGTCTGGGTCAGGAGAGCTGACAGGAGAGTGAGCATTTCAAAAGCAGCATAATATTAGATACCTCTTTTTCCCTTAAAATGATCCAGCAAGTGGAGAGAAACAAAAGCAAGGAGCATCAGCTGTAGCAGGAAGGAGGATTTGAGCAGGGCGGTAATGTCATTTCATTCCTGTTGGCCACGTCAAATCGACATAAGCCAATCCCTCAGAATAAACTACAATAAATAATAAATCCAATTGCTATAACAAAGGAAACAACAATATGGACGTGCCATATAGGGAAAAGACTCCTTAACTCCTCCACAGAATTTTGGAAGCCCTGATGTGAAGGCTCTCTGGAGTCTTTGCTGGAAATCTGGCACAATAACTTCTTTCAGCCACACTGAGGCACTTGCTGGATGTTGATCCCTCCCAGAGTGACCTGTCCCCACACTTGACCACCCTCCTGGTGAAGGGAAACCAATTTTCTACCTGCCAGAGACACGTTTTACTCCCAGGGATCCCAGGGACTGCTCAGCGGTGTGGAGGTGCAGGAGTTGGCCCTTACAGTGGAAGTTCCTCAAGGTCGGGATTCCAGAAGCAGCTCCAGGAACAGATCAGTGGTAATTGATTGCTCAATGATTCAGTGATTACTCAGTTTTTGCTCCATCCACTTTTCAGTATTTCATTGTTTGGCAAAATATCGGCCTGACTTTGTCCTGACATTGGCACCACGCAGCACAAGAAGAGCTGAAGTTTGAAGTGACTCTGTCATATCTAAGTTGGAAGAAAAAATGTTATGATTATGAGAAAATTTGTATGATTGTGTCCCTGGAAGCACCTCACTCCCAAAACTCTGCTCCAACCCTACCCTGAACCATGTCCAACCCTTGCTGTATCTAAAAGTGCAGAAATGAAACCACTGGAATGAAACATCTGCTGGTAGAAGGGCTCAGATCATCTGTAGCAGTGGACAAGGGGACTACAGAAAATGGTATCTGTGTGGGCTTGTGTAAGACCTTTGAGACATTCCCTCACAATATCCTTCTGTCTTAGTTGGAGAGATGTGGACTGGATGGACGGACTGCTCAGTGCATGAGGAATTGGTTGGACGGTCGCATCCAGAGAGTGGATGTGACCATCAATGGCTCAATGTCCAGATGGAGATCAGGGACAAGTGGTGCTCCTCAGGGGTCTGTATGGGGCCAGTGCTGCCAGATATCTTCATCAGTGACACAGACTTTGGATCCAGGGTGCTTCCAGCAGGTGACACCGAGCAGTTGTGGGGTCAGCCACCAAGAGGTGCGGGTGACACACCCGAGGGAAGCTGGAAGAGCTTGTGAGGGCACACCCAAGGAGCTGGAAATGCCATGCCCACTCTCCATGGAGCCCAGGGCATGGCAGGAACAGCTCCTTCTGTCATGGTGCTCCTGCCTGCCATGAGGCTGAACAAGGACACGCGGGGACTGATCCTGTCCAGAGCAAGGAGCAGGGAAAGAGCAGGGAGCAACATTTGGGGAGGATGACTCAGAAAGCTCAGCTGGAGGATGAGGAGGGATGAATACACATTCAGGGCCATCAGCAGCTCCTGGCCATGGTGAGGGTGTAACAAAATAGGTGCCATCTGCTTCAGCTGGAGCATCACACAAAGGGACAGGCAGCAAAGAGCCTCTAGCTTAGACCCTGTTGGCAAAGAGAACAAATTCCACAATTGCTACAAAATAGCTCAAGGCACAGAAGAGGAGTGGTCACAGCGTGCATTCGGGTTCTGCTGTCCCCGCTCCTGCCCCACTTCCAAGTCGTCCTGTGGAGAGGAGGAAGAGCAGCCCTGAAAGGTTTGTAGTGATCCAAAGCAGTGCTGAGTGGGCTTTGGCACTGAGCTTGGGAGGGCAGCAGCTCAATCCATCACCCATTCTGCAGGAAAGGACTTGGATACTGCTGCAAATCTTCAGTGCAGTGGAACCAGTGTCAGAAATGCTGTGATTGTGCAGAACAGGTGAATGTCCTGGCACCAGAAATAACAGTGACAGGGCCCTGTGTGGGCTGGGCAGGGCTGGGACAGCCCCAGCCTGTGAGCTGCAGGGCAGATTTGGACTCAGGGGGAGCACCAGGAGGGGTCAGATGGGGCAGGAGTGCAAGGGCTGGAAAAGGGACTGATGCACCCCGGAAACTGAAGCAACACACTCTGGTTTTGTACAAGGCTGAAGGCAGGACAGGGCAAGGAGCAACAGGGCTATACTGTGATGGGGAAATTTAGGTTCCACCTGAAGAAAAACTGTGTAAGGTTTGTGAAGCAGTGGAACAGACTTCCAGGGAGAGCAGTGCAGGTGTGACCAGGTGGAGCAGATCCTCCCTTGGGCACCAGGTCAGATTGGATGGGCTCAGCTCTCTGCTCCTGCCTGGGACATGCCACAGAGTCACCTAACCCTCCATGGCCTGATAGGCCTTGCTGGGCTCTTCATCACTAATGGAACCAGCAGCTGCACAAACCTCATGGAGATGGGGGCAATTCTGGGAATCTGTGGGGAAAAAAACCTTCTGCAGTGTGGGAAAGCAGCAGTTCTTTGAGTCAAGCTTGTGACAGGGCAGAAAAGCTGATATTGCAGAGTCAAGAAAATGTAAGTTTGGCTGAAAGCCCATCCTTTAAATTGGTAATCCTGAAAACAGCCATTGGAAGAAAAATGACACTAAATATAATGAGGAAGAAAGGAATAGATACTGATCAATATGCAGCAACCATGTCAAGCTATGGAGCAGAGCTATTGATTAGAGGAGGGTAAATGGACAGAGGAAAATCCATGTCTGGCAAAGCCACAGTCAGTAAAGAGTTGTTTACTAAATACATTAGAAACAAAAGAAACATTAATGATGTTATAGACTCATTAGATAGACTTAGAAAAACATAAAAGGATTTTGGCCAGGAGCAGCCTCAGGTGTCTCCAGTCTGACATCCTGTTTGGAGCAGGACTGATGTCCAAGTGACACTGCCTTGCCCAGGAACTGCCCAGGTGAATTTTGAAGATCTCCAAGCATGGAGAGGCTCCAGCATTCCTGGATGAGGAGGTTTGCTAGTGACAAGGCCCTCAGTGGGTCCCTTCTGCATTTGGAAAGGATGGGAATGTCAGACATGAGGATGATGAAATTGTTTATGGTCTAATACCAACCCAGAGCATCTCGGGTGCCATCTGTGGGGTTTCTGAACAGCAGAGCTGTGTGAGCTGCACCTGAGGGCCCTCGAGCAGTGCTCTCAGCTGAGCTGGGCTGGGCTGAGCTGGGCTGGGCTGGGCTGGGCTGAGCTGGGCTGGGCTGAGCTGAGCTGGGCTGGGCTGGGCTGGGCTGGGCTGAGCTGGGCTGGGCTGGGCTGGGCTGAGCTGAGCTGGGCTGAGCTGGGCTGGGCTGAGCTGGGCTGAGCTGAGCTGAGCTGGGCTGAGCTGAGCTGAGCTGGGCTGGGCTGAGCTGGGCTGGGCTGGGATGGGCTGGGCTGGGCTGGGCTGGGCTGGGCTGGGATGGGCTGGGCTGGGCTGGGCTGGGCTGGGCTGGGCTGGGCTGGGCTGGGCTGGGCTGAGCTGGGCTGGGCTGGGATGGGCTGGGCTGGGCTGGGCTGGGCTGGGCTGAGCTGAGCTGGGCTGAGCTGGGCTGAGCTGAGCTGAGCTGGGCTGAGCTGAGCTGAGCTGGGCTGGGCTGAGCTGGGCTGGGCTGGGCTGAGCTGGGCTGGGCTGGGCTGAGCTGGGCTGGGCTGGGCTGGGCTGAGCTGAGCTGGGCTGGGCTGGGTTTAGCAGGATGCTGACAGGGTGCTCGGCTGCCCTGGTTAACAGCTGCTCAGTCCAGCACGACACATCCAGATTGAAAAATGGAGAGGACACAGAGGATTCAATTAATAAAGAATTCAGGGATTAAAAATACACCCCTCAGCGTGGTGCAATGGAAAGTGTCTTGTCAAATGAGCCTCAGTTCATCCTTTGAGAAAATTACAAGTTTGTAGATAAAGGTTACCATGTAGCCATTATTTGCTTAGCTTTTGGCAACGTGTTTGAGTTAATATCCTATGACACCCTAATTACAAATTTAGTGCTATAGAATCCCAATAAAGCCCACATTAAATGGATGGAGAGCTGCAAATCCAGCTCCAAAACAAGGACTCGTCAGTGAACAGAGATGATTTAGAGGGATTCTGCAGGAGTCAGTCCCAGCCTGACACTAATCAATGTTTTCATCATTGATTGAGAAATGAGCACAAAACACAGCTGATAAATTATACAGCTGCTGGGAGCAGAAGGACTGGCAGTGAATAATTATGACAGAGAAGTTCTACAGAGCAACTGGGATCTTTTCTGTGCACAACCCATTTTCACTTGGCAGTGTTAAAATAGGCCAGCTTTCAAACAGGAACGGAGGAAAGATTTCATCCAAAAGAGTTGGGAGGAAACATTTCATCCAGAAAAAGGATGGGAGGAAAGGTTTCATCAAAAAAAGATGGGCTACAAAAAATCTAGACATCATCAGGGGAAAGTAACTCAGAGCAGCTGGTTTTGCATCACTCCAGCAACCACAGTGCTGGCCCCAGGTGCAGAGACTGGAGCAGAGCATGAGGAAAGCAGGACAGTCCTGCAGTGCAAGGAATGGTGGGCAGAGGACACCAGAGGTGTCTCCAGGGGACAGCTGAAGTGGCAAAGGAGTCAGACAAGACCCCAGAGAGGACCTGGACAAAGCCCCTGAGCTGCAAACACCCCATGGAGTGCAAGTCACGGGGACAGGGTCCAGATCAAACCTTCTGACACCTCCACCTTCCAGCAGCACAGGGACCCTCCCATGCACTTGTCCTCATCCTCTCGGTGCCCTGCACAAGCCATGACACTGAAAGAGAAACACTCACTTTCCCAAGAGAAAAAGAATTGCTTTGCTGAGCTCTTGCATCAGGCTGGGGTTCCATTCCTCTCCCCAACATCATTTTCTGCCAGTAATTGTTAACATGGAATGAAGAGAAGCTGAGGGGCTTTGCTGAGGGGCAGATGAGGAGGCTGAAATGAGACATCCCAGGCTGGCAGCAGGGTCTGTGCAAGGAGCAGGGGCCCTCCTGCCAGGTGACTTGCAATTGAGAGCAATGGTGGATTTGTCTTTCCAAACAAGCTGTGGGTCTGCTGGTAGATAAAACCAGCACTGGGAGATAAAGGAAACAATGAGAAGGATTCCACTGATTGATGAATGGAAAAAGATATTTGCTTTTACAAATAAACTTTAGGTTTGCTGATAAATGAAGTTAGACATTGAAAGATGAAAGAAACTATGGGGAAGAAAAACCCCTGAATTCCGTAAGAATTAAAAATTCAAAGGGAGGGTTATACATTAGAGGGAAATCTTTGGTATCAGGCACTCTGGGAAGTCTGAACCTCTCAAGTACCTCAGCCAATGGGGAAAGAGAGAAGGGAAATGTGGCTGGGAAATTGGGATAAAAAGGAGGGGGCATCCTCCAAAAATGTGAGAGACCCCAGGGGAATGCCCCACGGCCTCTCCCTTTATTGGAATGAAGTAAAAGGACTCCTCTGTCTCCTTTTTGGACCTAAACCTCTGGTGTTTGTGGATTAATTTTCCTAACACAATGATTTATACACCATCAGCAGAGAGACATTTTCTCCCGTGGATGCTGCACCTGCAGCCCCAGAGGGGTTTTTCCCTCCAGCTCCTCAGCCAGCCCGGCCCCAGCAGCCCCAGGCCCTGCTGTCCCCGGTGAGCCCAGCCCGGCCCTGGCCCCGCACAGCCCCGGACAGGGATGGTCCGGGAACAGCCCCGGGCAGGGATGGCCCAGGAACAGCCCCGGACAGGGATGGCCCAGGAACAGCCCCGGGCAGGGATGGCCCCGCACAGCCCCGGGCAGGGATGGCCCAGGAACAGCCCCGGGCAGGGATGGCCCCTCACAGCCCCAGGCAGGGATGGTCCGGGAACAGCCCCGGGCAGGGATGGTCCGGGAACAGCCCCGGGCAGGGATGGCCCCGCACAGATCCAGGCAGGGATGGCCCCGCACAGATCCAGGCAGGGATGGCCCAGGAACAGCCCCGGGCAGGGATGGCCCCGCACAGATCCAGGGCAGGGATGGCCCCGCACAGATCCAGGGCAGGGATGGCCCAGGAACAGCCCCGGGCAGGGATGGTCCGGGAACAGCCCCTTGACAGGGATGGCCCCGCACAGATCCAGGGCAGGGATGGTCCGGGAACAACCCCGGACAGGGATGGCCCAGGAACAGCCCCGGGCAGGGATGGTCCGGGAACAGCCCCGGACAGGGATGGCCCAGGAACAGCCCCGGGACAGGGATGGCCCAGGAACAGCCCCGGGACAGGGATGGCCCAGGAACAGCCCCGGACAGGGATGGTCCGGGAACAGCCCCGGACAGGGATGGCCCAGGAACAGCCCCGGGACAGGGATGGCCCCGCACAGCCCGGGACAGGGATGGCCCCGCACAGATCCAGGCAAGGATGGCCCCGCACAGCCCCGGGCAGGGATGGCCCCGCACAGCCCGGGACAGGGATGGCCCCGCACAGCCCCGGGCAGGGATGGCCCCGCACAGCCCCAGGCAGGGATGGCCCCGCACAGATCCAGGCAGGGATGGCCCCGCACAGATCCAGGCAAGGATGGCCCCGCACAGATCCAGGCAGGGATGGCCCCGCCGGTGTTTTTAGCTCTGCCCACGACACCTCTGGAGTTCACGGCGTGCCCTCCTTGGGGAGGCAGAGCTCTCGCCCCACTGCATCCCCACGTGCTGGGAAGATGCTGCCGGCCCAGGAACAGCCCCCCAGGGCACCCTGTCCCCAGCACGTGGTGCTTGGCTCCCCAGGGCCCGCACAGAACCCAGGGACAGATTTTGGGGAGGAGGAGGAGGAGGAGGAGGAGGGTCCCGTGGGAGCCAGGGCTGTCTGCAGCAGGGACATGTGCAGGGCTCCCCGGTGGGTGCTGCTCTGCAGGGACTCCACAGCCTTTTGGCTGGGCTCTGCATTTCCACATTTCCCTTGCCTCAGATAAAATCAGCAGCTCCAGACTGGCACGGGCACAGCCTGGATTTGGGTGCCCAAGGGAGTTATTCTCAACAAGGCCCAGTGTAGCCAGCTGGGCCTTATGGAGCCCCCAGATTGACTCTGGTGATCATAAAATCACAGACTGAGTTGAGAGGTACCTTAAAGCATCTCACTGTCCTGGGCAGGGACATCTCCTATTAGACCAGGTTGCCTCAAGCCCTGTCCAGCCTGGCCTTGGACACTTCCAGGGATGTGGAGTGGAGCTGATGAGATGTGGGGTTCATGCCCAGGCTCTGGTGTCCTCCCTGCCCACAGCTCCATCAGGGACCAGGCTCATTCCCAGTGTCACTGGGCAGCTGATGGATCTGTCCTGACCTTCCCTCTTGGGAAACCTCTTTCCTGACACCTGGAGCTCATGACAAGGTTCACTGCTTGCAGAAGAGCTCCAGAAAGAAACACACCCACCCCAACAACCTGTCACAGACACACTTTATGAAAAATCCTTTCCTTAGGATTTTTTCTCCTGAGAAGCTGAGAGGCCTCAGGAACAAAATGTAACCAATGGTTATCTGCTGCTGTGGAATGCAACAGGTGCATCTGCGATTGGTCTCATGTGGTTGTTTCTAATTAATGGCCAATCACAGTCAGCTGGCTCAGACTCTCTGTCCCAGCCACAAGCCTTTGTTATCATTCTTTCTTTTTCTATTCTTAGCCAGCCTTCTGATGAAATCCTTTCTTCTATTCTTTTAGTATAGTTTTAATATAATATATATCATAAAATAATAAATCAAGCCTTCTGAAACATGGAGTCAGATCCTCATCTCTTCTCTCATCCTAAGACCCCTGTGAACACGGTCACAACAACCCCTGCAAAGCTCAGCTCTCCCCTCTGCTTTCTGGCCCAAAATCTCTTCAGCCCCAGGAACGTGTCCCAGCAGAGTCTCGGGGGTGGCTGTGCCTGCCTGGGCTGTGCACTCGTGTCAGCACCTGTGGCTGCAGCCCAGGCACGACCCACGAGGTTGGCACAGCTCCTCCTTGCCAGCTCTCTCCTGCCTCATTACCCCCGAAATCCCAGGGGTCCATTGCTTTGCCAGCCCAGCTCTAGAAGCTTTTCTGAACTTTGCTGTGTTAAAAGCTTTCTATTTCCAGCAAGGATGCAAGTGAAGGGGGTGGATTTTACAGCCACGAGGTGACAGTGCTGGAGATGAGCCATGGGGCACTAGTTTCAGGGTGAGAAGAGAAGAGAGAGGCAGAGAAGTCACCCACCCACCACTTTCAGCTACTCCAGAACCTAACTGGGGAGAGGAACAGCAGCAACAACCTGGTCACACACTGGGGGAGCAGACCCACAGCAGTGGGAGAGGGGAAAGCACCTAGACAGGACAGGGGACAATTATGCCAAGGACAACAGAGCTGACACACGTGTCCTTCCCTGATTCCTCCAACCACACAAGGGCCAGCACCCCTCACAGGCTGGGCAAATTCTCATTCCAGAGGCAGAAACAGCCTCTGGCAGTGGCAGTGATCAGCTGAAGCCTCTCCTGAGGGCCTGTGCCCTGGGGCAGCCATTAGTCACTGCAAGGAGGGTTTGGCAGCTCAGCCCATGCAGAGCTGGACACTCATGTGCCAGGTGGGGCAAAACCTCACACTGGATCAAACACAGCCACAGGCACAGCCAGTGCCACAGAGCACCTCACTGTGCCTCCCTGGGTCCAGCAGAACACCCTGGCAGGCAATGCCAAGAGCAAACAGGGCATTTGGGGTCACCTGTGACCCCCACAGGGGCCCAGGCATCAGCAACGTGCTCAAGCACGGGCACAGCTCAGAGCTCGCCCAGGTCAGGGCTGCTGGAGCTGCACCAGCCTTACTCAACACATTCCCCTGGCTCTGTGCATCACATCCGATGTGCCTCATCCAAGGAAAAAATGTGTCATTTATGGTACATTTAAAATTGATGCATATTTGGTGTTCTTGCTGATCCCCAGTGATCCCCTGCCCGCGTGCTGAGCCTCTCTCCCTGGCAGCCACTGCCAGGGACCAATTCCCAACAAACAGGATTTCCAGCAGCACTGCCAGCACTGGTACCTCACCAGTACTGACTCCTGCCTGGTGCCAGGGCTCTGTGCCATCCAGGGCTCAGCACAGCTCTGTCTGAGGGCACGATGGACACAAATGTCACTCCTTAGGGACAAACCCCGGCCTCTCCAGGGCTGGGGGCCCAGCTGCTTCCTGATGGGAAGCTCATTCCTGTCCATAACCCCTGAGTGCATTAGGCTTAATTAAAAGCTGTCCCTGCTGATGTTGGTGGCAGTGGTGAGTGGTGACTGTGGCTCTGCCATGTGCAAATGCCACGTCTGAGCTAAATGACACTCAGGACATGGGTGGTTTCCCAGCATTTGGAACGCTGCTCCTGCTGCCTGCAAGGAACCTCCAGGCACCATCCTGGCACACACATATGGGTATTTATGGTGTATTCTCTTCCAAAACCCAAATTAAGGCCACTGGGAAAAAGAGGGTCACACCCTCCATGACCTGAGGAGGGACAGGGACAAAGAGCACAAACACAAACCCCACCAGTCCTAGTGGGAGCAGGACCAGCCAGCAGCTGGGAAGGGATATTTATGGGAGGTGCCAGCAAAAGGGATATTGATGGCTCTGGTGCCAGCAAAACAGCCCAAAATTGTGTCCCTCAAATGCCACCTTACCAGTGCCTGTGCCTCCTGCCCTGGGTCACCACTGTCCCATGCTGAAAGCGGGCACCCCACGGCCATATTTTGGTGGGGCTCTTGGGATAGTGGCACTGGCAGGTGCCAATCCTGCCACGTGGAGCCCTGGAGGGAGAGGAAAACATTTTCCATCTATTTCTTGTTTGCTGATTTTCTCACAGCTCTTCCAGCGACAGCGAGTGAAACCCAGCAGCGCAGCCAAGCCCCCGCATCTCGACAGCTCAAACACAGCCCTGGGGCAGCAGGCAGGGAAAATCACACGCTGGGGGAGGTCAGGGAGCACGAGGGAATAGGAGGAGATTAATTTGGGAACAGCATGCAGGCAGAATGAGGTCTGCCAGGGAAGGAGCATCGCTGGGCCTGCCACAGCCCGGCTGTCCCTGCCTGGGGAGCAGAGCCCGCAGGGGCTGCACGGACACATCGGCCCCACACAGGGACAGAAACCTGAGAAGCCACAGCAGGAGCTGTCACAACCAGCTGGGCAGGAGCCAGAGCCCCATTGCTCAGGTCAAAGCTGTCCCCAGCCTGGGCAGGGGTTCCTGGAGGGTTTGGACAGGTGCTTCAGCTGCCACGTGTTCCTTCTTTCTAAACCCCTCTGGGGATTCTCCAGGAGCTCCTGTGGCTGCTCTAAGGAAGCAGCTGAGTTTGTTGCTTGCACCAAGCCCCAGGGTGCTGCCCTGGGGACAGGAGTGCCACTGCCACCAGCTCTTGGTGGGGACAAGCCCAAACTCCATGGCATCCCCTCTCCAGAGGGAACCTGTCCTAGGCTGCAAATGCAAGATGCCCCCGGGGCTGTGTGTTCTGTCCCCATCTGTCAGAGCTGGGGCAGTTCTCTGCTGTCCATGGGCAGTTTTTTCTTGATCTCTCCCCCAGCCAATCCTCCCTGCAGGAGATCTCTGCTGTCCATGGCCACTGAGTGTCCCTGCAGGGCTGATCCAATTCCATCATCCCATGGGGAGATGCTGCGCCCAGGGCAGGAGCCAAGCATTCCTACCTGGATCCAATGTGAGCCTGGCACAGCCCAGCAGCCTTTGCCCAGTGCATTGCCAGAGGAGCAGCTTCTGCTGCCCTGCATGGCCAGAGGGAGCCCAGGCCCATCTCCAGCAGCCCTGGAGCTGCAGAGGAAAACTCCCCCCTTGTGCAGGATCCCTGCTCCAGCAGAGCCACAGCTGGCACTGCAGGAGGGCTGAGCCCCCATGGGATGGGGCTGTGCCACCCCCTGACACACGGGGAAAGGGCATGGTCTGACTCTGGCAGCAGATTTTTTTTTGTTGTTGTTTCGTATTACTGAATTTGTATTTTTAATTTTCCTGGTAAAGAACTGTTATTCCTACTCCCATATCTTTGCCTGAGAGCTCCTCAATTTCAAAATTATAATAATTCTGAGGGAGGGGGTTTACATTTTCCATTTCAGAGGAGGCTCCTGCCTTCCTCAGCAGACACCTGGCTTTTCAAACCCAGACAGAACCTGGTTCCCAAACCCCTGCCTTGAGTCCCTTTGAGCAGTAGCCCCGGTCACTGCAGAGCCTGGGGGTGTTCCCCCACTCCAGCTGCTTGCAGGGAGCTCAGGATGGGGGCTTGATCTGCTGTGAATCCACCACTGGGACACACTTCTGAAAGCTCAGTCAAGGCTTTGCTCCCCCAGATGTGTCACCAAAAGGTTTTTGAGGGCAACATTCCCCCTGCAGGTCCTGCTCGTGGCTGTGCCTCCTCAGGACCTTGCTCTGACCCTGCTGCCTCAGGGCTGGCACTGGCTGGCACCAGATTTGTTGTGGGAACGAGCTCTGTGTCCTCCTCACCCACGATGAAACCTCAGCAACTGCTTCAGCTCTTCCAGCAAAGAGAAATTCATCCAGCTTCTGGTCAGATTTCACATTTATGGGGATGTCACACACCCATAGAGAAGCTGCAGGGTGGTTTCCAGGCAAGGCCTGCACCTGGCCTGGGCCAGGAGCCTGAGGCTCTTCCAACCACCCTCCTCCCACTGCATTTCCAGCACAGCAGAGCCTGGGGGACAAGGGGGTGACACAGCACTGGCTCCTTGGGGCAGGACTGCTGTCCACGTGGGCAGGGATTGATTAAAACCTCCTGAGATTGAATTGCACACATGGTCACCTCATGGTTACCTCAGCAGCAAAGCAAGAGAGAAAAAACCAACTTTGCTTTTAGATTTGTCCCATTATGGGTTTACATTCCTCAGCATGGAAGAACAGATTGGTTTAATGTCCAGCTAGCTCAGCTACAAAAGATGCAGCAGGGAAGAAAAATGTGATCAATTATTTAGGAGAGACTTTCAGTCTCACATCAGAGGTCCATCTCCTGAATTCATACATCTGAACTAAGTGCTGTTTTCCCATGGTACAGGGCACAAAGCAAATAGAGGCTCTAATTAGCACACTCAGCAGCCCAATATTTGTCTGTTTTCTGTGAGTCCCTCAATGAGCCCAGCAGTTCCCACCCGGGCTCCAGGAGCATGTCTGGCTGCCAGGATGTTTGTAGGGAACACACACAGCTTGGAAATGAATTACCTGTTTGAACAGAGAGGAAGAGCTCTCCTGGAACAAGAGCAGCTGGGTTCAGGCTGACAGAGCTCTCATTCTTCTGCACAAAAACCTGTGGTGCCTGTTCTGCCCCAGCTGGGGCTGCCCTGGGCAGAGGAACACGTGGAATCAGCTCCTGCTCCAGAGCTCAGGGCTGTGACCACCCCAGTCTGTCCATGGCCAGCAGGCTGGATCCAGCCTCTGCTGAAGGCACTTTTGATTTTGGCTTTATCCTTTGCAGGCAGATGGCTCAGGAGGGGCTTGGGAAGGGCAGCCAGAGGACTTTGGTAGTTTCTGGGGTTTGTGCTCCAGTTCTGATCCCCATTTTCCAGGGAGAGGTTCCTGGAGTGTAACCACCTATAAACAGACACTGAAGGGCCTCACAGCCAGTTTGCCAACCCATCACCAAAAAACCAAAGCTCTGAATTGTGCTGCTGCATGAGATGTTTGCCCAGAGCAAATGCTGGAAGGTGGGCACTCCCCTGCACTTGCCCTGCACTCACCTGCACTCACCTGTGCTCACCTGTGCTCACTTCCAGGCTTGGACCCAGCTTAGAGCCTTTCCCATGCCCAGCACCACCCTCCTGTAACCAGCCCCAACAGGAATTCAATCTCTCCAGCTCCACAGGCAGCCTGTGCCTGCACAGAAGCCCCCAGCTGTTCTACCTTCACTTCTAAAGCCATTTTCAAGTTTTCTTTGTAAGAATGAATTCTTTGCATTAGCAGGGAAAAGCCTCCAGCGACTGCAACACATTCTGTACAAGTGCATCAACCAAAATCTGCATCAAAGGTCTGCATGATCCTTGCAGGGAAGGTTTCCAACTGCCTTCCCTTGCAGGGAAGGTTTCCAATTGCCTCCATCCCTCCCTGGATGGGCCATGGGGCAGATGGAGATGCAAACAGGCTGGGTCTGGGAGCAAAACACTGACCTGGGCTCTGACACTTGAAAATAGCATTTTGTGTGAGAGGAGCAGCCTCCCTGGGCACAGGCTGCACATTCATGGACATGCCCCATCCCTGGCAGTGCCCAAGGCCAGGCTGGACAGGGCTTGGGACACCCTGGGACAGTGGAAGGTGCCCCTGCCATGGCAGGGGTGGCACTGGATGGGCTTTGAGGTCCCTTCCCACCCAAACCAGCCTGGGATTCTGTGACAGAGGAAAGCACAATGCAGGGCAGGTAAAGGAGAGTGTGTTCCAGGAGAGAAAAGGAGGGTAAATGCAGAGAAGAGGTGACAATTCCCAGCTTTTCCAAACCCCATTTCTCACCAAACACGTTCCTGGCCCTAGGGTGCTGCCCAGCTCTGGTGATGCCTGGAGGGCCAGGAGAGCTGAGGGAAGGAGGCAGCTCTGGGGGTGACCTTGGTGCTCTGGTTGATGACAAATCCCTTCAAGGCAACAGCACCTACAACTGGGGCTGAGCTGGGGCTGCCATAAAGCAAGAATCAGCTTGGTCATGCAGCCATTGGCAATGACAGATGTGACACGAGCTGAGCACCAGGGGGTGTCTGGACAGATCCAACAGCCAGGACAGCTCCAGCCCTGGGGACAGAGCACTGGAGATTCTTCCCCGTGCCTGACAATACCTGGAGTGACTCCTGCTGGGCTGAGCACCTGGAAACTCTGTGTGTGTTCCTCTGCAAGTCTGAGATAAGCAGAGGCAAGTCGGGCTCTCAGTTGTTGACAACTTTTCTCTTTGTAGGATCTGATGCAAAGAAACAGAGACATTTCAATCCAGCAAAATAACTTTATTTCAACAGGGCAAGTACAGCCAAGTGGTGATTCCAGAGTTGCCCAGCAAGTGTCAGTTCCATGATCCATCAGTGAATGTCCTGCTGCTGACTCGAGGATCCAGGCTCTGTGGTCACCCTTCACAATGATTTCTTAGGTTTAGATTTCAAGTTAAATACATTCAGATTTGCTCCTGTCAGAGCACTGCTCACCAGTACATGGTTGGAAGTCACTGAGGAGTTAATTACACAGTTACCTGATTCGTGTGAAAGAAAGCAAGGCTGCAACCCACAAACCCCTCCCTCTCTCCAGTGCTGCTGCCCGAGCCCTCCCAGCACCTTGCAGGGGGAGGTCCCCAGTGTTCTTTGGGCCTTGGCAGTAAAAACAGTGCCTAAAAACACAGCAGCAAGAATCCAGGCAGCTTTGAACTGCCCCCCTGCCAGTCTGTGATCAATAACTGCTGCTCCCAGCACCTGCAGGAAGGAGCAGGGCCCACGGCAGCCCCCCTGCCCAGAGCTCCAAAGGACTCGGTGTGGGTGGTGCTGAGTGCCCGGCCCTGGCTGGAGAAGGATGAACTCTGCCTTCATTCATCTGGTGTTGTTTTGGTTTGGTGAAGCATTAAATAAATAAATAGGGCTGCTCTGTCAGCAGTTTGGGCTGTGGCTCCCAGCTGGCAGCTCGGCCTCTCCCAGCTCTACCCCGGCTCTCCGGTGCTGCTCTGGGCCTCCCCGCTGGGCACATTCCTGCGCTTCCTCAGCTGCATCTCCTCATCCTGCAGGAGAAAAGGAAGCACAAACTGCAACTTCAGCATCCTCCTGAGCTGGCTAAAACCTGTCCTCTTCACCTCCTCTCCCACCAGCTCGGGTAAGCACAGCAAACAGAGCCCCCATCACTCCAGCTCCTCCCTGAAAACACCAACACCATTGGACACCCTCCCATGGGCCCTTCCCATCCACCCTGTGCTCCCACTGAGGAACTGTCCAGGACTAACACAACAGCACCTTCCAAACCCTGCTGCAGTCAGAGCAGCAGGGATGGGACTGTCTGAGCTGTGCTGCTCAGCACACCTGGTCTCACAGTTACCTCAGGGTGGGCCTGCTGTCCCACAGAATCAAAGCCCTGTGCTTGGAAGGGACCTCTGGAAGACAATTCCAGTCATCTGCTCTAAGCAGGGCTGGCTCAAGTGCTGGAGCTGCTTCTTCAGGGCTTTGCTTTTCAAGTATCTACAAGGGTGGAGTTTCCACCTCTCTCCACACAACCCAGGGTGGGTGTCAGCTGTGTGTACAGGGCAGCACTTCCCACTCGCCCCAGGGAGGGTTTTCTTCAGCACAAATTGTGCCAGGCCCCTCCTGGCTTTTTGATGGGCATCTCCTCCATAACCCCCTTCTCCTCCACAATCCCCTTCTCCTCTAAAATCCCCTTCTCCTCCACAATCCCCTTCTCCTCCATAACCCCCTTCTCCTCCATAACCCCCTTCTCCTCCACAATCCCCTTCTCCTCTAAAATCCCCTTCTCCTTCATAACCCCCTTCTCCTCCACAATCCCCTTCACCCTCCCCACCCTGCTGGCAGATCCTCCCTTCAGCTCCTCTCCCCCAGGCTGGAGGAAGCAGCTCCCTCAGCCTCTCCAGCCCTGATCCACCTCATGAGCAAACCCAGAGCTGCAGGACAGGATTTAACTGTGGCCAGGTTTTGCCACACGTGGCAGGGACTGGCCTGAGGACGGTGAGCATGTGCCATTTAGTGTCTGTACTAACAAAAAGCAATTCTGCACAGTGCTCCTCAGGCAGCCCCTCCCAGATGCTCCTCTCAGCATCTCTCCCAACACATCCACCTGACACCATTCAGACCCAGCAATGACCAGCACTGCCTGTTCAGGGTGTTCATACCGAGTCAGAGTCTTCCTCAGCCTGGTTGCTTATGAAATCAAGGTAATCATCCTTCTGGCTGTCCAGAACTTCTTCCTCATACTCAGTCTGGTAGTCTGACTCATCTGAGGAGAGAAGACACAAAGCACAGGGTTTAACTGGCAAGCAGAGAGGCAGAGGAAGCTGGGAGAGGAATGAGTGCCACTGTCACTGAGCACAGGCAGGGCAGTGCCAGCAGCTCTCTGCAGCTCAGTGAACTGGGACTGCTCACACACAGATCTCAGCTCCCCAGCACATAAACAGAAACCACATCCTCTCTGCCAGTGGTGCCCTGGAGCCCTCCAGAATCCAAGGAACCACAGCACAGCAGCTCTGTCCCGCTGTTCAGGTCACTGTGGTGGGTGCCAGCTCCCAGAGGACACAGGTTTGGGGGGTGCTCCCTGGGGAATGCCCTTCAGAGCACAGCTGCTGTGTTCCACCCCTCAGCCCAACCAGACCCTGTGGGACACCTTGAGAAGCCTCTGAGCTGCCAAGCCAAACTCCCTGTGCTCACAGGCTCTGGACCAGGGATCCCAGGCTTAGGGTGAGCTCTGCCTGCTGTGGAGCTGATAACTGAGTGCCTCACAATCTCTGCTCCACAGGGACACTGACATTCACATTCCCTTCCTCTCTGCAGAGGACAATCACTTGCTTTCTCCAGTAATCCGGCAGATTAACATAATTTAGGGAGTCTCAAGAGCTGTGCACAGCAGCAGGATGGGCAAGGAACAGCCCCAGCCTGTTCCAATGGAATGAGGACACATCAGTGCAGAGCCAACACCTCTGCCAGCATCTGGAGATCACCTGGAGGATCTGCAAAACAGGCAGCAGGAGCAGGACCTGCCAAGGCCTGGAGGAGCAGGACAAGGGGGCTGGCCTTAAGGAAGACAGGGATGGGTGGGATATTGGGAATTAGGAATTGTTCCCTGTGAGGGTGGGCAGGCCCTGGCACAGGGTGCCCAGAGCAGCTGGGGCTGCCCCTGGATCCCTGGCAGTGCCCCAGGCCAGGCTGGGCAGGGCTGGGAGCACCTGGGACAGTGGGAGGTGTCCCTGCCATGGCAGGGGTGGCACTGGATGGGCTTTGAGGTCCCTCCCAGCTCAAACCATTCTCTGACTCCACCTGCACCAGGGCTGCTCCCCACAGCAACTCCAGGAATGAGCTGGGCTGGGGGAGCCATTGCTGGTCCCAGCTGCCCCCAGCCCCTGTCCCAGCCCCTGGTGACCCCAGGGCACGTGGGCAGCAGGACAGAGCCCCTGGCAGGCAGCACCTTCCTCTGCTGGCACTCAGAGCTTCAGGATGCAGCTGAAGGTGTGAAAATGACATTTTATGGTCACCATTAAAATCACCTTTGTGTGACACCGGCTCT
This sequence comes from Molothrus ater, assembly GCF_012460135.2. Taxonomy (NCBI): domain Eukaryota; kingdom Metazoa; phylum Chordata; class Aves; order Passeriformes; family Icteridae; genus Molothrus; species Molothrus ater. The sequence continues at coordinate 1,654,489 of NC_050497.2, read as the reverse complement.
TCTGCCCCTTTCCTGAGTTAATTCCAGTGTGCTCTGAGGCAATAGCTGGATGCAGCCCACTGGTGAAGAGGGGGCTCCTGTTTAAACCAGATCCTTGATTAAGTATTTCTCCTGGGAGCCATCAATAGCATCTGCTCCATGCTGAAGACAACAGCACAGTCTGTTCCACAGCCTTTTCTCCTAGCACATAACTACTACCAACTGCTAGAACATTGGAATGAAGGACATTAGGTCTTTTTTATTTTCTTTTATTATTTTTAGGGTTTTTTTTACTGAGAGTTAGACAATGATTGTTAGTTTTTACTAAAAACACTAATGATAATCTTTGATAAAATACACCAGAGAAAGTGGAAACTCATCTGAACAGTAACAGACACCACAAACAAGAGTTTGGAGTTTATACTTCCAATAAAACCAGCTGCCATCAAGACCAAATTCCTTGATTCTCCCAGCACTATTCAGCATTTAACAGTCCTCTACAGACACAGAACCAAGAGCCACCCTTCTCACATCCCTCAGAGCACAGCTCTGGGTGCTGGAGGGGGGAAAGGAGAGCAGGAGGTGGCCCTGCTGTCCCAAACCATCACCTTCCACCAAGGCTGAGCTCACAGTGACGCTCTGGGCACTACAAAACCTCCCAGAAGCACCAGGCAGGACCAGGGCCTTGCTGCTCTGTTCAGCTCAGCACCACCCAAAGAGCTCAGCCAGGAGGAGATTCCACCCTGGGAAGGTCCCCAGGCCTGGCATGAGCAGGGTGAGCACATTCCCTGCAGGGAGGGCATTTCCCACCCAGAGCCTGCCCCGTGCTCCTGCAGCTGGGCTGTTTCTGCTTTGTGGCTGATTCCTGCAGGGAAGCCCAGCTGGGCACAGCTGTGCTGTGGCTGGAGGGGTCAGTCAGCACCTGGAAGCTCAGCACAGCCTCAGCTGCATTAGTGCTGCTCCAGAAAAGTTCTTTTAAAGCAGCTAAGATGCAGAGGTGGCTGGTGCCTGCTAATTGTGTCCCTTGAGAGGTGCTGGGATGTCTCCTGCTCCAGCTGGATGGCAAACCCAGGCATTTGACAGCACCAGGAACATTTCTCCTCCACAAATCCCATTATCCAAATGACCATTGCTACAAGTGCTGCATCTCCTGGGCTCAGCCATCCCTCCCAGGGGGAGCCTGAGCAGGGATGTGACAGAGCCACCCCCAAAGTGGCACCTGAGCTCCCCTGGCCACAGCCACAGCTCTGTGTGCCCAAACCCCAGCTGGGCAGAGGGATGATCCTGGCTGAGGGATGTGGGGATGGAGAATGGCAACAGGGCCACCAACACTGCTGTGAAATGAGACACCTGTGTCCCAGCACTCTGGCACTCAGGTCCCTCTGCTCAGCCCTGCCTGAGGCACAGGATCCCTTTTGAAAACCTTTTTCATGTCTTTGGTCACTGCTCTCTGTGTGCTCAAGAGGAGGAGGAATTCCCCTGCCCTTTCCCCACAAAGCCCACACAGCTCCTGCCCCACCCAGGCTTCTTACCCTCTGTGCTGACCCTTCCCCATCCATCAGAACTTGAGCCTTTCCCTTTGCTTTCTTGAGAACAAAATTACTGCCAGGATTTCCCCAGCCAGCCCCAGACCTGCAGGGTGCTCAGCCTCTGTGCCTTTCTCAGCCTCTGTGATCCAAACCTCCCTCAGGAAGGGATTTCCAGGGAGAACAAAGGTGACAGTGCAGGATCACAGCCAGGCCACCAAGGAGTTCCCTGTCCCCTCCCCAGGTCACAAACCTCAGAGCCTCCTCACCCCCAGAGCAGAGCAATGCCAGAGGAGCCACCTGACAGCCACGAGGCCACCGCAGGGAGGTGCCACCCTCCCCCTGAGCTCACCTCACCACACACCTTCCCCCACAGCTCTTCAGCAAGTGTCTCATGCACAGAGGGCACTGAGGGATGTCACTGCTGTCACTGCCACCCAGACACGGCCAGGGCCCCTCAGCCACATGGCAGAACACAAAGGATCCTGCACGTGCACGACTCTGCTGCCAGCCCCTCCTCAGACCCTACAGCCAAGGCATTTCAGCAGCCATGGGGAGCACGTGGCCCCATCCCTCCATGGCATCCATGCCCAGCAGCCCCTGCACTGCCCCTCCTCAGCCCAGAGGGTGCCAGGTCCATTTGCCACACTCCCTCCACAGCCCTGCCCAGCAGAAAGCAGGAGCCTAACAGGGAATCATCAGGAGCTCCAGAGTGGAGGAGGATCTGTCCCAGTGCTCTGGTGAAATCTCAGCAAGTCTCAGTGCCTGAGCCTTAAATAACCACATACCATGAACTCTTCACTCTTATTCACAATGGCTGCTTCAACCACATTTGATTAATATTTTCTTCATAAGGCATATGATTGTAATTAGCATTTCAAATTACCACAGGGACATCTCTGCAAACAGTCACAGATGGGAGCACTGCTAACTTTAGCTTTCCCTCTGCAGGAACAAGAATCAGGAGGAGGGGAAGACTGTTTAGAAAGAGCTCCAGCCCTGGTGACACACTCAGGGGTTTCAGGCCTGCAAGGCTCTGATCCTTTTGGATCTGAGAGCTCCATAACCAGGGAGCTGCTCTGCAGGGCAGGGCCAGCACGGGGCACAGAGCCCCTCTGTGTCACCATGCAGGAGCTGCTGCCTGCTCCTCTCCAGTTCACTGCTGCTCCCACAACAGGAGCACACAAAAAGCACTGGAGCCAGTGAGTCACTCCTGATCCTACTCACGACAGCAGGGAAAACATCCTTGGGGCAGGGCTTGAACTCAGCCTCCCCCTGCCCAACATCCTTGGGGCAGGGCTTGAACTCAGCCTCCCCCTGCCCAACAGGGCTGAGGATGGAGCCAGCAGAAGGGCACAGGACAGCCTGAGGGGATGGAAGCTGAGCTGCCCCTTGTGTTATTCCCTCAGCTGAGACTCCAGCAGGGATTATTCCCCCCTGGGAGCTGCCCAGGAAGGGGCTGGCAGCAGCTGCAGAGGACACCCCAACCGATCCCACTGTCCCAGAGGAGGTGGCAGGAGGGGGACACAGAGGGTCAGGGCTCTGAGGGAGCAGGGAGGGGCTGGCAGTGCCCTGCAGGGCCCTTGCTGAGCACAGGCAGGGGAGGGCAGGCAGGCAGGAGCTGTCCCTTGTCCCCCTCGTGCCCCTCACCGTCAGCCAGCGGAGGAGCCTTGACGGGCTCGATGCGGGACACGATCTCAGCCAGGTCTGTGAAGGACGTGGTGGGACAGGTCACGTTCTGAAACACAGAAGTTGAAGGTTTGTCAGCAAATGTACACAGAAATGTACACAGAAAATCCAAACAAGTCGAGACTGTATAAAAACGATATTGAACAGACAAAGCTCCAGACGCACAAATTCTCCACAGCTGCCCCCTCATTACTCATCAGTGAGAAATCCTGCAAACAGCTCTCCTGAGGCAGGTCTGCTGGCAGAGATGGGATTCCCAACAGTGGGACATGCTTTGAATGGCTCTTACTCCACCCACACAACAAGGAGCCTTATTAAAGAGACCCCAGAGACAAGCACAGGAGGGGCTGGGCCCTGGCATGGCAGAGCTCCCTCTATGTGTTTTTCTCCATCAGGGTCCCTTTGTGAGGCACTGCCTGGGCCAGGTGCCGCCCCCAGGGAGCTTCTGCTTTTGGGAGAAGGTGACCAGGTGGGACACACAGTGGCCATCCCTCAGCTGGAGTGATGCCACAGAGGCTGCAGGGACAGGAGGGCACTGGGGTGAGCAGGACCCCCAGGGACCCCTAAAAGCCCCAGAGCTGGAGGTGCTGCAGTGAGCCAGAGCCTGCAGAGACATCTCCCACTGCAATTCCTCTCTCCAGTAAACCCTTGCTATTTTCACTCTGTCTCATCCAAGCAGTGGGCTGAGTGTTCTCTATTTTGAGAAGTTCTTGCTCCAGTGTCTCCTCTAAGAAAACCCAGCTTTGGCATTTAGGAGCCCTCTCAGGCTTCCTGCAGCCACCCCTCCCTCTCTGGATGGGCACAAGGTAACCAGGAGGACACCTCAACACCTCTCATCCTTTTTTAAACCCAGTGAGTTTAATGGACACAGCAACAACCCCAGCCCAGAGGAAGGGGATGGGGGAGAGCAGGCAGAGGGAACTGGCCAGGAGTTGCTGTGCCAGTTATGTTCCCAAACACCCAGACCTGCCCATGTGCTCCCAGCCAGGGCAGCTTCCTAACACGGGGTTTCATGAACAATCCTCTGCTCCTCTGGCAAGAACACCAAGCCTGTGAATCACACAGCCCCGTGGGGTCACAGCAGCAGCCCATTGCTGCTGCAGCAAAGTGCTCTCAGTTGACCTTTCATCTGATTTTGATGTAATTTAGAACAGCCACAGCACAGAGCAGATCCAGGACAAGCAACAGGGGCAGAGAAAGCCTGGAGGGAATGAAAAGGTACCTGTATGAAATGGAACAGCAGCAGCTCAGGACACACACCTTAAAACATAAAGAAGTTGAGAAGCTCATTGTGACTGTTAAGGAACTGCTGGAAAGGATGAGTCAGCCCAGGCTCACTTTGAACATCCAACCTGAACGTTCCCAGTGCAGCATCTGCAGGAAGCTCCTCCCCAGGACAGGGAAGAAAAGCTCCTTGACAGCTCCAGCCTGTGCCACAAAGCTCAGTGAGGGACACCACAGGGACACAGCCAGGTCTGAGGCTGTCCCTGCACCCCAGAACCCAGGAGGATGAGGTGGCTGCCCAGAGCACTTGGGCACAAAGTGCCAGGCTGTCCCTGGGAGCAGGGATGGAAGGGCTCTGCAGTGAACAGCTGAACGAAATCCTGCAGGGCTCAGCACCTAAGTGTGCCCCAGGAAAACCATCAGCAGCTCCTGTGGTGAGGATGGATGGGAATGAAGTGGGACTGCACCCTCAGAAGCACCTGTCCCCCAGCTGTCCCCAGGTCAGCCTGTTTGAGGGCACTGGGCAGGCAGCTGCACCCAAAGCCTCAGCACCAGGACTGGAAAACCACTTGAGGGAAACCAGGTGTCTTCCCACACTCATTTGGTGCTTTACAAACAGGAGTTTAATGTTTCAGTGCTTCCTCTCACTACTTTTAAGGACAAAATCATCCTCCCATCAGATAACACAAAGCAAAGAAGTGTCTCACATCCACCTGAAACCTACTCTCAGACTTCTCTGGTATTTTTTTTTTCCAAGGAGGAAAGTTTTTCTCTTTGGCACAATCTTTATGAAATAAATTAGAGGAGAAAGACAGTTACTATTGTAGTCCACTGGTTTATATTTAGCTTTGACTATGAATAACAGCTCAGTAGACAGAACTTCCCCAAGCAGACCCAATTAATGGTGCTGCAGCATTCCATACTGGAAAGGAGTAAGGGCTGCTCAAAGTAAAGTTTATGTAAGGTTCCTGTTGTTTGTGTCTTCAGTATTTGCATTTTGGAGACAAGATAAACAGGGACTAAATGATCAAAGCAAAGGAGAAGCATCTAAATGATTAAATATCTGGATTTTTAAATAAAACTGCAATGCTCACAACATGGAAACGAGACGATAAGAAATGGCACTCAGCTCTCAGATGTTGAACACTCCAGAAATAGATGAAGAACTAAAACACATAAAGCATCAAAACCTTTGCTAATGAAAGGCAAGTTAAAAATATCAGCTGCTCTGCCTGGAAGATAACACAGCTAAAGGACTTAAGTGACTCTAATGGACTAAGAAAAGCAAGAAAAATACCCCAGTGGGAGCTGCAACAGTTGTAACTTCATAGAAATAAATCTCCTGCAACACAAGTCAGATGCAAAAATCTTGGGTTTCAGAGGGCTCTGGAGTTTTAGGAGGATGAGCAGATGATCCCACAGGTCCTTGGGATGCACAGAGCCCGTGGTTCCTGCTCCATAACCTGGCAGGGGTGGTGAGTCACTCTCCCTACCCTGTTATTTCCGTGCTGTGGCACCTCAGCAATCAGCACTTGGTGCCTCATTATCAAGTGAGGGCAGGGTCAGGCTGTGTCTGCAATGAGCAGGTGACAGATTTGCTCTCCAGGGCACTGAAGTGCCACAGAAGCCAGGGGAGGTGTGATAAATGTCCATCATGCTGCTGTGATAGCATGATTTAAGTGAAATATTCCCCTCCATTACTGAATCCTGTAAAAAGGGCAGTTTAAAAAGCAGTCTTCTTTAAAAGAAGTGTCTGTCACAGCACTGAAAATGTTTGAGGCTTTTTACTGGCTGGTGATAAAAGCGAGGCTGAAATAGGACACAGCCAACTCTGAGACACACAATTCTCCCTGCCTTGACTTCTCCTTGTGACTTCAACACAAAATCTGAACCCCAGCCCCTCATGGCTGATCAGGAGGTGCCAGAGGTGGACTGAGGACTCATCTTGTGCAGCCACACTGAAGCACCTCCTCACCCAGGTGTGCTCCCAGGGAGGAACCCCAGCTGAGGAGTCTGGGGGTTCCTCAGGCTCGTGGATCTCCAGGGGTCTCCTCCAGGGCTCAGTCCCTGTGTGCTCCTTCCAGAGCCACTCTGGCCCTGCCAGGCAGCGTGGGCAGATCCATCTGATGCTGGGAAGTCCCCCTGGAGCTGAGGGTGACATTCACCTCCTCCCAGCAGAGCCATTTCCACCCCTCAGTGACTCACAGCCTCTGCTGACACTGAGGGCACCTGGATGTGGAATCATCCACCCCTCAGCCCTGGCCCAGTGTCCATCCTGCCATCCATCCTCTCCCTATCTCTGAGCCAAAGTGCTCTGCCACCCACCTCTGGAGAGCTGCAAATCCTCAGTGTCATCTCTCACCTCACTTGACTCCCCTCTGAGAGGATCAAGACAGCTATGATTCATTCTGGCCATCCCTTAAAAAATTACTGCTCATTTCCCTCTCTAAAAGATGATAAAAAAGAATTACTGGGTAAAACATGAAGCCTTTGTAGCACTTGGGTTTCAAATCAGAGGGATTCAAAGGAAAGGAAGGACAGTGAGCCCTTATATTATCATATATTATCCAAATTCCTCAAAAAGGTGGTAACTGTTTCTTAAAACCTGGAACTGGAACTGTTTTTCTTAAAACCTGGAACTGGAACTGTTTCTTAAAAACTGGAACTTCCCTGCCAGGAAATCCAGAGCACTGAGCTGTGACCCAGCCTCAGGGCAGTCACTGTCCCTTGCCCCAGCCCTGAGCAGCTCCAGGAGCACAGAGCATTTCCCTGAGCACTTACATCAGTTTTGGATTTGCAGGTCTCTTGCCTGTCCTTCAGCATCTTGTCAAGGACTCCACTCCTGCACCACACATTAAATACAGTTTTCCCATGCTGGTATCCCACTTCCTGGGAAAAAAAAATCAGGAGAAAAGAAAGTAATTAATAACTGCCATTAGCATAGGAACAACTGGAAAAAACAGACCCATTGCCCCAAGTTTTACTCTTTTTCTCAGAACACAGTAGAAATTATGTTGAAAAATCAAATGGGAAGGACAGAGCAACAGGTTTTGGGAGCCCTGGATCCCATCTCCAGCCCTGGTTCTGGCAGCAGCATTAAACCTCTGGTGTTGTCTCTCCTCCAGTTTTTGGATGAGGGTTCAGAGCCTTCCTTGGGGCTGGAGTTCACTTCCCAGCATCTATGCCAGCCCAGGGTGGGGGTGATTAAGGGAAGAAAAAGGAGCTGACAGCTCTGCCACTGGCAGGTCAGGCTGACCCAAACCAGCCAGGGGAAGCTGAGCTGCAGAACAGCCACCCCTGCTTGGGGCTGAACACGAGGGGTTTGATATGAAGAGATTTCAGCTCCTTGGAAAATGCTGGTGCCCATTTCTATTTCCTGTAAAATCCAGGCACAGAGCTGAAATGAACCCCCCCAGTACTTCCCAGCCCCTAAGGATAAAGGAATGCCTGGACTGTCCTTCCCTTTGGACAGCACAGTTTAAAGCTCCCTTGTGGACTGAAGTTAGTGAGCTCTGCTGCAGGGAATGAGGATCCAGGAGGTGCTGCCCCTCCATCCCTGCAGTGTCTGGTGCCAAGAACCTGCTCACAGACAGTGACACTTGTGAGGAACTGCCCTTCTCTCAGGTTTTATTGCACTGACAAAATTTGCCTGGTGCTTTTACATCTCTTTAACAGCAGCACATTAGAACAGAGCAGGGATGTGACAGCTCACGATTTGCTCCCGTGATGAACTACCACACCTGTCTGTCAAGGTTTCCACATCAGCCAGGGCTCCAGCTGGCAAAGAACAAAGAATTATATATCAGCAAAGTCCTAGATCCACAAGCAGACAGCAGTGTTTGCCCACGAGCCAAGAGGCACCAAATATCCCAGAGAAAATATTTACACTGGGGAAATCAGCTGGAGGTTTGGAGTAGCTGCTGTGTGTCCTAAGGAGTCTCTCAGATGGGAACCTGCAGGGCTAAGCTGTGCTCCTGGGGCTGGTCAGTGTTTGCTAAGCCAGGACCAGAGAGAGCAGTCTGCAGGCTAAGGAGCATCACAGCTTCTCATTAAAGTGTAATGGAGATTGACTTCAAGGAGGAGTGGTGCTTTTCCAGCCTGGGAGAGGAGCAAAGCTCTGAAGGAATATCTGGACATGGAAGATGCCTGCAGGGCTAAAACAGGCAAAGAATGGAAGGAGGCAGTAAAATCATTTTCTTGACAGGAGACACTGAGCCAGAATGGCTTTTGCTGTCCTGCCTGAGCAGGGACATTTCTGCTGTGAACACTGGATTATGTCAGCAGGACAATTCCCTGCACACCTGGGGCCAGCTCTGCCCCTGCTGGGCTCTGACACAAACAAACACAACCCATGCCAGTGATGTGTGAACTGGCAGCACCACTTCAACACCCTGACACTGGTGCCACTTCCTGACCTGCAAGGGGTGCAGAGGAATTGTGGATGATGTTTTATTCACAGAAGGGTTCAAATGTTCGCAGAACCAGGTATTTTCACATTTCCCTCCATTTCCAGGATTCAAGGCCTCCCTGACAGATTTCTGCAAACCTTTCATGATACAACAAGCTCCAGGAGGAGGTGAAAGTGAGGCCAAACCTCAGCCCACAGCAATGCCAAACCCCAAAACTGCCCAGAGCAGCTCTCACCCAGCAGCTGAGCCCGAACTGCCACAAAACAGAGCAAGGCAACCCATCCCTTCACAGGTCATGACAGAATCAAGATTACAAACTCAATTCCTGCTGCTAATCCAATCTCCCAGCTGAGATATCATTCCACAGCATTATTGAGTGTCAATTATTCACTCTGCCAACGCACTCCTCTGCACTCTGCCACGCTCTGCACTGGCTGCAGCACTAATTACCAGCAGCAGGGCCGTGAGGAGCAGGGCAGTGAGGGGCAGAGAGGAGCAGGGCTGTGAGGGGCAGGGCAGTGAGGGGCAGTGAGGGGCAGGGCTGTGAGGAGCACTGAGGGGCAGAGCAGCGAGGAGCAGGGCTGTGAGGGGCAGAGCTGTGAGGGGCAGGGCTGTGAGGGGCAGTGAGGGGCAGAGCAGCGAGGAGCAGGGCTGTGAGGGGCAGTGAGGGGCAGGGCTATGAGGGGCAGGGCAGTGTGGAGCAGAGCAGTGAGGAGCAAGGCTGTGAGGGGCAGGGCAGTGAGGGGCAGTGAGGGGCAGTGAGGGGCAGAGCAGTGAGGGGCAGAGCAGTGAGGAGCAGGGCTGTGAGGGGCAGGGCTGTGAGGGGCAGAGCCATGAGGGGCAGGGCTATGAGGGGCAGGGCTGTGAGGAGCAGGGCCATGAGGAGCAGAGCTGGGCCCTGGGTTGCCAGGGGCACTCACACAGATCTCGTCGAACTTGCCGAAGTCCAGGGTGCCGTAGCGGTCAATGGGGGGCCGGATGTACTCGCAGTAGTCGCTGTTCTTCACCATCTCCAGCTGCCGCACGCAGCACACGTAGGCCAGACGTGTCTGGATCTCGGCCATGTTCAGCACCTGCCCAGCACAAATTCACAAATTCAGCTCCTCCAGGTGGCTTTCAGAATGTGCTCGGTGTGCTCAGCACGGGGGAGAAGTGAGCTGGTGTCTCAGGTTGGAAACGGGGCTGTGTGTTCTGTCCCCATCTGTCAGAGCTGGGGCAGTTCTCTGCTGTCCATGGGCAGTTTTTTCTTGATCTCTCCCACAGCCAATCCTCCCTGCAGGAGATCTCTGCTGTCCATGGCCACTGAGTGTCCCTGCAGGGCTGATCCAATTCCAGCATCCCATGGGGAGATGCTGCGCCCAGGGCAGGAGCCAAGCATTCCTACCTGGATCCAATGTGAGCCTGGCACAGCACAGCAGCCTTTGCCCAGTGCATTGCCAGAGGAGCAGCTTCTGCTGCCCTGCATGGCCAGAGGGAGCCCAGGCCCATCTCCAGCAGCCCTGGAGCTGCAGAGGAAAACTCCCCCCTTGTGCAGGATCCCTGCTCCAGCAGAACCACAGCTGGCACTGCAGGAGGGCTGAGCCCCCATGGGATGGGGCTGTGCCACCCCCTGACACACAGGGGGCAGGGCCTGCTCTGACTCTGGCAGTGGCTTGTTTTCTTTATTTGTACTATTACATTTGTATTTTAATTTTCCTAGTAGAGAACTGTTATTCCTACTCCCGTATCTTTGCCTGAGAGCTCCTTAATTTCAAAATTATAATAATTCCGAGGGAGGTGGTTTACATTTTCCATTTCAGAGGAGGCTCCTGCCTTCCTTAGCAGACATCTGTCTGTTCAAACCAAGACAGCTGGCACCTGGTGATGCCCTGGCACAGCAGCACCTGCAGCTGGGCCCCAGTGTGAGCAGGCAGGAGAGTGTCCCTGGTCAGCACAGGAAGGGAATCGCCTTCCAACAAGCTTGAACCAAGACTTTCATCCCAGGATATAGTGAAATAAATACAGAACTTAAGAGATCTGTGCTGAGGTGAGGGGCACAGTGATCCTCCAAGGCAGAAATCAGTGATGCCGCATCCCTGCCAGTGTTCAAGGCCAGGCTAGACAGGGCTTGGAAGCTTGTGGGGGGGGAACTGAAAGGGCTTTAAGGTCCCTTCCAACCCCACCCAGTCTGTAATCCCATGGTTCTCTGATCTGTCCAGTGCCAGGGCAGAGACTTTGCAGAATGGCTGAGGTGGACAGGGACCCCTTGAGATCATCCAGACCCTCCCTCCTGCCCAGGCAGGGCCAGCTGGGGCAGCTTGTCCAAGACCATGTCCAGCTGAGTTTTGACCATTTTCACAGATGGAAACTACCAGCCCTCTGTTTGGCCAGTGTTTCACCACAGCCAATAAATAAAAAGTGTTTTTTGGTGTTCAGAAGGAATTCCATGTTTCCATGGTTGCCTACTGCCATTCAGGCAGTTGGAATATTTCACTGGGTACTACTGAGACCAATTCCAACTGGAGAATGCAACTGGGAGGAAAGAATTAAAATCAATATCCACTTGGGGGAGAGTAACAGAGCCAGGTAATTTAGGAAATGCAGAATAAGGAAGAGAGTTGGCCTGAGCACATGCAACAAAAGGAAAATAATAAAATCATGCTCTGCAGACCCCTGTTTATCAGTTGCACTTAATTACTGCCAAGTGCTAAAATCTCCCTAAATCAGCAGTTCAGAGACACAGGATAGAAAGTGAGCTGGACAGATTTACTGCTTTTATGGGTAAAATTAATTAATTCTGAGTTTATCAGAATGTATGCAGATCCAAGAAAAGATTTCTTTGCTCTAAGAATTCTGCCAGCCGCTTCCCACATCACTGCCTTCCCTTCTTTGAACAAGAATTCACATTTCAGGAGCAAAGGAGACTCAGGGCTGCCCTCATCACTCTGCACAGCTCCTGAAAGGTGCCTGTGCTCAGCTGGGGCTGGGCTCTTTCTCCAGCAGCACTGACACAACCAGAGCACACAGCCTCGAGCTGCACCAGGGAAATTCAGGTTGGATATCAGGAAAAAGTTTTTTACAGAAGGAGTGATAAAGTTCTGGAATGGCTGCCCAGGGAGGTGGTGGAGTCCCCATGCCTGGGTGTGTTTAACAAAGCCTGGATGTGGCACTGGGTGCCAGGGTTGAGTGCAGGGGTTGGGGCTGGGTTGGACTCAATGATCTTGAAGGTCTCTTCCAACCTGGTCATCCTGTGAAATCCAGCAAAACAACAAATCTGGCCCAGACCTGCTCCCTGAGTAACAGAGGGAATCTTCCCACTTCTCCCACTCCTCCCACTGCCCTGGAAAACCATTCCAGCCCAGCCCCAGTACCTTGACTTTCTCAGCCAGGGGGTTCCACCTCTTCCAGAGCAGCCACCAGCCGCTCAGGCAGTCGCCGTAGTTGGTCAGGTCGGTCTCGTCGCGGCTGCCCACGTCGATGGCGATCACCACCTTGGCCCCCATGGACCTGGCCACGTCAGCTGGGGACAGGAGGTGTCAGAGGCCCCTGTGTCACCTCCCTGCTGCCCCAGGTGCAGATACAGATCTGCACGGCGCAGGTGTGGCACCTGAGGTCGCACCCGCCGCGAGCAGCAGGACAGAAGTGCCCGTGGGTGCCCATCCCTGCAGGGATCCAAAAGGTGCATGTGGCACCTGGGGACATGGCTTAGTGCTGGGGAGTGGCTGGCCTCAGCCTTAGAGGATCTTCAGCCTAAACAACTCTGTGATTCCACATGAACTCTGCAGCAGCTCTGCCCAGACCATTCCTGCTCAGGGAGGCTCTGTGGGGAGGGAGGGATCCCAAATCCTGCACCAACCAGGCCCTGAGTGACCCCAGGGTGAGTCCCCGCTGCTGCACTGCTGGGGGACATCACTGACAGGGGATGTTTTGCCCCAGATCAGTGGGATGACCTGACCCTCCCTGAGGTCACCAGGCAGCAGGGGACAGGGCACACAGCACCAGGGCAGTGACACCACGTTGGGTACAATGGAATAGAGCACATCAAACCCACATTAATTCCAAAAAAAAACCCTGGGGGACCTGCAGAGAGAACAAGTGGCAGTGCCTTAGAGAGAGCAGTGCCAACGCTGCAGGGAGAAGGTGACAATGGGAGGAGCAGGACAGGGACCTGCCAGCGAGGAGAGGCTGGATGGCAGCCTGAGAACAGCTCTGGGATCCAAGAGAAGGATTCACATCTGAAAGTGGGAAGAGAAATGAGGCAACACTTCCCACTTCAAGGTCAGTAAAAGGACGAGCTGCAGTCTTTGGATACGGGTGAGGATTTAGGGAAGCGCCAGGGGAGGGAAGAGAAGGACATGAACCTCACAGAATGGATTTCTATTTCTTTCACACCCCCAGAGTCCAAGATAGTTGCAGTTTCCAGAATAGTTTTGCGTAGGAAAACCACAGCTCCTGAAGAGCCAATTTAGAGGCTTAATTTAGACACTTATTTAGATCAGATCTGTTCTGTGACTTGGATTTATATTCCTGGGCTTGTTCAGTCTATTGTTTCCCACCCAGTGTCACCTGTGCCTGCTCTTTGCCCTCTCCAGCTGTGGAGATGCAAGAGTTGCTTTGGTTTGCAAGTCACAATTCTGGCTTACAATCACAGAGAATGGAGATGCTGATTTGGGGGATCTGTTTTGTGCATTTCAGTTCCTGGGTTTTAGGTAAATACAGCCCTGATGGAAAAATAAAGTCAGGGTGTGACAGGAAGATGTAAATGGCTCAGGTTGCTCAGGTGGGAGTCTCTGCCTGAGGTTCCTCCCTCTTTACCTGAGTCACAAACTGCAGTGACCCTGCAGGGCTCTGCTGCCTCAGCCACCCCTGAGCCACCCACCCTTGTGACTGCAGTGAAACCTGACACAAAACACATCCCAAACACGGCCAGTTCACACCCCTGGACCCTGCTGGGGGGTTCAGACCTCATCCCACACCCCACATCCCTCCTTCCATGGCCCCATGATTCCCCCACTGCCACATGCTCCAGGCGACACCAGCCTGAGCAGCAGATGCTGTTGCTCTCTCAGAATTATTTCTTAATTAACTGATTGAAGAGAAACTCCAAGGTAGATTGTGTGCCTGTGGTTTGATTCCTCCTCTCTCCCTTCAGCAAGCACTAAATTAGACTTAGCTGAATAGAAGATACATACTTAGCTGAACAGAACTTAGGGAGTTGTATGTTCAGAATTTGGCTATCAGGAAATACTTCATTAAAAAAAAAGTGTTAATAAAGTCAAGATAAAGGGAACACCCAGAAAACTGAGAGCAAGGACTCCAGGTAACCAGCATGAGGTTAAAGGTGTCTGTGAGATTTCTCTTTGTTTTGGGGATAAACAAGAGCCCCAAGGCTTGCAGGCTGTTTGATGGGCAGGTCTGGGAATTTCTGCCCCCACGGGCTGTGCTCCTACCTGGCAGGTTGTTGATGTAGCCCCCATCCATGAGGAGATGGCCATCCTTGGGGTCACACAGGGGTGGCATGTACCCTGAGAGGGACATGCTGGCCCGGACGTACCTCCACAGGGAGCCTGCAGGGAGGGCAGCAGCATTAATTAATCAGCCAGCATTAATTACTGCCACGCAGGGGGGAGGCTGCTGCACTCATTAAGATAATCAAGAGATAGAGACTTTCCTCAGAGCACTGTGAGGAAGTTATTAAAACAGTTTATTATTTTCTGTATCATACTACTGGCCAGGAAAAAACACAGACTATGCAGACACCAGGCAAAGCCCCAGAATCCACAGTTTTAAGCCCATTCCTCAGATTTACTGCCTCCTGTGGGATCTCAGCATATTCCTACTGCAGGGAGCACCAGGGTTTGTGGAGCTGGGGCTGAGGGGGAAGGAAAAGGTGCAGCTACAGTCACTGTGTTCTACAGAGATCCACAAACCTTTTAGCAGGACCTGAACCTGAAAAATACAAGCTATAGTACCCCCAAAAATTCTGTTTTCCCTCCTCTGCAACAAGCAAACGTTTTGTCTTGTGAAACCACTGCAAATGCCTCCTGGGGATCATTATCTCCTCTTGGGCCATTTCTGTTGGTGCTGTAAGGAACAGTAATAATCCTTTAAGCTGCTAGAAACAAAGTTTAGTCAAGTAGAAATTGATTGGCCGTGTTTCCTATAAAACATTCTGCTTTAAGGCTCTTATACACTGATTTTTCTCTTAACATTTGCATCAACCAAATTGGGAAGACACTGCATTTCCACAGGCCAAGAGGCTTGTCTGAGAAGTGAATCTTTAAAATACCAAGATAAGTGAGCCTTGCAGTGCTAAATCACTGCTCAGTAATTAACTGCTTGGTGCTTCCAACAGCAACTCTTCCCAGCAAATTCCCTGGGCATTGATTTTCTTTTGGTGTTTTCTTTTTAAAACAGATAACAGCTCTGTTTCTAATTCCAACCCCAGCACTCCTGCTGTTAGCACAGGTTAATGCTGGCACATTTGGGGGTTATTATTAATAGTTTTAGTGGAATTTCCACCCAAGGAAACTGCTGACGTGTGTTACACCTCACAGACCAAACCAAGATGGGAAATGGCAGCAGCTGGGAACTTAATTTATCTCCATTCAGTGGAGACAAGCGTAACCACTCTCCAGCTGATTCCTTTCCTTCCATTAAACTTCCACGGGGACAAGCAGCTGGCTGGAGTGAGTTTCCTGACCTCAACTGGCTTAACCTGCTGTGGAATGGGAATACAAAACCTCTGAGAAGGGTTAATCCTTTTTCTGCTTGTTTTAGCTGCCCTGATCAAAGCCCAGAGTCCTTCAGCAGCTCCATAACCCCCCTGGCATGGCAGGAATGGGCAGTGTGACCTGTGCCAGCCCCAGGGACAAACATCAGATGTGGCAGCAAAGGCTGCAGCTCCCCCCAGGAATATCTGGGGCACCTGGAGGTCTCCTCTGCAGGCTGAGTCACTGACTGACAAAAGGCAAAGGCAGGGACACATCCCAGGCACCTCAGATCCTCCTCCCCTCTTCACTCAGTGACAAACAGAAAGGACTGACCACAAATGAGAGCCCAACTCAGCCCCTGCTTCAGGCAGAGCCTGTTCTGGGGGAAGACAGCTTCATTTAGGGGAATTGGAATTGTCAAAGGCTTTGGTTGCTTTAAGTCTGATTTATGGCTAAAATACCTGCACTTGATTTTAAGGATGCTTTAAGTACACAGAAAGGTGCCAATGGAGCCATTTTCTCCCCAAACAGTGAATGCAGCATCTCATTTAATTCCCTGCCAGCAGCCCTGTCCCTTGCCACCTGTGTACAGCCACAGCTTGGTGCTCAGCAGGTAACACAGAAGGGAGAAGCAAGAGGAAAGACAAATTTCAAAGGTGAGACAAGCTCCAGGAAGAAGGGGTGACCCTGAAGCCTCCCATGATGATTGAAGGCCTGGAGAGGCCATGGCCACACTCACCATCCCTGTGCACCCTCATGGCCGAGGCAGTGATGTCAGTGGTGATGGTGAAGTAAGGAATCCACAGATCCTGCAACAGAAGAGTCCCAAATTCACTAAATCTGTCACCTTGCACTTGACCACGCCCTGTGCCTGACACACAGCAGAGCAACAACCTCTGGACCTTACCAGACAGAGCTACAGACACACACCTGCATGGATGAAGGAAACCCCTCAGTCCTGTGTTTAAATTCATAAATTTGTCTCTCATGTAAACAATTCATTCAGAACCAAGGCAGACAAAAATCCTCCTGTCCTTTCTGAAGTAGCAAGAGCCCCTTGTTCCAGCAGAGTGTGCAGAGGCAGCACAGAGAGCTCCTCACACAAACCAGAGCCACCTTCTGCAGGGGGTTTTTGTTTTGATTTCAGGTGAAGGGTGGGGGTCTGATGGTCACTCCCATCCCAAGGGATCCTGAGGCTGTTTAGTACTGGAGGACATGAAGCACATGATCATCCATGGCCTCCTGACTGAGCAATGGCCAATCTGTACCTCCTGGTGATGGAGCCAGGGGTCATCACTTCAGCAGGAAATGCAGACCCAACATTTTCTGGAATCACAGAGGACAACACCGAACTCTGGAGCACTGGCTACAGGAACAAAGGACCCTGCAAGGTACATCTCCAAGAAAGTTCTAGAGGTTGCCTGAGATCCTGCAGGGTAACACAACAGTGGGGAGTGTGGAACAGAAGGAGGGTGAGACACAAAAAGAATGGCTGAGCCAAGAGCTTTGGGAGTTTATTCAATGGGGCCAGCCCTGCTCCTGGCAGGGGAAGGTCTCCCTCTGGTTTCAGCTGTGTCTCACCTCCCACCTGCTGGAAAAAGCAAAGGGGAAGGTGACCTCCCAAGTGTGTAGGGCTCTGTTGGAGAGAGGACAGTTTTGGAAAGTTTCCATGGTGCCTGGTGAAATGGTAGCTGCCAAGGGGAAGCAGGAGGACTTGTCTGAGTAAACTGAGCTTGTGTCCTGTTCCCAGGAACAGCTGATGCTGCTCTGTCAATCAGAAAACTTGAATCAAGGCACCTGCCCTCCCAGGCAGCCTTTGTTCACTGGGCATGGTGTCTGGCCTTCTCCAGCACAGCTTTATGGGCCTTAAACACAAACCAAACACAGGTTTGGACTCCAGGACCACTGGAGGTGGAAGCTCTCCCTCACTGGCCAGGCTGCAGCTCCTGGTGGGATTTCTGTGCTGTTCAGCCTGAAATTCTGCACTGCCAAGCAGCAGGGGTTTTTCTGCCTGAGTTTAATCTCTTTAGCAGCTCTGCAAAGCTGGTGGGACTGGGGAGGGCTCACAGGCACTGCACCAGGATCACAACCCCAGTGTAAATGCCAGAGCAAAGTGGATGAATAAAGTGTGATTACAAGAGAATTAAGGTGCCTCTCCAAGCTGAAGATATTCTGGGGATTGCACTTCTCAGTGCATCAAGCACATATTAAGCAGAAATAGAGGAATGGGAGAAGAAGCCTCTCTGACACCTCCTTTCATGTTCCTGCAAGCACCTGCACAAAGCAAACTAACCCAAGGCCTCCCACGCAGCAATAAAGCCTCGCTGCTCAGGGATTGTTTCACTGATTTTGGAACAGAGCATCATTCAAGTCTGAAACAGGACTTAATGAAAGTCTTGTCTGATTCCTCACACCTGAGCCCCCAGCTGAGATGATTTACAAGGGCATTTTGGCATGGGGATAAGAATTGGGAGAATTCTTATCCCCATGCCAAAATGAAGAATAAAAATTCCAGAGGCTGAAGTTCTCACTGAAGGATGGGTAATTCAAGAGGAAAATAGCTCTATTTCTTGAGAAATTTCCTCCAAGCACCCTGGCCTGGGTTTGTGTGTCCAAGAGCCCCATCCTGGTTTTGGGTGTGCCCTGTGAGGGTCTCACATGGATGACCCCAGCTTGGGGAGTGCCTGTGGCTGGAAGCAGTGATGGAGTTTTTGTCACCAGGGCCCCCACACGAGCAGCACTGCTGGGAATCAGGAGACACCCACATTACAAGGGTTGGCAGAGAGCAAATTTCAGAGAAAATGGAAACCTCCCTTCCAAGTGTCAGAAATAACAGCTCAACGTCAGCACTCCTGCCTCCCCGTGGGGGAGAGGGGTGAGGGCTCTGTGGGAAGCACAGGGGTGTCACCTCACAGCCACAGCAGCAAAGAGGAGGATCTGGCCCAGAACTACTAAATTTTAAACTTTTCTAGAGCCACGAGGGTCAGCCCCTTGGTAGGAAGCTCCCAGGTTTTCCTGGGATCACTGCAGATCCTCCCAGGAAGGAGCAGCTGTGGCCAAGCACCCAAACACAACCTCTGTTTGTAAGGCTGTAATTCATTTTTACTGATAGGAATTTCCAGGTAGAAGTCATTGCTACCCAGCCAACCCCACCCCAGCTAGGGAGAAAAGATGGATGCTTGTAGTTTGGATCCTCTACATTCATTGAGAAAATACTTTTTCAAGGCTCCTGGCTCAGCTCCTGTTCCTTTCTCAGTCTCCCTTTATCCTGGGGCAGCTCCCAGTGCCAGCACTGGTTACTCCACATGGAGAGTGGGAATTGCAGTGAAGGAGAAACTCCCCCTTTCCTGCTGAGCTACACAACATTTTTCCTTATTTATCTGAGGGAATTCTTCCCACAAGAGGAAACCCTGGCCATGGACTGAGGGGCTGTGCTGGTCAGCACACGTGCACAGAGATGATGCTGCTGGATGCCTCAGGACTGGATTTCTCTCACACAAAACTTTCCTGTGGCTGCAAGAAAAGAGCAGAATATGCAACTACAGCTGTTGAAATTCCTAAGGAAGGAATCTGCTGCATCTTAAAAAGGAAGTACAATGAATTGACTGCTGGAATCCAAAGCAGGGATAGATAAAAATGGCCTCAAGTTGCACCAGGGGAGGTTTAGGTTGGATAGCAGGAAAAATTTCATCATGGAAAGGGTGGTCAGGCATTGGACAGCTGTCCAGGGCAGTGGTGGGGTCACCATCCCTGGAAGATGTCAAAAGCCATGTGGATGTGGCACTTGGGGACAGGGGTCAGGGCTGACCTTGTCAGTGCTGGGGGAATTGTTGGACTCAGGGATCTGAGGCCTTTGGCAACCTTGATGATTCCAGGATTCTCTAAAACCTGCTTGTCTCCAGCACCATCTCCTCTGCACAGCAAACTGCTATTTTAAGCCACATGATGATTAATCACTTACTTTCATATTTGCATTTAGGTAGGGAATGTTTTGGATTATTTTTACCAAATATATTTAAAGTATATACAGTGTTAATTTGCTACATGATCTTTCATCACAAGGATGCAAACACAGGAATAATTTGGTTAAAATTGCAAATCAGGTGAAATTCCAAGCTACCCAAACACTCTCTCAGCAGGGTAATGTAGGAAGACAAACACTGATAATGTGCTTTACAATCTGCTGCTGCTGAGGGAAAGGGGAGAGGTGCATTCCAAAGGTGGCTCTTGGCTCAGGTGGACCCCACAACACCCAGCAACTACAAAAAGGTGCAAACCAGGACACAAAGGACTCTGCCATTGTCACAGCTTTCAGCAGGCTGCTGAGAAAAACTCACTCCAGCTTCAAAACTAAAATTCAAAAAAGCCAAAGCCATCACAACCCAATTCAAGCCCTTCTCTGGTGTGCCCTGAAGGTCTCTGAGACCTGATTTGCAGGAAAATAATGATGAAGCAGTCTCAGCTGTTCTCTTCAGTGTCACAATTTTCACTTCTTCTCTCAGACAATGAGATCCCATTGTCAAACTGAAATAGCTACAAATAATCTACAGTTTGTGTTTTCTAAATCCACCAAAAAGAACAGGCTCCTTCTTGCCACCATGGACCATCACATTCACACTTTCACCACGTTTTCAGTCACCCAACAGCTCCAAATTTCCATATTAGCATTAAAAAAAAGCTATTTCTGCTCCAACAGAACACAGAGACATAATTTCCTGTCCATAAGGTGAATAAACAACCTACCTCTATCTGCTTATCTTTGAAGATGTTGTTGATGCTGTTGTTAAAAGCTGCTCCAGAAAACATAGAGGTTATTGGGTATGTCAAGTCTAGAATAGTCTTAAACACTGAGTTCATAACCTAAAAAGGGAAAAGAAAAGGCATTTCAAAGGTCAGAGTGCATAGGAATGTGTGCATTGAGGCTGCAATTCCAGAGACATCAAATTCCAGAGTTCAGAGCCCACATGCTGGAAGCATCACAAGTGCAGAAAGTGTTGAGGGGACAGAAATCCAACTACAAAATCTACAAGCAGGAGCTCCCTGTGTGGTAAATTTACATTTAGTAAACCCCAAAGCAGAGCAAGGCCTGCAGTAAAGCTCTGCCAGAAGGAGCCTTGCTCCCCTGTGCCCCAAACCAGCCCCAGAGCAGCGTGCCCAGCACAGCCCTCAGCCTGGGCACGAGGCCACAGACGCTGCAGCTCCAGCCTTTACATTTTCTCTAGTAAAAAAGATGTTCTGAGTTGTCTTCCTCTCCATTATCCTTCCCACAGCACCTGTCTGGTTCAGTGGTGTGGGAAGGAACCCAAAAATCCATGGCAGGAATTGCTTCATCCATCTCTTCTCATTTGGGGATCACACACAATTGTTCTCCCAGACCTAAAGCTTTTCTCTGCCTCAGTGGAGGCATTTAGAAAATCATGTCTGGGATTCTCTGGGGCTCCAACAAGGTTCAGTCAAACACATGTCATAGAGCTTTAAACACTTTCTGTGGAGCAGGGTCCATGATTTGTCATTCCCAAAGTCGCTTACTGGGATGTGTTATGGACCCAGCATTTAACTGCTGCAAACTCAACAGGGGAAATCCAACCACATCAGGTTCCTGAAAACTGCAGGTCTCTGAACATCAACCCTTCTAACACACAAATCCTGGAATTAAGCTTTCACAGATTCCTTTTTTCTCCATTGCAACAGCATTATTACACCTATGTACTGACCTACAAGAGAAAATGATGAAAATCCCTAAACTTTATGGCATTATGGCCATGGTATTTGCCCACAACTAGGGCATTGCTGTCAAATCCTAATAAATCTTAACAAAATTCAATGTTTAATATATTACATCATAGTCAAAATGTAGAAGAAGACCACAAAACCCAATTAATTCCTTTCAAATTAAATAGAATTTCACTGGATGAAATATTTCCATGAGATGAAATATTTTCTCTCTCTACATGTTCTCTGTAATTTAACAGCTTCTCAGAGATCAGGGCATCCTTCCCAGGCAGACACATGGAACAGCCTCAAACCTGCCAGCTGTTAGAGCAGCTGTGCACAGCATCTGGCCTTGGCTTTACTCTGCAGTGATTCAGAGCAGCAGGATCAGCCTACATTGTTATGTCCAGCTGCTTTCAAATTTCTGTCAGGGATCTGCCCAGAGAAAACCAGTGCAAGGATAAAAGAAAGATCACTAAGAACAAGGATGGGAACAGGAAGTGTGGGAGAATGTAAAAGGCTGAGCACAAACCCCAGGATGAAGCTTCATTCACATCTTCACTCTGGGTTTGATGTGCTGAGGACAGTGTGCCAACCTAACTATAGACTGCTACCCACAGCTTCAGAGGGAGATGGAATTAGTGCTGCACCTAAAATAGGGATCAGGTCTCTTCAGAATGATTAAATCAGGGGAAGAGGCATCTACAAAGAGCCCTTTATTTAATAGTGAAGAAAAACCTCTCCCACTCAGCAGCAGCCATTGGGCTTCCCTTGTTGCAAATTATATTTATGGTGCTGAGCCTCCACATTTCTCCTGATCCTGACAGTGATCTTGTCCATGGACAAAATATTTCTTAATATTCTCATTTCTCAAAGCTGGAAGATGCCCTTTAGCTGAAGCTGATGGCCAACAGCCTCCAGAGCCTTCCAGGAATAGCTGCAACCACCTCCTGTTCCCCAGATAAATTCAGTTAAAGATCACCCTCTGGGGAGGCAGACAGAGCCTTCTGCCTCCTGCTCCACGTCCTACCAGGAGCTCTGGGATCAGCTCCAGCAGCTCCAAGAGTTTCATCCCCTGACACCACCAGGATGGGAGGCCCAGCCCTGAGCCAGCTCTGCCAGTTCTCTCAGGGCTTGCAGGTCATGGAATCGTGGAATTTTTTGGGTAGGAAGGACCTTAAATCTCATCTCATTCCACCCCTGCCATGGCAGGAACACCTTTCACTGTCCCAGGCTGCTCCCAGCCCCGTCCAACCTGGACTGGGACAATTCCAGGGATCCAGGGGCAGCCCCAGCTGCTCTGGGCACCCTGTGCCAGGGCCTGCCCACCCTGCCAGGGAGGAATTTCTTCCCAATTCCTCATTAACTTCTCATGAACTTCCAGTACTACAGCTCTGATACAAGATGAGCTTTCTTTTTAAAAAGACCTTCAAATCCTAAAATCATTTTTAAGTGACCCTAGGGTATAGAAAAGTTCAGCAAGGAAGGGAGAAGGTTCTGCTCACAGAAGAGCAAAGGCACATGATGATGGACAAGAGGAATTGTCATCTCTGGCTCTTTTGTTCTTTGATGCAGCATTGTGGCAAACTGGTGTGAAAAGCCAGTATAATCCCAGGATTTTCCAATGTTCCTGACTATAAAAAACCCCCAAGGTTATAGGAAAACTTATGAAGCAACAGAAATTTCAAACAGATCCAGTATTTTTAAACTACTCAAAAGATCACGTAGTACCTTCTCAGGATTCACCTGAAGTTTCAATAAAACAAGGAAAGGAATTCCCACAGAAAAAAAAATAAAATTCAATACAATAAAAACATAAATCAGGGCTGGATGAGAATTGGCATGACAGGAAAAAACCAAGGACTGATTTCTGGCCAGATCTGCCCATTAAAGCACAGGATCTCCCAATGCACAAATGGAGCAGGGTCAGAGGCAGAACCTCCTGACTCCCTGGGCAGAACCCCCACATTTATTTGAGCTGTCAGTGCCAGCCAGACAGTGACAGGCAGCAAATGATGGCAGTGTCCCACCCAGCCAGCCTCCATCCCCAATAGGAGCAGTGTTTTAGCCCCACACACATCTGTAACTGTATTCCTTTCTAAGAATATTCCATCTTTGTGAAATATTTCTACCTTGAGATATTAATCCTCCAATTAAATAAAACAGCTGTCTGCAAACACTAAAGCTTTGGCTTGTTCACTTTGCTGGTAAAACAGAGGTGCAGAAGACACAGAGACAATACACAGTAACTAATCTGACTGGGAATTTTTATATTTCCCCCTGTATTTTGACAAGAGTAATTTATTTCTTCACTGCTTCATTAGGTGCAGAAAACACATCCCATTAAAATATCCCTTCTCCCAGCATCAAGTGTAGAGCTAGAGAGATGCCAATTGCTAAAAATACCAAAAAGAGAAATAGATGCAGGACAAACAGCATTCAGCCTGATGGATTAAACAGAAGATAAGAAAAGCTCAGAGTTAACTAATCCATGCCAATGAAGACATTTCCCACGTGGGCCAGGCTGCTCTCAGCAATAACCTTCCCCAGCACAGGCTCAGAGCTGCAGAGGAGCAGGAGCAGCAGGTCCTGGAGCAGGGAATGCTCCATCCAGCCCTTCTGCCTGGCTGCTCCTGGGGCATCTCCTGCACAGCCACCCCCAGGGCTGCTCTGGGGACAGCAGGAAAGGTCCCATTTGGGAATTTGGGGCTTATCTGGGGGATATTTCAGCTCTCTCACCCTCAGTCCCTTCAAGTGGATCTTCCAAGAATTCCCTAAAGACCTCCTGGCTGTTTCCCACACACTGGGGCTCCTTTCCCCCCTCCCTGCTCAGCATTAACACCATACAAGAGTCAACACCTCAGAACAGCCACTGATAAAAATTTTCTAATGCACCAAACTCTGCACATTGTGATCTTGGAGAGGGGATTTCATGGCTCTCTTCAGTTTGCAGCCATTCTGCTGGACACTGCTGGTACCACTGGGAAGGGCAGGCTTTGCTTTTGTCCTCCTCAAACCCTTAGACAATTTCTGGGCTGGACATGGACCTGTAAGAACACTCATGGAAGTCCTCATGAAAATCTGTTCTTCATTACTAAGATGAAATGTTTGCTCTAACAGAGGTCAATCTCTTCTCCCACTACTTATTTGCAGCTTTCAAGGCAGCAACACCTGAAACAGCCCCAGGCCAAAAACTGCCTTTTACCTTGTGAAATGTTCTCTGAACTTTTGCATTTTTAATGCCTTCATTAAATGCCTTCATTTAATCTCTAAGTATTCCTGATAAAGTGACTGTGATTCCAGCTCTGGCAAGCTCCAGAGTGGGAACAGGGTCCTGAGAAACCTGCCCTGCACAGGGCACACCTGACAAACAGGAGGAGAATCCTCTGGACAAATGCACAGAAGGAAATTCCATGGCTGTAGCTTAGCCAAGAGCTGGGAGAGAGGGCAGAGAGCCCCGGAGTGCTGGGGGCTGGGAAAGCTGGGAGGTATCAGCAGCCACTCAGATGCTGCCCTGGAGGCACAAGGTGGGAGAGAGAGCAAGGTTAAGGGATTGTCTGACACAATTCAGTGCATTTGGCTTTATGTCTTTAATCTTGAACCTCCCCCAGGTTTGTGATTCCAGCAAACTGCTCTGGATCATAAACAGTTTATGTTTTGGGTGCTTCCCAAGCCAGCCAGGCACAGGCAGTTCTTAAATAAAAAGCATAAAATCCATATTCTTCTGGCAAGCAGTGATGGGGAGGTGAATCAGTCCCACAGCACTCTGCCCACAGGACAGCACAAACATCCCAGGGCCTCAATGTGCATTTCAGTCCCTCACACAATCCATCTTCCCAGAGACAGTTTTTGTTGCAAAGCCATGGCAGATTAGAGGATCCTTGGGAGACATAAACAGTGCCCACATGCCAAGGACAGGGTCCTGTTTCCCCCTGAAACCCAAGACCTAAGACTCTTAATCTCATTTATAAAATTCCCTATGTCATTTCATTTTCAGTAAGAAAATCTACAGGAAAATGTGGGGTTAATGTGAAGAATACAAACTTGCAACCAGTAAAGAACCTCACCTTCAGTCAGGCTGAACCAATGGCACCTAGCACAGTTTTCATCCAACATCTGATCAATAAATAAAACCAAGGCCAGGCTGGATGGGGCTTGGAGCACCCTGGGATAGTGAAAAGTGCCCCTGCCCATGGCAGAGGTGGAATGGGGATGATCTCTAAGGTCCCTTCCAACCCAAACCAATCTTTGATTCCATGATAAATAAACTCACCCAATGAAGTCACTATTTAAAACAACCTTCCCAAAACTTGGGTTAACTTTGAAAATAAGTTGTTGTTTGTACTAAATATTGATAGTTAGGACCTTCTCCTGACCCAGAGTCCCAGTGCTGTGGAGTGCACAGGCAGGACCAGGAGTGACACATTTGGGAGTTATTTAGAGAAGGATTACCTCTGTCACTCAGTTCCACTGACACATGACAGCATGTGAGAAAGAGAGAGAATTACACAAAACAGAAACACATTTGTTGAGAGCTGGAAAGGAAACAGGCCCCAGCACATAAAAGAGAAGATAAAACAAAGATAACCACAGGTGAGCACACTGAGACAACATCTCTGTGCCTTGACAGTGTGACCAGGATTGGTGCAGAGCTAAGCCAGGCCGCTGCCTCCTGACTGCTTGGACATGGAGCAGCTTTTCCAGGTGACCCATCACTGCCAGGCAGGGCTTACTCTGTGGCACACACACTGAATTTCAGGAGGCTGCACCTTCCTGGGGTGCTGCGTGTGCCCTGCTGTGCCTGGGCCTTGCTCCACTGGAGGAGGGAAGCACAGCATTCCCCGGGGAGGGAATTCAGCATCCCCAGTGGAGGGAATTCAGCATTCCCAGTGGAGGGAACATTCCTAATGGAGGGAATTCAGCACTCCCAGGGGAGGGAACATTCCCAGTGCAGGGAATTCATCGTTCCCATGGGAGGGAATTCAGCATTCCCAGGGGAGGGAATTCAGCACTCTCATGGGAGGGAACATTCCCAGTGGAGGGAATTCAGCATTCCCAGTGGAGGGAACATTCCTAGTGGAGGGAATTCAGCACTCCCATGGGAGGGAATGTTCCCATGGGAGGGAATTCACATTCCAAGTGGAGGGAATTCAGCATTGCCAAGGGACGGAATTCAGCACTCCCAGTGGAGGGAACATTTCCAGTGGAGGAAATTCAGCACTCCCAGAGGAGGGAACATTCCCAGTGCAGGGAATACAGCATTCCCATGGGAGGGAGCATTTCCAGTGGAGGCAATTCAGCATTCCCAGTGGAAGGAACATTCCTAGTGGAGGGAATTCAGCACTCCCATGGGAGGGAACATTCCCAGTGCAGGGAATTCAGCATTCTCATGGGAGGGAGCATTTCCAGTGGAGGCAATTCAGCATTCCCAGTGGAAGGAACATTCCTAGTGCAGGGAATTCAGCACTCCCAGGGGAGGGAACATTCCCAGTGCAGGGAATTCATCGTTCCCATGGGAGGGAATTCAGCATTCCCAGTGGAGGGATTTCAGTGTTCCCATGGGAGGAAACATTCCCAGTGGATGGAACATTCCCAGGGGAGGGAATTCACATTCCCAGTGCAGGAATTCCCAGTGGCAGTGCTTACCATGGCCCACTGGCGAGCTTTGATCCTCATCTGGTTGTAGCTGCGCTCCTCGGCGTACAGGGCGCTCATGAAGGCGCCGATGGACGTGCCCCCGATCATGTCCACGGGAATGCCAGCCTCGATCAGCGCCCGGATCACGCCCACCTGGGAGCAGCCCCTGTGCCAGGGAGGGAGGGAGGGAAGGGAGAGAAGAGCCACTGTCAGCCAGGCAGTCATTGAGGGAGTGCAAAGGCTGGGGATGAATGGTGCCTTCTAAGGAAGCCGAGCCCGCGCCAGCTGAGCTGCCAATCTCTTGCTGAACAAGCCCCGGTGCCAGGAACAAACATTATGAATGCAGGAATCCTCCCAGAGACTCCCAGAGGATCTGAGGGAACACGACCACGCAGCCTGGATCACTGGGAAAGGCAGGGAGATGACAGCAGCCAAGAGCTGAGCTGGTGGATGGGCGAGGGAACGTCAGCGTGGACTTGAGGGAGCAGAGTCTACTGGGGTCCCCCCAAAGCACCCAGGAAAGGCTGGAGTTCAGAGCCCTTCCCTCCAGTTTCTTTCCTGGTGGTTCTCCACAGAAACTGAGCCAGCCTGGGGTATTGGGAAGGGGCACCACATGGATTAATAATGAAATTTGAAGGTGGAAACAAAAGCAAGCAGAGACAAACAGTGATGAGAGGGCAGAGGTTGGGTCTGCACACAAGCCCAGGAGAGGGACAGATGAGGAGGCAACTTTTGAGGATAACACAAATTCCTTCAGGAGAGTAAACTTATTCCTTGATTTCAAGTGCAGAAGGAATTCTGAGCAACAATGGAGACAGGTGATAAACAACAGATGATCCTCAGTGCTGATGGGACAAGAGGAAAACAGAAGCAGCAACGCCCCTGCAGCAACCAGCTCTTATCCAGCTCTGCTCACATGGATTTGGGAATCCCTGGGGATATTCCCTGAAAAATATTAACCTACTGTGCAGTGCAAGGTCAAGTGGCAAATCAAAGAAGCCAGAATAAAACAGAAAACATAAGAGCACACATCCAGGATGGGCCAGCATTTGGAAAACCATGAGCAAGCTCAGACTTCTCACCCAAAAAAAGAGCAGAACTAAAAAATGACAGAGAGAAGCACAAAAGGTGACCAGGAATATAGGATGGACTTCACAGGAGGAGAAAGTAAACTGGAATCACTGACTGGGGAAGATCCTGACTGATGGGAAACATGCAGGGTCAGCAATGATATCACCATGCAGAGATTTTAATGGAAAGGAAAGAATTTGCAGACAGGTGTACATAGAGCACAAACTGGGGAAGCCACAGTTACCACATGCTGGAGAGGTCAAATCACAAATGGATTTAAATGTGGAAAGGATGAATCAAAGGTACCAGGCTGTCAGTGGCTACTAAACATGACAAATGGGAGGTGCAAGCTGGTGTTCAGGAGGCTCAGGAGCTGCTAATTGCTGCTCCCCACCATCAGAAATGAGAGAGCAGAGGTGGAACCTTTGATCTGATCCTATGAACATTTGATCACATCTGATCTTTTATCCCCTAGTGGGAGAGGGAGCCCTGCCTATCCCACAGAACCACAGAGCCCTGCACTGGAAGCAAATTGTCCTTCCAAGCAGCCCAAAGCTACAGCCTCTGCTTTCCAATGCTCTGTCCAGTGAATAAGAAGCATTTTTGATTAGTTCATCCCACCTGGATGGATGCTTTGCACTCTAGGCCATAAAGCAGTAAAAAGCACTTCCTTTTCCCATTTCCATCCCATTTTCTGTCCCCCACAGTTTGCTCTATTTCCATCCTCCTTCCCCTTGCTGTTTACATCCTATAAATACTTGCTAACAGCTGCCAAGTCCACCGTAGGTGTCACTTGGCCAAGCTATGCTGAGCACATTCTTTCCATCCAAATAAATCCCCTCCAGCTGCTGAAATGCTTTGGGACAGGTTTGTGGTTATCCTGGGTGTAAATGACTTCAATGACAGATCTGTGCTGCTGCAATCCAAGAGCAGAAAATGGCTCATTTTGCTTTCCTTTCCAAATTCCCCTTCTCCTCTTCTCCTACTGCTTCTTCCCACCAGATGCCCTGAGTTAAAGGAATTCTCCTTTTTCCCTGCCCATTGTTTTTAGGTTTTTAGAGTGCAGCTATTTTGGAACTCTGCTGCTCGTGCCTGGCCCTTGCCACTGTCTCAGCCCTGATACTCCACAAGGAGCAGACCTTTCCCTGCACCTCCTGCTCTCTGGAGACAGCCCACATCAGGTGCCTTTCCTAGGGCACCTTAAAGTACCTTAAACTATTTCCTCCTTGGAGGACAATTTTAAACAGGCCATGAGTAGCTCCAGACTGGATTCTCTCTCTTTAACTGTTTTTCCCAATTCAGACATCCATAAATACAAAGGATTTGATGTGAGCACTCTGGATTTGTTCCCATTTTGCTGCATGATGCCTTTGCATGAATAACAAAAGATCATCATTACTTTTATTGGCAAGTCATCCCCTCCTGGTGCATCCACAGAGTCCCTGCCAATACCCCACTAATGTGAGGCCACAGATCTCCAACAGATTCACTGATCCCAAAGCAAGATGGGAATCAAAGTCCTTTTCTTGCTTCTAAAAGAACCTCCATAAGCTGCCTGATTAAATCATGTTTCATTTATACACAACCACAAAGCTGATTCTTCCAGCTCCAACACCCTGAGCAGGAACATTCCTGGAATTTGCAATTAAGTCCTGAAAAAAGACAAATGTGCCTGAGCCCCCCCTTTTCTCCAGGTGGTCCTGACCTCCTGAAAGACAGAAATGGGGATTTTTTTTCCCCCTTCTCCCTACAGCTTTAGGCCATCACTGCCCCAGCAATGTTACTACATGGGACTTCTCAACAACTCCTTGCAGTTGTTGGTTCTGTCCTGGGCACCTCCCAGCTCCCCAAACATGGGCAGGCTGCCAGGGGAAGCGTGTGCCAGCACCCTGCCAGGCACTCATCCCCTCTGCCAGCATCCCTGGGCTCCCACAGAGCTGCACTGGGCAGCTGCAGACTGAAGAGGAAAAGGAATTGAAGCCAGGAGCAAGATCCATGTTCACAGCCAGAGGACCAGTGCAGAAAAAACCCCAGGGATTGTGCACTCCTTGTAATACCAGGCTCAGTTTCACAGGGGACGTGTCCTGGTTTAGGGAAATGTGGAAATACAAGTGTTGGGCAGGAGGAGAACAAAGGGAGATGGGTAACTCCTGCCAGTGCTGTACCTGCACAGCAGTGACAAGGTGGGACTGGGAAACCTCCAGGTGACACAGAGCTGAATGTCACTCACTGCAGAGGAGAGCGCCAGGGGAGTGCTGCCACGCGGGAGGAAGGAGCAGCCCAGAGGGGGATGGACACACAGAATGTCCCTGGAGCTGCACATGCAGCTCCTCTCACCCTAGAGCTGCCTGAAGGAGCAGCTGCATGCAGCACCTCCCCTGCCAGGACTGGCACTGCCCTGGGACAGTGACAAGGGGTCTAGGAACAATGATCTACGAGATGACTTTCAAATAATTTCTATCAGAACCCAAAGATTTGCCCAGGAGGTGCAATCAGGATCTGAACAGAAACTCTTTTCCATTGTACTCCATGCCTAGGACAGGTCTGATTCATTAATGCCCTTTGCAGAGAGAGCTGAGCCAGCATCACCCAGCTCGAGGAGGGGCTGGAAGCCAGAGCCAGGCTCTGTTCCCAGCCCTGCCCCTGCCTCAGCCTGACCTGAGCAATGCAAAGCAGGGGCTGCTCTGGGCATCAGCTGCCCCAGGTGCTGCTGTCTGCACTCACCAGATCATGATCCCCATGCTGAATAAGCCTCCAGAAGCTGTGCTGGCTAAACTCCAACACCATTCCTTGTTTACTACTCATGGCCACAAGGAGGTCACTTGGTCTGGTCAGCTGGACAAGAGGGGAGACCTCACTGCAGTTCCAGGTTCCTTGTGAGGGGAAGAGCAGGGACAGCTCTGATCCCTTCTCTGCATGACCAGGGACAGGAGCCAGGGCACGGCTGGGGCTGGGCCAGGGCAGCTCAGGCTGAGCTCAGGGCAAGGCTCTTCCCCCAGAGGGTGCTGGCACTGCCCAGGCTCCCAGGGAATGGGCACGGCCCCGAGGCTGCCAGAGCTCCAGGAGCCTTTGGGCAGCGCTGCCAGGGATGCCCAGGCTGGGGCTGCTGGGGGGGCTGGGCAGGGACAGGGGCTGGGCTGGGGGATCCTGGTGGGTCCCTCCCAGCTCAGGATATTCTGTGATTCTGGGAAAGAAATGACCACAAAGCAAAGGGAGGACGTTGGAGACCTGCTTCCCTAAATACCTCAGCACAGCACACACTGAGAGCTCAGCCTTTCTGCCAGAAGGTCTTACAGGAAAATTCCTGCTGCTGAAATGAGCCCTTGCTTTCATCCCCTGGGGAAGTGCTGCTGGCATGTGACTGTAATGCATGAAGGCCAGAGCAGAACTGATAAAAGGAAAATTCCCCTGTGGGCTGTGCATGTGCCAGCCCTGCACGTGCTGCCAGAGCTGGGATGAATCTGCCTCAGGAGAAGGCAGCCAGTGCAGCAGGACATCCCAGATCTGAGTGCCAGCAGGAAGGCAGGCTGTCCTCCTGCTCAGGGGCTGAAGGAAACACAATCAACACAAAACCAATATTTTGTGCACCAGTATTTCCCCCACAAGCCACACCAGCAGGATGCTGCCTGTGTTTGAAAGAACACCCTGAGCCTGGGAGCAGCCAGAGGGGAGACTAAGGGGACAGCCAGGCAAGGCTGCAGCTCAACCACCTCCAAAGTCCATGTCAGCTTCAAAAAGGAAGCTGGACTCAAGGAGGAATCCAGCCTGAGCAGCCCCATCTCTCCTCCTAACTGACTCAGCAGGGTGAAGGAGATCTCCCTGAATGCTCTGAAGAAATGCTGTTTCCTTTGGCTAAAGAAGGATTAAGGCCATGGCTGCTGCAGAGCTCTGCTGTGTCTCCCACCAAAGCCTCCCCAGAGTGGGACACAGCTTCCAGCCCTCCTTCCTGATGGAGCTACCTGGCAAAGGAGGCAGAAAAATAGTGAAATTGTCAAGGGGACTTTATTAAGCTCCATTAGAGCCCAACAAACCTGAATTAAGACACCCTCAGAACCTTAAAACTCCTGAAGCAGCAAAGCCATGAAAGCTTTTCCCTGGAAGGGTTGTCCAGGCTTCACAGGCTGCTCAGGGCAGTGGTGGAGTCCCCAGCCCCAGGGGATGGAAAGCCACATGGATGTGGCACTTGGGGACAGGGGTCAGTGCTGGGGGAATGGCTGGACTTGATGATCTTAAAGGTCTTTTCCAACCTTAAACATTTTGTAATTCTATGAATTTGTATTTACTGTGTCCATTTTGGAGATGTGCAAAATGGGGTGCCTTGGGCAACCACTCCCCAGCCCTGCTCTGAGCACTAAACAAACTGAAGGTGCCTGAGCTTCCAAGCCCACAGGAGTGGACAGCACACCCTGAAATCCACCATGTGCAGCACACAGGGAACCCTGGCACTTCAGGGACCCCAAAACAGGCTGGTGACTGAGCCTGCAGCTCTCAGAGCACTACAGAACCATTAACTGAGGGGTGGTGGTGGTTCTAGATCCTTCTTGGAGTCATTGGGTTCCTTGTACTGGGGTGAGTGGAAATTGGATGTTGTTTATGTGAGGAGCTACATGGAGTGGCATCAGGAAAGGTAACATAAGGAAAAGCCTCTTCTTTACACAAACAGCTGCATTTTTTGGTTGTTCTGTGCCTGATCCTGGCATTGAGTGGTTCAGTCACTGTTCAGAAATGGAACAAGTCTGCTACAAGTTGCAACTGGCCTATCTCCAGTTGGCACCTTGGAGCTCTTGCAGCAGCAGCAATATACCCAAACATTGCTTTGAAATCTAATTCCAGTTATATCTTTCCAATAACATTATTTCCCAGCCTTCCTGACCATAAAACTTCCCAGCATCATAAATCAGCCAGAATTATTGCAGTGATTTTCTGCCAGCTCCAAAGGAGCACAGCACCCAGAGCCCTGCATTTCTGCAGTTCTACGTGAGCCCTTACAAGGAACTTTCCAGTCTTGACAACATTAATGAACTGTTAATCAACTAAGAACCATTTCTAAGCTAAACAGAGGGAATAACCCCACATTACTGGGTTCTCATCCTAACATCCAACTATCAGCAGGATCTTTCCCAGCAGCTGCCCTGGAGGAAGCTTTTTCCTTCCACAGCCCACACATATTGATCCAGAGACCTGAATTTTTCTTGTCTTCCCCTCCATTAACAACAACCTCATTCCATCCTCCCACTTAGCTTTGCCCTCAGATTCCCACCAACTCCTCAAGCCAGAGCTCAGGAGCCATTTCCCTTTGGCCTTGCCAGGCTGCAGAGATCACACCCTGTGCCAGGCAGGCACAAATGGCAGAAAAATCATCTCCTACTCATCACAAGCCCAGTGAAATCCCCTTCCTGCAAGAAAATCCAAATACAATGTCCTTTTATAGCCCTGATCTTGTTTCTGCTTTATACACTAACTTTAGAACAAGCTTTAAACAAAGAGATTTGTGCCTGACACAGAAATAAATGAGCAAAATGTGTTCAGTCCTTCCAGGAGATCTCTCAGGGCTACCCAGCCCTGGGGTGTGAGGGGATACAGGAGGAAGGCCCTGGAGGGGAGGAAAAGCACAAAATAGTCAAAGTAAATTATAAAATGCACCAAGGTTTTTGTTTTCTGATCCCAGCTGGCTTGGAGAGGGGCACAGGAGCAGGGAAGTGGCTGAATGACAAACTGCAACCACTTGGGGATGTCACAAAATCCTGTCCCCTGCTCTGAGCCAAGGAACAATTCCATTATCATCTGCAAAGGAAGATAATTTCTTTGGAAAACAAATATATCCTTCTTCCCCACCCCTCTGAGACTTATTTATTAAAGCCTTGCAAGAACCCATTCTGAGCACAACATCTGGAAGCTGCAGAAATAAGACCAAAGCATTCAGGGAATAGAACTGAGAATTTACTTTTTCTTAACAGGAAAGCTCACTGCCCAGGTAGGGCTGGACAGAGATTCCCCAAAATCACATCAATGCAAGAACCAGACTCCTGAAAGCACAGGGAGAGCCTGGAGAGCTTCACAGCTGCTCCATGGGAAGTGAACACAGCCCATGCTTTTACATCTGATAAAAAAAGGTGCAAAACCAGCAACAAGAGCTGACCCACAGCTCCACCACCTCCTTGTTTCATTTCACCTGTTTATCAAGGCACTGCTGTGAATAAATGAGTTTGGTGGGAAAGACTGGAGATCAGGACAGGAGAGTCCAACTAAACCACCTGCAATTAATTTTAGGGGTTTTTTAAGCAATACCTTTGAAGTTGATTACTCCCAAGCTCCTGCTGCTTGGAGAGTTTATAGCAGCTGTTATAACCTTCAACCTCCTGGCAGATGGGAGCAAATGAGCAATTACAGAGGTGCTGCAGATGGGAAAAGGAAAAATCAGATCATTAAGCATTCCATGGGTGCCAGTCCATGTGATTTTGTGGGCACGTGATGGCCCAACTGTTCCACAGCTCTCTGAGCAATTGGCATTCAGGTCTGGGAATCTGGGAGCAGCCACAGGCTGTGCCTTTCCCCCAGCTCACAGAGGCAGAGCTCTGAACCCTGCACAAACACAATTCAACCACGATGAACACACCCAGGATGGTCCCTCCCTGCAGAAATCCCAGCAGAGCCTCTCAGAGCAGTGAGGCTGCAGCTCTCCCCAACCATCTGCAAACACAGAGCCCCAGGGCCCCACAGGAGCTCCAGCCTTGTCCCAGGAGCTTTGCTCTACAACAGCAAATAAACTCACTGATTTATTTTTAGGGGTTGTTTTCTGTTTGCTCAAACAACCTAACTAGGGCTGACCTGGATAAGACTCAAATTAGATACCCAAACATGTATTATCATCATCTTCTCCAAGCAGGAGCCCACCTTCCTTACCTCACTCCTCAGGCCTTTCCAAAGGAGCAGCACAAGTAAAACACCAAGTCAAAGGTGCAGTTTTACCTTTAAGGATAAAGAGTTTTGCTGCTTCTCTGTTATTTTACCTCCTGGATTTCAGATTTTCTGCTGGTTAGAGTGACTTTGAGATATGTACAAGTCCCTTTTCTCAGCTCGGTGCTTGAAGAAGGAGTCAAAGCTCTTCAGTTCTCAGTTTTAAGGTTGTTCATTCTATCTTATCTATAAAATATTTTTTCTTGTCTAGCTGAGGTATGCTCAGCAAGACAGTTTAAGGCACTTTGCTTGCTTTTGGAGTGGTGTTATGTATTTATACTAAAAGCTACCTACACAATGTTTACAATTACTTTTTAATACTTATCACTTATGTTAGACAGTGAGCTTCTACTCTAAACTAATCTAAAAGTGCCAACATCACAGCAGGAGATGGAGGCTAAGAAGGAGAAAGGCTGGACACACCCAGGTTCTTCTATTTTGTTTTTTGAACTTCTATTCTAAAAACTTTAAAATTTACTTTTTCACTTCGTGATAAATTCACTATCATTCTACTTAAATTGTTGAGGCTTGTAATTTTTCATATAAAGGTTGGTAATTGTTTTTTTAAAGGGCTAAATCAAAGGCACAGGGATCTTGGGCTTTGTGTTAAGGTCTCTGAGCTCTTTGGGTAGGGTCTCCCTAGAGCTTTCTAGGGCAGCCAGAGGAATTTTTTGGGTTCTCACACCTGAATATTGCCCTGGAAGCAAATCTAGGTTTTGAAAGATGCTGGGAATCCAGAAGCCTGACTCTGGAATTCAGCTTTCCCTCTGGTTTATCTGCACATGGCAATGGATGCTCCACTCATGCACAGACCCCCAGCACAGAACACTTCTCTGAGTACCTACAGGAGCAATCACAAGCTCTGAAACCCCCCATGCATCAGTCTGAGCTTCAAAAAGGGGATATCACACAGAGAAATTCCACCCCACTGTGCACTGAGGTACAGACATTTATCTCCACACACAAAAGCCATGACACAGGTCACCAAACAGCCTCCCCTCCCAAAAATGCTCCCAGCCAGTCCAGGCTGGCCATGATGGGGAAAGCTGCAAAGGCCACAAGGATTAACCTCAGAGCTGCCACCTTTCTGCCTTCCCAAAGTCAAAAGACAGACTGGCCTGGCGTACAAAGGGATTACTTTGAAGAACAGAACTGAAGGAAAGATATTTCAAGTATTCAGATGTTGCATTGT
Source organism: Molothrus ater (assembly GCF_012460135.2). Taxonomy (NCBI): domain Eukaryota; kingdom Metazoa; phylum Chordata; class Aves; order Passeriformes; family Icteridae; genus Molothrus; species Molothrus ater. Next base: position 1,618,401 of record NC_050497.2, on the reverse strand, counting down.
TTGTTTTTTCCATGACACAAAGCAGATTGAGCCCCTTTTGTATCATTGTGATACTTCACTGCTGCAGAAATCCTGCTTCCTCTGCTGTTACTGGGCACTGACAGACTGCAGATGCTGCACAGCAAGCCTGATTCTTCCATTTAAACCCAGAGAAGCAGCATTTTCCAAGTTCCTTTCATATCTCAGCTTAATTTGCTGGAACTTCAGAGCATGATCAGGATGAGGGATGGGATCCTTTTAGCAGCACATATTCTTCAGGACCTGTCTTGCTAGAGGAGAGGAAAGCACAGCCCTGATATGCCAGCTCAGTACCTCCAGCAAGCACTTGGAAATGGAGCAGGAATTTCAGGGATGCTGCCTGACTGCACCAGGGGGAGAGAAAGAAAAGAGAGAAAAAACATCCTTGTTCTTGTCTCGTGGAAGTGGCAACCAGGAAATGGTGAGAACCCAGTGCAGAAGGGCCCAGCCTGTGCCAGACAGGCTCCATCCAGGGCTGCCAGACACCAAGCTGCAGACAGGGATCTTGGCCAGCCCCCAGCAGAGCCCAGCACCCAGATCCCTCCTGCCAGGCAAGGCAAAGATACCCCCAAACCTCTACATAAACCCTTTGCAAGGCAAAGATACCCCCAAACCCTCTACATAAACCCTTTGCAAGGCAAAGATACCCCCAAACCTCTACATAAACCCTTTGCAAGGCAAAGATACCCCCAAACCCTCTACATAACCACTGACCATGTCTTGGCACTGCACCCAGAGAGCCCAGGGGGTCACCTGGTCACCCTCTGCCTGCTGGAGTGAAGCCAGCCCCCTCAGAGTAACTGCATGGCAGGATGGCTTCAAACAAATTCCCCAGACACATCCAGCCCAGGAGGCAGCAGCAAAAATCCACTTCCATTCTGAGCTAACAACATCCTGCTGAAACCCCAAACAACTCCTCCTGGTAATGGTTTGTATTTCTCTTCCTTCTAAGTGCTCCAGAGGCATTTCAGAGCTCCAGAGGGTGACCTGCCCACTGCCCACACTGTGGTTCATCAAAGCAGAGCACAGCTCTGAGGCTTTCAGCCATTTCCTCAACCCCTCAGCAGCTGAACCCCAGCCCCACAAAATCCTGCCTGTCCCTTCCTCTCCCCAGTGACTGAACCCTTCAGAGCTGCCAGTGGCTCCAGGAGCACCTTGGACAGGCTGGAGCTGCCCTTCCAAACCTCTCCTAGCCAAGGGCACAATGAACAATGGTTTTAGCAACAGTTTTGCTCCATAATTTACTTCAAAACAAGCATTTTCTCAGGCTGTTTTCTGAGCACTTCAGGAAAAAACACAACCCTGCATCCAATTTTTCTACATTTCAAGCTGCCAGCTCTGTGCCCTATGAATTTTAAGCACTGTGAGGCAGACACACCAAATGAAGGGGATACCTGTGCCCCATTATAAACCACATTAAACATTGCAATGAATAACCTATTTGCAAACCTGGTGCAGCCCTGAAGCTCACTGCATGATCTGGAATGATTTCAAAGCCAAGTGTGTTTCTGTTGACACACAGGGACACACCAGGATGGCAAAAAATTGCCATTTTTCACAATAGGTGAAAACCTCACTATTTGAGAGAGGACTTGAAAGCAAAGACTGAGAAAGGAACTAAAGGGCAGATGTAAGGAAGACAAGAAGGAATGAGTATGGAGTAAAAACAGTGCAAAGAAACTGAGAAATCTCAAGGATTGGATGTGTTAGAAAGGGAAAAGAGACTTGCAGACTGGCAGACACAGCCAGGTGGGAAAAAAAAAAAGGGAAAATATGTTGTGTATTATCTAGATAGAAATGGAAGAGTAGAGAAGTTCTCAAGATATTACTTTTATGCTCCAACACAAGGAACTGGTCATGACAGCACTTGGGCTCCAGAGACCCCTTACCCCTCCTACCCTGGGGTGCCCCTCACCAGACTCAGTCCATGTTAAGTCCTGAACCCAGCAAAGGAGCTGAGAAACATTTACTGTGTCCCAACTTATGTGAGGAACATCAAGAGCCCAGGAAACTCCCATGGGATTTTCTTTCATCTCTTCTGTAATCTCTGTATTGAGTGTCTTTAGGATCCCACAGGGGAAAGCACTGCTCTGTGTTTCTGGCAGTGTTTTCCCAGTGTTCTCCTCTGGAGCTGCCTCCTTCAGGCAGCAAATTCCTCCCCTCTCCTCCCACACACCCTAAGTTCACATTGTCTGGGTGCTGGGGTCAGGTTTCATAGTTTAAGTAACTCTCCCCATGTTTCCAGTTCCCTCCCTGTATTTGAGGTTCAGTGATCAATCCTAGGAGCCCACCAGCTCCATCCCAAGTTCTGCAGCTCTGCAGTGGCAGCTTTAAACAACATCCATGCACACACCTCCTGATAGGGGTAAAAAGGGGTAAAAAGCCTCCTATCATTAGTTACCTGTCTTAGCTGAGGAATAAGAATTAACCTTCCTTAACTGCTGGAACTGATTCCAAAGCACCTGCACCATAAAACCTCAGAGTGTCCCCAGAGGTGCTGTTATTGCCCTAGACTAAACCCCAGGGTTTCATAACCACGATGCAGGAAAAGGAGCTGCAGCCTGGGAAGGGAGCTGTCAGCACCATGGGAGCAAATTGTCCATGTCAAGGACAGCACTTTGTCATTGGAGCAGCATTTCCACCTCAAATTTCAGCTTTTTATTCCTCAGATGTTGCATCACACGCTGGAGGTTGGGCTATGAGGTGTCAGTTCTACCCCTGCACCACCAGCCAGCCCCCTCCACCCCCTGGAGCCAAACCCTGGTCCTGACCCAGGGGCCATCACCTTTATTAAAACCCTCACTAAGCTCTGATATTTTCTGTGCTGTCTTTCCTTGTTTTCTCTCCCTGTGCTGCTCTCTGCCTTTGTGGACCATGGAGCAGAAGATGACATTGCACAAGGGATCTCAGCTCTTCTCCACAGCAGCAGTGCTGAGAACAGACCTTCCCATGCTGCCACTTGACCTTGGGAGAATTAAACATAGCCCCAAAAGACAGAGGTGCTATTTCCACCCTCCTTTCCTTGCAACACCTTCCTCAGTCATTACCACTGTTACATTACCTCATTACGCTGATGAGAATTTAAATGTTCATTAATTCTGTCAGCTTGTCAATTTTTCCTTAACGAATTCAAGCAAGGGGAAGAACAGTGGCTTCATGACTCCTCTCAGGAAAAAAGTTGATGAGAATTTCACAGGAGACAAGAAAGAAATTTCTTTTACCTGCAGTGACCCTCTTGCCAAACACCAGACCTGCACTATGCAGTGCAGAAGTGAAAGTTTCTCAGAGCTAAGATGGCAAAATCCAATTCAGGAGGAGACATTGAGCATCTGAGTAACAGGGTAAGCAGCAAACCCTGTCTGTTACCAATTAGTATGAGAAAAGGACAGAATTAAGAAGCAGATGCCTTCAACCAAGATGGGATGAAAAGGGTTTTGCTTTAAGGCTCCTCTCCATGTTAGAGTAACAAACCAAACAGAAAAACAAATCAACCCCCAAAACCTACTGGTGTTTTCATTAATCATTTCTGACTCCACACATGAGCATACTGCAGATTCAGCTTCTGTACCCTGCCAGCTTGGCCAGCTCTTCACTGCTGGCTGTGTAATTAAAATGCTGTGTCACCAGCCATGGAGCAGCAGCACCAGATCCCTGCGCCTGCTGAAGGCAGCCAGAGCTCCCCAGACAACCTGGGAGGAATATCAGATCTCACAGCACAGCACTAACTTGCCTCTAAGTGTTTTACATGGGTAGATCAGGCCATCAATCCCAAACCTGATTCCTCTTTTAGCAGGCTGGAGCGGGGGAAGCACCACAGGGCTCGTTCCCAGGCAAGAGCTCCTCACCTCCCAGCCACACTTGCAGGCTAAAAGCACCAACAGTCAGAAAAGGAACATGATCTTCTCAAGTTCTCAAAATCTGTTGCAAGCTTTTCCTTCTGGTGTGTTGGGAGCTTTGCATCATTTCTTTTCTGCCCTGATTGCTCAGAACACAAAGGGGCAAAACCCTCCCAAGTAATGCTGCCACACTGGGCTCAGCCTCCAAACAGAAGCTCCTGGAGATGCATGTGAGCTTCCACCACGGCCCCAGGTGGCTGTGGGCACATCCCACCTGCTCCTTGCTTGCCCCCCTGTACAGGACAGGGTGACCTGTGCATCCCTTCCAGGCACTGCATGCAGCTCTGCCATCCTGCCTGTGCCAGGGCTTTGGCCCAGTGCAGACACAGACAAACAAATTCCTTGTGCCTTGCTGAAGAAAAGAGCAGTGTCTGGTGGCAGAGACAGGAGGCAGGACTGACAGGTTTTTACTAAAAGTTGCCTGAGTGAGCTGGAGCTGCAGCCAAACATCACAGCAAATCCTCCATGGTTTATTCTCCCTGCAATCCCAGAGTCCAACCCAGAGTGCAGAGAGCAAATGTGATCTCCTGAGAGCAGAACAATTGAGATCTGTCTCTCAGGGACTCTCCCAGCTTCTTCATCCCTGGGTAAAGCCATTGAATAGGAAGATAAAGCCAGGCTCTAAGGAGCTCAGCAGTAGCCCATGAGTGACCAGCTGCCTGTTTTTCCTTCTCTCAGAGCCTGGAGTGTGAGCACCCTGCACGTGGCACAGGCTGCAGCAGCACAGACAGACACAGGAGACAACAGGAATGTTCATCAGACACAGAGATCCCATAACAAAAAGGGCAGAATTTGCTTCTCCTACGCTGCTGCTTTTATCCTCCCTTTCCAGAGAGCCAGAGATGGAAACAAAGGAAAGGCAGAAAGGACAAGTTGCTGAAACAAGCCACCTGCCCAAAATGAAATGGTCTGAGCCACATCTGTAGGGTCAGCAAGAAAAAACTGTGTGCACAAAAACCCAGCTACTTGACACATCAAGTGCTGAGGTGAGATAATAAGTTTGAGGAGAAAACTAAACAATAAAAAGAGAAATGAAAAGATGCCCTGATGAAATATCTGAAAATATCCTCTGATAGCAGCTCCTCAGGAGAGCTTGAAATGCTCAGGGTGGGATGTGCAGGGACAGGAGTAAAGATCCTTGTGGGTCCCTTCCAGCCCAGGATACTCCATGATTCTGAACAGCTCAACACATTCTTCTCCCAAAGCCTTAAGGATTCCCAGATAGCTCTGTAATAATTATTTACTCCCAAGAAATTTTAGTTTTCAAACATCTTTGCTGAGACAACCATGGCAAACCAAAGAAGGGGTGGGCTGTACGTGGGAGGGCTAAAGGTCAGGACAATTATTTATGGAAGGTTTATGCCTTTGTTGCAGGGCTTGATGTGTCATTATTCTTGCAACTCCACCTCAGAGGTATTACTTTCCTAAACCCAAATCCCCTTTCCTTCCCTCAAACTCCACAAGGTTTCTATCTAAAATTAAGTTAGCATTTAACAAAAGCAAAACACTGTAATTTTAGAACCATATCACTTCAAGTTGTTTTATTTTTATGCTCGTAGGAGAAAGAAAACCTTTAGTTCCTATGAGCCTTTTGTCATGACAAACCACAATGATAATTACTGGGAAGCTGCTCTTGCTAAAACCTCCCAATCCGGCTGTCACTGGGAAGCCAGACAAACATTCCCAAAATAACAACTAAATAATTGATATTACTGGAGTCACAGAACACAATACCTTGAACAAATACCCAGCAGCCAGCCCCTGTCACTGGCACCTCTCCCTGCCTGTGTGACCTGCATGGTTCCTGCTCTGAGAGCGAAGTGGGAGGATATTCATGTAATTATTATCCAAAGGCCATCAACAGTCTGTGCAGAGACCCACAAAGACATCTTTAGTCTGACTGTGCTTTAACCACAGGGTGATTTTAAGTACCTAATCTAATCTCTTGAAATTCCCTTGTTAGTAGAAATGGGCAATCTAAGAATTTATTTTGCCCTTCAAAAGGCAGAGGTTCAGAGTAATTCTGAATCTTTACATGGTTAAGAGCAATTTTATCTTTTCTCCAATCTTAATTATATTCTCATTTCAAAAAATCTCTATCTAACCACAATTTAGATGATTATTTAATGACTAGAACAGCATTCTGTACCCTTCCAGGGAAAACACAGTGCTCACACCATCCCTGTGCCAGCCTGGAACCCCTGAACAAGCATCTCAGTCTGTGGCATAGCAAGTATTTCAGAGAAGGAAGAAACATCCCATTTATCCACTCTGCCCTTAATCCTCTTCAAGTCCTCCCCATTCAGGGATGCAGAAATGAGCAGAGTGATGGCTAATGGCCCATGGCTCCTTGCTGAATGGGTGATGAGCATCCAGAGACCCCAAAGCCAACACAGCAGCAGAGCAGCTTTGCAGAGAGGGACAGCACAGGACCAACACAGTGACCCTGCTCCTCCTTACCTCAGATCCTGCACACCCACAGGTGGGAGCTTGCAAATTAAGTAGTAGAATAAAAAAACAAAAAAAAAACAAACAAAAAAAAATAGTTTGGCAAAAATTACAGCAATGTTAGAGAAGGAAGGAAGGGAAGGAGCAAAATGTGCTGCCAGCAGTACAGGAGTGCACATATTTAGCATGACACAGGCTCTGGTAGAGGCAGAGATATCAGCTGGGAACAAATAACAAACCACAAATGCTCTCTATCAGTGGATGAGAAGCCTCCTGAGATACTCAGATAAAACAGAAGCTCCCCTCTGCTGCTCTGCTTTGTGTCTCCACAGGACAGAGCTTGTCTCAGAAATGAAATCCAGGAACCAGCCCAGGTGAGGGGCTGTGAAAGGGAGCAGGATCAAGGCACCTGTGAGACACTCGAGGAACCAGCTCTGGCTGCCTCAGCACCAGTGACTGCTCAGGAGGAGCTGGCACAAAGGAGCTCCAGCCTTTCCTGCAGCCAAGGCTCCCCTGAAGCACGCGCTGGCCCAACGACAAAAATGTGATATTTCTGTGCACTTAAACAGACAGACTGCGTGCAAATTAGGGGTTTATTTTTTTGAGAGCTGTATTTCAAAGCAGTCCTTTAAAGCAGGGCTTCAAGAACACTGATGGAGACAACGAAGGCGGCGCTCGCTTGAGACAAAGGGCGACTCGATTCTGTCTCAACAGAAAACTCTCCAAGTAAAAAAGGATTCCAAAGAAAAATGCCAGCAGCAATTTATTTCTAAAGCTCACTGGGGTTTCAGATGGAATTCTAACAGAGTGCTCAGCACACACCCTGTCCTTGTGTCTGCAAAAACACACCCTTCCTGTAAGGTAAGGCTGTCAAAGTGTATGGGTACCTGGGGGCTTGGAGGATTATAAAGATGAGAACATTGTCCATTAGAAGACATAATTCCTCTTACTGCTCAAACTTTGAAGAGCTTTGAAATACTGTGAGCCATTTCCTAATGTAAGAATCCATAAGGGAAAAAAAATCCAAAGTGTAGGCCAACAGAAAGAAACGTCATCTTTCGTGCCCTGGTCACCTCCTGGTATTAAACCATTATGAGAAGTCTCAAGAGGTCACAAACACTCATGTTCCTTCTGCAGAAATTCTGCACAAATCCCCACAGCAGGTCAAGTTTGTGTCATTCCTCAGTGTCTCCTCTCCCAAATGCTGCCTGCAGAGCAGTGCTGGTGTCCCAGGATCTCTGTTATCCTGAGGGATCTGTCCCAGCCCAGGGACAGCTTTTGGATCTGGTGGATGCGCCAGCACAGAATCCTAGAGTGGTTTGGATTGGGAGGGACCTTAGAGCCCATCCTGTCCCACCCCATGCCATGGGCAGGGGCTCCTTGCCCAGGCCAGGCTGCCCAGAGCCCCCTGCAGCCCATCCAGGATGCCCAGAGCCCTGTGCAGCTCTGCCAGGATGCCCAGAGCCCCTGCAGCCCATCCAGGATGCCCAGAGCCCTGTGCAGCTCTGCCAGGATGCCCAGAGCCCCTGCAGCCCATCCAGGCTGCCCAGAGCCCCCTGCAGCCCATCCAGGATGCCCAGAACCCATGGAGCCCTGCCAGGCTGCCCAGAGCCCTGTGCAGCTCTGCCAGGATGCCCAGAGGCCCTGCAGCTCTGCCAGGCTGCCCAGAGCCCTGTAGAGCCCTGCCAGGCTGCCCAGAGCCCCCTGCAGCCCATCCAGGCTGCCCAGAGCCCTGTGCAGCTCTGCCAGGCTGCCCAGAGCCCCCTGCAGCCCTGCCAGGGTGCCCAGAGCCCTCTGCAGCCCATCCAGGATGCCCAGAGCCCATGGAGCCCTGCCAGGCTGCCCAGAGCCCCGTGCAGCCCATCCAGGATGCCCAGAGCCCTGTAGAGCCCTGCGAGGATGCCCAGAGCCCCGTGCAGCCCTGCCAGGATGCCCAGAGCCCTGTAGAGCCCTGCGAGGATGCCCAGAGCCCCCTGCAGCCCATCCAGGATGCCCAGAGCCCATGGAGCCCTGCCAGGCTGCCCAGAGCCCCCTGCAGCCCTGCCAGGGTGCCCAGAGCCCATGGAGCCCTGCCAGGCTGCCCAGAGCCCCGTGCAGCCCTGCCAGGGTGCCCAGAGCCCCAGGACAATGCCCTACCTGGCCCCTCCGCCGCCCAGCACCAGCGCGATGGCGTTGCCCGTCAGGACCCGGGCCAGGCGGGAGAAGTCGGAGTGACGGTCTGGAACCTTCTGGAACACACGTTCATACATCTCCACCTGCAGAGGAGAGCCAGGCACGGTCACTGCATGGGCAGGGCAGCCAGCAGCAGCCTGCTAAAAGATGCTGCAAAGATGAGGAGATTGAGATTGGAGCTTCTCTCTTGTGAGGGAATGCTGGGGGAGCTGGCGCTGCTCAGCATGGAGAAGACAATGCTGAGAGGGGACATCATCCCTGTGTGTCCCTGTGTGCAGGGAGGGCTCAGGACAGGGACCAGGCCCTGCTCCATGGGGCCCAGCAATGGCACCAGAGGAACTGGCAGGAGGTGATGCCCAGCAGTTCCACCTGGACAGCAATAAGAATTTCTTTCCTGCGCAGTCACCGAGCACTGGACAGAGACCAGAGAGGCTCTGAGATCTCCCTCACTAGAGATTCTCCAAGCTTGTCTGGGCACAATCCCAGTGTCTGCTCCAGGGACCCTGTTGAGCAGGGAGGTGTGACTGGAGGAGCTCCAGTGGTCCTTTCCAGCCTGAAGCTGTCAGTGATTCTGTTACAGCTCTTCTTCAAAACAACAGAGGCTTGTGAACCACCCAAACAGTTCTAGTGGCCAGTGGCCTCTCTGAGTCTTCTATAGCTGCTGGGGGTGCAACAGAATTTCCTTTAGAGCTTCTTTGTCACAGACATGTTTTATAAAAAATCCTTTCCTTAGGACTTTTTCTCCTGAGAAGCTGAGAGGCCTCAGGAACAGAATGTAACCAATGGTTATCTGCTGCTGTGGAATGCAACAGGTGCATCTGGGATTGGTCTCGTGTGGTTGTTTCTAATTAATGGCCAATCACAGTCTGGCTGTTTCAGACTTGCTGGTTAGTCACAGGATTTTGTTACCATTCCAGTCTTCTTCTTCTTAGCTAGCCTTCTGATGAAATCCTTTCTTCTATTCTTTTAGTATAGTTTTAATATATCATTTACTTTTAATATTATATATATATCATAAAATAATAAATCAGCCTTCTGAAACATGGAGTCACATTCTTGTCTCTTCCCTGGTCCTGGGACCCCTGTGAACACCATCACACTTCTCCTCTTCCTTGACAAGGATTTAAAGTTCTTGGGAAGCATCCCAGACTGCCTCTGCCTCATGTTCAGCACAGCTCTGGGAAGCACAGGGATGCTCCCAACAAGAAGGACTCTACTATGGCCTGTACACACCTTTCATTGGGACTCTGAGACAGTGATTACTCTTTCAAGATATCAAAAAGCCAAGTCTGCATCCATAAAGAAAACCTGGTCCCTTATCCCTGTTCTCTAAATCCAGCTGAGGCCAAACAGATTTTTAAAGAGTGTGGTCTCATATTTCAGTGGGACTCCTCTGAGAAAGATCCTTTTTTAATAATAGAATGGGTTTGTTAATAATAGAATGGGTTTTTCTTCCTTACAGGTCTCCAAAACCAGTTTTTACAATTATGGAGATGATAGCCCAAATTATAATGAGAGCCAGAATGAGATTGCTGTCTATGGTAGGCCAAGACTTTGTAATTATCTATTTACCTTTGAAAAAAAGATTACCTTGATTGGGTGTTGCAAAATTCAGAGGATTTGCAGAATGCATTGTTAAATCTCTGTGTGTAAGAATAGGGTGGACTATGATTACCCCAGATCCCCTTTGACACACACATTACAGATCAAGTGAGACACAGCAAGGGACCAGCCACCAAAGCAGGAATGTCTTACCAGCTTGGGCAGGCTCCTTTTGGAGAAGACTCTGCGTGGGCAGTGGATGTGGAGGTGAGCAGAACACCAGCTCCTCATGTTGAGCCACTCCACGGTGCGGGACGGGAGGGGCCCGTCCTCCTTGTGCAGCAGGATCAGCTGCTTCTGGGCCCTCACTGCCGTGTTCTCCAGCATCCTCTCCAGCTGCACATGGACACCCAAGGAAAGGACAGTGAGTCCTGGCTGCTCCAGTCTCAGGGTGAAATACATCCACACACCCCCCACACCCCTATTCCCACCTGAATCCCGCTCTGCACACTCACAGCCCCCAAACATGACTGATTTACACAACGACACTGTTAACTCTGGCCTTACACAGCACACAGAGGCCTAAAATCAGCCAAGGATTCAAACCTAAATGGTTTTGACTTAAACCAGGCCATTAAAAGCACAGGACAGGCAGGAGCTGCTCCTGCAATGTGAGATGCTGCCCAAGTTAGACTTGAGCCCACAAATATTCAGTGTTTTTTTCTTTCCCTTCCCATCAGTCCACTTTTTTCCCTCTTTGCATTTCTGATTTTGATTTTTTTTGTTGTTGTTTTAGGCAACTGCTGGCAGCTTGTTCTGCCTGTGCTTCCTGCCTCCCACATCCATGCAGGAAGAGCCCACACAACGGGACACACACGAAAGCTGCACGTGGGACCAGCCCAGGCTCTCTGCAGGTCAGACTCAGCACTTCACCATCCTAAAAAAACCCACCTGTGATCCCTTTTTAAAATTTCTTGAAGAATTTTTGTCTGGTCAGAAGACTTTGGTAATAAAATATAAAATCATAAAAATAGATAGTAAATGGAAAAAAATTACAGCTTAAGATCTGTAATAAAATATAATAAATAATTCACAGACTGCGATTTATATCTACTTTTTCCTAAGCACACACCATGAATTTCATCCAGGCAGAAAAGAATTTCTCCCTCTGTGTGGAAGCCCAAAGAAATTCTGGGCAGAAACACAAAGCTTCAAAGTAATTTGTGATTTACCATTGGCCAAAATGACTCTTTTGAGGAAAAGAACTTTGCTGGAAGTACTCCTACATAAAACTTGCCATCTCAGAGGATTCTCATGCAATTCTTTTGCTATTCCTAACAGGCATTTCTCAGGAATATTTCATTATTTATGCCTCACTGGGTGTTAAAGCCAGGAAAACACATGAGTGTGAAGCAAGCTGCTTTGAGCTGGGCTGTTCCCAGTGCCAGGAGGGGAAGGAGCAGCTCCCAACCTCTCCCACAGTGGGCTCCTGGTCTCCCAGCCCCACGATGAGGATGCAGTCGGCCTGGCGGATGCAGCGCTGGGTCCAGGGGGTCAGGGTGCTGTCAGCCTGGTACAGCACAATCCTGTGGATGTCCTCCTGCTGGCCCAGCCAGCTGGTCAGTCTGTACTCGTGGATGCTGGGGACAGACAAGGAAAACAGAGAATTCAACTGCTGTTATATCACAGCTCCCAAGAGAAGAGAGGGAATCTTACACAGGGAGAGAGTGACATTTCCTGCTCAGCCAGGATCTGCTCCCAGCTCCTGCTGCCTCTGTTTGTCCAGGATTTACACCATTAGACAAACACCAAGGCAGGAGGATACAGTGATGCCTCACTTCAGTAATGCTTCCACAGCATCCCTAAGCAGGAACACACTCAGAGAAATTCAGCTTTTCCAATTTCACAAGTGAGAAAGTATCTGTGGGAAAAACCCACCCACACCTGCACAAGTACTCCTGAAACATTATTGTCTCCAACACCAGGAGCAGAAGGCCCAGTGTATGTTAGAAGACAGGATTCTGTTCCCAAACTCTGTGTATTTATAAGAAAAGCCCAGTGTCTCTGCATTTCCCTGAGCAGTGATGAGGGCAGGTACCTGTCGAGAGCAGCAGAGCCCAGGCGCTGTTTGATGTTGTCACTGGTGAGCAACAGGGCAGGACCTGGGGGAACAAGGAAATTCACCTGTAAACACCTCAGTCTGAGCTCCTGGAGAAAACTGCCCAGAGCAGCTGTGGCTACCCCATCCCTGGAAGTGTCCAAGACCAGGCTGGACAGGGCTTGGAGCAGCCTGGCATAGAGGAAGGTGTCCCTGTCCATGGCAGGGGGTGGAATAGGATGGATTTTAAGGTCCTTTCCAACCCAAACCATTCTCTGATTCCAAGAATTCAATTCCAAAAGTTTGCTTTGAAGGTAGTGATGGATCAGTACATTGATCAGAGCTGGCACAAAGTCTTCACAAAAATTTTCACACTTTTCTAGGAATACATCTTCCAATTCTCCCTATTCCCAGAGCTCTGTTACTGCATTAGACACAACCTGCAAGCTCTGTTATCCCATTCCTCAAGGTCATGTAGGATCACAGAACCATGGAATGGTTTGAGTTGGAAACGACCTTAAAGCTCATCCCATTCCATGGGCAGGACACCTTCCTGAGGACCAGGCTGCTCCAAGCCCTGTCCAGCCTGGCTCTGGTGACAACTCCTACTGCAGCTGCATCTTCACCACCTCAGCATTCAGAACAGCACACACCTTTACAGCCACAGGAAGGCCAGCATCCTGCTTCCAAAGAAAAAAGCTGTTCCCCCCACCTTCCAAAATACAGAACTTGTTCATCCTGCATTGAACCACCTCCCCAGGTGAATCCTCAAGCTCTCTGCAGCATCACTACTCCTTCTCCAACATGCCAACAGGAACTCCAAAAAACATTCCCAAATCTGTAAGGCACAGTCAGACTCCACTACAGACACAGACACATCTGGCAACAACCTTAGATCTGAGCTGAATTTGGGTGTACATAAAGCTTCTTGCAGGCACTTTAGTTTAATTTTCTTATTAACAATTCTAGTGCAGCAGCAATTTGTGCCATATGTGGTAGAAGTTGCAGGGTGACTGCAGCTAAATTTAAAAAATGCAAAGAAAAGAAAACTTAAGAGAATAACTGCACACCTAGAGAAAATATTACCTGTCTCTTACTGAGAGAGAAATTCACATTTACAAAACATGACAGAGCAGTTGCTTTTTATTCATGTTTTCATTGTGCAATCCCTCACTGTTTCATTAAAAACAGAACTGAAATTTATGTACTAAATAACAAAACACTTCATTATGTAAGGAGTCTCAAGGCAAGGTTATAATGTGTTCAGTAAAAATCAGGGAACTGTGAACAACCAACATGGGAGAAGGTCACAAATTCACTCTGCTGTATTCAAATAGCAAAACCCCCAGGTACAGATTTGGAACTGGGTGTCCTGACCTTCAGAGGCCAACTCATCTCCCCTGTCCTAGGTCACAAATGCAAGATGTGGCTGGGGCTGTGTGTTCTATCCCCATCTGTCAGAGCTGGGGCAGTTCTCTGCTGTCCATGGGCAGTTTTTTCTTGATCTCTCCCCCAGCCAATCCTCCCTGCAGGAGATCTCTGCTGTCCATGGCCACTGAGTGTCCCTGCAGGGCTGATCCAATTCCAGCATCCCATGGGGAGATGCTGCACCCAGGGCAGGAGCCAAGCATTCCTACCTGGATCCAATGTGAGCCTGGCACAGCACAGCAGCCTTTGCCCAGTGCATTGCCAGAGGAGCAGCTTCTGCTGCCCTGCATGGCCAGAGGGAGCCCAGGCCCATCTCCAGCAGCCCTGGAGCTGCAGAGGAAAACTCCCCCCTTGTGCAGGATCCCTGCTCCAGCAGAACCACAGCTGGCACTGCAGGAGGGCTGAGCCCCCATGGGATGGGGCTGTGCCACCCCCTGACACACAGGGGACAGGGCCTGCTCTCACTCTGGCAAGCAGGTTTTTTTTGTTGTTTTGTATTACTGCATTTGTATTTAATTTTCCTAGTAAAGAACTGTAATTCCTACTCCCATATCTTTGCCTGAGAGCTCCTTAATTTCAAAATTATAATAATTCAGAGGAAGGGAGTTTACATTTTCCATTTCAGGAGAGGCTCCTGCCTTCCTTAGCAGACACCTGTCTGTTCAAAGCAAAACATTCCCCCTCAGTGCTCAAGTCCTGCTGCAAAGGCTTCACTCTGCTTTAATTGACTTTACTTTTAGACTTGAAGAAGTTCCCAGGTGCCATTTCCATCTTGTACTTTCCAATACCCAAATAACATTTGCTCTTTGCTACACTGATTATCAAAGAAGATCAAACAGAAATGGACAAAAATATCCCATAAGCAGAGACCAAAAGATAAAGCTGGTGAGAAAGCAGAGAGGAGGATGACTCAAGAATAGAATTTGACTTCCCCATCCTCCAATGAAAGTTCTGGAAGTTGGTTCCTATGAAAGCAGAGGGAATGAGCAGCACTTCCAGAGCAGATCTGGGTTTAGCCTGCCCTTCCCTCCTCCCTCTGGAGCTCCTTGAGCCATCCCACAGCAGGGAACAGCCCCAGTGCTGGGGAAGGGGGCAATCACCACATCTTTAACACTGGCAGATTCTTTATCTGACTCACTGTTCACCTGGTGTCAGCGTTGGTATGGCTTTGAAATGGCACAAGGGGATAAGAGAGGTCTCCCAGAGGGAATACTGATGGCACTGCCCAGGACAGAACTGCAAGGGACAGAGTGCAGGGCAATTTGCAAGCATTCAGCAGCAGAGTGATCATCAATGTTCATTAACGTGTCAGAGTTCTCAGTTAAATAGAAAAGACAGGTGGATTAAAATTGTATTCCAGGACATGTGGCTTACAAAGCTTTCTGGCAGTGGTGGAAGTTTAGTAGGCAAAGACAAACAGCCTGGAATGCCAAGTGAGCTGAGGAATGCAATAAAAATGCTAAGAGAGCCCACACCAAGGGAACAGCATGGGCACCTCTGCCTGTTACCCCCTGCCCTGGGCACTGAGATCCAGCAGCACCAGTCCCTGGTGATGCTCTGGGGCCCAGGCTCCAGAGGGACACCATCAAAGCCACAGACCTGCAGCCAGAACAGCTTTCATCCTAGGGGAGAGGCAGAGTTTGTAGGGCTGGGGTGGATCTTTGTGTTCCTTCAGCCAGAGGCACCTTGGCTGTGGACAACATCAGAACGAGCCTTGGAGAGACTTAAAAATCATATCCAGACCTCACTTCTGATGTGGGAAAGCAGCAGTTCAGAGAACAGGACACAAACAAGGGTGCCCAGACAGACCCTGGCTGTGCCAGCTCAGGAGGAGCCTGCCCAGCACCCCATCCCTCACGTACCAGGAACACGGGACAAAGATTCCCAGACTTTCACTCATCCCCAGCACAGAACACGGTGATGCTTCCAACAGAACCAACTTGTTTTGTCTCAGAAATACCAACCATCTGCTCTGCACTCCCAGTTTCTAGCAGGCTCCCAATTAATCAGCCATTAAAACCCCTCCATTAATGAGACCAAGAACACCAACATATGTGAGCTCAGAAAACAGAACCAACAAAAAGTGTTATCTCAACTAAACTGCTGCGAGCAACCAAGTAATGAAAAAATATCATTCCCATCCTGGAGGTTCAAGGCCAGGTTGGACAGGGGTTGGAACAAGCTGGGATAGTGGAAGGTGTCCATGGCAGTGGGTGAGATGGGCTTTAAGGTCCCTTCCAAGCTAAACCATTCCATGATTCTGTGATGATTCAAAACCACAGCCCTTGAACAGCCACACCTGCAGGCAGGAGTGACCAGCCCAACGTGTCAGTGCATCCTTAAAGGGCTTTGTCACAGTCACACACCTCTAAGCACCCCCTCTCCAAACCTGGCACCAGCCTCATGGGCAGCTTCCAGCTGGAGCTGGCATCAGGGACACATCCTGCACTCCTCAGTGTTCTATTAATGGGATCAGAACAGCTCAAAGTGAAGAACAGGAGAGGTGATGTGAGGTAACATGAAATATTCCTCCAAGCCCTGTGTGTGTCTCTGACAGCAGCCAGCAGCAGATTGCTGGGGAGGAGAATCAGAGCAAGAAAAGCTGAGTGCCATTCCCTGAGCCTCCAGCTATCCACAGCTTTCTCAGCCTTTTGGATTTCTCAAGCCTGAGGTGGTGACTTTCAGTAGCCTGGGGCATTTTTCTGTCAGCCAAGAGCTCACAGGGATTCTGAAGCTCAGGTTTTCTGTGCTTCAGGTGAGAGAACTGCAGGCAGTGGCCTCAGCCCAGGCCCAGGGATTGTGGTTTCTGGGAAAACCTTCTGGAGCATCTAAAGCTGTACTCTAGGGCCATCTGTTTTTCAGTACAAAACTAAGAACTCCATGAAACAGGAGGGAAGGAAAAGCTGGCAAATGCCAGAGGTCTGGTTCATTTTATCTGCTAACAAACAAGGGCACTGAAGAGAAGGGCTGCAGCAAAGCTTCCAACCTCCTGCCCCAGAGAGGAGGAAAAAACCATCACACAGACATAAAACCAGTGCCTTTCTTGCCAGTGAGCAAGAGACTCACTTGGGTCATTTTTCCCACAAAACACCAACGTATGCAGAAGCAGGAGTACAGGTGTCCTAGTTCTAAGTCTAATAAAACATGGTCCAAGAGTTGCCTCGAGAAATGAGTGGCCCAGAGGGCAGAGTGATTTCTGAGGCTCAGAAATGGTTTCAAATCCACCTCACCAGAAAAACACACCCACATCAAAAGACAAGGCCAGTACAATATACACTGTGGAAAAATTTCAGCAGAGCAAATTTACTTGCTTGGACTCCATTAAAAGAAAATTTACTTTTGGCCTAATAAAAGTCTTCAAAATTATGTGGCAAAGTCACATAACTGATAAATGAGTTGGATGTCAGAGAATCTTGTCCAGCAAAAAAATACTAAGTGGTGCCAGGGTTCAGGCACCACAGTGAACATTTCACATTTAAATCTAATCTGTGTGTAAAGACAGGCAGAACTGTAATTAAAAACTCCAATAAATTATTAGCAAAGATTTTTCAGTGAGCTGTCCAATACATTATACATTTTTAGAACTGAAAAGAAGGAAAATTTAAAGGGCAGAAAGGAATGAGAGAGACACATATGTTGGATTTGAATCCCTCCCTTACTTCAGTTTGAAATTCTATGAGATCAGAGGGCTCCCACATAGAACCAGAATTTGCACAGCCATGTGGTGTCTTTTAGCTGGTCTCAGGAAAGGAACAAAAAAATAGGCAGGCAAATACTTTTGAAAAATCTGAATACTGCAGAAGAACTTCTTATCAAAAGATGCTCTCAGCTCTACCAAGAGGAAAATAATAAAAATAGACATCATGAACACTGACCAGAATTCATCGGCATGATGAATTACAGAGCAGCAAAACCTGCCCCCCTTCCTGGCACTCCAGTTCAGAGCTGGAAGATTCTGCTCCTGCTTCTGCGAGTTGGATATTGCACAGCCTCCTTTCTTGGAGACCCAGAGCCCCAGATGCAGAGAAAGGACTGTCACACTGGAGCCAGGGGACAGCAGGGCTGCAGCCCTGGGGGTCTCTGTGCCCTGCAGGACTTTGGGGTCTCTGTGCCCTGCAGGACTTTGGGGTCACTGTGTCCAGCAGGACTTTGGGGTCTCTGTGCCCTGCAGGACTTTGGGGTCTCTGTGCCCTGCAGGACCTGGGGGTCACTGTGCCCTGCAGGACTTTGGGGTTCACTGTGTCCAGCAGGACTTTGGGGTTCACTGTGTCCAGCAGGACTTTGGGGTCTCTGTGCCCTGCAGGACTTTGGGGTCACTGTGCCCTGCAGGACTTTGGGGTCTCTGTGCCCTGCAGGACTTTGGGGTCACTGTGCCCTGCAGGACTTTGGGGTCACTGTCCCTGCAGGACCTTCTGCTCTGCCCACAGAACCCAGAGCATTTTTCATTCTATCTCTCTCAAGGTGAAGGCAGGTCCAGCTGCTGCTGCCAGGTCCCAAATGAACCTTTCATCCCACAGCTTGTGCCAGCAGCAGAGCTGCCCCAGCCCTGGCCCAGCACAGGCAGGAGCTGGAGCTGCTGCAGAGATCCAGAGGAGGCACCAGGGGGATCAGAGGATGGAGCAGCTCTGCTGGGAGGAGAGGCTGGGACAGCTGGGATTGTTCACCTGGAGAATCTTTGGAGTGACCTCAGTGTGGCCTTGCAGAGCCTGAAGGTACAGGAAAGATGGAGAGAGACTGTCCAAGGGCCTGGAGTGCCAGGACAATAAGGAATGGCTCCCACTTCCAGATTGCAGGGCTGGATGGGATATTGTGAATTAGGAACTGTTCCCTGGCAGGGTGGGCAGGCCCTGGCACAGGGTGCCCAGAGCAGCTGTGGCTGCCCCTGCATCCCTGGCAGTGCCCAAGGCCAGGCTGGACAGGGCTGGGAGCAGCCTGGGACAGTGGGAGGTGTCCCTGCCATGGCAGGGGTGGCACTGCATGAGTTTTATGGTCCCTTTCCAACCTGGACCATTCAGTGATTGGAAGCTCCATGGAAGCACAAACATCCCTTAGCATTTAATTGGGACACAATCCTACTGTCTGGAAACAATATGTGAATTATCATAAATCACAAAACACCAAATGTCAAAGGAACCAGCACAAATGGCCTGGGGAAAGCTGTAGGTGGTCCCACACGGTGGTGCTCCCTGGGTGCAGAATGAACCCCTGATGGAAGAGCAGGCTGCTCACCTGAGCTGCTCCCATTACAAATTAAAACATTAAAATTTTTTTTTTAAAAAAATTCAATTAAACCCACAAAAAAGAATTAACCAATGAAACCACTTAGTCCTGTCTCATTACAGGAAAAATGGATTTTTTTTTCTGGGGGAAGAAAGATTCTGAGTACTTTTTTAGTTTTTGTGGAGAGTAAATACTCACTATCAAACTGAGATTTTCTTGTTGTCATTACTTTTATATCCCTTTAGTAATACAGAAGTAGCTAAAAATTATCAAGACAAACTCCAGAATCCTGTTGAATAGATTCACCTGCAACCAGCTCCAACTCCAAGCACTGCCCACAGCCTTCTCATGCCAATTCCAGGAAAAGGAAAACCATTTCTTAAGTGTTATACTGTGTTACAACCCAGCCTGTGTTCCCAGCAGGACTGGGGCCAGCCTGCATCCTGAGGCCAGGCTCCTTCCCAGAGCTGCAGCAGCTGATGATTCTTGCAATGGTCTCAGTGTTCCTCCCTGCATCCTCCTCATTCCTTCTATCCTCCTCTCCAACCTGCATCAGGGGAATTCAAGGCATCACTGCAATATCCTGCTAAATTCATATTAACAGGAAGGGGAAGGAATTTTCTGTAATAAATATATTAAGTTGCAAAAGAAAGCTAAAACCAGCTGTTCTCCCCACATATTAAGGCTGCTCTCCACTGCTCTGGAACAGATTTGAAGCTCAGAGCAATGAAATTATACAGATCAAATGTTAAGTATGGATTAAATGTTAAGTCAAGTATTGTAATCAGATGCTGCCATTTAAATTACAATTAGGAAAAAGGTTGGTTCAAGGAAAAAAAAAAAGAAAAAAAAAAAGGAAAAAAAAACAAAAAAAAACATGAATAGCAGCAAATGTTCAAAGCAATTTTCCAAACTCAGAGTTCCTTTCAGAGAAGATTTTCAATTAACCTTTGTCAAGCAGATTAACAGCTCTCATTTCCATAAAGCCAGGGCAGGTCTGTTCCCAGCTCACACCCAATCCCCAGGTGAGCCCAGCTGGGAGCTCAGGGAAGGGCTCAGGTGGCAGCAGCTGCTCAGCAAGGCCCCAGTGCAAACCTTTCCACATGGATTCATGGAATGGTTTGGGCTGGAAAGGACCTTAAAACTCATCTCATTCCATCCTTTCCATGGGCAGGGACACCTCCCACTGTCCCAGGCTGCTCCCAGCCCTGTCCAGCCTGGCCTTGGGCACTGCCAGGGATCCAGGGGCAAACACAGCTCTGGGCAACAGCTCCCCTCATGCCAAATGTGCAGGTGAATAAAAAAGCAACCTGAAAACAAATCAAAAATTCACTCCACAGCTCAGTTCATTTTCTGTTGCAAGAAGTCAGAAGAAAAAAAAATTATTCCAAAACCCATCCCTTCTCTGAAAGCCAAGCAGCACCTGCACATGGCTCCCAGCACTTTGTGAGGAACACCCAAACGACCTCAACCAGAGGGCAGAGGAGGAAATACAAAGTTAATACATACATGGAAATAGAAGTTAAAAAAAAGGAAAGAAAGCATTGCTTCTGCTAAATAAAGAAAGAAAACCTGCAGGTGCCCTCAGCCCAGGCCAGGCTGCCGAGGTTCTGCAGGGCTGCGGGGGCTGCGGGGGCTGCGGGGGCTGCGGGGCCTGGTGCGGGGCCCGGGCGCTCCTGTGCCAGCGGTGTTTGGGACCAGATGGCTCCTGTGTTTGCCCACAACACTTTCCTCTTCCCACTGCAGCCGTCTGCTCCCTTTTGGCAACAACTTCAGGTGCCAAGGGTGTACAGAACCATCTCGAGCTGCCAAGCACGGCACAGGCGTCAGCAAGGGAGGAACTGAAAAGGGTGAGGGAGGAAAGGCCGAGTGACCCCCCCAAACCCCCCTTGGGCACCTGCCTGCTGCTTTCAGCCCAAATGGGTGTTTTTATTCTGAACAGTCCATCTACCTACTTAAGTTTCTGTTTGTTTTATTTACAGGCTCTTAGTGTTGTCACACATCAAAACAAGCTGGCAATGATCCCTAAGGAGTCCCCATTAGCAATACAGCTCCATTATGGATTTAACATTTTTCTGCCATCTCCAAAATAAGAGGAATCTTCAAACACCCACAAATTAGTTCTCATTGTAACAAGTCTCCACCCTAAGTTGCACATAAATTCAGACTTCAGAAGGTTAAAGAGCTCATGCACCACTGGCTTCTTCCTCTGCCTGTTCACCCAGAAGATTTTTAAGCACAAACAGGAGTGTCAGCTCCAGACACTAAAAGTCAGAAAGAAAATTACCAATAAATGTAAGTGGTTCCACCTCAAGCACCACATAACCTGTACTTTTAAATAAGCCATGAGAGAGCAGACTAATAATTTCTCAAAGGACTACAGGAGATTCACTCAAGAGATATATAACAGCATTTGAGGATGAAAAGAGGATGTTCAGGAAATGTCAAACACCACTAATGAACACAAAATGAATTCTGAATTAAATGCATGAATTTTGTGAGGAACTGGAACGTGCATAAGCAACTTCACCCATGGATAAAGGAATTAATGACTCAGCCATGAGCTGAACACATGGTTTTGTGGGCATGAGACAGACAAACAAGCTGGCAACAAATGAGACAATGATTTCAGACTAAACTTCGGATTTCCAGTGCCAGTCTGGATCTCCCCCACGAGCCTCTTCCACCAAGTCTTATCCTTACCACTCATGTACAACCACAATGCAAGAAAACTGTTAAGAAACCCTTTGCTGGATGAAGCTTTTCAGATGAGGAGGCCGGGAACACTCTCACCCATGAGCTGGACAGAACCAGACCCTCAGGTGCCATGGGAACGGTGCCCTGGTGTGGGATGTGTCTCCTGGAGTGACTGTGGGCAGCTGAGGGCAGCCAAGACAAGGGCAGAGAGGCTGGTGAGTATTTCCAAGTCATTGAGACAAAAAAGTTTTCCACTATAATTAAATGCATGTTAAGGATGGGAATAGAGAAGCAAGAAGCATGGAAAAGGCTGATCCTAACCACTGCTGCAGAATCACAGAATGGTTTGGGTTGGAAATTACTTTAAAGATTACCTTTAAGGACACCTTCCACTGTCCCAGGTTGTTACAGCCTGGCCTTGGACACTTCCAGGGATCCAGGGGCAGTCCCAGCTTCTCTGGGCAACGTGTGCCAGGGCCTCCCCACCCTCACAAGAATTTCTCCCTAATCTGACCTAATCCTGCCCCAAGTTTATAACCATTCCCCACCATCCTGTAGGGACCTGGCCATATAAAAATTCCCTCTCCCTCCTTTTTATAAGGCCACAGGATTCTCTCCAGAACCTCCTCTCCAGCCTTGTGACCCTCCCCAGGTACTGCTACCCCCTAACACAGCATGGACCTCCCTGTGACAAGTGCCAGCAGTTCTCACTGTCACAAGCCACCACCATAAATTGCACATAAATACAGACTTCAGAAGGTTAAAGAGCTCATGCACCACTGGCTTCTTCTGCCACTGTGACCCCCATGGCACTCTGAAGTGGCCAGCAGGGTTTGTTTGCTGTGATGCCACCAGGGAACACTCACCCACAGCACTGAGGGCGTGCTTGAGCTCCAGGGTGAAGGCTGTCAGCGGCACCTCCTCGGACACCGGCATGATCGCCACCGTGGACAGGTTGCTGGCAGGATTCCCTGCATCCCACTTGCTGCTGGAGCTGTGCAGTCCCAGAGGATGACCTGTTCACAGAGAAAACACCTGCCATCAGTCAGCCAGGCTGCTAAACGTGGAATGTCACCTGCAGGCAGGAGGGAAAGTGTCACTGTGTCACCGAGCTGCTCAATGTCACAGAAATGGAACACAAACCTCCACAGCATGTGAGAGCAGAGTTCCCACATCTTTCATTTTACAAGGATGAAGATCAGTTTCCATCATTTTCAGTTGCTGGTACAGCATGTGTGGGTTGAAGTCAGGCAATGTTAAAAATATGCCAGGAATATGTTAAATGAAACATGGATCTACCTGACCCAGGAAGACAAGGATTAAAAAAAGCACTTAAAATCCCTTTACCACAACTTTGGAACTGATTCCATAAGAGGAATTAGCTTAACTAACAAAACCTCCAAACCTGTTGTGCAGTATTAAAATATTCCAAAATTTTCCAAAACTTAACAATCCTTTTCTTATGGTATTCCTAAGCAAGGAAGGAAATACCTGTTTTCAACACAGCTCCTATAGAAAATGTGCATCTCTACCTGTTCTCCCTTCTCTGCAAGATGCAGAGCTTTACAGATAAGGGCTTAGGAGTATTAAAATATGGAACCTCTGAAGTAGCTGCAATGTACCTGGGAACTATCTTTGATATAATTTGGTGAGTAAGGGCAGAGGAAAAGCAGTTTTTGAGAGAAATCTGCAGTGCATGTAAGGAAGATCAAGATCTTCCCAGACAGCTTAGAGCTGGTAAAGGTCCATGTTCTACAAACTGTTCTTGTTCTGATGATACTCTTTTTTCTCTTTAGCTGAGCCTTCTCAGAAAATCTCATTCTGCTGCTAATGCCTGTCAACTCAGCTCTGAGAACACACAAAAAAAAAATTGAATTCACGTTGGGATTTCACATCCTGCTTATCTCATTTCACCCAGCAAAGGCCTAACGTGTACCATCAAGGTGAATTCTTGAGCTGAGCATGTGGAAATACTTGATATCCCCTGTGCAAACCCATTCAAAGGCTCAATGCCAGAGTGACAGACCACTGCAGGGCACAAAGAAATATCAGATAAACTTTAAAAAAATATATATTCAGCAATTGAGTTATTAAATTCAAATCTTCTAAAACAGCTCTGCACAGAACATTAAATAGTTTTCCCCCTCCTTCTGGTGATCTTCAAGAAGATATCTGTAGGTTTAAACAGGCTTCACATCACAGCTCAACCCCTTCATCTTCACAGGCCCTTCCCTGCTCAGAACTTCAATGGTGATTCTCTGATTGAACTCCTGTTTTTCTCACTAATTTTCCTCCCACTTTCTGTTTCCCCCATTTTGCCCTGTTTCCCAGGCAGTGCAGGCTCTGCCCTGGGACAGAGAGGCATTTCAGCAGGCACAGAAGTTTAAGTACAATTATCACCAGGCATTTGTGCACAAGTGGCTGTGCCCGGAAAGCTGAGCAGGTGAAGAAAGAGCAGATTCCCTTCCCCAGACTGCTCTGAAACAGGAAAGTGGGTGACCTTCATTTCCAGTCTCCTTGGAATTTGGCAAAACCAGCAACTGAAGGAATTAACCCCCCCCCAACCAAACAAAACCCAAACAATCCTCAGCATCAAAGAGCCCCACAACACCCCCAGCAGTTAACAGGCATCTGTTTGCTTTCAAATGCTGCTCAAGAAAATTGGGAGAATTCCCTCCTACTCCCTTCAGTCAGTAAAGAGACTTTGTGTTGGTGCTGCCACAAACACAAAGCTGCAGAAGCAACCCATGGCAGGCCATTTCCTCCCAGACAATTCATTAAAATACTGCAAATCCAGACACTTGAAATCAGTCTGTGCTGCTGCTGCTCAGCACGGTGCTCTGATTCCAGCCCATTACAGCTGCTATTTCCAATGCTCCCTTCACATTGCTCTTGCAAGAAATTCCAGGGAAATTTCACTGCACACAGGCAGCAACACTTCTGGATCTCAATTGCAAATTATTTCATTCCTACACCCAGTTAGCCATGCTCTGCCAAAACCATCATGTGTACACAGATACAATGAAATCACCATCCACGTGCACCTGCAGCTGTAACAGACCACAGAATCCAGACTGGTTTGTGTTGGAAGGGACCTTAAAGCCCATCCAGTGCCAGCCCTGCCATGGCAGGGACACCTCCCACTGTCCCAGGTGCTCCCAGCCCTGTCCAGCCTGGCCTTGGGCACTGCCAGGGATCCAGGGGCAGCCCCAGCTGCTCTGGGCACCCTGTGCCAGGGCCTGCCCACCCTCACAGGGAACAATTCCTAATTCCCAATATCCCATCCAGCCCTGCCCTCTGGCAGTGGGAGCCATTCCCTGTGTCCTGTCCTCCATCCCTTATCCCCAGTCCCTCTCCAGCTCTCCTGGAGCCCCTCCAGGCCCTGCAAGGGGCTCTGAGCTCTCCCTGGAGACTTCTCCTCTCCAGGCTGAAATTTAGCAATGCATTTCCTTTCCAAGCATGCACTGCCTGTTTCCAATTTTAAGGATTCAAGTCTGGCTCCAAGGAAGTCCCAGCATCAATGGGAATAGTCCAGGAATGAGTCTCACCTCCCTGCTGCAGACTGCCAAGGATCTTCTCTCCCAGCAAGTGAATAAGTCTGGTCACAACCTGGGAGAGAAAGGGGAAAAAAAAGAAATATTCAGGCAGAATGTACTGAAAGTAGAGCATCCACATGGAGATTTCCAAACTTTTTTAAGATGTTCCCTCAAGTTGAGGCACACAGAGTCAAGGGTTTGCAGCTGCAGCTTCTTTCCTGGCTGTAATGTGTGGTGATTGGTCATTTGTCTTGGTTTCTCCTACCTTGTTTTACTTTAATTTGGAAAAACAAGAAAACAAAGCAACCCCGGAAAAGGCAGGTTTTAACTTGCTTTGGGGAAAAAAAAAGATTATTTGGGGAAACATGTCAAATTGCATTTCCAGCTCTCCTCATTTCTCTCTGCAGTGCACCTGCCCCTCGAAGTACTCTCAGGGCTCAGTGGGTGCTGCACCTTTTGTAGGTGCTAAAGACTCAAAAAGGTCCAAGCCTGTGTTCAAACAGACCCTTCCCCAATCCTGGTGAATGGTTTACAACAGCCAATTTGAAATATTTGGGGGGAAAAAGGGGAATAAATACACCCCCCAAACACCTGCAGAATCAAAACAAACTACCTAAGAAATTGCCTTCCCCCTCAAATCATGTTTGCCTGGTAATTCATGTTTGAAGACACAGATGTGCTCCCAGCTGTTTTTCCAGCAGGACTCACATAAATATAAACTAATATTCCAATAGCTAAATGTATCTCCAAACTGACAAGCCTCTCTCCAATATGACCAATCAATAATTCCTGACAAGTGGGATAGCAGAAGACTAATCCTTGCAATATCAAGAAGTGACAGACACAGAAAATGCAGCATTTATTCTGAAAGCTCTACACAGATGTTTTACCAAATAAGGAAAAGAGTTATTTAAATGCATTAAGGATTAATAGAGCAATCATTAAACATCCCCCCCAGACAAATAACTCTAGGTCAAAATAGCTCAGGAGGACATGAAAAAACCCCAACACAACTGCCACAACAGAAGTTCTCCAAGGTCAACAAGCAAAACAAGCAGCAGCCAGGTTACCTGGGATCCTGGATAAACACACCCTGCTCCCACAGAAACAGGCACTTGGGGATGCAGCTTTCACATCAAGGGCCATGCAGGCATCAAGACAGGTCAGGATGCCCACCTGAGTCATTTACACATCCTGCCTTACAAACTAAATCTAATGCAGCAAATTCCCCTGCACCGTGAAATGCTGTGGATAAAGCACTGGTGCTTTTTAAGTCCTCTATGGGAAAAGGGGGAAGAGCAAACAGAGACTTCCAGCCCAAGGGTGACTTGTGGTGGAGCACAGAAAAAGAGTTACCAAGGTTATTTCAGGGATTTCATGGCATGGCTTGGGGTGGAAAAGACCTTGAAGCCCACCCACTTCAACCCCTGCAGGGAGCAGGGACACCTCCCACTGTCCCAGGTGCTCCCAGCCCTGTCCAGCCTGGCCTTGGGCACTGCCAGGGATCCAGGGGCAGCCCCAGCTGCTCTGGGCACCCTGTGCCAGTTCTGCCCCATAGCCATGACTGCAAGTTGGTGAAGATGCCACATCAACATCTCCTCAGTGACCAGGACAAACCCCTGAAGTGCCTCTTCCTTGCCCAGGAGCAGGCACAGTGCCCGTGCCCACTGCCACCCATGTGGGGAGGACAGCGGGAAAGCTCCAGCATACTGCCTTGTCCTGGAATCTCAGACAGGATCCAAAATGCTTCCCTTTGTCCAAAACACAACAGAATCTGATGGTCACCCAACCACACAACTCAACACCACCAAGTTCCAAGGCTCTGGGATTCCCCAAAGGTGCCACAGTGGCTATAGAAAACTAACCCAGCCATGGGGAGAATTCAGGGAAACAGGGAATTCTTCACAAAAATAGAGACTGATGGCCCTTGCTAAAGGAGATAATCGGTCCCCAGAGCACATTTGCTATACCCAGCTCACAGGCTTCACCTAAACCTGCAGCACACCAGCAGGACTTTCCTTCAGCAGTTTTGGGAGGTGCCGTGAACATCTTACACTTCTGAAGCACTTAAGCATCAGAATTTTAATTACTTACTAAAACCATCTCCTATATTTATAACTTTTTCTGCTTTACAAGCAGCTAAGGAGAGCTCCAGCTAAGTTACAAAATATGTCCAAGGTTAATGATGGAACTAAGAATAGAACCTATTGGTCTCATTTTCCAGTTGGCTGCTCCTATTACTGGGAAATATTATTTGTCTTGTTTGCTGGAGCAAACCTTACAGCCTTGGTATGTATAGATAGGGAAAATTATTTCCCTGGTGACTTTGTACAACAAGCAAAGCTGCTCCCCAGAACAGGATGAGTCACTCTGTCGCAGTCATGGCAACGTCCAAGGAACATCAATTTGGGATCCAAGCTCAGAACTGAAATTTCCACAGAGTTTTATATTACATACACCAGATATCCTCTCACAAAAAGGCAATGTTTTCCTCTAAAAGGGACTTGTCCATCCTTGTGAGGGAGAATTCAATACAAATCACATCCCTCCATCGACAGCAGACCTGACCTGATCGACCCGCAGCCCTCAGTGTGCAGGGCAGCAGAGCAGCTCTCCCCAAATTCAGGGCAGCTGGGGAGAACTGAAAATCGCAGGAAAAATTCATCCTTCAGGTTTCCAAGCCCCTTTATTCTCACTCCCACGCAGCAGCAGGGCACGGGAAGGAGCAGCACAGCTCAGTGCAGCCCAAGAGACAACAAGGAAGCCAAGGGATCTGGGAAAGGACAGGGATGGCTTGGGCAGGGACAATGAGGAACAAGCAGGAATCAGCCCTTGGGCTAGGAGCAGAATGCCAGAGATTGAAGGGAAACAATTACTCCAAGCAATTGTCTGGAGGAGATGGAGGCAAAGGGCAGGTATAGGGTGGGTACCTCGGTGCAGAATCTGGGCTGTGACTCAGCAATCCCAAATCCCTCCTGTCCAGCTGCACTTTGTAGGAAATTCAAGGTGAGGCTGAGTCTCTTCTCCCAGGTAAGAAGTGACAGGACATGAGGGAACAGCCTCAAGCTGTGCCAGAGAAGTTTAGGTGGATATTAGGAAAACCTTCACTGCAAGGGAGGTCAAGCACTGGCACTGGTGGAGTCACCATCCCTGAAGTGTGGATGTGGCACATGGGGACATGGGTTAGTGGTGACCACGGTGGCACTGGAGGAACGGTTGAACTTGATGATCTTGGGGACTTTTCCAACCTTAACAATTCAAGGGAAGCTCTTGGATTTGGCAGTGGGGTAGTCAGGAACTGGAGTGACCTGGAGAACTCAGAGAGTTTCCCTCCTCTGAGGGTGCAGCCCCCAGCACTGCCCCACACTCCTGAGCCAGGGACAGCCTGGGCACTGCTCCTCCCAGAGCCTTCTGCCCCCTTCCCCATGGGAACACCAGCCTTTCTCAATCCCAGTGCCAGAAGAGCCCAGAACTTCCCAGACATCTGCACAATTCGAATTCTCTCATTTTCACCATCACCCAGGGCTAGACAGCCTTCCTGGTCGTAAGTGTCTGCTGTGCTCACCCTACGGCACATCCTGGATTTTACAGCCTCTTCAGCACCCAGCCCTGCAAACACCCCTCCTGCTGGCACAGGACCAGGCAGCTTCAATTTAAGGCTTGAAGAAAAATCTGCAAGAAGGCAGCGAGTCAGAGCCCAGACAGATCAAACAACACCAGCAGGTTCCTAAATGAGGCGAGGATCATTAATTGCCTGTAGTAAAGCAAGCGC
Organism: Molothrus ater; assembly: GCF_012460135.2. NCBI lineage: Eukaryota > Metazoa > Chordata > Aves > Passeriformes > Icteridae > Molothrus > Molothrus ater. Next base: position 1,589,574 of record NC_050497.2, on the reverse strand, counting down.
AGCTTTTGGACCCCTCATGCTGGGGATGGAGCTGAGCTTGGTTCAGTTGGTGAGGAAGGGGAATTAATCCTTGCTCATGATTAGGAACAGCAGTAGCACTGAGTGCAGCCAGCTCAGTTAATCACAGTTAATCACAGCAACGAGCAGCAGAGCTGTGGGTTGGACACTTGGCTGCCAGGACAGGTCTGCTCAGAGCTTCCCAAACTGCCAGGGAACACAGCTTCCCACCCCCTGCTCCCTGCCCAGGCTGGGAGGTGACTCAGGAAGGTCATAGAGCACCTAAAGAGGCACTACAGAGGCTCATGGAGTGAGTCTGGAGTTGTGGGGTCTGCCCAGGTCAGGGAGGTGACTGAGTTCACCATCAAAAATATCCCCAAAGCACACAAACCCTACTCTCCTGAGCTTATGCAAGAGTTTTCAGGCCAGAAGAACAAAATCTGACCTTACAGGTCTAAAAAACAGGAGTAAATCTCCATTTCAAAAGCTGCTTGGGGCTGCAGGTGCATCAGTGCTGTTCTCCAAAAGCCCCAAACCCCTCCAGCTCCCACAGACACCACTGCAGATGTCACTTCATCACCCTGGCCCAGGGCAGGATGTTCAGGTGAGGCACTTTCCAAGGGAAATGACCATTTCTCCTCCTCCTCCTGCCACCCACTCCCCTTTGCAGATGGACATTTTTGTGCAGGGCAAATCAGGACAGAGTTTCTGTTTCTCAAACAGGGTTGGAGAGCAGTTCCCCCAGAACAATTCCACCTCTCCCACCCAGCTCACCACTCACCCCCTCACCTACCTACAAACATCTCACCTTCCTGGCTGTTTCTGGATCAACTCCATCCCAGTGAGACCCACTCAGGCTCTCCCAGCACCCCAAACCTCTCCTGTCCACTGTGACAGTCTGTTCCTCCACCTGCTACAGAGCAGCTTCTGGGAAACCATTAATATTCCCTGTGCTTAATTAATGTTCAATTACTCCATAGACCTGCAGCCTCTGCATTCATGGCAGGGCAAGGCCCAAACACCACATCCCAAGGGGCTGCATTTCCTTTCTTTAGGAAGATTAATTCCTGTTTCAAGAGCAGGATGTAGCCAGGCAGGATCTCAGCTCTGCTACTGCTGGTGCAGCACAGAGCTGAGTGCTCCATCCATCCTGGGTCTGAGGTGTTATCAGAGCACCACTTCCTCCACAGCCACTGCAATTCCCTCACCAAGAGGTTACAGTCACTCTACAGTGCTGTATCTCCTATAATCCCTTTAAATATTTCAAACTATTACCTACCCCTGCTAATCTTCCAAGGCTGGGTTCTGGTTAAAGCTTTTGTTCCTATTCAACTGTGAAACTCAAGAGTTCATTTACAAAAAGCTCTTTTGAAAGTGATTTTCATGAGAATTCAGTTGGAAAATATTTTCCTGTGGACATTTATTTCAATCTGTGAATACTGTGGGATGTGAATACTTTGGGATGGCCTGGCAAATTGAATTATCTGCTGATAGACAACAACTAATCCAAACAAAGCTTTCTCCATCATAGGTAACTCTTCATTTAGAAAAACTATACATGAAGGGGGCCTATAAGAAACATGGAGAAAGATTGTTTATAAGGGCTTGGAGGCACAGGACCCAGGGAATGGCTCCCAGTGCCAGAGGGCAGGCATGGGTGGGATATTGGGAATTAGGAATTGTTCCCTGGCAGGGTGGGCAGGCCCTGGCACAGGGTGCCCAGAGCAGCTGGGGCTGCCCCTGGATCCCTGGCAGTGCCCAAGGCCAGGCTGGACAGGGCTGGGAGCAGCCTGGGACAGTGGGAGGTGTCCCTGCCATGGCAGGGCTGGCACTGGATGGGCTTTAAGGTCTCCTCCAACCTGGACCACTCTGGGATTCTAAATCAGGGGGAAATTTCACAAATTCAACACCAATATCCAAATTCACAGCCACAAATCACTGATGTGAGGTCTTGTGTACTACAAATCCCTTTTAGTTACAACAGAAGAAATACATTAAAGCATAGGTAAGAAGAAAACATACAAACCCCAAACTATTCATCACCTGAGCCCTTCCCTGCTCCAGGGTTCAGCTTTTACTGTCTGTGATTTCAAATCAAAGCTCCTGTGCAAGGAAGCCAAGGGCCAGGCCCCAGGAAGCCTCCCCAGCCCTGGCAGGTTCCTCCCATTATCTCCTGCAGGCTCCTGGGCCAGGACAGCAGCCTTGGCTGGAGGAATGAACCTGCAATGGCTGTGTCAGTCCTGCACAGCCAAGGGATGTGTGCAGCCCTACAAACTGAATGGGGTTTTCCTCTTTGGATCCTCCACCCTCATCCAGACCCAACAGACCAGGATGCTGCAGGGAACAGGAGCCTTGGATGGGAGCTGTGGACTCTCCAGTGCCTTTGAGGTCTAACATTAAGATGCTTCCTAGCTCAGCTTTTAAAACTTCAGTCACCCCCAAACTGCAATCACAGAATACTCTGAGAACCTCCTAAGCTGGGAGGGACCCACCAGGATCCTCCAGCCCAGCCCCTGTCCCTGCCCAGACCCCCCAGCAGCCCCAGCCTGGGCATCCCTGGCAGCGCTGCCCAAAGGCTCCTGGAGCTCTGGCAGCCTCGGGGCCGTGCCCATTCCCTGGGCAGCCTGGGCAGTGCCAGCACCCTCTGGGGGAAGAGCCTTTTCCTCATTTTAACCTAATCCTCCCTTGACACAGGTCATTGGTCACCAGAGAGAAATTAAATATGTTCAATAACAATCTATTGGTGCCTCCACAGCAGGGTACTGCAGAGCTTCACATCCAGGCGTGATTTAGTTAAAAAATCTGTAAAAGGGTTTTGTGCCACACAGAGACCCTATGGATGAGCTGCCATGAAAAACAGGCCTGCCAAGAGTTTTCTGTTCTACAAATAAGAACAACTGGAGTCAAATAGTGCAAACAGCCATTTTTACCTACACAAATCCACAGAACAGCTTCTGGGAAGCTCTTACCAGGAGCTGAGATTATCTATCCTTGACCAGCTTTCTTAAGGGCCTTTTCTAAGGGACAAGGGAGGAGGAGAGGTAAATTAGATCCTCAGCTTGAATAAACCCAGGGTCTTATTGAAGTTTCACATGGCCCCAGATCAGACAAACACTGGCTTGTCCTGGAATCAGGGAGCTTAGCAAGGGGTCTCTGATTGAAACTTTGACGTTTGATCAGCCTGTGACAAAGCAAATCCTCAATGCTCCCTCACAACAATTCCTGGCACCTTTTCAAATGCTGCTGAAGCCCACAGAGGAACTGAAGCTTTATCCTGGGGCTGTTTGAGCTTCTAATGCTTGGGATCAATCGTGTCTTGAAGAAAAAATGTCATTCTGGCACCGGTGCTGATTAAATCCCCCCTCCTGCCAGCCTCACTCAGTGACCACGGTGCTCCCACTGAATTCCTTCTCTCCTTTTCACATCCACTCCTCTTACAGTCGAGGAACACTTACTGGAATGGGCCAGGACAACAAATACAGAAAAATCCAGAAGCACAGCCTCTCCTGACCTATCCCCCAGTGCCACATCAAGGCTAAGCCATGATGCAGAATCTGCCCAGTTCTTGTGGGCAGCACTTTGAAAAGAGGGCACATTACAGAGCTCCCTTTGTAAGGCAGATAACCCTGGGGAAGGCTCCAGCCACTTCAGAGAGGCTCTGGCTCAAATACTCCTATGAAGATAGCAGAACTCCACTTGGAGATGGATGACAGGTTCTGAATATATTTAAAGCCCAAGGGCAGACTCAGAGAATTAAAAGAAAGATGCAGAAAAACTCTTTCTATTTCTCAGCACGCGTTTCCAGCACGCCAAAGGTTGTCTCACAGTTCAGCCCCCACAGCTCCCAAGCAGATTCTCAGCAACCAGCAGGTCTAAATTCCAAGTTAGAATTCTAAAAACTAACTCAGCTCAAAAGAGTCAAAGCTAATCTAGGAAATGTGATCCCAGCTCTGCAGCAGTGCTGGAACATCTCTGTGATCTGCTCACAGGTTTTTGTGCTCTCGCTGCTGCCTCGACGCTGCTTTGTGGTGCCAGGAATCGTGAGCTGGTTCCCTGTCCTACTTTCCAGAACTGAAGGCAGGGATGAAAATAGAAAGAATCAATTCCTTTCCACTCCTGCAAGGCTGGAGAGCTTTGAACAGCACCAGAAATGAGCGCAGAGGCTGTCAGGGAGCAAATGCTCTGGCTGGCAGAGAACCCTGAGGGCTGTGCAGGAGAGCTGGGGGAACCAGGGTGGACAGAAGCGTTAAGTTTGGCACCATGGACCACTTTCCATTGGGAATGTCTAGGATGCCACATCCAGAGTGAATCAAGGTTGAGATGCTTTCCTGAGAAGCCACACGATGTAAGCTTGACTTCTGCAGACTGAGCAGGATCTAGAAATCAACATCTGTCGTTTCTGGGCACATAATCTGGAGTTTTGGCTGTTATTTATAACTGAGGTCAGGCTCCCCACATTCACCCATCTGTTTCAGCCCTCAGAATAACCTGAGCTATGGTGGGTCACTTGGAAGATCCCAGCAGATCAGCTCCTGTCTCTCCCAGGACCAAAGCAGCTCTCCAGGAGACAAACCAGAAGGCAGTCACATGGATCTCCCCCAGGCATCAGCCATTGCATTTCTCCAGATTGTACATCTCAGCTCAAGGAACTGGAATGACTGCCTGGACTAACAGAGCACGATTTCCCTCATTTCACACAGTTCTCACTGGCAAGCACCACCCACGTCCTACGATTTTCTTACGCACCAGGTAATGTTTCCTTACAATGCATTCCAGAGTTGGAACCCTTCCTGGATCACCTACAAACACAGCATGGCTGGGGAAGAGTCTGCAGGATGGAGTCCTCCCACTAATTCCTAAAATAAAGGGGTTTTCAGCCTTCATAGGAACTGTCTGGAGCCTGATGAGGGGGCAGCTCCCATCTCTGCTCTGGGACAGGGACAGGAGCCAGGGCACGGCTGGGGCTGGGCCAGGGCAGCTCAGGCTGAGCTCAGGGCAAGGTTCTTCCCCCAGAGGGTGCTGGCACTGCCCAGGCTCCCCAGGGAATGGGCACGGCCCCGAGGCTGCCAGAGCTCCAGGAGCCTTTGGGCAGCGCTGCCAGGGATGCCCAGGCTGGGGCTGCTGGGGGGGCTGGGCAGGGACAGGGGCTGGGCTGGGGGATCCTGGTGGTCTCTCCCAGCTCAGGATATTCTGTGGTTCCTTGGTTCTGTAAAGCTCAAGGGTGACAAATGGAGAGGGAAACCCAAGTTCAGGAAGTGCCCAGTTTTTGGCTGTTAACACACACACACACACACTATGCAGGCTCTGCAGAAGTTGTCAAGAAGCACACCAAAAAATCCAGTTCTCCCTTGAACTAAGAGAGGATTTGACCTGACCTGGGGACCAGCACCTCTCTTTGATCATTGTTCACCAAGTGAGACTCATGCCAACTCACCCTCAGCAGGCAGTGCAGGAGCATGGAGCTGACAGAGGCAGAGCTGCTTTCTGCCCTGTGTTTTTCTGCTTTGCAGAGGGAAATCCTCCACCTCTGCTGAATCACCAGCCAGCTCTTGCTATCCAGTCAATTATTTCAGAGCTATTGCACCTGCTATCCCTTCATTACTTTATTACTTCTGCTTGAATGGGGAAAACAACATCATAAACCCTGTGTATAAATCACTCTCCTAGAATAACAGCCAAGGAAATAGGACAGAATTCATTTGGTCCATCCCTCTGCTCAGCACTAAGCATTACTCCACTGATCATTTTAGAAGAGGTTATAAAAACAAGTAACAATCTTTTAGTCTTTCTGGAGAGCAGAATGAGCTTGTTCTCACTGCAATTGCTGCCATTTCAGTTCAGTCCCAGTTGCTCTGTTCCAGTATGGTGAGCAGCATCTGCCCTTTCCAGCACAAGACAACTTTATACATCTGAAAATAGCTACCATGTCTTCCCTTAACCTTCTATGGGCTTTTTGTCTTTATAGGTCAGTATTTCTAACCAGCACTCAGCTGCCTCCTTGTGATCCAGACCCTCCTCCTTTGGTCTGCCTCTGCCTTCAGATGTGCTGCCAAAGGCTGGTGCTGAAGCTTTTCCAGCATCAAGGAGAATGTCAGAATTTCTTCACTCCAAAAAGCATTCTGTTATCATAGTTTAGGGGTTTTTGCAACTGTGGGACACTGTCCAGGCATGGGCAGCTTTTGATCCTCTAATGCCTGGATTCTTTTTCTAATAAAGTGAACCAGCCCCTGTCCTCTGCACAACATTTATCAGTTTCCAGCTCAAGCATTTCTCTCCAGTAAAATCCTTTAAAGTTTACTATGGCTGTTCTGGTTGTCTCTCAAATTTCTACCCTATAGTTTTGCTCTATCACTTCAATTCTCTCTCACTTCTGTCCTTCCTCTCTTACCTGCATCCAAAGCACTGTGGGCAGCAGGGCAGGGGGGATTGTGCCCCTGTGCTCAGGTGAGACCCCACCTGCAGAGCTGCCCCAGCCCTGGCCCAGCACAGGCAGGAGCTGGAGCTGCTGCAGAGATCCAGAGGAGGCACCAGGGGGATCAGGGGATGGAGCAGCTCTGCTGGGAGGAGAGGCTGGGACAGCTGGGATTGTTCACCTGCACAGGAGAAGCTTTGGGGGGACCTCAGTGTGGCCTTGCAGGGCCTGGAGGGGCTCCAGGAAAGATGGAGAGAGACTGGGGACAAGGGATGGAGGGACAGGGCCCAGGGAATGGCTCCCAGTGCCAGAGGGCAGGGCTGGATGGGATATTGGGAATTGGGAACTGTTCCCTGTGAGGGTGGGCAGGCCCTGGCACAGGGTGCCCAGAGCAGCTGGGGCTGCCCCTGGATCCCTGGCAGTGCCCAAGGCCAGGCTGGACAGGGCTGGGAGCACCTGGGACAGTGGGAGGTGTCCCTGCCATGGCAGGGCTGGCACTGGATGGGCTTTAAGCTCCTTCCAACCCAAAGCATTTCCTGATGGACTTAACAGACAAAAAAGAAAACACACAAGGACTATGAAATCTTATTAAAATATTTTACCTAAAGTTTTTAAGACAGTCTGAAGGCATTAACTGCATAAATCACCTACAGAAAGTCAATCTTATGTTCCTCTTTCTATTTCTAGTGGGGTTCTAAAACAATCCCATAGGAAAAAAAATGCAAGTTCTCACATTTTACACCAGTTTAACATCTACTTAGAATTTCGAGACCTCACACAGCAGCACGAATGTGTCTTTCTAACAACCTGTGTTGCAACACATTTCCTTAAAATATCTATTTTAGCATTTTGTTTCATTGCAACTAATCAGCCAGACTATAGGCAACTCTAGAGAAAACTGATTCCATACTGAAAAAGGTCAGGAATTTGAGGCTGATGGGCTTTACTCTTTATACATGGGAAGATGTTTGAATTCTATTACAAATAAATGTTTTGAATTGTGCTATAAATGTAACACTCAAGCTCAATTTTAACTGCAAAGCAAAGAGATTCACAGCTCCACAGAGATCACTGTTCAGGGGAAAACAGCTCTGCCAGCTGGCAGAAAGGGAAGAGAGACACTGAAATAAATTCCTGCCCCAGATAAAGAGGCAGAATTAGAACCCAGCCTTAGCGCAGAGCAGTGCTCAAGGCATTGCTCAGTGTTTAGGCCAGGCTGGATAGGCTTGGAGCAACCAGGTCTAGGGGAAGGTTCCGTGCCCATGGCAGGGGTGGAACAGGATAAATTTTAAGGTCCCTTCCAACCCAAACCAGTCTGTGACACTGGAAATTTACAGTCTGTATGTTTAGCAGTTACATTTAAAATCACTCACTACACAAGCAGAAAGGTGGGTTTGAATCCTCCCTGGGTCATTCCCTCCCTCCTGGGTCAGTCACAAGGACAGGGATGGTTGACAGCAGCCCCACAGTGGATGTCACATGTTTGGGATGTCCCCAGTTTGTGGGGAGCTCTGTACTGAGCTCCCAGTTCATGAACCTGGGCAGGGAATGATATTAAATGGAGAGGAATAAACTCACAGGTCTGTTCAAGTGAGTTCCAGGGACCAGAAGTGCCTTAATAAGCCCCAACAGAAATTCAGAAACACTTCAGCAAAAATCATCTTTACAGGGAAACCAGAAAGATTATTTTTCACGGACATAACTTCTGAACACTTATTGTCATAATTAAATTCTCCTGGCAATAACACAGAAAAAACTCCACCATTTTGGTACTATGAAAATGCCTGAATTGAGGCTTTATATTGTACAGTTTAAAAAAAAGTTATTATAGGTGCTAGGAAAGCAATAGAATTTAAAACAGGTTTATTTAAAGTATTTAAATCAGGTTTATTATTTTTGGAGGATTTTTTCAAAGAATGCTGATTTTAAAAAAAACCTAGGTCTTCAAGACAGCAAAATGACAAATCATAAATAATGTGAAGTAACAGCATTAAAGAATTGCCTGTAAGGCCAATGCAATGATTTAGTGCTTAGTATAATGTCCCTGATGCACTTAGGGACAAAAGAATTAAATTTCAAGTCCGTCAGTCTCCAAATTTGCAGGAGAGAGATATAATGTCAAGTGAATTAAAGAAGATGGATGAGCTGATGGATTCAAAGAGAGCAATCAGAGTCTTCAGGACAGACAGATTTGGCAGCTGCAGAAGGAGGACTGACAACCTAAAATGGCAGGAAGAGGGAACCCACCCCCAAATATCAAAGCTGTGGCAATAAAGGTACAGAGAACCAAGGGTGGAGCCTTGGAGATAACTGGGATGGAGATGATAACTGGGATGGAGATAACTGAGTTGGAGATAACTGTGAGAGAGATAACTGGGATGGAGATAACTGGGATGGAGATAACTTCCCTTCCTCTGAGCCCCAGGAGGAGGAGGAGGAATGAATAACATTTTTTAAGGGATTTTAGAAGCCAAACTTGCATTTCCCATCAGTAGCACTAAGTGATTTCCACTTTGCTAACATCCTGCATTTAAGCAGAACTCCTCCCAGATACACAAAGCAGCCCTGCAATAAAAACCTGCTACAATTGATGAGAGGACAGAGCAAGGAAAGCTGCTGGAAGTCTGGGATGGATCCGCTCAGGCAGACAAGGAGCACGCGATGTTTCCTCAGAATTCATCAATCACTCAGAAAACCCAGAGGATGTGGTGCTAACAGGCAGCTGGAGCCTCCCAGACATCCTTGGAGAGAGACAGGAAAATGCTTTTAATTCCCTTACCTGGGGGAATTTGCGTTTGATGGAGATCAGGGCCCCCTCGGGGAGCTTGGCCAGCTCCGAGTCCCGCACCGCGTGCACCGTGGTGGCTCTGGGCTGGTGGGTCAGGGCCTCCACCTGCAACACAGGGACAGAATCAGGGACAGGGACAGAGCACCAGGGACAGAGCACAGGGACAGAATCAGGGACAGAGCACAGGGACAGAGCACAGGGACAGAGAGAGCACCAGGGGCAGAGCTTCAGGGACAGCACGAGTGACAGAGCATGAGGGACAGAGAGAGCACCAGGGACAGAGCATCAGGGACAGCTTCAGGGACAGAGAGAGCATCAGGGACAGAGCATCAGGGACAGAGCATGAGGGACAGAGAGAGCATGAGGGACAGAGCACAGGGACAGAGCTTCAGGGACAGAGAGAGCATCAGGGACAGAGCATCAGGGACAGAGCATGAGGGACAGAGAGAGCATCAGGGACAGAGCACAGGGACAGAGAGAGCATCAGGGACAGAGCACAGGGACAGCTTCAGGGACAGAGAGAGCATCAGGGACAGAGCACAGGGACAGCTTCAGGGACAGAGAGAGCATCAGGGACAGAGCACCAGAGCACCAGGGACAGAGAGAGAGCACCAGGGCCAGCATGAAGGACAGAGCAGAGGGACAGCATCAGAGCATGGGGACAGTTCCCAGCCTGTACCAAACACCAAACAGCAGCACCAAGGGGCTGAAGCCTTCCCAAGGACCCCAGCTGCTCCCACACACCTGGAGCAGAGCCCTGCCTGTCCCAGGGGTGGCACCCAGGGCACCACAGCTGCCACAACCATCTCTGCAGCCCAAATCCCTCTGCCATGGGGCAGCTGCAGTTTCTCACAGAAACAGCCCCAGGGAGCCCCCAGAGTGAAGTCAGCACCACAGCAGCCCTGAGGGCTTTCCACCCTCAGTGCTAATGGTGACAAAGCCAGGAAAACCCTGTTTCTCTACTTGCTCCCTCTTTCCTCAATGCCACCCTGAAACATTTCCATTTTACTTCAGGGAGATAAATAGCAATGACCTTGAAATAATTGAGACTTTCTAAAAACTAAAAAAAAGTGGTGAGAGCAGGCTGGGTGGGCCTTGAGCAACCTGGGCTGGTGAAAAGTGTCCCTGCCCATGACAGAGGTGGCAACAAGATGAGCTTGCAGGTCTCTTCCAACCTAAACTACCCAGGGATTCTAGGGGCAAATCAGCACATTTGAGCCAAAAATGAGCATTGTTTTTTCACTATTTAATTTTTTTTTTACATATGTATGTTTGCATGTGCTGTGTAAAGAGGAATGCCTGAATGGTTCAGGCTGGAAGGGAGCACTGGAGCTCATCCAGTCCCACCTCCCTGCTCAAGCAGTCACTCAGGGCTGTGTCCAGACAAGGAAAATCCACACCAGAACACACCTCCCTGACCAGTGCCCGATTATTCCACCTAGAAACATCTATTTTATTGACAGTAGAAGTATAAAGAAGATGGTGACACAAAGAGAGTTATACAAAGATTTGCTCCTTTATGGAGATTCTGCCACCATTTAAAACAACCTGGGGTAAAAAACCCAAAATGCAGCTGCTGCCCAAATCCCCACCTGCCCCAGAGCTGCCACTGCCTCTTGTGCTGTGTGGAAATGCAGAAATGCAATTTCCTGCTGAAGTCTCTTCTCATGGCCAGTGCCTTATCCTGCAGCACCACTGGAGCCACAGCCTTTACAGCCTGGTGCTCCATCCTGGCAGTTCCAGCAGCAGACAACTTTTATTGGGCTTAAAATCCATGGATCAGCCATTTCCAAAAGAATGGTTGTTGCTGTAGCAGCTGTAATTACCGAGGTTAAAACACAAACAGAAAAATCCCTCCCTAACTGCAATTTACTCACATTTCAAATCAAAGTGAACATGACTTTGCATTTTTAATTTTCCACTAGAAAAAGAAATAAATAATATATCAGCTTAGAGCTGTTTGAGTTGTTTAGAGGTCGGGGGGGTTGATGGTTTTATTTGTTTGATTGATTTTTGGGGCTTTTTTTCATGATTTTTTTTAAAGCTTATATTGACAGCAAATTCCAACAGAAGCAATTAATTCCTCACACTACTATGGGCTCAGACACACAAAATGAGCACCAGATATGTAATAATAATAATAGTAATAATACTAATAATACTAATACTACTACTACTACTAATAATAATAATTTTAAAATGCCTTGTGGAAAACACACAGCTCAGTGATCCCACTTCCACCAAGATCCATCCTTGGAAGGCTCCATGCTCACAAAATGGATAATCCAGCCAAGCAGAATATCTTGAGCTCAAAAACTTGCCATTAGTCCAGAAAACTGAGATCAACTTGCCAAGATTAACTTGAATTTCACCAGCACCAACTGCTCTGCATGCAAAACTGCACAGGGAAATTTAAAGCACCTTCATTTTGCAAACCCCAGCTTTTGTTTTTTGCTCGGGTTCCAGGGATATTTTGTTCTGTCATCACATTTTAAACTAATTATATAGAAGGGCAAAAAAAATCATCTTTGTACATACATTTATGGAGAAACAAACCTTCTAAAGGCTCCCCAAAGGGCTGTATAAGATGTTCTGGTTTATCTCCCTCCCCTATTACCAGCTTTTTATCACAGGTTCTTGGCTCTGTAATTTACCTTCCTTCTCCTGAAAGGAGGTTAAGAGTTTCAGCTGTTAAAATCAAACCTTTCCTCTCAGCTCTTGACTGAGTTTAATTTGTATCAAGAAGAAAAACGCTCAAACTGTCCGAGATCCTTTGCCACAATTTCTGTGATATATGAGAGCATAAAACCAACTGTGCTCCAAGGGGCTCCTGAGCCTTTCAGAAAAGATGAAATTTGTAAATTTGTAGAAAAGGCAATTAAATTTTAACTTTAAACACAGCCACAGGGAGGGGTTTTGAGCTCCCAAGTGGAACTTTGTCTTTTTGACAGAGCAGAGGGCACAGGGAGATCTTTTCCAAACCTCCTTCCCAAGGAGCCATTCAAATACCCAGATTTGCACCACCACCAGTCCCAGAGACCCCTGCAAGTGCTGACTGCAATTCCCAGTGATTACAGAAACTGGACCTTGGACTGTTCTTGCATACAGGTACTATGGAAATCTTTGATATTTTCATTTAAATACACCCCAGTGTTCCAGCATGGAAAATATCTGGGTCCCAGACACTGTACACAAGGAAATTCACACTGTGCTTTCCCCTTGAGTATAATCATCTGAGTTCCCAATCTCTGTATTTATTAATAGTCCCCATTATTCACTTATTAATTATCCCAGAGCAACTGGGGCTGCCCCTGGATCCCTGGCAGTGCCCAAGGCCAGGCTGGGCAGGGCTGGGAGCACCTGGGACAGTGGGAGGTGTCCCTGCCATGGCAGGGCTGGCACTGGATGGGCTTTAAGGTCCCTTCTCACCTAAATAATTCTGGGATTCAATAATTAATGAAATACTTCCTCTTCACTGAAGTGTGAGGGCTCTCATTTGGATCAGCTGCAGGATGATTCTCAACTTTCACCACACTTTCCCCTCTTCACAGCCTGTGGTTTTAGAGCCTTTTTTGCACTGGTTCTACATTTTCTGCTCATGGAAATCTGCCAAACCCACTTGGTTTTGGCTATTCCCATCTCCTTTGGAGATCAAAAACATTCCAACATTGAGTTGCAGCTCTCCCCTGAAAATAACACTTTTTTTACTTTGTATTTTTAATAAACCATTTGAGGTATCAGCTGTTCAGAGGTTAGGATATTTTTCTTCTTGCTTAGGAAAAACAAGAAGTCTCATACCATTTAAGTATTTAAAATCATTTCTATCTTAAACCACGTTCAAATCCTTGGACTCCTCTGCCCAGTGAACCTTTGGAACAGGTTTTCTTGTTTTTCCAGGTTTGTAAAGTACAAGACTCAGAGATCCAGCTTGAACTTCAAAATGAACAAAATCCACTTGTGCTCAGAAGACCATAGCATTATTTCCTTGGTCACAAAAAGGGAAATTTAACACTCTGATCACCCACCACAGCTGCAGCAAACAACACAAAACCACCCCCACAGTAACATTAATAACCAAATGTTTCAAGATCTTTCAGATTATTATCTTTCAGATAATGTTATTATTATCTTTCAGATCTTATTGAACCTGACTGGAGAGAATGTTTATTTAGATATTTGGTTTCATAATCACCCAAGGTTCTCTCTTGAGCTCCTTCCCAGACTTCCATTAGCATCACTCATCCTCACCAGCATGAGCACAGCATTTGCTCCAGTGCAGAAAGAACCCGTGGAATCTTTCCCACTTCACCTCAGGCCAACACAATCCTTCTCTTGCCCGAGGCAATTGTACCTCTTTGTTCTTCTCGTGTCACATCCACTCCTCCTCCTCCTTCCTCACAAGCTTCTAAGTAAGTTCCACCTCACTGCCCATTTCTGGCCTTCTCTCTCAGTTTCCTGCATTTGCCTTTGTTGTTGCTGTTCTCTCTCCCTCCAAGAATTCTCTGCTTTTCCTGGAGTTCCCTCACTGCTGAGCCCACCCTGTCCTTGCTCAGCCTGGACTGGCTGCTCTTCTCTTTGCCTCCTCATTATCTGGTGTTGTTTGGTTTTCTCTCAAGCAATAAACTCAGCAGGCCCACACTGCAGTGCTAATTTCACTTGGAACTCCATCTCTCTGAAATCCTGCTGTGCTTTGTTTTAGCAGCCCTACAAAAATGCTGAATGCTCCCTTCACCACTCCCCTGTCTCCAAGGTCAACCCCTTGGCTCCTCATCCTCAAAATCCCTCTGTATCTCAGCCCACCCTCAGAAATCTGTCATCCATCACTGCCTTCACTTTCACTCCCTCTAATTTGGGGGAATTGCACAGGAACAGTGTCTCAAATGCTGGAATAATTCGAATGAGAGAGCACAGAACCATTTCCAGTGTTACACACCCCATGGTTCTGGATAACTGATCATGATATGGCCATGGGTGAGAGCCCTCCTGCATTGCTGTGGTTCTGTTGTTCCCAACACAAAACAAATAAAAACCCCCTAAAACCAGACCTGTGCTCTTTGTGCTGTTCCACTGAATTCTGACAGGGAGGGGTTTTGAGCAATCAAGTGAAAGGGGCAGAAGGATGGAACTGGATGAGTTTTAAGGTCCTTTTAAAGCCAAACCAGTCTGCAATTCCATTATTCCCACACCTTCTCTTAGCTCAGTATCAAAGAGTGACAAAAGCAGGTTTTGCTGCCTCCATCCCATACGATGCACATGATTCACATCCCTGCCTTACAAGTTCTTTCTGAAGAAAAAGTGCTGCTGTAAATTTTTTACAGGGAGGGGAAAAGCAATTTATACTCTCATGACCTCTTTTGACTTCATTTCCAACAGTCATTCCTAACAGCTCTTTACAGCTTTCCAAATGACACAGTTGGGAAGTGAAAACCAGCAAGTGGCATATTCTGCCAGTTGCTCTAAGTACAAATTCCTTTATGAGCTGCATTCAAGAAATCGCTTTATTTGCTTAATTTTTGGTGTGTGCACAGCCCCAGTGTGTTGAGCACAGTTCTGCTGCTCAGGCTTCAGCATCTCTGAGACTTCCTGGAGCAAACTGGGGCTGGTGCAGGGCAGGCAATTCGCTGGCAGGAAAATGTTGCTTCTCCAGACAAATTTAACAAACTGTTTGGGTGACTTTTCTCACAGGCAGCAGCCACTAAAAATGCAGATTATTTCCAAGTAGTTTCTTGTGGAGATTATTTCTTTTCAAGTGAGATTTCAAGCAGATCCAGTGCATGAGCAGACACGTCCAGTGCGATGTTCAGAGCCACAGGCCTGCTCTCCCCAGCCTCCAGCCAGGAGCACATTTACACCACTGGTTCTTCCCATCCCATCCACTTTTGTAATACACTTCTTCAGTTCCTCTTCATTATGGTCACTATTCCAACCAAGAATCTGTCATTCTCTCACACATCATATTTCTTCCTCTCCCATTGATTTTTCCTTGCTGCCAGCTCACAAAAAGCAGCAATCTCTCCTCACCAAGGGAAGCCTCCTTCAGACCCTCGTGTAAGAGCACACAAGGGAAAGCACCAGGTACAAGGAGACCCTGGGAAGCAGGTCAGGACCCCAAGGATTATTAAATTATGCAGCTTAAACTGTGTCCAGTCCTGGCCCCTCAGCTTGGGAAGGACATTGAGGACCTGGAGCGTGTCCAGAGGGGGCAGCGAGGCTGGAGAGGGGCTGGGAACACAAACCCTGTGAGGAAGCCCTGAGGGAGCTGGGGGTGCTCAGCCTGGAGCAAAGGAGACTCAGGGCTGCCCCCATCACTCTCACAGCTCCTGAAAGGTGCCTGTGCTCAGCTGGGGCTGGGCTCTTTCTCCAGCAGCACTGACACAACCAGAGCACACAGCCTCGAGCTGCACCAAGGGAAATTCAGGTTGGGTATCAGGAAAAAGTTTTTTACAGAAGGAGTGATAAAGTTCTGGAATGGCTGCCCAGGGAGGTGGTGGAGTCCCCATGCCTGGGTGTGTTTAACAAAGCCTGGATGTGGCACTGGGTGCCAGGGTTGAGTGGAGGGGTTGGGGCTGGGTTGGACTCGATGATCTTCAAGGTCTCTTCAACCTGGTGGCTCTGTGAATTCTGTGAAACTCTTCATTTTCCAAATTGTCCTCCAAGACAGCCACAATCAGTGTCTGGTAATTAGCCTGATACTTGTATTGTCTTCTCTCCAGCACAGGCTTGGCTCCCACCAGGAGCATCAAGGACAGGCAGGGCCTGTCCTCACAGGGACACAACTGGGTGACACTGGGGGTGCACAGACACCCACCCCCCTCTGGAGAGACCAACTGCCAGAACTGCTCCCTCCATCCTGAAACACCCACCCCACTCCACCCACAGCCCAGCCCAGGCTCTCCACAAAGCCACCAGCTCAGCCCAGGGTGCTGGGGAAAGGCCAGCACAGAGGGGACACAATGAGAGGGATGGAAGGGCACACACCCAAGGAGGGATTTGGAGGAGAAACACCAACACTGACATCTGCTGCCAGTTCAGGGGGCTCTGGAGCAGGGCCAGGCAGTGAGGCAGCTGACAGGTAGCACACCTGTGTGTCAAGGCCAACACCAGCACTAGAAGAGCACAGAAGAGCCACCTGTGCTTGTCACAGCAGTGTCTTTGTCCAGACCAGGGCAGGAGCTGCTGCTGCTGCAACTGAATCCAGTGAGGCAACATCACCAATGTAACACAAAGGGCAACCTAACACTACATGGAACATTGATTTTTTTTTGGTTTGAACACGCTGCCCTCACACCTTTCTCCAGCTCATTTGCACCTGGAGCAGCAGAGGATGCTCATCCCAACAGTGTTTGCTCCAGCCCCAGCTCAGAAGGACCTGAAATATCAACTTGTTTGTATCAGAAAAGGACAAAGGAGGAGACACTGCTGGAAGCAGTGAATGAGTGGGAAGAGCAACCAGACAAACTGCAAATTGATGCTATTTGTGGGAGCAGTGCCAGTGGATGAACTCAGAACACCATGTACTCTTCAAAGTTGTTCACAACCACCTTCTGCAATCTCCTGTGTGCCAAGCTAACCCCGTGACTGAGGACAGCCAGCCCTTCTGCTGTG
Organism: Molothrus ater; assembly: GCF_012460135.2. Lineage (NCBI taxonomy): Eukaryota > Metazoa > Chordata > Aves > Passeriformes > Icteridae > Molothrus > Molothrus ater. Next base: position 1,572,772 of record NC_050497.2, on the reverse strand, counting down.
TGCAAAGAGGAATCCAAACCTCCCTCTCTCCATTTTTAATAGATAAATGTATTAAAAAGCCATGAAAGGTTTACACACACTCATGCCTGGAAGTCTTGTGTATCTGTACATGGCTATATGCAAGAGCAGATCTAAAAAACAAAAATGAAACAAGGCTGAGCTTGCTGTGTTTTGTAATTAGGGCAGATGGAGTCATCCCACAGGTTCTCCCCAAAGGACTGAGCCTGCACTTTGTAGCAGTGCAATGACAGATCTGTTGCAGCTGTGAACATCATTAAGGGACAAAAAAGAGGAAGATTAAAGCTAGGAAGGGAATTGGTAAAAGCTCAGCCTCCTGTATTTCAGTTTTACTCCTTGTATATGTGTGGCCATAGGAGAGATTTGAAGTTTCATGCATGTTGTGCTGCCCTAAACCCAACATTACAGTCCAACCACCAGCAAAACCCCTGTCAGAAGCCACCTGAGACACCCACACCAAACACCCAACAAAACCATCACATTTCACCAGGCTGTTGAAAGAGGATCTGCAAGGGCAGTGCCCTGGGCAGGCTGCTCCTCTCTGAGTGAAGGATACCTGAACTTCCAGAACAGAAAAGAGAGAACAACCCATGATGAGCTGCTCAGATACTTCCTAGAAGGGAGAGATCCAATTCCTTTCAACTCAGCTCCACACAGAGTCCCAAAGCTGGCTGGAACTTTATCAGAGACCCTTCCCCACCCTCCACTGCTGACTCTTCTCCCAAAAATCCTTCCTGCCACCCCACTGCACTCTGCTCCCACCACTCAGAGCCATCCAAGCATTCTGGTGGTGATGACAAGGATCACTTTTATCTCTCTCTATCTCAGTGGCTTTTATTTAATGAGCTGCAAAAAGAAAAAAAAAAAAGGTTCTATCAAGGAAAACAAAAATTTTCAACAGCCTCGTGCATTTTCCAGGGTTGAAGGGGATGAATGCAATTTTAGCCTTTGCTGTTCCCAGCCAGCCCAGTTCCATGTGGCATCCCTCAAAATGGAAGGGAGAAAGGAGAAGGAGGCATGGGAAGTAAAAAGCTGTCCTGCAGGGGATCAGGATGTGTATCAAGAGTGAGCTGATAGCTGGAATTATCACAAGATTTCAGCTGGAAGCAGAAGGAGACACCCAATATCCTAAGGAATGTCAGCCCAATGCATGAAATCACCTGTCTGGAACCCAGCAGGTCACAATTTCCATCACTGTCTGTCATCAGAGCTCCCCATACTCTCAAAAAATAACATGGTCCAGCACACCAAGCCCTCTGCCATTTGAGTTTAACAAAAACACTCTCAAGATGGGCCTGGAAATCAGGACACAGCTTCTCATTTCATTCTGACACTAATTCAGTGGTGTAAATGTGAACTCATTCCTCAGGCTCCCTCTGCCTCCCTTTGGGGCTGGCAAATATTGGGGGTTTGCTGTTTGTGGGTTTCACTGGATGGTTTGGATTTTTTTGGCTTTGCTTTTGTTGGTTGTTTTAAATACAAGTTCATACCTAAGATGCTGCTAGGAAAATAATAATTTTTGGTAATATATTACCAAGAGAGAGAGAGAGGAAGAGACGAAAAGAGAACAATCCCTTGCAGGACCATTCTTGCAGCTCTGTTCCTGAACCTCACCCACCACCAATTCCCTCAACTGCAGTCTGTGCACAGTGTGCCTGAGGTGCCAATAATCTGAATCCACCTGAAACAGCTTTGTAGTATCTTACAGCTTCAGCAAATGCAGTAGTCATGGTTTGACAAAACCACAAAAACACAAGGAATTGGCAAAAAAAATTCACATGTTTAAAAAGGCAGAGCAAAGCAGCCTTAAAGTGGAGGGTGCAGTGACATTCAGCTGGCTTTGGAGCTGCCTGATAACATTAATACTGATAAAGAACACAAGCCTGACAAGTGTAATCCTGATAGTTCCCCTTGTGTGATTCCTTTGGGGATTACACAGCAATTAAAGATTTCTAACAGTGTTACATTTCCAAAGGACAATGCTCCAATCCCCTGAGGAAATCATAAGCCATTTACAGATTCTTCTTGGCTTTCAACTTTTTAGAGAGAAAAAAAGCCATGGACATTTAGCTGTCTTAATTAGATAAACAGCTTAACATCTGAAAATATTTAAAATGCCTTATTTCTAAGAATGTAAAAAATTATTTCCTACCCAGCAGGACCAGTGTGCTGCAGCACTGGCAGCTGAGGGTTCTTTTCTGCAATTTCTCCCTGTATTCCAAGAGTCAGAGCACAAATGCTTTTCTGCACTTGTTCAGCACTTTCTGCACTCAAAAGTCATGGTGTGCAGCCCTCCTGATAAGAGGGACTTTCTGGTTGCTGAAGAGAAGCAGAAAAGGTGCTGAATTAATCAAAACATGGCTGCAGCTTCCCCCCTCAGCAGGTGTTTTGGAAAGGTGACTGGTTTTGGGTCAGACCCTGCACACAACCGTGTCCTGGGAGGGGTTACCAGTAAACCCAGCTTACACCACCTAAAAACCCAGCTCTGGAAAATATCTGGAGTCAACTCTAAGACCTGTCTGGCACTCAGGCATCTCCCCAGCACCACAATCATCCTTCAGAACTCAATGAAGACAAAGGCGGCCTTGCATAAAGGCCTCATTGCATTGAAGGTTCCATCACCTTCGATGATGGAAGGGTGAGGCAGTGCACAAACAACTTCAATCCAGCAGCAGATTACTCTGAGGAATGGCTCTGATGGGTTTGTTGCCTTCTCCTCACCCACTGCTGTCCTCCCAACAGTACAAAAAGCAAAGAACACCCTACCTCAACACATGCTTGGAGCTGTGACCCTGTGCTCTGACAACCTGCCCTGCAGTTTGGAAGGAACCAGGGGATAATTGCCCCAGCCTCAGCAGCACTGCCAGGAACAACAGAACCTCAGAGCCTGGGCCAACACCTGCTATTGACAGGCACAAAAATCAAATTAAAGGGAATCCTCTCTCACACACAAAAAAGTGCTAATGAGATCAAGAGAGCAAGAGTAAAAACTACAATTTCCAGTGGTTAATCAAGATCAAAACCAAAGCAGCAACATCAAGAGAGACTAAGATAAGCATTTTAAACAAGTAGCTGGTGAAGAGAAGCCCTTCCACTCCATCAACACACAGATGTCTCCTCTGATATCCTCTGGGATCACTCAGGGCATGGCAGAAATTATAATAATATAAGAAACATGACCCTTTAGCTGGTAGATAAAATTGACATTTCAACATTTTTCCCTAAGTGCATCTACAGCAATGGACCACCAAATTAAAAAATTTCCCCTGCGTCAAATCTTAGTCTCTAGAAAGCAAGACTTATGTCAACTGTATTTCAGGGAGGGAATTATTTAACAGATTCATTATTGTCCTTTAAAAATTCCTTGGAAGCTTCTAAGCTGAGTTGTGACCAGATACAGTGATTGGAGCTGCCCATCAATAGGGCCAACAGCAGCCAGTGTCCGTCCAAAAAGTCTCCCTGAGAGTCAGGGTCCTTTTCCCCTGACAGAACTGTCCTTGTCAGCTCCTCAAGGAACTCCACAGGGAAGGAAACTTCAGTTTCTAATCTGCTCTTCTCCCCCTGCACTGACAGACCTCAGGAACAGATGCCATTGAGTCAGTGCAGGGAACAAAACAGTTTGAGCCACAAGTTGAGCCCCGGGAGCGCAGGCACACGCTTGAAAATGAACATCCTGTCTGAAATCCCTCATCCTGCACTGCTGTGCTCCTGCAAGCAGGAATGGCAGAGCCTCATCTCTTATGCAAATGACAGGTGGCATTTTAAAGTTCTGACACAGAGGCAGTAAACAAAAAGCCACCGACTACAAGACTCCCTGTTTGCTTGGTGCTCACAATTAGGGGTGACACGGGAGGGTCTCGGAGGCGTTCGGGGAGGAACAAAGCCACCAGTTCACCAAAAAACCAATTACCAACACCAACTGCTGCTTTCATTCCCTGCAAGCACCCAAAACCCCAATTATGTTAATGTCAGGAAAAAAAAATCCCAACCCTTCATCAGGTTTTTAAAGGTTTATAACAGATTCTGCAGAAGGGGATAAACAAAACTTTTTAAAAGCAAAAATATCGCTTTGCTAATGCCCTCTGAAATAATGCTGGCATTCTTCACAGATCCTCCCCCATGTTTGCAAAAGGCAGCCAGAGCATGGAGACACTTCCAACAAATGGCAGAGTGAGTCAGTGGGGCTGGGAGCTGTGGGCAGGAAGGAGATGACAACGTCCACAGAGTCACTGAAGTCTCCAACGTGATTCATGTCATAACGTGGATCCAAAACAGGGACTTGTGCTTTAGGCACAAACTGCACGGGTATTTCTGTATCTCTGCCTGGGCACTCACAGCAAACAAGGCCCTGCTACAGCAAACACAGCCCAGTCCTTCCACCAACCCCCCTCCTCCTTCCTGCCCAGAGAAACAGCTGGGCCAGCCTGGAAAAACCTGCACAGAGAGGTGGAGTTTAGGCCATTTCATAGAAACATTGAATTCTAAAAAAGCTTGGGTGGGAAAGGACCTTAAACCCCATCCAGTGCCACCCCTGCCATGGGCAGGGACACCTCCACTGTCCCAGGCTGCTTCATCCAACCTGGCCTTGGCATCTTCCAGGGATCCAGGAGCAGCCACAGCTTCTCTGGACACCCTGTGCCAGGGCCTGCCCACCCTCTGAGCGCCATATGCTGCCCTGTCACTCAAAAGTGCTCTCAGAAAGTAGAACAGGTCTGTTTTTAACCTGGGAACTCTGCAAAACTCCAGGAGCTCGACAGTGAAAAGCTGCAGAACATCACAGGCAGAGGAAAGCAGGAAAATGCCTGGATGTGACACTGACAATCCCTTCTTCAGACCCCAAAAAGCCTCACAGCATTGTGATTAGTCACAAAAGATGTCAGCTTTAGTTCCTGTCAAACCACATCATTTTACCTTTAATGAAGTATCCCAAAGAAAGAAAAAAAAAAAAAAAAACAAATAAAATTTGTGTTAGAAGCACATTCCAGCATGGGCTTGCTTCTCAAACAATCCCACTGAGTGTGGGAAGAGATCCCTAAATCCTGTGCACGAGGAAATATCAAATATGGGGCAAGCAGCAGTCCAGCCCAGCCCTGTCTCTGCTGGGAGCACCACCAGAACTGCCTCATGGACCACACAGACAAAATTTTGGATCAGGTCTCTAAGGGGAGCCTCAGACTCCTGCTTCCCCTTTATTCCTATAAAAAGGGATTTCTTCCCATAGAACTAATCCCAATTCACATGGCTTCAGAGCTATGCTAATTCTGCCTATAAACAGATACATTTTCAGTGCTTAGTTTTCAGCTCAGAAAGCAGAAAAGGGCCTGAACAACAAGCTCAGAACTTCAGAAATCTTCTGATTTTAAATATAAAAATCAAACAAGCAACGCATATTTATGACTCCTATTTCTGCTGTTAGGTCTGAGAAACAAAACTAGGTCTGAGGAACAAAAAATGAACATAAGAGAGAAATTAAATATGGATAAATACTACAATTTTGAAATGAACAGTTGCTTTAATAGCTATAATAATTATACACTCCCTGAAAAACCTGACAAAGCTTTGAAGTCAGCTCTGCTAACTCTGAGGAGGTTGGACCACTCACTTCCAGGGTGGGGCTCATCCAAACTGGCTCCTCCTATGGCACTGGATTTATTCAAATCCCCAGTTAGTGCACATTCCTGCAATTATTCCAGCCCTAATTTAACAGGCTGGAATAGGAAAGGGAGGAGACTAACCCATGGCACAGAGGAGCACTGGGCAGAACACAACTGTTTTTGGGGTTTATCTTTCTTTACAAACCCATTCGGCAACCACTATAAAAACTTCCCAGGCTGGAAGGAGTTTGCCAGATTTTCAACTCTGGAAGCCCCAAAGCTGCCTGAGGGATGGGAGCAGGAGTGAGTGTGTTTGGCATGGAGCAAACCCCATTTCCCAGGGACAGGCCCCTCTCACCACTCCAATGAGGTCCCCCCGGCCGTACTCCCCGGTCAGGTGCTTCTTGCCGTCGTCCATGCGCAGCACGGAGCGCAGGCGGCCGTTCAGCACAATGTACGTGCAGTCTGACTTGTCCCCCTGCCTGCAGGGAGAGCAACAACAACAACAGCCAGCATCAAGGAATGGCACAGTCTGAACAACAGCCAGCATCGAGGAATGGCACAGTCTGAACAACAGCCAGCATCGAGGAATGGCACAGTCTGAACAACAGCCAGCATCAAGGAATGGCACAGTCTGAACAACAGCCAGCATCGAGGAATGGCACAGTCTGAACAACAACCAGCATCGAGGAATGGCACAGTCTGAACAACAGCCAGCATCAAGGAATGGCACAGTCTGAACAACAGCCAGCATCGAGGAATGGCACAGTCTGAACAACAGCCAGCATCAAGGAATGGCACAGTCTGAACAACAGCCAGCATCAAGGAATGGCACAGTCTGAACAACAGCCAGCATCGAGGAATGGCACAGTCTGAACAAGAACCAGCATCAAGGAATGGCACAGTCTGAACAACAGCCAGCATCAAGGAATGGCACAGTCTGACTTGTGTCCCTGTAGGAGCGTCGGGGGGTAGGACGGTGGGGATGGATGGAGATGAGAGATCTCTGCAGCCAGGGCTGGAATTTGGGGTTTACTGCAAAGGGCCTGGGGGCAGGGCCCTGCTGGGAGCTGCCAGGCACAGCTCAGAGCAGGCCTGAGAGAAGAGAGGGGCAGAGAGGATGAGAGGGTGAGAGAGTAAAAGCGTAAGAGCTAAGAGGTTCCCATTACAATACAATAAATCTTCTTCTGTGTTGAATATTCTGATTCTCACTAACCAATCTAGTACAAGATACAAATCCTACAGCATTTCATACAGCCTATAAGAATCATTCCATTACCATCCTGTGCTACATTTTAAACCCTACAAACTCCTCTTTGGGCCCCTTCTGCCAAGCTGGCAGGGTCTGCTCTGACCCTTGGGCCTGTCTGCAAGCAGAGGGTGTTGTTCCATCACAAGGGGATCACCTTCAGCTGGCCACACCATTGTTTTCCAGTTGTTCAGTAACTGAGGGATCTCAAAGCTTGCTTTCATTTCAACCTCGCTTATAGTTTCCATATTCTCAAAATCTTTAGCAGGGCAATCATATTTATAAGGCTCTCCTGTTTCATCTTCCCCAACATCTCCCTGCCTGCAGGGACAACCAGCATCAAGGAATGGCACAGTCAGGCTGGTCCCCTGCCTGCAGGGAGAACAACCAACAACCAGCATCAAGGAATGGCACCACATTTCTCTTCACAGAGAAAAGGCACAATTCTTCCCAAGAATATTTCTGGGTTTCACATTCTCTGAACCTCAGAGAAAGGGAAAACAATTCCTACCTCATTTGCTGTGCCTGTGTTTGTGCAAAAGTAGAATGCAATGTGGAGATTGTTTACCCAGAGTGATGGTGTTTTGTTTCCTTGGCCTATCAGGGCTGTCCTAGGGTGATGTTATGATGTTTGTATCCCCATTCCTGTGTTCTGTTTATGCTGGATATCATCTTCTGTGCCTTCAAAAATGGCTCTGAAGAGCAAATATTTTGTTTTGGTTTTGCTCTCAGCCGCTCCCCCATGGCTGGTGGGACACACAGACAGGGCAGTGCATGGTGCTGCTTTTGCTTTTTGCTTTTGCTTTTTGCTTTTGCTCTCACTCTTGCTTCTGCTCATTAGTTAGTTTAGCTGAGCAGTCCGAATTTTCCCTGGACTGTTTCTCCTTTCCCTTTTTTGGACCTACTCGAACCTGCTCCGGACTGGGACCTGGCAAACACCGAGAGTTTGCCCCTTGTGGCTGCAGCAGCTGCCCCAGCACAGGAGGGACTGAGAGCAGAGTGACCATCCCCAGGAGAGACTTTCTGAATTTGTCATCATTTCAGAGCGGTGACAGAGTGGTGTCACCTGGTATTGTTCATTTTGTGTGCTGGGGGTGCTGTGCCTGGTAAATAAACAGGTTCTTTCCACTTCTCTCCAAGGAATCCTTCCCAAACCGGTTGGGGGGAGGAACTATGTAGGTTTGCTTTCTGGAGGGGCCCTTTGGAGGTTTTCTCCCAAATTTGCCCTAAACCAAGACAAGGGCCAAGCATGTGTGTGTGTTGGGACTCTCAGCTGACAGTCATGAGGTTCTGTGCAGTGTGTGCAGTGGAGTGCTTGGCAGATTCAGTTTAGATGTAATGTAATAAAGGGTAATATAATATAGAATAATATAGTATAATAAAGTAATGAATTAGCCTTCTGATAAGATGGAGTCAGATGAATCATTTCTCCCCACACAGGGGTCATCCTGTTTCGATAAAGGAAGAGTCCCTGCTCAGCAAATGCATCTGGAGGTTTTGGATAAGTTTGTGGTTTTTCTCTGCCTGGCGTGGAAGATGCAGGAAAGTGTTTAATTGATATTTAATGAGCAAATGAGAAACAGAGCAGTAACTTGTTAAAAGGTGACTGGAAATGTGTTTAATGTGTAAATGCATGGGCTGTGCACAGGGAGCTGAGATAAGGAGTGACAGGACACAGGGAATGGCTTCAAACTGAAAGAGAGTAGGTTTAGATGGGATATTGGGAATTGGGAATTGTTCCCTGGCAGGGTGGGCAGGCCCTGGCACAGGGTGCCCAGAGCAGCTGGGGCTGCCCCTGCATCCCTGGCAGTGCCCAAGGCCAGGCTGGACAGGGCTGGGAGCAGCCTGGGACAGTGGGAGGTGTCTCTGGAGGAGCTTTAAGGTCCTTTCCAACCCAGGCCAGTGTGGGGTTCCATGCCTGGCAGGGGATGACCAGGGTGTGAGCAGGCCCCAGGGACACCACAGGCTCACTGCTGCCTACTCAGGAGCTCATTCCCACTGCAAGGTCAACGTGGATGTGCAGAGGAATTCTGCAGGTCAAAGAGCAAGACCCCAGGTGGCTCCAGATTGGTGCACACACCTTTGTCTACCAAGAACTTTTCTGCTGGCACAATTAGGAGTGCTGCTGGGAATGTCACACTTCTGGTGGTGGAGTTCAAACAAATGCAAGGAATTCCAGAAAATTTTAACAAGATATTGACAGCTAGGAGTGTTGTGATGCACAGAGTAATCCAAAACTTCCATTGGCATTGGTGCTGCAGGTATGGTTATGAAAATTACAATTACACAGATCATGTTCTAATTAGACTGTTACTCTCCCAGCACTGCAGCAACCATATAACAGCTCAATTGCATCCTAGTACATATCCATAAAACTAAGTTTTTCCAAGGTAACTTTTGCCCCTTAAACACAAAATTCCTATTTTCAATTTACTGCTGAATAAGCCTAATTGAATTACCTTTGAGTTTTGCTGTTTTTTTCAGAAAGGCTGAAAACCTCTGAGCAATAGATCTTCATGCCCTCAACAATGCAGAAACCACCACCAGAACATGGAACTATGTCTTAATCAATTGTATCACTTAAAAAGCTTGCCAAAACAACAGAAAATATGAGGAATAGTATAAAATAATTTAGCAACATGTAGCGAGAAGAGATTGAAGCAATGTTGAAGGTACTGCAGAAAGAAAATAATCTCAAAATAGGCACACAAATAGACCAAATGGAATAGTTAATAAATACAGTCTGAAGTTCTCAATTTACACATCCCCAAGGAAGCACAGCTCATGAAGCAGGAAAATTTCAACAAACACATAATTTTGTCCACATCTCACCTGTAAACAGCTCGTCCAGCCTCCACCTCCATCCAGTCCAGGGCAAAGTCAATCTGCCTGACAAAGGGGGACATTCTCTTCACAACACTGTGGGCCACCCCCAGCACCACACTGGGCTGCTCCCTCATGATCCTGAGGAAAAACCAAAGAGTTACTGAACCTCCCCACAACAGGAACAGCTGCCCACAGGCACCACATCCCAGTGCAGCTGGGCAGGAATTCCCAGCCCTGCCACCACCACTCTCACCAGGCACTCTGACCAAACAGGGGCTGCCCAGCTTCCAGCCCAGCCCAAATGAAATGGCACTCAGAGCTGGCACTGTCCTAGGAGCAGGATGCCAGTCCTGCTGTCTGCCCCAATTCCCTCTCCCAGTGCAGCAGGAGGGACAGGAGCCATGTGAGCTCCTGTGTATGAGCCATCCTCCTCATTTTCCCCTCACGCAGGTCCCTCCTGACTCAGGAAAATGTTGATCCTGTCCTCAGGATCTTCCCTCCCTGCTGCTCTGCCCATCTCAGTCTCTTGCTCGTGCTCAGTTTCCCCCACATATCACATCAGAATCTTTTTATATGTAAAGTCTGAGGTGCTTAAAAATAAAACACCTGCTCTGCATTTCAAATATTCCCTTTTTCCTCTTGCAAAGACCACAAAGAGCTGAAATATCTTCTAATAAAGCTCTCAATCTTCACACTGAATGTTTTTAGTCATGCTTAAAAGTCTCTAATAATAAAGACACCATGTAATTCAGAATGTTCCTCAAACTAAAAAACTGAGAAGGTTGTGCCAGGACAACCTCAAACTCCACAGTGACTGTGAGGCCTAGCAAAAATCACTCTCACAGACACCTGGGAATTGCTCAGGAAAGTCTAATTTCTCCTTCTTTTTAGACTGAAGCTTACTTCACCCTGTCACTGTGGGAGTGAGCACTCAAATACCTCCTGAAGCACTCCCAGGGGAGAAGGGATCACACACATGTCAGGCTGTTCTGCCTGTTAGGGCAGCTTGTCTTTCCTGTGCAGCATCAAGGCCAGACTGCTAAAAAATAGTTATTTCACAAAAAAGAGCTAACATCTCACAAAGAAGTCGATTTCTGCCTGCAGCCCCAGCATGAGAAGTGCACACAGAAAGGTGAGGGAGGTGCATGAAACCTGCTCATGGACAAGCAGGGTCCTCCAAGCCCCAATGTCCAGCCTGGCCTTGGGCACTGCCAGGGATCCAGGGTGGGCACCCTGTGCCAGGGCCTGCCCACCCTCACAGGGAACAATTCCCAATTCCCAATATCCCATCCAGCCCTGCCCTCTGGCAGTGGGAGCCATTCCCTGGGTCCTGGCACTCCAGACCCCTGTAAATTGTCTCTCCATGTTTCTTGCCAGCCCCTCCAGGCCCTGCAAGGCCACACTGAGGTCCCCCCAAAGCTTCTCCTGTGCAGGTGAACAATCCCAGCTGTCCCAGCCTCTCCTCCCAGCAGAGCTGCTCCATCCTCTGATCCCCCTGGTGCCTCCTCTGGATCTCTGCAGCAGCTCCAGCTCCTGCCTGTGCTGGGCCAGGGCTGGGGCAGCTCTGCAGGTGGGGTCTCACCTGAGCACAGGGCACAGGGCACAATCCCCCCTGCCCTGCTGCCCTCGCTGGGCTCAGCCCAGGGCAGGGGCTCAGGGCTGGGGCAGCTCCAGCTCTCACCCCCAGCAGCCCCAGCTCCCTCTCAGGGCTGCTCCAGCTGCAGGAATGTCAGGAATGTCTAATTTCTCCTTCTTTTTAGACTGAAGATTACTTCACCCTTTACCTGAAACCTGAGGATCCTTGTTGAATTTTCTTCATCCATGTTCCCTTCACAAGGAAGGTGCCAGATTGGTAAGAAAATCTCCTTTTTGTGCTCTCTCTCAGCACAACTCATGTCAGCTGTGTATGTAACCTCACCCCTAAATAACTGAGGAAGAGAGAAAGGTGTGGAAGGAGCACTGCCACTCCTTGTTCCCTAACTGCATTACAGCTCTTGTGGACCACTGCAACCCTGCAGAATCACAGAAAGCCCAAGCAGAGATCCACAATCCAAGACTTTGACAACAAAAGCAGACTCCCCAGGAGCTCTGCACTGCCTGGATGGGGCACAGAACCTGCCCTGAAGTCTCTCCAACACCAGGACTCTTCCTCATCAGTGCCACTGCTGCAGCCAGAGCCCCAGAGCTGCCAGGGACTGTGGGACAGTGCAGCTCACAGGGAGCTTCCCATGGGTACTGCTCTCCTCACCCAGAGCTCCAATTCCTACTTCTGCAATAATGGAGCCTACAATTTCAGTCAGAAGCCCTGGAATTGAAAGAGCAGGGATCCACAGGCACATATTCCTATTTCATGTTGAATTCACCCCACTCATATGCCTGCACTTGAATGTCTACATGGTAAATTAAACTGAACACTTCCTCTTACATTTACAACACTTAAAGATCCAGCAGCAAACACCATTACCAAAAAGCAGGACAGCTTTTCTCTCCTGACCCTCTTCCCTGATCCTGATTTTTCTATGCCATCCCAACCAAGATACCAACAAACACATGGAAAACACCCAGCCCTATCCCCCTTGTCAGCAGATTCAAAAGTTAAATAAAGCCCCTAAAAAATCCTGGATGCTTTAGCTCATTGATTTTACTCCACATGCTTATTTAGCCCTCAAAGTCTCTTCCCACACAGGCTGTCTGCTGTCATCAATAAAAGCCATTTACTCTCTTCCTCCCTCATAATATATATCTTAATACTTAATGCATTCAAAATGCAAACTGACAGGCTTCTTTTATTTCCACCTGGAGTTCTCTCATGTCCCTCAGTTCCATGCACCTTCTACAAGAGAATTAACACAGAAGGTGAGACCCACCCTTATGCAGGAGAAGAAAAAAGAGGTTTTTCCCCCCATTATCAGCCCAGTTTCCTTCCTCACACATGGGCATTTACATCCCTGATCTTCTGTTTGGCACATGCCTGGTACTGGGAAAATGAAAATCCAAAGCTCTGCAATACAGAGGTTTCTGAAGGGACTTTGAGGATTCTTTACTAGAAAGCTCACCAAGTGTAACAATAAGGGCTAAGTAGTTTCTGTGAAAGTCTGGAGCTTCTGCAGATATTCTTGGGGATGTGGCTGCAATGGGATTTTCAGCTTAGCTGGCAAGACCAAATAAAAATCAAAGCTTTCCTGCTTCTCTGGCAAGTGCATTTGATTAAGCTTCCAAAGTGTGAAATTTACAGAAGCAGAAAATGTGAGAGAGCCACTGGTAGCACAGATCCTGAATTTATTCTCCCAGGAGATCCTGGTGACAACTTGATTCCTGTTTTCCAGGAGCTGCACACCGAGAGCACTGCAGGCACATTCCATGGAATCAGCCCTGGATTCAGCACCACCAGCTTGTGCCACCCCTGGGCCTGCACTCTGCACCTACAGCCAGCCATTGGCTCATGGCAGCAGCACAAAAAAGGCTCCTGCCCTGGAGTTTCAGGGGAAGGATTTAATCCAACACTCAATTCTCCACCCTGGGCTCCTTCCATTGCTGTGCTCTTTGCCTCATGATAACCACTGACCACTTTCTGCTTCACTCTCTCATTAATTATTGAGAAAAAACACAGAGTGTTCCAGGGCAGCACAAAGGAAAAGAGGAAACACGTGGGACAGGAAAAGAAGAATGGAATTTTGGAGAATAACAGGAGTTCTTGTCAAATTTCACCTAGTCTGTAAGTTAAGAGAAAAATGAACAAATTAAGAGAAAAATAATTCCTCTGAGATTCCAGGCAAAGAAGAAAGCTGAACATTGTGGAACTATGAACACAGAATTTACACTAAAATGGCAAAAGGTACTACATCCTATTTTATTAACGAGTTTTTCTTTCTCATAGAAGTCAAAGCAAAAATGAACCAGTGGAAGAAATCTGATGCTTTTCAAAGCCCTTCTCCAATGTCACTTTTAAATATGGGCCCAGAAGTGCCATAAAGCCTGGGCTTCAGGACAAATTGTGAAGATGAAATGCTGGAATGTCACAGAGCTTGTAAAATGGAGAGAACAGACAATAGACTTTGAAGGAGAAAAAGAAAGATTTGGAAAGGACCCCAAAATAATGATGAGGTGATAGATTGATGGGTCTTGATCCCTGACTGGTAAGGGGTTAATGGAAGCAGAAAGGTAATCTGGAATTAACAGGAGGTAATTCAGTTCTTGAGAGAGAAGAGAAATCTCAGGAAAATGAGCTTCAGTAAATGAGAGAGAATCCAGTCCTGAATAGCAAAAAAACAAGGAAAAAAAAAAAAAGAGGAATAGGTGGAATCTGCCTGGCTGGCTGAGACAACAAAATGAAATTTGAAGCCAGAAACAAGCAGGAAAACAACAGCAGGAAAAGACAGAGAGAAAAAGTGGCTGTTGAGAAGAAATAGCCTGGAACCACATGGAATGGCACAAGTGGGAAGCATCTCTCAGAAATTAGGCCAAAGAATTGACAACCACCTCAGAGCCTGGGAAAAACAGAGCTCATCAAGCAGCACCTGCTGAGCACAGCAGGTTCAGCTCCACAGCCTCTGCCTGGGGGGGAAAACCAAAATCCCACAGTGAGGATGCTGGGGTAGGGCTGGTCAGGAGTACAAACAACAACAATTATTTAGAAAGCAGGAAGTTGTGCAGAAATGGAGAGCACAGGGGCCTACAAACACAACCACCCCCAGAAGTGCCCTGTGTAACTCAGGACTCATGGAACATTCCAGAAGCTGGAAAAGGAGATTGTGCATTAGACACAAATGATGTGTGTGAACTAATTCTAACTCTAAATGACAAGATCACAGAATAAATCAAGGGCATTAATCATTGTTATTGGCAACAAGGCTAACCACAGCCATCATACTGCATTTTTAATTACCTGTATTCCCCTCTAAGAATTAAATCCCAAATCAGGTGCTACTTCCAAGGTCCAGGAAGGAACCTGTCCTGCAGAGGGGAATTATTCTCTAACCTGTTCTATTAGTGAGCATTAAAACCCCACAGTTACACCCACAACAATCACTCATAACACACTCAACTCCCTGGCTCTGTCTGGGAACAGAACTGGGGAGGTTTTCCAACAAAAAGGAATAATTAATCCAAGACAAAGGGCCTGGCAAAGCAGCAATTAACCAAGCAAAGTGCAGGCTCTGGGCAGATTTTTTTATTTGAATTATGAAGTATAAGAAACTTGGACCATAATTCCCACCCCACTGGGTTAAGTGCTCTATAGGCCTTGAACAAAGATTTTTTTCTAAGCCATTTAATATTGCCATGTTCCCTGAATTGCTCCTTGCTGGAGTTCAACCACCTGACAGAGGGACCACAGCTCACCCACACACCTGAACCCACCCCATAAAAACATGGTTTGCTGTGGGATGCACCTGCAGCAGCACAGACACCCAATACTGGGATTAAATCCATGGCATCATTAGAGTTGGAAAAGACCTCCAAGGTCATCAGGTCCAAGCTTTAATTGAATACCTCCAGGCCCACCAAACCTTATCACAAAGTGCCACATCTTGGATGTTCACACGTTTTTTTGGAACACCTCCAGGGACAGTGACTCCACACTGCCAGAGCAGCCTGTTCAGATGTCCAACCACTCTCCCAGTGAAGAAATTTTTCCAAAAATCCACCCTGAAGCTCCCCTGGTCATTTCCTCTGCTCCTGTCCCTGTTCCCTGGAGCAGAGCCTGACCTCCCCCAGCTGTCCCCTCCTGGCAGGAGCTGTGCAGAGCCACAAGGGCCCCCTGAGCCTCCTTTGCTCCAGGCTCAGCCCCTTCCCAGCTCCCTCAGCCTCTCCTGGGGCTCCAGCCCCTCCATGTCCTTCTTGCACTGAGTGGCCCAAAATTAACCCCAGGATTTGATGAGTGGCCCCTCAGCAGCACCCAGCACAGGGGGACAGTCACTACCCTGGTCCTTTGTTCAAAAAAGTAATAAAAATTCTAAAAAATACTTAAAAACCCCAGGTCCACGTATGTTTGAATGGCAGAACTCACTCATAGAAATGGGACTTGGAGATGGAGAGGAAGCTGCAGTCTCTGTTGGCCTTGATGGTGAAGATGAGGGGCTCCCCAGTGAGCACAGCCAGCTGGCCCACCAGCTCCCCAGGGTGGGTGATGAAGAGGCAGGTGTCCTCCTCAGAGTCAATCTTCCTCTGGTACACATGGAGCATCCCAGAGACCACAAAGCAAACATTGACATCCTGGAGCAAATGGGAGGGAAAAATAAAACAAAATAAAAAAAAGACCTCAATAAAAATCCCCTCCTCCCAGATTTTAAAAGCAATTATCCCAGTGACAGAGCCATCATGACCAATCTGTTTCCCAGAAAGCTCCCCTATAGCTTTTGAACAATTAGGTGGTAAAATAAGATACAATAGTGAATTATTAAAAGCAGGGTATGAATATTTAAGCAGGCACAATATTGAAAAATGCATTTCTCTTTGGGTGGTTATGAAAAATGAAGGCTGCATCTTGAGATATCAAGGAATAACAACAGAACTGGGAGAGGAGGAGATAATGGAGAATCACAGCTGCAGGATGAGGGGCATGGCAGGTCAGCAGAGCAGAGCCCAGCAGTGCAACTGGAGCTGCCCATCATCTGCTTTGCTTAAGCTCCTCTATTTACACAGGATTATTATAAATTAAGCTTGTTATATCCTAAACACACTTTGCTAACAACAAATAATGCTGGATTGCTTTTGAATGAGGGCTTTACTGCCACTGAGTGGCATCACAGAAACCCAAAGTGCAGAGTTGAGAGAAGGCTTCCCAGTCCTGAGGAAGGATGAGGGATGACCCCACAGCTTCCCACGAGGTCCATCAGAGCTGACAACACCCAGAGTCCCACCCTGGCTGTGCTGCAGCCCAGTCCTGGGAGCAGGAAGGCCCAGAGCTGGGGGGCTTCACCTCCAGAAGAGGTGGCTTGGGAGGGGACAGGTGGGAATGTTTTACTTCCATGAATGTGTATAAACACCTCCTGAAGGGGCACAGACTGAGCCAGACTCACCTGATCTCCCTGCCTGGACAGCACAGTGCCAGCAGTGACCTGGTGCAATGTCACTTTGCCATTCAGCAGTGCAGGATTCTGGAGAAGAAAGGGGTGGGAGGTTCAATTTACTGCTCTGTGCACAGGTAAAGGTCCCAGAATGTGAAGAACCACCCAAATAAAGCAAGTAAGAACAACAGTTAAGACTATGTTACAAGTACCTGAATCTCTTTAAAATATGGCACCTATTTTTATAATTCTCTACCCAACCAATATTTCTTCCAGAAGACAAAAAAAAAAAAGGTATTATCAATATAATTGATTTAATTGATCACAGTTGGATTCTTAAGGATTTTCTATTCATCAATTTCCCCCCCCAGACTCTTTAAAGGGGCTTTAATGAAAAGAGATCTGTATCAGCTGGCATGAAAACCATCAAACATCAAGTTACTTGCAAAGGAAGGTGAAACTAGAGGAGACTCTCTGTATCATGGAGTACCTGGACAGGATAATCCCACACTGGCTGTGTCCCAGGCCAGCCCTGGGCACACAGCTCAGCTGTGCTCCACCTGCAGAGCACATTTTCACACACATTGTACAACAAAAGCTTCCCCAAGCTCATCAACTCCTGTGCTCAGGCAGACTAAAGTGGGAATTCCACTCCCAACTGAAAAGCACACGGGAGGAAAGATCTTCCCAAAAGCCACCCTCAGTTAGGACCCCAATCCCCTGCAATGCCAAGGAGATGAGCTGGCTGAGCCTAAAACTTCCTAACATTGCTTTAATCACCACAACCCTGAGTGCAGAACAGACACCCAAACAGGAGAGAGTTTTTTTTCCATCTCCAAGAACTGCCCACACAATTTGGGTTCCTGTGTGCAGCCAGGATCAAACCCTAATGCTTCAGGCCACCTTTGCTTTGGCATAACCTTCACTCAAACCAGCAAATCACACAGTCACAGGCTGGTTTGGTTTCAAAGGGACCTTGAAGCTCATCCAGTCCAGGCAGGGACACCTCCCACTGTCCCAGGCTGCTCCAAGCCCCAGGGTCCAGCCTGGCCTGGGGCACTTCCACGGATCCAGGGGCAGCCCCAGCTGCTCTGGGCACCTGTGCCAGGGTCTCATCATGCTTCAAATAAAGAATTTCTTCCTAATATTTAATGTCAGCCTGTCCTCCCTGCAGCTTTAAGCCATTCCTCCTTGTCCTGTCACTCCATGCCCTCAGTCCCTCTCCAGCCTTCTATAAATCTTCAGAAATTCAACATTTTATCAGCACTGATAAAATGTTGAATTTCTGAAGGGGCTGGGGCAGAAAACAAGGCTCAGTTATGAGTGCACAGGTCAGGCTGAAGAGAGGCAGCTCAGCCCTGGCTCTCACAGCTTCCCTGGGTGCTTGGCTCTGCCTCAGAGGCAGAAGCACCAAAAGCTGCACTCTCAGAAGAACCAATTGAGCATAAGAGCAGAGCACAATGTGACCCCAGTCATCAACTCCATTCCAGCAGGAAACCAGCTCAGCTGAGATGTAAACACTCCACCAGTGTAATTGTTCTGCCAGGCTGGAATTTTTTCTATTTTGGGGTGAAAAGAAATAGTGCAAGTGAAATAATCACAATTATTCTTTACACCTACTGCTGATAAAAAGAACATATTTTCATCAAAAATAGTTTTATTAAAGCCAATCTGTTTCATGGGAACATATCCAATGCAGAGAACCTGACAAGCACCTGTCAAAATATTTCAGTTCAGCAATAGCAACTCAACTAATTTCTATAATGTTTTTTCTATATTTAGACATTTATGGTTGTATAGTATTATCTATTCTTAAAGCCCAAGTTGTAACTCTGGAAGTGCCTCTCAGCAGGGGAATTCAGGCTCCCCCATGAGCTCTACTTATCAAGAGCATTTTCAGGCTGCATCAGCTCAAAAAAAAAAAAAAATTGCTGCCAAGATTTTCTTCATGTCTAAGACTACTTAAGTACTGGGATAGATTGTACTCAGGGCTGTGAAAGCCTCAGCATTGGAGATCTTTAAGAGCAGCTCAGCCAAAAACCTGCCAGAAATGACTTAGCAGTATCTGATTGTGCCTCAGGCATGGGAGGGACTGAGTGACCTTGGAATCCTCCTTTGCTGGGCAATCACTGCCCCATGAAGCAAGAAAAGAAATGACAAATGGAATCCATCCTGCCTCTCTCACACGGGTGACACCAGCAAACCCAAATTCAGCACTGCACAGCTACAGGGTCTAGGCTAAAACCTGCACTGAGCCCCCAGCCAGGAGCTTTTAGGGAAAATAAAGGAAATAATTACCCCAAAAAGCTCCATTTCCCAGCAAGTTTCTTTCTTTGCAGGACTGTGATAAATGATTGCAGCAGGAAACTCAACAAAGTTGGTTACAATAGCAAATTTAAGAAGAAATAAAGATTATTTCTGGGTAACAAATTAGCAGGGGTTTATGGTAGGAAGTGAAAACACAAACCAGTTATAAACAATTTAAATAAAGCAATAATTTACTGAGACAAATAATATTTTTGTCAAAGTAAATTCCCTTGTAACTCACAAAGAAGAGATGCCCTGCAACACTGCCTAACCCTCCCCATCATAGATGAAGATAAAGCTGAAAACACAGAAAAATTGTAGGAGATTGAAAGCCATTCATGACAGAGATCCAAAGAATTCAAGTTACTTAAAACAAAAGAAAAAAAAGAAAATTTTAATTCTGAAGGGAGATGCCTAAAGGCTATTTGAAATAATGCCTCTCTTTCTAGAGACATTTATCCTCTCTCTCTGTCACATTAAAAAAAACCCAACTAAACAACCAAAAGAACCCCCAAAGCTACCATCTGTCATCAAAACATCTCAATTTTATTCACTCTGATTGGCTGCTCTGAAAAATGACAATTTAAAATGCTTCCATCTCATTTTTTAAGAGAAGATCTTACAAAAATTCATTTTTTTTCATGTAAGCAGAGCAGCATTGAACACAAATACTTTGTACACAGTAAGATTATTCTTGCATTGTCTGTAGAAGAATCAACTTTTGTATAACTACATGGGGAAAAAAATTGAGTTTTCAATTTCTGACATTTGGCCACATCCCAACAGATTCTAATTTGCTTGTGAAAAACGAAGCTGCTTGAAATTCCTACCTTATTTCACCAGTATTTAGATCTTTATGTTATAAATTCTGCCTATTAGGAGCTGCATTTTAAGGACACTGTTGAAATCAACTTTATCTCTGAACTGCTACTTGGTAATTACTGAGAAATTTATTCTAGACTAAAAGAAAAGTGCTGTAATCAAGAGCTTCAGTAATCTTGGCATTGTTGCTTATGATCTGATAGTTGGATCAAGAACAGAACAGATGAAGTCCTACTTTACTCCTTCTGCAACAATAATTTATTCTAAAATAGTCTGCAGCCTTTCATGAGGATATAAATGCCTGAAAAAACCTGAAAATGAACATAATGAGACAGGTAAGGCTCCTGCAGCCTGAGACACCTCAGATCAGAGAGGATGTGGAACAGGCACCTCCAGCCTCACAACTGGGAGCTGAAAGACCCTGACGGGCATTTTGAAGCTGCAAGGGGAATAATTTTGGAAGTCAGGAGGGAATGCTAAAATCTAGAAGGAAAATCTTTTAAATTCTAGCAAGTGCTGTTTGCTGACAGCTCTGAAGGCAGGGGGAGGTGCAGCAGCTGTGCCCAGCCCCTGGCAGCAGCAGCAGAGTGGAATTATTGCAGAGCAGGCTGGAACAAACCAGGGATGTCTGTGGCTGCCTGAGACAGATGCTGAGCTTTCCCAAACTGTCTGATTATCCACATGAACAGACACACCTCTGTAATGAAATGCAGCTGCAATGATGGAAACAATTTTCAATCCTTCTTACACCACCAAGGGGCTGAGCTCAGCAGGGATCAGGCACAGCCCCTGCCATGGGCACAGGACCCAGCTGGGAGATGCTGGGTTCCCAGTGCCCTGGGAAAGCACAGGGACAATTCCAAACCCAAACTCCCTGGGATGCAGTGCCACCAGGATTCATGGGTGCAGCAATCACCTGGACCTTTAGATAACTTCCCACACTCAGGAGGTGGCAGGAATTGCACATGTGCTGCTTGCAGGGCTAACTGCACACAGAGAGGGGAGATTCATGCTCTGCATTCCAGCCTGGTCTCTTGAAATGGCAGAATAATTCAAATTTATTTCAACCCCTCTAATGACCTCAACAGGCTGTTGAGTAAAACACCCAGCCCATCTTCAGCACACTGAGGAGACAAATCCACATTTCAGTTCCTGGCAGAGTGAAATGAAAAGCAGAGGCAAAGCCAGTTCCCCTTGCAATAACTCACATCAAGTTTCATCAGGGCTGAGAGGTCTCTCTTTGCTGCTTCCACGATGGCATCAATGTGTTTGCTGTTACAGGAGTCCTGCACAGCACTGTAATGGAAAACTGCTGATGGAGTTTCTGTCACTGTCACTGTCTTCTTCAATATTGACTGCAAAGAGAAGAAACACATCAAGGATCAGGTTAAACATCAAAATTGGCACCTACCAAAATTGGCCTTTATCCTCTGCATTCTCTACCCACAACTGGTGGTCTGAGAAAAAGGAAATCCAGGTTTCCAAAAAAGAAAAGCTTCCTAACTTCATTATCCCTGCATTTTTCTGCACAGCCTGACACTTGAATCAAACAAAGTTACTCATCACAGCTTGTGAAAGGGAAGGAATGAGAGACTTCACAAACTGGGCTGCTGCCAGCTTGATGAACTAAAACTTTACCAACCCTCCACACAAAGATGGAGGAAAAGATAAAATGCCTGTCAAGGTCACAGTAAGCAACACTTTCATTCCAGATTTTAAGGTGCAGACTTCTAATTCAAGAGGGTTTTTGTGCTCTTGACTTCCAGGACACTATTTGTAAAAAGCAGACCACAAAATAAAAACAGATTTATAAATAACGACTGGAAACCTACAGCTGATACAAGGTTTTAATTCCTTGCTGTAAGGACCTCTCACAAACAGAGCATGGTCTGACAAATCCAAATAATCCATTTCATGAGTCAGGGAAGAAAATACATAAAAAGTTGCAGCAGTGGTTTCCCATTGCTCACCAAGGGAATCTCAAGATGTGCAATAAAATGACTTGACAGCCACTAACATCTACTGAAACACCAGTAAGTTAAAAAACAGTAACACAAAACCATTCAAGGCCAGGTTGGGTGGTGCAGAGAAGGTGTCCCTGCCCATAGCAGGTGGATTGGACCAGCTGGGCTTCAGAGGTGCCTTCCAACCCAAACCATTCTGTAAATCCAAATATCCCAACTCACAGAGAGCCACAAGGGCAGCGTTTTGCAGGCAGGAAGAAAACCTTTACATGACTGCAAGCAGAAGGAGGTGAGGAAGGGCAGGGCAGGAAGAGCAGGAAGTATCACCAGCTGGAGGTTATGTACAAATCACCATCAGGACAGGACTGCTGTGGAACGTGCCTTGAGCTGTTGTATTTTCCAGCATCAGTCTCATTCCATGGTTATGACAATGGGAAGATGCCAGCAGCTCACATCCCAGGCAGCAGACCAAGAACTCAATGTTACAACTCACTTTAAAAGTTTTTTGACCAATGGCACAAAGCAGATACTGACCCAGGCTTCGGGCTGGGCCCTGGCAGGAGCAGACCCACCTTGGCCACGCCGGGGCTGCCGGCGGCGTCCTCGGGGGCCAGGTGCACCCTGGCCCTCTCGTAGGCCATGTCCATGTCAGACTTGGCAGCGCTGGAATTGTCTGCAAGCAACACAAAAATCCTGCTGTGAGCACCTCCTGCACTGCAGCTTCACAAACAGCAGCTAGCACACCAAGGGCAGCAACTTGGCACCTTCATGCTCCTGTTATTTCCCAGCTCCTTCTGACCTGGAGCTTGAAATCCTCCCATGGAACTCAGGTGTACAACACATCCCAGAACTCCCACACCCACTTTGTACGGGGTACAGTCATTATTTGGAGATTTGGTGTGGGGCTTTTTGTCCCCTGAGAATTGGCAGAGCACCGGAGAGAGGGAACTCTGATGAATTCAAACTTTGAGGGGTTTTTTATGGCTTTCTGCAAAACTGCTTGAGGTGATGCTGCTGATGGTTTATTTCAGCTGCTGCATCTTATTTTCCATACTCTACAAATCCTTGAAATCCTTCATAGGGTTAACATTAAGTTTCAGGGGCCAATTTCCTCATTTGTGAGAGCAGTTCACCCTCTGAGCTCATCTGTTGCCCATCTAGATGTTGATGGGTTTGTACAAAAGATGAGATCTGCTGAAGAAATCTTATTTATTTTAAAAGCCTTTTTGGAAAAATTAAGCATATTTTCTATTCAGTTCCACATCCTTGAAGTCACAGTGCCAGGATGTAGCTGTCCTTTCTTTATCAATCCAGGTCACATTTTATGCCCTAAAACCAGGCTCTGCTCAAGGGGAGGGACACAGGAAGAATATCAGACAATTAT
The DNA here is from genome assembly GCF_012460135.2 of Molothrus ater. Classification (NCBI taxonomy): domain Eukaryota; kingdom Metazoa; phylum Chordata; class Aves; order Passeriformes; family Icteridae; genus Molothrus; species Molothrus ater. Next base: position 1,549,601 of record NC_050497.2, on the reverse strand, counting down.
TACAATAATAAAAATTAAAATAATAAAATACTAATAAAATAAATGTAATAATAATAATAATAATAATAATAATAATAATAATAATAATAATAATAATAATAATAATTGCTGTTGTTGTTGTTATTGCCAGGAAAAGGCAAATCCACCAAATTTTCCTCACTGTTTTCAGGAAGTTATTCTTAGTAATATTTTTTTCACCAAACTAAAGAAATTTTTTGCACCCAATAAATTGCCATTTCATAGGGAGAAAATTATAATCAGCAACTTCTAAAAGTCTCTCCACACAAAGCATTTTGTGCCCAATAATTTCAGATCTTTTCTACAACTTGTCCAAATTGTGGTGCTGAAAATTACATAAGAAATTCCCTTACAGGTCTCACTTATTTAATTCATTAATTTGAAGTCAATGCTACTTCCATTCCTTACTTCCCAATTTTAATACATCTTAATTACATGAGGTCCTTGGCTGTCCCATCCACCTTCCAGGAACTTCTCTGAGCTAATCAATAATGAAAACACAACTGGGAAACTCCTCCTATTTGAAAACCTTGAACAGGATTCCCACAGCCTGAAGAATTACAGATGAGTTTAAGAATCATGCAGGAGTTGCAATTTCCTTTAACAAATAAAGCTATAATAATTTCAACCTTATTTCTATGCCTAATATATCTCCAAAGTAGACTATTCAGAAAAGTTTACATTTTCTTCCTTACACCTTTTACCTTCAGTCACTACATTGTTCTTACACTTCTGTTTTTATAAATACAAATTGCTGCTCAGGAATAAGCTGGGCCCTTTGGAAAAGCAATTGTCCCTCCTGAGTGGTAAATTCTTGTCACCTAAAAAATTCAAATTTTTAATTCTGAATTCTTCCCCACCTGTCCCTCCCAAGAGACAAACACTTGAATTTGCCCAGGATTGCCCCAAGCTTTGGGAAGTTGGCTTTTGGAACCAGAATTTACACCACTGTGAGCTGTGACCATGTGACAATACCACCCTACCTTGAAGGGCTGAATTCCATAAACTGAATTTCAAAACCCCAGTTTTTATTTCTGAAGGGTTTGACTCCTTTCTCCCACCCCAGCCAGGCCAAGGGAAGAATCCCACTGCCACAAATATTCCCATCAAACTCAGAGTACCCTTTCCACGTCATCTTGAGGAAATGGCCTTGAATTCTGCCAGGGGAGGTTTAGAATAGATATCAGGAAAAATCTTTTCATGGAAGGGTTGTGAAATACTGGCACAGGCTGCCCAGGGCAGGGGTGGAGTCACCAGCCCTGGAAGTGTTCAAAGGACATGTGGCTGTGACACCTGGGGACATGGTTTAGTGGTGAACACGGGGTGCTGCTGGCCTGGCCGTTGGACTTGAAGATCTTCGAGGTCTTTTCCAATCTTAACCATAATTCTGTGATCTAAAAATATAAACAATCAAACCTGCCACTGGGATCATAATAAATAATTTAATAATCAGCCTCCAAACGAGAAACCCAGCAAGTTGACCCAAAGTTGATTGTCATGAGCACTTACAAGCCATAAGATATAGAATAAAAATAAATAGTAATGCTGTTGGTGCTATTAACTGAATTTCCTGAACACTGCACTATTGTATTTGCATTCCCCCCAGACAAAGGCAGGAATGATGCATCGGACTCCATGTTCTCACAAGGCTGATTGATTATTTTATAATACTATATTATATTAAAGAATACTAACTATACTAAAGAATACAGAAAGGATACTTACAGAAGGCTAAAAAGATAATAATGAAAACTCCTGACTCTCTCCAGAGCCCTGACACAGCTTGGCCCTGATTGGCCAAAGAGTGAAAACAACTCCCAGCAGAATGCAATGGAACAATCACCTGTGGGTGAACAATCTCCAAACACATTCCACATGTGAGCACAACACAGGAGAAGCAAATGAGATGAGAATTGTTTTCCTTTTCTCTGAGGCTCCTCAGCTTCCCAGGAGAAAAACCCTGGGCAAAAGGATTTTTTCAGAATGTGAATGCTACAGTGCAGCATTAAAGACCCTAAAACAGCTACAAACAATAAACTGGGGTAACAGAAAGAGCAGCTCCATTTGAGCTGCTCTGACTCCCTGTCCATCTCCCTGCCCCCCCAGATCCCAGGGTGAGCCAAACTCCTGAGGGCATTTTCAACCCAAGCACTCAGGTTCTGGCCCCACAGGCAAGGAAAGCATCTCCCCAGCCCTGCACCCTAAAAACCCAGGGAGAGGAGCACAGGGAGGCATCTAAGGATGAGAGCTGCTGCTTGCCCAAAGCAGGGGCCCTCCCTGGTGCCCACAGGGATTCCTGGAGCTGCTGCAGGACGAGCTGCACACCCAGCCAGGAGAGCAGGAGGCGCTGGGCAAGGGGAGGGATGGATCCTGCCCGAGGAACCCCACACTGCTGGGATGGGCACTGCACAAACAATGGTGTCACCAGGATATTTTCTGAAAAATCCTCTTTGGCCAGGATTTTCTCCTGGGAAGCTGAGAGGCCTCAGAAAAGAATGAAAACAATAATTATCTGATTGCTTGGGAAAGTGGTCTGGAGATCATTTACCAACAGGTGCATCTTGGATTGGTTCCATGTGAATTGTTTTAATTAATGACCAATCACAGCCAGCTGTGTCAGACTCTGAGTCAGTCATGAGCTTTCATTATCATTCTTGTCAAGCCTTCTGATGTATCCTTTCTCTTTCTTTAGTATAGTTTTAGTAGAGCATTCTTTTAATATAATAAATATAATAAATATAATATAATAAATATAATAAATATAATTAATATATGTGATAAATATAATAAATATTATCTAATATATGTGATAATTATAATAAATATAATACAATAATTATAATAGAATAAATATTATAAAGTAAATATAATAAATATTATATGATATATGATATAAAATCAGCCTTCTGAGAACTTGGAGTCAAATTCTCATCTCTCACCTCGTCCTGGGGACCTCACAATGGCAACTGCCACAGTCCCTGGCAGCATTCCTGCCTCGTGAAAGGGAAGGAATGAGAGACTTCACAAACTGAGCTGCTGCCAGCTTGATGGAACTAAAACTTTACCAACCCTCCACACAAAGATGGAGAAAAAGATAAAATGCCTGTCAAGGTCACAGTGAGCAACACTTTCATTCCAGATTTTAAGGTGCAGGTTTCTAATTCAAGAGGGTTTTTGTGCTCTTGACTTCCAGGACACTATTTGTAAAAAGCAGACCACAAAATAAAAACAGATTTATAAATAATGACTGGAAACCTACAGCTGATACAAGGTTTTAATTCCTTGCTCTAAGGACCTCTCACAAACAGAGCATGGTCTGACAAATCCAAATAATCCATTTCATGAGTCAGGGAAGAAAATACATAAAAAGTTGCAGCAGTGGTTTCCCATTGCTCACCAAGGGAATCTCCACAGAATTTCAAGGTGTGCAATAAAATGACTTGACAGCCACTAACATCTACTGAAACACCCATAAGTTAAAAAACAATAACACAAAACCATTCAAGGCCAGGCTGGGTGGTGCAGAGAAGGTGCCTTCCCTGCCACCTTCTGCCAGTGCCACACGTCAGAGCTCTGGGGAAACAGCTCCAACTCTTTGGGGGAAAAAAAACCAACAAAACAATAAAACAACTTCTGTTAACTTAAAAATAGAGTTAGGAAGAGTCACTTCCAGGGACAATGAAGGGGTGAAGTTGTTACATCCAAAAGGCCCTGCTGTTTTATTTCTGCTTTCTAATTCCCCTGCCCCCAGCCCAGATACTTCCATGAATTAATTCTACCTTTCTCCACCCAAAGTTAGTACACTTATAAAGCAGAGTAGCCTGAGCTGGCAGAATCTCATTCCCTCATCTCCTATGCTTCAAGCTAGATAACCACACAAAAAACCAAACAGATTACAGCCAGCCCCAGGAGCAACTGAGGCAGAAGTGTTTTCTCCCAAAGCAATTTTTAGCAGTGTTTATTAATTCTAACAACAAGCAAATCAAGGAGATGTTGAGATAACAGCACTTCTTTGACTCTAACAATTTTCTCCTCTCTGAATTAATAATAAACATGATCAATATTCCATGGAGTCTGAACACACAGTAAGCAGTGGAATAGAATCTAAAGCAATATCTTGATCTTTTCATTGCAGACATCAAGGCACTTTCTGTGCAAGCTAAACAGTGAGAAAAAATCAGCTCTGTTAACTGAGGCAAATCATAATTACCCAATTAGATACGCTCCTTCTGGCAGTAAAAATTAATTCTCTTATCTGGTAAGCTCTGTGTATCTTGGCATAACTTTTATGACACATAAAAGGAGAAAGGAAGGACAAATGGACATACCCACTGAGAGGTTTGCAGGGATCCTTCCATATCAAAGCTCCTAAGAACACACAGGGACTGTCCCTGAAATGTCACAGGGCTGCACAGGCAGAGCTCACTGAACTGCCTCATTTACCTGGGGAAGGGGCTGTGTTCAGGGCAAGGATTAATTAATTTACCACTGAATCAAATCTGCTGGTGCATTTTGTAATTCCTGGTGTAAAACAACCTCACACATGTGAAGATCAAGCCAAACCTTGTGTGGGTCAGTCAGTATTTTCTTTTAATTTGTCTCCCTGGCTTAGAAAGATGTTTTACTCACCCCAGCCAAAATCCTATTTCTCCATCACATCCACCCCACTGGACAGTGACATGGAAACCATGAACAATCTAAGTGGGACCCTTTACACTTGCCCAGAGGAACTGAAGAGGAAACAAATGAGCCCTCCAGTGTTAAAACTGAAGGAATTTCCCATTGCTCTCCTCTGTGCACACCAGCAGCTTTGTGTGGCAGCAACAAGTGACACAAACCTCACCCTGGGGAAAGCTCTCAGTGCTCAGGGCTCCCTCAGCCTGGCTCCCTCCTTCCTCCTTGTCTCCAAACCCTTCAACCTCTCACAGTATGTTCCTTTCTCCTAAGTCACTCAATAGCCAAGGTGAGCAATAAAAGCATCTTCTAAAGTACCCAGGGCACCTTTATTCCACTGATTAAACATGTCTCTATTAACAGTACCCGAGCATGAGCTTGGATTCCCTGACAGAGGTTAATTTATTACTCAGCTAACAGAGACAGATGCCTGTGCTCTGTGATTCCCACAAGAACTCCAGTTTGTCCACCTTGAAGCACAAAGCTGCCCAAAACACCAAGCCCAGAGGAAAATGTCTACAGTGGAGTAACTGAAGTTCCCCAAAATGACACTGCAGCATCAAAGCAGCTCAGCCTCATAAATGTCTCCTCAGAGCATCCCATGATCCATCACCTTTATTATCCTCTCTAAAGAACATTCCTCTAAAAGCAGCAAAGCAATGTAATGTGCTTTTTGGGACAATCAGCCAAGCAAGAAACGTGTGTCATCTTTTATTTGAAGGATGATGGCCTATCATCATAATTCAGTTTGTTTCAGTAATATCAATTAATAAAGCTCCTCATTTGCAGGTCTTGGTAGCCAAATGATGTTCCCCATTGCTGATAATGACAGCAAGGGAATGCTCTCTGGGATAATAGTCCATTTGTTACTAAATAATTTTTTGACCAATGAGTTATGAAGCAGCACCACTGCAAGATGATTATCTACCATGAACAGGACTGCAAGATGATTATCCACCATAAACAGGAAAATTATCTAACCCAGCACTCCAGAGATCATGTGGTTTCCCCCATGATTAGATAAATTACATATTCCCCGCAATTTTGCCAAGCACTACTTACTAGAAGCCTCTGTAGAGCCTGCATAGGGAGGTGATGAAAGGCTTCTTCTGAAAACATGCTCAGAGTTTTCTGCACCAGAAATCCTCAACATGTCTGAAATTTAAAAGCAAATGTTGTAAACACAAGGTATCCCCTAATAAAACAAGTTTCACTAACAATAAGAACTTTAACTAGCCACTATTTAAGGCTGACCTAAAGATTCTGAAATGTGGACATTAAATATTAAATTTATTATTAAATTAAATTAAACCTTTTTCCTGGTTTTGATTTAATGAATCTTTTTCCATCTGCAGAGGCAAAATTCAACTCCATCTATTTTCCTGGCTTTACCTTCAGTACTGAGTCTTTAGGCTGAAAAGACACATATCCAGCAATTCTTCTGCTGGTGTCTAGAGAGCTGAATTTTCCCAACTCCCTCTCTGCATTCAAAATGAGGAGTCACTTATTTTTCTCCTTTCCTCCATCCCTCAATATCATTAAGAGCACAGTAATATTTCCCCATTGAAGCTAAGAACTATCCAAAGGCTTCAAACCTGAAATGAATCTAAGACAATCCTTAACTATTCTGATAAAATAAAAATCCTTTGCTCAATAGCAGTGACATCAACAGTGGATCAAATGTAGTGAAAGGACACAGGGGAATGGCCTCAAGCTGAAGGAGGGCAGGGTTAGACTGGATTTGGGGAGGAAGTTCTTTACTATTAAGGGCAGTGAGGCCCTGGCACAGGGTGCCCAGAGCAGCCCCTGGATCCCTGGCAGTGCCCAAGGCCAGGCTGGACAGGGCTGGGAGCAGCCTGGGACAGTGGGAGGTGTCCCTGCCATGGCAGGGGTGGCACTGGATGAGCTTTAAGGTCCTTTCCAACCCAAATCAGTCTGGGGTTCCATGCCAGGACTGAAGGGGATGCCCAGGGTGTGAGCAGGCCCCAGGGGACAGCACAGGCTGGGATTCTGTGAGTAGTACAAAAATTAAAGAAGATGCCAGAGGACAGCTCCTCCATGTTTCCAGAAGCATTACCCATTTCCAGGGCTTCCCCAGACTTTTCAAGCTTCTCTCCACGCTCCTCCTCCAAAGCACTGGGTGTTTGTCTCTTCCCCACCTTGCCGGCTCCAGCGCTGATGCTGCTCACGGAGATCAGGGGGGTGCCCTGGCCCTGCTGGGAGCAGGGGGGACAAGCAAACATCAACCACCCCCTCCCTGACACGTGTTCCACACCCTGCAGCCTGCACAGACCCCCAGGAACTGCTCAGCTTGTGCTCCTCAGCCCCAGATCCCCAAGGGGGGCTTGCTCTGGGATCTGCAGCTCCCTCCCAGCAGGGCCTGGGGACTCCCAGCTTGACACTCTGAGCATTCCCTGTCCCTCTGCCACCACAGGTGCAGCATTTTCCACACTGCTCAGGCAGAGGTGACATCATCAGCAAACATCAGAAGTGCTGAAGCACCAGCAGAGCACACTCACCACCTTGGAATGATGCACTTGGGAAGTTGAAGCCTCCCCACCAAGCCCCCAGGCACCAGCGTAGGCTGGGTTTTATGGGCTGGTTATACAAGTGCCTCAGTCCTCAAGCACTGTCATTATGAAATTAATATGTAGCATTTGCTTTATGACCTTCTGGAAGAAGGAAAAGCTCTGTGTGCCCTGCCAGGAGAGCAGAGGGCCTGCCCCCCAAACTCACACAGCTGAAGAGCTCCGTGGTCAGCCCCAGGTAGTTGTGCAGGGCCAGGAATGTCACCCTCTGCAGCCTCACCATGATGATCTGCAAGCAGGGAACAAAGAGGCAGCAGCAATGGATTTAGCATTCTCCCACACTCATTCTGGCATTTAGACACAATCATGCACCAGGGTACCTGAAAGCACTCTATGAAATACAGACTGTACCCTAGGCTGAAATTCCTTTTTAGCAGCTGATAAATTGAGACAGAGACAGATTCAAATGATTTACCAATGACTTCACAATCATTTGATGGCATGAGAATCCAAAGTCTTACTCCCAAACACCAAATGCTTTCTGTTTCCTATAAACATCAGTAGTAAAAGTGCCTTGAAATAGAAGCATTTGTTTCCAATTTTCCTCTTCATTAAAAAAATTATTCCAGCTCTCCCCATAGAGAACCTGTCTCACTGCCCCACAAGCACTCAAAGCTAACACTGGCATCAGTGGCACCTTCCTCTGCCCTGCCAGCTAATTCTGACTCCTGAGCCATCTCCTCTTTTTTATCAGCTCTCACAGAGCAAATTAATTTGGTGTTAATGATCTGTTCTCCTTCAACCAGCAGTATGAGGAGGTTCATGTGTTGCTCATAAATCATCCAGAGACCAGAACAGTTTGCAAGGACAAACAGATTCAGAAGTGATGGCAAAGCAAAAGGACAGCCCAGAGAGACTCCTGGGGTCACCCTGTGGCTGCTACACCGGTGGGACAAGGCACCAGCCCTGGAAATGCTGAACCTGATCCCTGCACCACCTCCCACCTGCAGGAGATGCTCCCTGGGGAGCTGTCTGAGCCCCTGCCAAGCAGCAGAAGGTGAGCACAACTGACACAAAGCACAGCTCTTCCCTCAGGTGCTGACAGAGGCTTCTAAAGTGAAAATTCACATGTCAGTCTGAATTTTGTGACCCTTCCAAAGCATCAGCCCTCACCAAAGAGCTCCTGAGGGTCCAGCAGTCCTGTTTCAGGACATGTGGCAGTCTGTTCATGACTCTCAGCCATTCTGGAGCCTTCCTGGTGCACCCCAAGCTGCAGAGCCCACACCAGCAGCTTTCTACTCCCCAGGGACCAAGAGACTCACACTTCAGGTCTGGCTGATTGATGAGGGTACCCCAGGCAGAAACTCAATCCATGGAGATATACAGATACATAAATTATATTTTCCTGTTTGGGATAATACTGGATTTATTAAGTCTAAGGTTCAACAGCCAGAAGAACAGCAGAACAAGTCCAAATCTTGATAAGATGTGCTGAGCAGTTCTGTATCTAGCAAAGGATGGATGATGAGCTTGCTGAGCCTCTAAACATCCTCCTGTAACCTGGAAATGAGAGTGGTTCCCCTTCCCCCTCAGCTCTACCTACCTGCACCACCCTCACAAGGGTTTCAGGGTATTTCTGGAACACATCCTGGAAGGCACTGGCTGGAAGCCTCAGAATTGTGGATGGAGAGGCTGCTCGGGCTGAGACGGTTTTATAGGGAGCAGGGTGACCCTAAGAGAAAGTTCCAGAGACAGGGGGTTAATCCATCCATGATCCAATCCAATTCCTCCCAAATCCCTGCTTTGCTGCTGTGTCTGACAGACACCTCTGACCACAAAGAGCCTTGGGCTGGTGCTCCAGGACCACGGGGGTGCAATGAGGGTGAATTCACACCTGCATCAGAGACAGGCCAGGGAAACGAGAGCTCCAGGGAGCTGCATCAGGGTAGGGCAGTGCCAGGATCTCAGCTGTGACACAGCTGAATTACACAGCCAGCCTCTGAGAGCCCACCTAGTCAAGGCTGCAGAGAAAAGAGGGTTTGTTGATTTTATTCTCTGTGCTGACAACCAAGTTATTTGCTGCATAAACAAGCCCAGACTCACACAACCAGTGAAAAACACAACAAAATTGTACAGCAATTACAGACATAATGGAGGAACACAAAAGACAGGCAGACTTCTTGTGTTTCAAGATATCTATTTACATTTTTTCATATATATATACACACTTTAAATATTCCATGTGACAAAGCCAAACAGCTTCTCTTTACTGGAGACACAGTGGGTCTAGACCATCCTGTTCAAAGAACAGATGGGGAACTAACAAACAAATAAAAAGTGGGTAGAATACAGAGATTTTTTTCACACTGGAAGGCAAGCCTCTGGGTTTGGATCTTCCCCCTTAAATGAGAATAGATTTTAACAAAACCTACTGCCAAACACTTGGATAAAAAGACAGACAATATCCCTTTCACCCACTCAATAAATGCTGGAAACAACATCTCTAATTCATAAATTAATTTACTAATCCATCAAATATTGATTTACACAGTATTGATAAGATAAAATGAGCCTTTTTGCAGCACAGAGCAGGAGCAGGGGAAGAAATGGAGTTCCTATTTTAACAGCACCTGACAACTTCAGCAGCTTTTCCCCTCCAGAGCAACACAAGGCACCTTTTTCCCAACACTGACACACAAATGTTAAATGCTGATTACAAACCAAACTGCCTGCAAGACTTGCAGAGCATCACACAACTCAACACAAGCACTCTGAAGGAATTCCTGCCTAAAGAACCCAGCCAAACCAAACAAGAGACTTTCTCTAATCACTCTGGAAAATAAGGCTGCAGCTCTGTCTGCCTGCTGGTCTGGAAGGCTCAGAGAAGCAGATTCTAAAATTAAATTAAATTAATTGGAACCAATTTCTTAATTACACCAACTTCAGCTGACCTTTTTATAAAATCTGGGGATGATATTAATAGCCTTGATTTTCAAGTTCCTGAGGGATCTGAAATTTTAAACATCTCTTTGACCTACAGTTCACAGCTCCCAGTGTCCTCAGTTTTCCCAAGTTTCTTTTAATTAAGTAAAGAAATTAACAAATAACATTTCTGTGCTTTGGCTGCACCCAAAAATAAATGCAGCAATCCTCTTTTACAGCCCAGTTTGAAGTCTGGCTTTACATGAAGAATTAATTTGGACTACCCATACTTACATGTAAAAGAAAATGTATACAGTCTGCTTTTAAGCACTGCATTTGCCATCAACTGTATTTTCTACCAATCTCTACAGCAAAAATATAGTAAAAAAACAAGGAAATTAAATTTTTATCAAGTTTAATGGTGTTTGATGAGTTATTCCAAAGAGAAGACTGAACCCTGGGTATCCCAGAACTCTGGTCTCTAGTCTACCCAGTAAAGTATTTGGGTTTTTTCTGGAAAGTGCTCAGTGCTGACAACCTCAGAAAAACAGCTTTAGGATAATAACAGATAACAATGCAGAAGCCTTTTTCTCCAAAGAACAGCCCATTCCTCTGAGTTTTCAGCATGTAATTTTGCCTCTCTGAAATCCCTGCATGAGAGCAGCTCTTCTGAAAGGGCCAACACCATGGCTAATGGGGCTGGGACATGCAAGAGCTGTCAGGGGAATGTGAGGAGCAAATCTCCCATAATTGTCACTTCTCTCAGCTCTAATGTTATCAGCAGCACAGGGAGAATACCACGTTCAAATTATACTATTTTGCAATCACACACTGAGATGACAAGAACAGTTAAGTTATAATCAGTTATGAAACAGGGTTTTCTTCAACAGAGAACTTTTTGTTCTCAGGGCAGGTAATTATTTACTTCTGTCTCGTTCCAAGAGCTGAGGCATCACCTCCAAGCAGCGGCTGAACACAGGTGACAGCTTATGGCCAAATCCAACCAAGTTTGGTCAAAAAATCTACTGCAAGAGACGTGGATGTTTCACATTCTCCCATCTGCAGTGGTAGCTCCTTTTTGGACCCAAAAATCTGAGATGTTCTCCCCATTTCCATGGTTGGATTTTGTCTTCCTTTGCTCCTTCCTGACATCCTCTACATCAACACTGCTGCACCCAAAGCTCTTGCAGCCATCAATCACTTCTTTATAACCTCATCCATCTTGTCAGCCCTGCAGGCTCACCTTTATCCAAGTGTTTTTCCAGCTTCTTTTAATCCTGACTTTCATTTTTCCCCCCCTTAATCACTGCCATTTGATCAATATTCCTCACAGCCTCTTCTTTCTCCAACTTTCTTATTCCAACTATGCCAGCAGGCCCCTGTTTTCTTAAGAGCATCTCCACATGGAGGACAAGAGAAGAGTGAACCCCAAATCTCCAGGAATCAGCATCACATCTCTGCTGGAGCAGTTCACTCTGGATGAACATTGACTGTCCTGGGAAAAGCTCTGGCTCACACACAGGCTCTCAGCAAGAGCTGCTGAAAACAGAGACATCAACAAGGCTCAGCTCAGAGATTTCTTTGGTATTTGAGGCAGTATCAAGTCAAAGTCATTAAGTGCACCTCAGAAATGTTCCAGAATACCAGGAAAGGGGCTGCAGCTACTTTGATTCAAAAGCTTCCAGTTTCTCCTCAGAGTTTGGAGAAAGCAGCATCAATCTGTTCTCAGAATAAGGGGAGGCTCATGTCACAGCTGCTAACTTTGTATTCAGTAGAACTGAAGGGACTTTTCAGTTTAAAAGCTGAAAAATTCAATTAGAAAAGTACCACTGGTGTGACCTTTCTTTTAGGTTCACCAACCAGATCTTGCCACTTCTTGCAGCACCCCCAACATTCTTGCACAACTCTCAACTAAGTGAGGGACCAGCCTGACATCAGGTGCTGCAAATCAGTCAAAAGAATCACAAACCCAGCTCAGACAACTGAAATCCTCTCTGAATGCACCCTTTCTTCACAGCACAGCCATGGCCTTGGTGGTGCAGTGAAATCTAATTCAGGGTATGGTATCTGCAGGATGTTCTAAGACTCACTCACTGTTTTGGGATGACACTGAGGGGTCTCCTCTATTTTGATCCACTGCTACTTCCTCTCTCCTTGCCTATTTTCATGCTACTCCTCTACCTAAAGTCTGCAAGGAACAGAAGGAAGAGGAAAAACAGCAATGAAACAAGCAGCTCACGAAGCTGGGAAGTGAGGAACAAAAGAGTTGTAAAAATAAATGAGAACAAGTTTAGCAAAAAATATTTCAAGTTTTTTTCATTACAGATTCTTCTGCAGACTGCTAACTCTGTTCAGCACACTTTCAATCATTTCTATTTTCTTTTACTTACCACTGGTTTAACTAATGAGAAAGAAAAAAAAATGACAGAATGAGAATTAAAAATGAAAAAACCCCAACAGGATAAAAAATGAAAGGCAACCACTTTTTTAGAAAACAAAGCCATAAAGCACTGCTACACAAGGATATCTTTTCTTATATTCATTTTAAACAAGCAAGAACATGACTGGTATTCATGTTCCTTTATGATGGCCCTGTTATTTAGAATATTGTCATGAAGAAATTTAGTGGTAGAAGTAACTAATATGAATTTACAAAATATTATTAACTTGACAGCAAGAACTAGACTTGTTAGAGTCCAAATTATTCCCTTTCTACAGAGAAAACTGTGACCATGCTTAAAAAATGTTATCACTGTTGACAGGTTTTATGGGAACTACAGATATGCATAATATAGATGTACAGATAATGTGGATATAGAGGTGTTGACTGCTTTTGGAAATGACAAAGAACACTTCAGAGAATCCTTTAACTCACAGAATTCACAGAATCACTGGGTTGGAAGAGACCTTCAAGATCATTGAGTCCAACCCAGCCCCAACCCCTCAGCTCAACCCTGGCACCCAGTGCCACATCCAGGCTTTGTTAAACACACCCAGGGATGGGGACTCCACCACCTCCCTGGGCAGCCATTCCAGAACTTTATCACTCCTTCTGTAAAAAACTTTTTCCTGATACCCAACCTGAATTTCCCTTGGTGCAGCTCGAGGCTGTGTGCTCTGGTTGTGTCAGTGCTGCTGGAGACAGAGCCCAGCCCCAGCTGAGCACAGGCACCTTTCAGGAGCTGTGAGAGTGATGGGGGCAGCCCTGAGTCTCCTTTGCTCCAGGCTGAGCACCCCCAGCTCCCTCAGGGCTTCCTCACAGGGTTTGTGTTCCCAGCCCCTCTCCAGCCTCGCTGCCCCCTCTGGATGCTCTCATCTCAACTTCCTTCCCAAGCTGAGGGGCCAGAGCTGGGCACAGCACTCCAGGTGTGCCCTCACCAGTGCCAAGCAAGGGGCACAATGACCTCCCTGCTCCTGCTGGCCACAGCATTCCTGACCCAGGCCAGGAGCCATTGGCCTCCTTGGCCACCTGGGCACTCTGCAGGCTCATGGTCAGTCAGCACCCCCAGGTCCCTTTCTGCCTGGGCACTGTCCAGCTACAGCACCCCCAGCCTCTGGCATTGCAGGGGGTTATTGTGGCCAAAATGCAGGACTGGGCACTTGGACTTATTAAACTTCATCCTATTGGACTCTGCCCATCCCTCCAACCCTTCCACGTCTCCCTGCAGAGCTGCAGAGCCCTCCTACCCTCCAACAGATGGACACAGCTCCCAGCTCAGTGTCATCTGCAGATTTACTAATGGAAGACTCAATCCCCTCATCCATGTCATCGACAAAGATATTGAACAGAACTGGCCCCAGCACAGAGGCTGAGGGACAGCACTGCTGAGTGGCTGCAGCACCATTCCCCAGCACCCTCTGGGCTGGCCATGCAGCTCCTCACACACACAGCAATGGCACCTTTTGATGAACAGCAACAGCCAAGCATGGCACAAACATGGCACAAGGTAAACATGAACAGCTTAGTAACCAGATTTATCTTCATCCTCTGAAATCCCATCCTACCAAAATCCTTCAGGAAAACACCTTCAGGGCTTGGGTATTATCAAAGATGTTGAATTCAATTCCTTCCATTTAGGTATTCCTAAAGTGATTTCAGCAAAACCATCAGTCTAATTCCAACTGAAACCAAATCCACCAATTTTGCACTGAATAGGATCAGCACTCAGCTCATCCTGGCCCCTGCCAAAGAGCAAAGCCCTCAGCTGGCCACCAGCACCACTGATGTTACAAAACAAAACAAATCCATCAACTGGTTTCACAGTATAATTACAGTACTAACAACTGTCAGATTTGTTTTCATTAGACTAAATAAAACCAAATTCATTAAGCAACTCATCAAACATGTAAAAGCCTGGACTGCTGGGCCCCAACCTGCTCCTGCTCCTGCCTGAGAGGAATAGCAGATTTGTCTTTCCAAACAAGCTGTGGGGCTGCTGGTAGATAAAACCAGCACTGGGAGATAGAAACAATGGGAAGGATTCCACTGATTGATGAATGGAAAAAATTACAAATAAATTTTAGGTTTGCTGATAAATTAAATTAGACATTGAAAGATAAAAGAAACAATGGGGAAGAAAAACCCCTAAATTCTGTAAGAATTAAAAATTCAAAGGGAGGGTTATACATTAGAGGGAAATCTCTGGTATCAGGTGTATTGGGAAGTCTGAACCTCTCAAGTACCTCAGCCAATGGGGAAAGAGAGAAGGGAAATGTGGCTGGGAAATTGGGATAAAAAGGAGGGGGCATCCTCCAAAAATTGGAGAGACCCCAGGGGATGCCCCATGGCCTCTCCCTTTATTCAAATAAAGTCAAAGGACTCCTCTGTCTCCTTTTTGGACATAAACCTCTGGTGTTTGTGGATTAATTTTCCTGACATGCCTGAGCTGTGATTTGAGCAAATGGAAGAGACACAAAGGGATCACTCAGATCCTCCTGCCAACCAGAAGCAGCCAGTCAAGCACACATTTCACGAGCACCCTCCACACCACCAAGCTCAGCTTACTCTTGCAAAGGCCTGAGAGGAGGAGAATTATCAAAAAAGCCATTTTGCATCCTGATTCTTCCCTAGGAATGCCCAAGGGCTGCTGCCCCAGCCAGCTCAGTGGGAGCAGCAGGGATGTGCCCTGCCAGGACTCACCGTGATGACATCCAGGATGCTCAGCAGGCTGTGCACGCTGTCCCCTGCCAGCACCTCCTTCACCACCACCTCTGTTCCATCCTGCAAGCACACACACAGCATTACTGCAGCCTCACAGCTGCATTTGGGCAAACCAGCAGCATTTCAGAAAGCTCAGGTGCTTCTTTTCTCTCTGCTTTGATGCAATTGTGCTAATTCCAACATGGAGTTTTAAACCAGCTTTTTAAAAGTGATAAATTAAAAGAAACTATGAGCCAGTTTTTTCCAGGGATGTTGTGATCTGCTTGTCTTTGCTATGTAACACCAACAAAAGACCAAGGCACAATGAGCTCCCTTTACTGAGGGGTGACCTCTCAAGAGGTTGTACAAAACAGGAGCAGCAAAATGTAAAAATACACAGAAATCAGCAAATTTGATATAAACTCCAAACACAAGCCCACTAAACTTTCAGGCACTGGAAAACTGCTCACATCCAAAAGTTAAACTCAAAGCTCAGTTAGGAAGAAGGTAAAAATTAAAAATTTAACTTGGCAGAAGGGATGACATGGACTGGTGCTCAACATTTTGAGACCCACATGGAAAACAAATGATCATCTTTTTTCCCATTTACCCAGAAGTCAATCTGACTCTTTCACCTCCCAGACAAACCCACTGACTCCTGCTGGACTATTCTGAGGTGAGCCTGGTCTCTCCTGCTCTCTGTGCCCAAATCCTTTCTGTAATGACCTTTAAAAGGTGAATGTTTCCAAACCCATATTGCACCCTGTCTTCCCTCAACAACTTCTGCATCTCCTGTGTGAGGATCATTCCAGCTGCCTCATCAGCTTTGTGTTCTGCTCTCTCATCTGAGACACGAGGGACTGCTGCAAACCTTGATCTTTACAAATACCACAGCCCCAAAGAGCTGGGATTAATCCCTCCTAAACCACTGTGATTCACATGTCTAAGTTTAATCAATGCTTAATGATTCATGCCAGCCTATCTGCTGTGCCAACAGATTTCTCTCAGGAAGTGCAGAGCAGTGGGTTCTTGTTGGAACCCTGGATGCTGAGAATTTCAGACTTTCTGTGCTGACAGGCACTGACCCACAAGAGAACACCACATTTGACCTAAGGCCATGGAGAAGGCTTCCAAAACTAAAAGACAGAACTGGGATTATGAGTGTGGAGTGTGACAGAAGTGTGTAATATCACATGGTGGAAAACTCCGAGTTGAAGGTTTTAGAATACAGTAATATATGTAAGGCAAGATGGAGAGTTTAGGGTGGAGGCTGGTCCTTCTTCGTCACCTTCTTCATGGGTTTGGGTGGTTTTGTGTAATTGGATAAAAAAGTCCACATTGCAGGGCATGGGTAGTTGGTTATTGGGTTAAAAGTAAAAATAATTTAGGTGTCATTTCTTAATTGGACAGTTTATCCTTAAAAGACCTTGTAGAGAGAGAGCTACATCTCCATTTATTACCTTGTTAGAGTAAAGTACTGCAGAACTCACAGCTTGTGAGACTGTAAGACAGATAAGAACTAACAAACATCTGAGTTTGAACAGGTTCTTACACTTTCTTGGATGCAAACTTCCAGCTTTCCATCCTGCACCACGTAGATGCTGTCATCCAGCTGCCCAGGACGGAAGATGTACTCGCCCTCGTGCAGCTGCACAAAGAACATGTGCTTGCACAGCTCCAGGAACAGGGGCTTCTCAAAGTGCCCAAGGACCCTGCAGCAAAGAAAATGCAAAGGCAAAACCTGAAATCACCACAGCCTTTGGAAAATCCTTCCTAAATTAGCAAAGCTCCAGCCAAGAGGAGCAGAGGAGCAGCTGCAGGGAAGGAGCCCCAAAGAGCTCCCAAAATAAGGTGCAAGAGCAGCAGGAAACACAGAGCTGGAAATGCTGGGGCTCCTTTGGAGGAACCCTCCAAGGAATGCAGGCTCAGAAGGAAGGACAGCCAAACTTCCTCCAGCAAACACCAGCATGGCCTGTGAAGGGGGATAAAAATAAAAACCGGCCAGATACACACACTCTGTGAGAAAAGTTACCCCAGGAACTTCCCCTCTCTCTAAGTGCAGCTGCCCTGCCCATGGAAGCAGGACACAGGAGAAATACTGAAAAGAGGGAAAAGCTCCTGTCATCTGCATGGAATTACAAGTTTGGAATATTCCATCTCCTGCCGGTAACATGCACCTGGACTCCAGTCAGTCACTGCCAGGCAGAGAGAAATATGAGTTTCACACTTGATCACTCTGTACAGAGCTCCAACAGCTCACATTTATCAGGATCAATCCATCAAATCCTACTGCAATATCAATTAGTCATAGGAGACCATAATTTCACAGCAGCAAGTTCAGATGACTGAAATAGCATTTTTATTTGAGAATGACTGACCTTCAGGACTATATTATATCACAACTGGGAGGAAAAATGAACATCCACAAGCAAAACCAAAATTACAGATTGGAAGATCTCCTCTTTGCTGTGTCAGCAATTTAACCCCTTGCTGAAGGGCCATAAAGACCAACCCTTCTTCTTAGTCTGCCAAAGAGCTGTGGGGATTAAGTTGACTTTGATTTATTTGCAACCTTTTCAGGCAGAGAGGTAAAAGATCCTGCAGCCCAGGGAGCTGTCAATATGGTATCCAATTAACATTTACCAATTATGATGCTTTTCTGTACAAAAAAAAAAATTGCCTGATACAGCCTAAACAGAAGTTTTAGGATGCACTAAATCTGTTCATGTTAGAACACATTTATTAGCACTATTCCCAAGCTGAGACAACTAAACTACTTCCTTTTTCTTCACCATCTCTTTTTTTAATTTTTAAAACAAACTCAGCTATTTTCTTAACATTTATAGAAAATTAAAAGTCATTCATTTTATCCTTATGTTCTGATGAATTTCAGTCAACCTCCTCAGGATTCTGACCATGCAATTGTAAAATCCAAGATTTGACACAAACTGTCAAATATTTACATCACTTGAACATCCCTCAAAACCAAACTCTAAATTTCTCTTTCCATTTAACATTACCTGACATTCTTAAGCATGTACAGGACTTCTGATGGCAAGTGGGAATTCTTGACATCAAATTCAGTCAGATCTGCCTCTAGCAAAGAAGGAGGAGGTTCTTTCCTCTGCAGAGTTGGACATTCCTTCTTAATACGCAGAATCCTACAAAGGAAAAAGGAAGTTCAGGATGCTCCCTCTTTTGTACTAATAGGAAATGTTAGATTTTTACGAATAGGAAATGTTAAATAAGCATATAGTAAGTATTGAAATCCACCATCCCAAGTTACACATTATCAATTAGCTAAAACATCCCACCCTCTTGCCCCTCCACCAAAACCATCCCAGTCCAGCAAACCTCCCAGCTGACCCACAGCTGACAGGACTGGGAAAAACCAACAGCTACAGAAAAGGGCTCTGCTAGGGATAAGATCCACAAAAACCCCAAACCAGCCCCCATGATGTGAATTTTCCCCTTCCCAAAGTCCCAGGTACCTTTTAGCCAGAGATAAAACCTTTGCCCGTTTCCGCATCCGCTGGCGAGGGACGGTGTTCCCAACCAGAGAGTTGGGAAGAGTTGTAACCTAGGGGGGAATAATGGACACAAAAACAGTCACAAAACCCCAAAACCAAAAAAAAAAACCCAGCCTGCTAATTCCAACCCTGCTGAGGCACCAACACATTTACCAGCCATTAGTGTGAGCAGAGTGAAGAGCTCATGTAAGACCTTGGAGGATTGGAATATCTACTTCAGGATCACTTCCTTTAGATAAAGCAAGTAAAGTATATTTTGATTTTACCAATCAACTACTACAGTGCTAATGGATGGTAGAGGAGAAGAATTCCTAGCTGTGGTTCTCATTCAGGAACACTCAACATCAGGAAGAGGAGTAAGGCACTGATCTCTGCTCTGGGACAGGGACAGGAGCCAGGGAGTGGCTGGAGCTGGGCCAGGACAGGTCAGCTGGAGAACCAGAGCACACAGCCTCAAGCTGTGCCAAGGGAAATTCAGGTTGGATATCAGGAAAAAGTTTTTTACAGACAGGGTGATAAAGTTCTGGAATGGCTGCCCAGGGAGGTGGTGGAGTCCCCATCCCTGGGTGTGTTTAACAAAGCCTGGATGTGGCACTGGGTGCCAGGGTTGAGCTGAGGGGTTGGGGCTGAGTTAGACCTTGAAGGTCTCTTCCAACCCAGTGATTCTGGGAATTCTGGGAATTCTGTAAGGTCAGGGCAAGGTTCTTCCCCCAGAGGGTGCTGGCACTGCCCAGGCTCCCCAGGGAATGGGCACGGCCCCGAGGCTGCCAGAGCTCCAGGAGCCTTTGGGCAGCGCTGCCAGGGATGCCCAGGCTGGGGCTGCTGGGGGGTCTGGGCAGGGACAGGGGCTGGACTGGGGGATCCTGGTGGGTCCCTTCCCCCTGAGGATATTCCAAGATTCTATCTGGCTGTGATGGTGACAACCAAGGCCTTTCCTTGCATTTCCTAGTTCCCAGGTGCCACCCTCTGGAGAAACACCACAACTGCTACACCAAGCAAGCCCCTCATCAAGTATTTTCAAAACATTCCCAGTTTTCCATTTGTTACCCTAAGAGCTGAATCTCTCTAAAAAGTTTCTCTCCCAAAAGGAATCTTTAATTAGTTTGGAGGGATTTTATTTTTTTGAAAATAAAATCTTGGTATGTTATAAAAAACCCAGGAAATACAACCCACAGCAGTTTGGGTGTAATGTTTTGTGTCTTACTCAGGAAGAAAAGCAAAAAGTAAGGTCTAAAACTCAAACAAAAAACTACCTGAAATTGTTTTCCCATGTGGAATTCTAAGCATTCTTATGTGAATTACATATAAAGAGCTTGGTTAAAATTATTCATATTATGAAGTTGCACATGAAAATCATCAAGAATATTAAAATTATGAAGTTGCACACACAAAACTTCCTCTCATTGAAGGCTTTTTTGGCCAAGTTCTACTTAAAGGCTGACCTGCCATGAAAGATTCAGGGAGCAACCACCTCCTCCACAATGAAACAGCTCCAGAACTGAATATTAAACCCACCACTGTCTAATTAAGTCAAAGTGTTTGAATGCACCTCAATGAAGTGTGGGAGGCAGAGGCTGGGGCAGTTCACAGGAGGAAGTGTTCCTCCACACAGGGTGACTAAGGACGGTTACTTCCCTGTACCTTATTTTTCTACAGTTGTTGGGTGCAGGGAGTGCACACCTGGACTTGGCAGCACAGGGAACAGCCAGGACCCTGTGAGGGTGGGCAGGCCCTGGCACAGGGTGCCCAGAGCAGCTGGGGCTGCCCCTGGATCCCTGGCAGTGTCCCAGGATAGGGCTTGGAGCATCCTGGGACAGTGGAAGGTGTCCCTGCCCATGGCAGGGGGTGGAATGGATGAGCTTTAAGGTTCCTTCCAATCCAAACCAGTCTGGGATTCTGGGATATTTAAACAAACATTAACTCCCTACAGGAGTTAGATATTCATTGATTTATTCCTGCCTTCACTGGCTGCAAATATTTTTCAAAGAGGAAAGGTCTGGCCAGAAAGAGAAGCTGCTGCTGCTCCACCAGCAATGCAGTCAGTACTGCAGGAGAGCTGAAACATCCACAACATCCCAGTGACATTTACAGGCTGGAGGCCCTGGGCCAGGCTCTGCCAGTGAAGTGTTGCAAACTTTACACCTCTCAACTTTACACTGGATTTCACCAGGTGCCCTCACCTTCCTCATGATCTTCCTCCCGTAGAACATCACTTTGTCCCTCTTGCGGAACCTGTACTGAGGCACGTGAGGCTGAAGTTGCTCTGGAACAGAAGCATCACATCAGAAACCCCCTGCAGCAGCTGGGAGAACACCTGAGCACAGCTTGGGCACTTTGCTGCCTCCAGAACAGCTCCTGTGGGCAGGGTTTGGGGTTTAAACCACCCTGGGATCCCTCATTGCCCAGCCCTGGCCAAGCCAGACCCAGGCAGGGCTGCCTTGAGGCTCCACCTCAGCCCCAGAGGAGATAAAGGGCTCTCTAAACACACTGAAGGCTTGGGCAGTTTTAATCTCCCCAAGGAAACCTCTAATTCAATCATTTCTCCATCTGTGACAGTGAAATCGCAGCAGGGGTGAATTCCTCTGCAGAATTCACAGCTGGTCCTGAGGCTGACACTGCTCACACCCCAAAGAAATGAAACCTGCAGGTGCTGCCTGTGACAGCTCTGGGCTCACACCTGGGGAAGGGAACCAACACAAGTTCTCCATCCTTTAAAGCTGCTGTTCTGCAAGAACCACACCTCTGCAGCAAACAACTACCACTGAAAATTACAAAAAGACTCAAGATTTATGGAAAAATTGGGTTTAAAACTTACATGGTTATCAAGTACTTACTAGACTGTCTCACTCTTCTGTACACGACAAACACAACAACTGCTATAAGCAACAGTGCAACTGCAGCTCCAATTGCAATTCCAGTCAGCTGGGAGGGAAATTTAGGGAGAAAGAAGTTAATGATTTTCAACTTCAGAAGTTACTACATACTTTTTGAAGGGCTGAAAAACACTCAGCTCAGTGAGATGTCTAAAAGTCAAGCACATTCATAAATACTTAATTTTTAATTCAAACATCTCATATGCAAGAAGTTTAAACTGCACCAGTGACCAGTCCTATGATCACATGGAAAATATTCCATGTTTTCCTTCCCAAAGATCTGGGAGCTGATCAACTCAATGTACAGGGGGTGTGTGAGGGCATGGAGGGACAGGAAAAGGGGGAATGGCCTCAAGATGAAGGAGGGCAGGGATGGATGGGATATTGGGAATTGGGAATTGTTCCCTGGCAGGGTGGGCAGGCCCTGGCACAGGGTGCCCAGAGCAGCTGGAGCTGCCCCTGGATCCCTGGCAGTGCCCAAGGCCAGGCTGGACAGGGCTTGGAGCCATCTGGAATAGTGGGAGGTGTCCCTGCCATAGCAGGGGATGGAACTGGATGGGCTTTAGGGTCCCTTTCAGCCCAAACCAGCCTGTGATTCTAAATAACAGCAATTAATTCCTGCCTCATGCACGGTGAGAGCAAAGAAACCAACACTCAGAGTTTGGCAGTGGCTCAGCAGAGCTCATGGAGCTCAGGAGAAGCTGCTGTGGATGCACCCCCAGCTGCTTGCAGCTCTACTTTACCATGGTGGTCTGGATCCTGTCCTCCACAAACTGCAGGATGGGGGTCCCACCTCCCAGCACCACAGCCTGGCAAGAAAAAGGAAGGTGAAATTAATTTCCCACAGGTGGAGAAAAGTCCCCATGAAAACACCTCAACCAACTGGATTGTGTTTTTCTTTGACTTATAACCCACTTTGCAAAGGGAAACGTTCAGTGGAAAGGGATGAGTAGGGAAGTTTTGTGTTGCCGTCAGTTCAGGCCTAAACCAGGGTCAAACAGAGATGAACACTTTTTAAAATCATTCTGTATTATTCAGAACAACAAGGATGAGAATGGAATGCAAAGGACTTTATGAGACTGAGAAAACAAGTCACAAAGCAGCATATTAAAGTCACATAAAAAGCAGATGATGCACATGAGCTCAGGTGTGCTGTCCTGGCACCTGTGCCCAGCAGTGTCACTCAGGATAAAACCTGGCACCTAAAACAGTCTCACGAATGCCAACCCAAAACTTAAGAGAGAGGAGGGAAAGGTAAAACAATTCTTAGGAACAAGTGAAAACAACATGAGTACACGGATAAATACATCCCCCTGTAAGTCTTGAACCTTAAAAGCACTTGAATTAAGCACTACACACAGCCCAGGTCCCATTCCTGCCCCTGGTTCCAGATCTGGACGACAGCTGAACTCAGCTTTGCCACCAAGAGAAAAATGAAGAGCACACCAAGTCACCAAACTGGTCTCTCTAATGGAATTAATTCCAGTTTTACAGCACAAAGGAAACTCCTGCCAGACCAGCTACCTCAACAGATCCCTGTGCTCACTTTGCCTTCTCAGGTCACTTTAGCACTTCAGTGTTTATCTTCCCAATATGAGTCAAACTAACTCTGTCACTATTGTTATCAGACTATTACTCATGGGATTGCAGTGAACAGTCACAAGATTTTGAAAAAATAAAAAGCTGAAGATGTGTCAGCAACAGGTAGAACACCTGGTGACACAGAGTTCCTGGTGGAAGTCTGTTCTGGTCACTTAATGCATTTATTTCCCCTTGACAGTGTCAGGGACACTGGGACATGGACAGTTCTGCTGCTCCCCAGGCCTGTATGATCTCAAATAACACCAAAAATAGTAATTGCCAACTGACACTCACATTGCTGCTGCAAGGGGAGAAACAAATCCATGGAGAAAAAGAATAAAACACAAACATGTCCAGGCTGGGGCTTCAGTACAGAAAAGCAAGAAGGGAAAGATGAAATTCAGACCTCCAAGAACCCCAGAGAGGTTCTTGCAAAGTTTTCACGAGTGACAGTGTGATATTGCCCTGCTCAGACTCAGGGGGGATCTTTCCCAGCCTGGACAATCCTTGTGGACAAGCAGAGGAAGCAAAGCAGCCAGGCTGAGCTGTGCAGACACCTGAGCCGTGTCAGTGACTGCTGTGACAGCTCCTGGGGCAGGAATGAGGTCACAGCCAAGTCACCAGGGCAGCTCCTCTCTGAGGAGGGCTGTGCTCAGCACCCCAAGCCAAGGAACCCTCAAAATTTCCTCTCATTGAAGGCAACGCCTGTGGGACCACCCTGCAGGGCCCTCCCTGCATCTGAACATGAGCAGTGACCTGCCCAGAGCATGGACTGGCACAAAGAGCATTTCTCTGCCTCCTGATGTCCAGGTTTCCTTAGGAACTCGAGGCTGAGCAGCAATCAGCACAAACATGCAGCCTCACAAGTGCAGCTCACACCCATCCAGGGTCCAGCACCCAGCACTGCTGAGAGTCCAACCACTCCTCACTGCAGTCCAAGGCAAACACTGACACATTCCCCGGGCAGGCAGGGGTGAAAAAGGCTTATCAACCCTGAAAACAAGGGCTTAAAATTGGGATTAGCCCAAACACAAGGCTTCCTCACAGCTCAGAGGCACCCGTGCCTTGTTTTGACTACAGAACCTGGATTTTCACAAAACATTGCTAACTGTGTACAAGTACATTGTGTGTGTTTTTCAGTTTGAGAACTATTTCCTCTCATGGGGTTTGTTTTTCAGGACTAGAGAAAGCATCATGTGCCCTTTTAGTCTGTGAGTTTCACATGTGTGATTAAAAACAAATGTAAGAAGTGCAGTCTGCCAGAATTCTGCAACTCCTCCTTTTTCAGGATAAAAATTAAAGTATCTTAATCATAGCATTATTAAAACAGTTTAGAATATGAAGCAGAGCATGAATGGTTTGCAAGAAATAAAACAAATACACAATAAAATGGGACCAATCCTCAAAAGTTTGGAAGGATAAAACTCCCAGCAGGAAAGGCTCTTTCAAAGTAAAAGCATCTAAAGGCATGGTCCCAATGCTATCAAATTAGGTACAGCTGCTTTCAGCTTCTGGAAACACTCACAGGGAAATAAGTAAGTCCAAAAATAAGAGCAAAACATATTGTACCTGAAGGCTGGTGATGTTTTCCCCTTCATCCATGTCTGGAGGAGCTGCAGGAGCAAAGACAAAAGCAAAGAGAAAGCTGAGTTAAGAGATGACTGCAGCTCCCGATGCAAACTCTTGAACAACACGAGAACAATAACTTTTTAACTTTATGCTCCCTTTGTGCTGAGCAATAAAACCCAGCAGGGAAGTGCTGGGGGCCGGGACTCTCCCGAAGAACCTTCTCCACAGCACGGCGATCCAGGCAGGAGCTCCCCGGGAGCCTCTCCACACGGAGAGAGCTGTGCGAGAGCCGAGAGCCCCGAGCCCGGCGGCCCAGCCGGACCCAGCCCCGCTCCTACCGAGAGCAAACACCGGAGCGGCCCCGCGGGACGAGACAGCCCGGGGACAGACCGAGGACAGCACCGACCCTGCCTGGTCACAGCCCCGACCCTGCCCGGGGACAGCCCCGACCCTGCCCGGGGACAGACCGAGGACAGCACCGACCCTGCCTGGTCACAGCCCCGACCCTGCCCGGGGACAGCCCGGGGACAGCCCCGACCCTGCCTGGTCACAGCCCCGACCCTGCCCGGGGACAGCTCGGGGACAGCCCCGACCCTGCCTGGTCACAGCCCCGACCCTGCCCGGGGACAGCACTGACCCTGCCCGGGGACAGCCCGGGGACAGCCCCGACCCTGCCCGGGGACAGCACAGACCCTACCCGGGGACAGCCCCGACCCTGCCCGGGCAGGGACCGGCAGTGACCGCGGGTAACCCTCATGGGCACCTCCAGCCGGACCCAGCTCGCTCTCCCGGCCAGCCCCGGGCGCTCTCCCGGCCATCCCCGGGTGCTGTCCCGGCCCGGTTCCGCCAGGCCAGAGCTCGGGACACGGGCTCCGAACAAGACGACAACAACAACTCCTCCCGCCGGGCCTGGGGCACCGGCACCACCGGGGGCACCGCGCGGCTGCACCAGCCCGCCAGGCCCGCGTCCTGCCGCCGCGCTCCGGCGATCCCCGGCACCCTCTCACCTGCTTCTTCCTCCGCCATCACCGGTGCCGGTCGCGGTGCCAGCCCCGACACCAGTCCCGGTCTCTGTCCCCGGCGCTCGCGGTCCCCGGGCCGGGGGCGAAGGGCGCCGAGCGCAGACCCCACCCGCTGCCGCCAGGGGGCGCGGCCGCGCCAGGCCCCGCCCAGCCGCGGGCTGCTCGCTGCTGATTGGCGGGAAAAGCCCCCCTGGAGCCGTTCGGCTCGCGGGCTGCGCGGGGGCAGCATCGGCGTCGCTGATTGGCTGGCGCGGCCCGGCCAATGGGAGCGGGCGGTGTTGGGGTGTGCGGAGGCGGGAGCGCCGCGGGGCCACTCTGGGTCGTGAGGGGAACCCGGCCCCGGCGCGGTTCGGGGAGGTGCCGGTGCTCGCAGGGACCGGCTCCGCCTCTGCTGGCCCCCCCCGGTGCTCTCCTGGGCTCGCTAATTCCGCGGGGACTGGTCCAGTCTCTCTGAGCTGCCGGCTGCCCTCAGGGACCGGCCCGGCTCGCTGAGCCCCCGGTGTCTGCAGGGCCCGGCTCCGGCCCCGCTGAGCCCCCGGTGCCCGGCATGGGGCTGCTGACCCAGCTGGTCCGCGGGCTGGTGCGCGGCGCCGACCGCGTGTCGCCGTTCACCAGCAAGCGCGGCCCGCGGAGCCACAACAAGGGCCGCGGTGCCAAGAAGCTGGGCGTGCTCACCCGCAACAAGAAGTTCCTCCTCGTCAAGGAGATGGTGCCCGAGTTCGTCGTGCCCGACCTGACGGGCTTCAAGCTGCGGCCCTACGTGTCCTACCGCGCCCCCGAGGGTTCCGAGCCGCCCATGACGGCCAAGCAGCTCTTCGACCAGCTGGTGGCTCCGCGCATCGAGAAGGACGTGAAGGACGGCACATTCGACCCCAACAACCTGGAGAAGTACGGCTTCGAGCCCACGCAGGAGGGCAAGCTCTTCCAGCTCTTCCCCAAGAACTACGTGCGGTAGGGAGCAGGCGGTGATACCGCCGGGCAACGCGGGACAGGCTCCGTCACTGGACGTTAAAGCAAATCCTTCTGCCTTGCTCTTCTGTAATATCTGATTTGAGTCCTAGTGAAATCTGCGGTTTGATTTCCCATCCATGACTGGTGATGCTCTGGGAGACAGATGTGCCTGGTGAGAAGAGCCCTCTCTGGGGTTCTGAGGATGAGGAGTCCATGACATTTCTAAAGAAAAAGTACTGCAAAGTTTAGGAATTAAACTTTAAAAATTAAATTAAGACTGGAAGTGTTCACTTTGGGAGAAAGGAAGATGAGTGGATGGTGTGTGAGCACTCAGTCTGTAATAAGGGCTGCCAGCTGAGTTCTTACAGTGGTGTGGGGGGTTCAAACCCCCACATTTCCGGGGCTGGGCAGGGCTGTGATGGAGTGGGGGTGCTGCAGCCCCAGTGACACAAGGATGAGCTGTGCTCAGGGAGCAGCCACAGTGGGGATGGGGAAGGCACAGCTTTTCTAACTGAGCTCTGCATTTTTCCCCTCCTGTGAAGCTGATCACAACAAGTCACACACACGTGGCTTTTACTGCCTTGCTGCTGTTGCTGTTGGCAGCCGTGGCCCTTCATCCCTTCCCTTGGGAGCCTTGCTGCCCCGCAGGGCACTTGGCAGCTGCCTGGAGGGGGATGCAGGGCTGGAGAGCAGGAAATCCTCTGCCCTTTGCTGCCAATTCCACCTTGCTCTTCAGCACATCATTTGCCTCACACGCCGTGTGAAGGCAGATCAGAACTGGCTCACCTCATTGCTCTGAGCAAAGCAAGGCCTGGCCTAAAGCCTAAACCAGGCTGGTCCCAGTGGGTGTCACCGCTGCAGCCTCGCTGCCCTGGGGCTGTTCCCGCTGCTCTCACAGGGCAATAAAAGCCATTACAACCTTTAAAACAGATACAGGGACACACCCTCGGCTTTCCCAGGAAACTGGATTGTCCACTCTGCCTCCCAAAGAATATTCACCCCTGGAGCCCGAGCTGGCCCAGGCCAGGGCACAGGGTCCTCACAAGGACTGTAAAGTCTTTTTTTCTTTTTTTTTTAAACTCAAAACAACCAAAAAAAGATAAATCATTTATATTGGTTTTATTTTAGAAACATCCAAAAATAGCATGTTTTTCTTTAGCAAAAGCTCTTGTTTTCATTACTAATATGAATCTTCATGTAACAGTGTTCCAGAATGTTTGCTAAAATACACATTCACCCTTGAGAAGGGGGTTACAAAGCAGCAAAGTTCTCATCTGCTGCACCTCTTTTAGTTGCAGCACTGTTACACAGAGACCTGTTGCTGGTGTTTCTTTCCCTCCACACGACTCATTCTTTAGGACCTTCAAAGACCAATCGTGCATGCTAAAGGTTACTGATCTAGTTTAAGCTGGTTTTTTGTTTCTAACAATAGAGAAATGTTCCAGAAAGGGTGTTTAGCTGATGTTTCACAGTGAAAAAAAGAGAGCTAATGGAGCAACCATGAGAAATCCTGCAGCCATTCCTGGAGGTAGTCAGGGCAATGCTGTTGAGATTTTGGTTTCTGTACTTATTTCAAATTTAAAAACATGTCAAGAAACACCACTTATACTTTTTGGAGGTTTTGATCTTAAAGCTGTTCACCTTTTAAGAACTGAGCTTGCCTTTGGACCTAAAGGTGGCTCTGTGGAGAGCAGAAAGAATGAGCTGAATATGGAGAGGCCATGGGGGTGGTTGAGTGGCACTAAAACATGGTGGGGTCACTACAGGACTTCTCTGAACCAGGGTGTGCTCAGCTGGGAATGATGAAGGAATCTGCAGTCAGGTGATGAGTGATGGAAAATGATGGAGAAGCACCAGGACCCTCACAAGGAGGATCCCACAGCACTTCCCATCACACAGACAGTCTGCACTTCCTTCTCTCTGTTAAACATCACTGTGAGCACACTGCACTGCATCTGGCCTGTCTGAGCTCTCCTCCCATCACACAGCCAAGCCTCTGCCCAGGGGCTTTTCTGAGACATTCAGGAAACCTTCTGATCACTTCCTGGGTCTGCACAGCAGCACAGCCAAGTCTGGTTTGTGAGGGAAGGAGGAGAAGGGGCCTGACAGATCCATTGTGAAATGCAAACCAGCCTTGAAAGGAGTCAGATCTGAGGTACAAAGCAGCAGCCTGTGAGAGGAACTGGGACATTAAGGGAAAAACTGAATAAACCTGTCTTGGCCATAACCACAGGCCTCTAAGCAAAGGCTTCCCTCTGTGCTGAAAACAGAACTTGAGGAATCCCATCAGTGTTGGCCTTGGAGGACTCCCAAGCTCAGCAGTAAGATGGCAAAGCCCAGCAGAAGTCAGGGCATTAGGCTCAGCTGTCACTCTCAGTTCAGGAGTTTTCCTCCCTCTTCCATTGGGGCTGGTCAATGCAAACTTTCAGCTGTTCCTTTGGATGGAGATCTAGGACTTGGCACATCTGGAGGGGTCACCAGGCTCATCTCCCACTTCCAGACATGGAGGATGTTGTCATAGAAAGAACAAGTGGCCACAATGCTCATTTCTTTGGGGCTGTCTGGAGACCTGGCTGAGTCACTGCCTCTGTCCAGGCCCATTCCATTGGCTCTCTTGGCTCCTGAGTCAGAGCTGCTGGCTGACCCCAGATCTGCCCCTTGGGCAGCCAAATCTAAACCTCCCTTTAAACCAGAGCCCCTGAGCAGTCCAGAATCCCCAGCCAGCTTTGGCCCTGCCCCTGCTGTGAGTGCCACAGCAGGGCTTTCACTCTCCTCATCCAGGATTACATCAAAAGTAGCTGTAGGAGATTCATAAATTATCTTCAGGTTCTGGACCTGCAAATTCAGCCTCTCATCTCCTTGCCCTGATGCTCCCACGAGCTCCTCCTGAGGCTGGCACACAGCAGCAGGGTCCTGGCTGGCAGGCAGGGAATCCCTTGGACACAGCCTTGACCAGTCAGCCCCATAGGCCAAGGAATTGTGCAGGACATAGGATGACAGGATGATACATTCCTCTGTGTTTTCCGCTTGAAAAAAAAAAAAAAGATAAATGAAATTACTTAGAAATCAAGTTGTGGGTTGTGGCAGAGTGCTCAGCAGCCATTCCAGCACTGGCTGTGTCTCATGGCAGAGTTCTCTGGTTATTCCCTTCTTCACCACTGAGTGGTGGAATGAGGTACTGACCATTTTTCAGCCACCTCTCAATGGCCTTGATTCCTCCTGGGTCAGTAGCAGAGGAGAAGAGGGTTTAACATGCATGAGATTAAAGAGCATCATTATTTGAAGTGTCTACAAAGGCTCAAGATGGACAAGACTGATCACAGCACAACCTTCACTGAGCCATGAACACACCTGGGGGATTTCCAGGTCCTGGTTATTAACACACTGCACTGACTCTCACAGTGAGTTCCTTCCTTCCCCACACAGCAGAAATGCCATCCTCATTTCCTAAGCTGTTGATCTGGCCAAGGTCTGGAGATCCCAGGAACCCAGCCATCCTCTGTCAGCTTGCATTTGTAATGTGAATGCAAAGGGCTTTTCCACCATGAAGTACCTCATCATTCACATGAAGGGCTTATTCATGTTATTCTGGATTAACCAGGCTGCAGAGCACTTCCTTCCTGAGGCAATAACTGTCTCCCCAGCAGGTCAGTGACTCCTGCTAACAGGAAAGCACCACCTGACAGTCAGAAGCACCTCTCTGAGCCAGCAGAATGCACACAAACCCAGAGTGGTTGTGCCCTCACACCAAACACAAAGGCTTTCCTCCCGTGAAAAAAAAAACCTTTGGAAGATTTACACACACACAGTGACAGGGCCTTGGCACAACCAAGCAGACCAAAAGAGTGCCCAGATGTGGAAAAGCTGGAAGTTACCTCAAACTGGAACAGATGGCTATTAACACCATCTCAGTCCTTCCAGCAAGAGCTGGAGCTCCCCATGAACCTGGGGGCAGTGAAGGAGCACACAGAGCAGCCCTGGGAGCACCTCTGCTCCCCAGACACTCACCCAGGCTCCCGCGGCAGTCCAGGATCTTGAAGCCGCTCTGCATGCAGGCTGCCAAGAGCACGAAGTCACACGTGGGGTGCCACTTCAGCCTCCACACCCCACCTTCCACGTGGGTGTCAGCCAGAGGCTGCCTCATGTTCCTGGTGTCCCACAGCAGCACGTGCTCGTCGTAGCTGGGGACACAACACCAACAGGCAGAAAAGCACAGCCAGGTCAGGGCACAGGACAAAGGTAGGAAAGGCCACATGCTCTGCACCACATGGAATTCCTGCAGAGGCAGCAGCACGTTCAGGTAACAGAATGGGTTGGGCACACCAGGGGAGAGCAGCTGGAAGGGCCTCACCTGCCTGTGGCCAGGAGATTCTCCCGGTGGGGACTGCACTGAATGCTGCACACACCCATGGAATGTCTGCAGAGGGGAGAGACAGCATTTTGAGAAGGGCTTCTCCCTTGAATTTAAAGGATTTTGAGTCTGCATTATTTCATCAAGGTGTCTCAGGAGAGGTAAGCTCAAAATTTCAGTCCAGTGACCTACCCAAGCAGATTTTCATCTACTGAGTCCAACAGCCTTCCCAGGGACAAACTCCTACTCACATCATCTCTCAGCACAAGTATTTTCTAGTAATATTTACCCCATACACTGCTGCTCAAAGGCCCTAAGAATTCCAGCAGAACACCTCCATTCCCAGGAGACTTTACTCCCAAAATTAGTATTTCCATAGCCATGGTCCCCAGTGTAATTTAAGTTTACATACAGAATTCCACTGGAGAGCTGTGTATATTGTTTTAACCATTTTTAAAATAAGATAGAAAAGAGATCACTTCAAATAACTAACCAGTGGAGAAAAAATATTTTCTAAAAAACATTCCATAATAATATATCCAAACTTAACACACACAAAAATTGCCAAAATAAAAGTATAAATCAGGATTCTTTTTTAGAAAGAAACTACCACCTTCTTCACATGTGGAAGTCAGCACTTGGTTTATTGTGTTAAAGGACACAGAGAAGAAAGTTTCAACCTGAAGTTGTTCTGATGAAAAAACCCTAATAGATGCCTCCATTTCCCAGGGGAGGCAGAACCAGCAGCCACTATCACTGCACGTGTCTGAATTCAGTGGCTTGGGCAGGGGCAGGGCAGCAGCGAGGGTTCCCACCCCACTGCTGGAGGGCTGGGCGTGGACAGGTCTCACTCACCTCCTGCTGGTGAAGACTGGAGCCTCCGGACTGCACCTGGTGTCCCAGCCCTTGAGCAGGCTGTCATCCCCTCCTGCCCAGGGACAAAACACTGTGACCCTCAGCACCAGCCCTGAGCATGGGGCAAAGCAGTGCCAGGGATCTGCAGCTCCTCCCGAGGGGCAGCTCCCACCTCTGCTCTGGGCCAGGGACAGGAGCCAGGGCACGGCTGGGGCTGGGCCAGGGCAGCTCAGGCTGAGCTCAGGGCAAGGTTCTTCCCCCAGAGGGTGCTGGCACTGCCCAGGCTGCCCAGGGAATGGGCACGGCCCCGAGGCTGCCAGAGCTCCAGGAGCCTTTGGGCAGCGCTGCCAGGGATGCCCAGGCTGGGGCTGCTGGGGGGGCTGGGCAGGGACAGGGGCTGGGCTGGGGGATCCTGGTGGTCCCTTCCAGCTCAGGGCAGTCTGTGACACAGAGCTGATGCTTTCCAGCCCTGGGATCTCACAGAATTTAACAGACACACCAAAAAATCACATTAGGCTCCCAATACTCATCACCACAGGAAACACATGTGGTATCAATATGGTGGTACCCTCCTTTTTGGAAAGAAAAAGAATTAGGAGTTATAAAGACTGGACTCAAAGAGCTCTCTGGCTCTTAGCATACTGCAGAAGAATATAATCTTTTTGCCAAGTCACCCAAAGTACAGTTTTCAGGGTACAGCTTCTCCTAATTAACTCCAACCCTTTTCCACCATCAAGAAATGAAGCCTTTCACCCCTAATCAGAGGACCCAGCTCTGTCAAGAGGTGATGCAAGCAGCTCACCCAACCCTGGAAAGTAAAAACCCAAGGAACACATCCCCAGACAAGGAGCACCTCCCCAACAGCCCCAAGGAGATCCCCAGCCCATACAGACCTGAATACACAATATCAATGTCCCAGTAATTAAAAGCAGCAATCCAGGCCTCAAATTTGTGAGCTTCCCACTGGTTCAGGACATGCACAGAAGGAGCAGATTCATCTATGGAGAAAAGATTCAGCTTCCCCTCTGAATCACTGCTGATCACTCTTAAAGGACATCCACTACAGCAGGGTACACAAAAAACATTGGGAATTACTGCAATCAAATATTTCAATTCAAATAAACACTGGTAGAGACTGGCAGCATGGTGGCAGGAATGACACATTCATACAATTCTTTCCAGCTTCATCTTAAAATCACCTGCCCCAGTGACTGCCACTCCCTGCTCTCACAGGGAGCAACCACTCACACCCAGGTCAGGGAAGGAACCACTACTGGCTCTCATCTTTCTCAGAGATGCAAAACTTGACTTCTTACATGCTTCACATTACATCAATAAACAAATTCCATGTGAAGAGGGTTCTTTTTTTTTTTCCTCCAAGTCAGACTGACAATGCCCTTTCAGAGCCTCTTCCCTCTTCTGGAGTACAAAGAGATGTTTTATTTCCTTGCTATCACTGAAACCCAAAGCACTGGCTGATCCTGACCTCTCCTGCTCTCTTCCTGTGCCACAGTTACAGTTTCTAGACACAATGACCTTGGAGCACTGGCAAATGTTTTGCAATTCCCAGTGCACAGATTTTCTGGCATTCCCTGACATGAACTAGATCCCTTCTGTTTGGTTACCTGCAACTGCAGGCACTGCTTTGGTGGCCTAGGGCTTCTTTCCAGTTCTGTATCAAATGATTCAACCACACTCCCAAAATCTGAATCTCCCAAATTCCCACATAAGAGATACAGGGCCACCCCCTTCCTGCAGAGATGTGAACAATGCACATTTGGCTTCTAGAAGAAGTTACTGGTCTCTCAAGTGACAACAATGACAGGTTTAAAGGGGCATTTCATCATGGTAACAATCATTTATCATGTAGGACAGAGACAAAAAAAGGAGGAATGTTAGAAGGAAGTCTAACTGGCAATTCTACTTGTTCATTAACACATTAACACAAACAGAAATTGCTTTAATTAGCAAATTTGCCCTACAGCATTAAGCAATGACTGCCTGATCTCCCTGGTTTCCAGCCTCACACCAAAGGCACCACTCTTCATCTGCACCTACAAAACGTATTAACCCCCACTCCCTTTCAAGGTACAGCTAATTCAACTTATTTCACACAGCAATGCTGTTTCTGAAATCTCATGTATGAGCAGCTGAGAGAAGAAGGAGCCACTTCCTAACCAATTCTCTCCTGTTTCTCACTAATCCATGATTAAACTTCCTACATGTGCTATTATTAGCAGTTCTTAAGGAGAACTTCACACTAAAATTTCAGCTGTTCTAAGAGCAGAGTTGGTACCAGCAGCTCCATTTGCATCCCGTTCTGGTCTTTCCTTTTACCAAAGGCAGCAGAAGACACATCCCTGGCTCACCTGCTGCCATTCCCCAGAGCACAACCTCCCATTTGTTGTTGGTTTATTCTCTGCTCCTGTTCCAGTGGCCAGTGCTTGTGTTCCTGTTACCTTTGCTCTGGAAAGAGCTACTTCTAGAGCAGGGCCAGGGAGCCAGCTGGGATCAAGAAAGTCAAAATCACTAAAGACTGCTTCATCCAAGTGCTCAACTTCTCCTGAAAGTTGTCCCACACACCCTGGGCTCCAGCCCCAGCCTCCATCTCCCATCCTCACCACTGCTCTCGTCCAGTGGACCAGTCCAAGGACAAGGCCAGGCGCTGTGCCCCGAGATCCACCCTGAAGCGTGGCTCCAACATGCAGCTGTTCTTCTACTGGAAACAAAAGGACAGCATTAAGACTGCAAAGAGAGCAGGCACGTAATGACAGGTGCACTGCTTCCCACAGAAACAGGTTTTCCAAAGAATGATGAGCAAATGAGGGTCCCACACTGAAGAAGCAATGAAATGTGCCACAGCACTGTACAATCATCCAGTGCTGGCTGAGGGGCAAACCATGCTGCACACACAGGATCCCACCCTTCTGCTGCTCATCTCCCACCAAACCTCCCTTAAACTCTGCTGCTTCTCAGGGAGCGATGAAGTGTAGCAGAAGTGATGACCTGACTGCTGAATTCCTTTACACACTGGCCTCTGCTTTCTTTGCTCTGTGAGACTGGCTCTGGTCACCCTCTTCTCTCACCATCAAAAGAAACCCCACTCCAAAAATCCTCCCTGCTTTTATCAGCCTTGCACTTTCTGATGTTTCCCAGTCAGGCCATACTTGTTTCCAGCGTTTGCTTCTTCCCTCCTCCTGCCTCTCCTCCCCGACTCTGCAGATGGGTAGAGCCCAACCCAACTCTCTGGCACCATGAACAAATTCATAGAATTTATGACAAACATTATCAGAAGACAAAAGAAGTATTTAAAAAGCTAAGCATGCTGAGGAAGCCATGGAAACCAGCTTTCCTGCAAGCCTATACACACTACCAGTAAATGTAGAGATGTAGCAAACACGGCTTAAAACCAGCTTCAGCAGCAGCAGGCATTGCATCCACCCACCTCACTTCCAGTCAGGTGGCAAAATTCCACAGCACCTGTGGAGTTTGCGATGCCAACCATGGGATGTTCTGCAACAGGAATGTGGCACCTAAAAGATCAAGTTAAACATGTCTCCAATGTCTATCTTTCTTGTATTTTAGGAAGAGAGCAAAGCCATAACTTTCATTCCAACATGCACAAGAAGAAGGTATGTAACTAAAAAAATCTCACATTAAGAAAATCTAAGGCTCCTCAAGTTCCCACACACCTGCAAGGAGGGGATTCTGTACAAGGGAGATCTCCTATATGTTATTATATAAATAAATGAGGTACAAAGTCATCAGTCCAGTGAGCAGAAAGTATAAAACAGAAACAAGGCAGTCTTTTCTCACTGGAACAAACTGGAAAGTATTTCCCTCCAAGAAGTCAGGAACTGTTCCAGTAGTAACTATTGCTGTTGCTGCCATGCCAAAAAAGGATGCCGGGAGGAGCAGAGCGTGCTGCGGTGGCACCGAGCCTGGCGGGCCGGAGTTACCATTTGATGTCCAGGATGGCGGCCGTGTCGATGCGCTGGATCTCGGTCAGCGGGATGTAGGGCTGCTCCTCGTTGTAGTGGTACAGGTAGAGCCGCCCCGTCCGGTCACAGGCCGCACTGCTCCCCCGGGAATCGCTCTGTGGCAAACACGGGAAAGAACGGGGCAAGCTCAGCCGCGCTTCTGCCTCCTGGAGATCCTGCCAGGAGCGAGGAGCTGGGCTGAGGCTGCCACTTGCTCAGTCACAGCCTTGAGGGATGAAAGGAGAGAAGGGATGAAGGGAGACAGCCACGCTCACCGGAGGGGCCCCTCTGCCCCCCTCGAGCCGCCCCAGCCGGGACAAGGCACGGCAGCACCGGGGATGGGGATGCGGCTCGCCCGGAGCGGGGCCAGGCGGGGACGGGGCTCGCTCTGCTGCGGTGGCGGCCAGCGATGGGGCCGGGGCTCACCCCGGAGCGGTACCGGGCACAGACGGGGATGGGGCCGGGGCTCGCCCCGGAGCGGTACCGGGCACAGACGGGGATGGGGCCGGGGCTCACCCCGGAGCGGTACCGGGCACAGACGGGGATGGGGATAAGGACTCGCCCCGGAGCGGGGCCGGTCGGGGCCGGGGCCGGGCTCACCTGCTCGGGCGGGCGCAGGTGGTAGGTGCCGCAGGCCAGGATGCTGTGCCAGCCCTCCACCGGGCACCACTCCACCGCGTCCGCACTGAACTCCGTGTCCACCACCTGCAGCGTGCGCGTCCTGCACGGCGCGGCCATGGCGGGCCGGGCCCTGCTGCGCCGCCGGGGCGGCTCCCGGGAGGCTCGGGGGAGGCGGGGCCGGCCCCGTCTGCTTCCCGGTCAGGGCGGGCCCGGGGCGGAGCTGCCCCCGCGGAGCCGCCTCTTCCCCCGGCCGGGCTGGCCACACACGCGGGGCTCCCGCCGGGCTTTGGGTGCTCCCTTCGTCTGTCCGAGCTCCCGCCCGATGTGTCCTTGGCTGCGGCTCCAGCGCCCCGCCGGGAGGGACCCGTGCCCTGAACCCGGCAGCCGCTCACGAGGGAAATCCGGGCTCAGCCTTTCCTCGCCATCCCCCAGCGCCTCCCTTAGAGCCCTTCCCCAGCCCGGCCCGTCCCGAGCACACCCGGACTGGTGCCGCTGTCCCTGCGCAGAAGCCGTTCCGGGGCTCGGAGCGCTCCTGGGCGCTGCCCTCTCAGCCTTTCCCTCTCCCCTCAGCCTTTCCCTCTCCCCTCAGCCTTTCCCTCTCCCCTCAGCCTTTCCCTCTCCCCTCAGCCTTTCCCCGGCTCAGGGCGGGTTCTGCCCCTCGGGATGCGCCCCGCAGCCATTCCCGCCGCGGTGCCGCTCCCTGCGCTGCCCTGGAGCCTGCGCTGCCGCTGCTCCCTGGCGGAAACCCTGCAGACCCAAAGGTCTCCTTGCTGAGTGAAATCAGCCAAGGCTGGGCCGTTTGCTGTTTTCCCATAACCAACCCTACATTTATTGCCACTGAATTTCATCTCCCACTCTCTCATAACATCCTTCTGCAATTCACTCAGCCTTTGTTATATTATCATTACACTGAATAATATCATTAGTGGATTTTGCCAGTTTCATTATACATTACCTTTTTTCTAATGGTTTTTTTAATCTATTGGACATCCAGCTGTTTACCTCCCACCACCATAAAAACCCTCCCTTCTACTCCTTTCCTGTCTTTTAAACAGTTGTCTTTGTGACATTTCCCTTTTTGACCAGCAACTTTTCTTCCTTAAGTGCCTTGAGCAAAGTCATCATTGAATGCAGTTCAAGCTGTCCCAACCAAATCCCCTTTTCCCTGCTTGTTCGATGCCTGGAATTGAAGCAATTCCAGTAAAGTTTTGAAGCTGATTTCCCCGTACAGAACCCACACTGACTCCTCCTCAGTACTCAGCCATTGGTGCTGCTTCACAGCATCCACGAATTCACGAAGTGCAGGTGGCTGTAGTTTGAAATTCCTTCCAGAAGCTGCTGTGCCATTTGCTGTGACATTGTACCGAGGGAGAGGTCGCCATCCCAGCTGGGAGCTCAGCTTGTTCATCCCTGAGCTCCCTCGGAGCCGTAGGTGGCACCGTCTGGTCCTGGTGACTTGTTGCTGCTCATTTCAGCTGAACTTTCATCTCTCCTGCAAGCACTTCTGCTCTGAGCAGATTCCCTGTGGAGCTCTCCATATGGAGTATTCCCATGTGAACTCCACCAGCTCTTTCACAGGGAGCACATATGCAAACAAGTCACTGGATTTTCTTCTGCTGAGGCTTTCATCTTCAGGTCAGCCCTTCCCTTTGCTGTGCATCAGTCTCTGCTGACTCCAGCAGTTCCCCTGCTCCTGATTTTTTCAAAACTACTCATTCAAGTTTTATGACTTGAACAGTCCTCATAGTAATTTTTCTTTGTATTATTTTGCTGGGTTGGTTTGTTTCTTTGCTTGTTCTGCATTTCACCTGCCAAATGTTATTCTTTCCATCTCTTACATTTGGACACAAGTTCAATTTACCAAGGATTTCTTCTTACTCTGAGTATCCCACATGCTCCTGTTTAATCACACCAGCTTCCTTTTGCTCTCAGTGCTGTTTTGCTGGGTGGTGAAGCTTTGCTCCTGGCTCATGTGGTGTCTTACACCATCTCCATGCCTCCCATAAGCATTTCTGTCTTTCAGCTGCTCCTTTTACCACGAGTTTCATTTAAAATTGAGTCACAAAGGAAAACTAAGACTATAATCTGATGGTGTTTTCAAGGTGCAAGTATCAGAACACCAAGCCCTGCAATCCCCTATATTTCAGATTTGGTATTCCTTAAGCCAGCCAGGATTTCCAGTTGCGTTTTCTGCATGTTGGAATTGGTGATATCATCCTGCTTGGATAGGAAGGAGCACTGGAAGGTGCCTGTACCAACATTTCACAGAGTTTACAGGGGGTGTGCAGCCCTGTTACAGCCAGCACCAGGAACGCTGCAGCCTCCTGCCCTGAGCTGGATTTACCAGATTTACCTGCAGGAAACAACTTGGATGAAGAACATCTCCATCAGGGGGAAGCCCTTGGAAAATCAGTTCTTGATCAGAACTGTCCAGGTGTAGTCCCAGATAAATGACTCCAATCCTGGGGTTTTAAATATAGAGATATCCCTGCCAGTTGGGCTTCTCTGTAGGTAAGGAGGGCCTTTACAAGAGCTCCATCCTCTGGGGTGCCTTGGGGAGCTGCCACCTTCAAGTTCCTTTCTGACCCTCCTCACTGAGAGGGAAGGTGTCTGTGCATGCCAAGATCTGCCCGAATCCCTGATCCCACAACCTCCCCCCAGCAGGCAGGGATGTGTTCACTGCAGTCCCCAGGACGTTCCAAGAGTCAAAATCCCCGTAGCCACTTCTGTCCTCTGGCACAGGGACAGTCTGAGGTCACAGATCACACACCCAGGTGTTGTTATCTCCCTGTTGTCTCCCTGAGCCTCTTCAGGAGATCTGGGCAGTTTCTTTCCACTTGGCTTGGTCCCACAGCCCTTTAACCCTGTGGGCATCTCCCCACCTGCTGTACCCCACCTCCCACATTCCCTGGGATCAGGATTCCCCCAAGCACCTCCATCCTGAGTCCCACCCATCCCTGATTCCCTCAGAGGAATTTCCCCACTGCCCCACCAGCCTCGGGCTGCAGCCTGTCCTTGTGCTCACAGCAGCAGCATTGAAACATCTGCACCAACTTTTCCCTGCTTGGTGCTGCTCAAGTGTTAAAGGGCTCTAAGACTGCACTTTGTTTTGATAAACACGATTCCTGGTATTAAAATGGAAAACTGGCAGGACAAATAGCAGCCTTTTTAAACAGGCAAGTGAAAATAAGTCAATACTTCTGCCCTATTCAGTGGATTACCTCAATAAACAAAATAGTCCTTATGTCCCATTTTATATTAATCAAAAACTGCATTTCACTTCAAGGAAAGAATTAATGTTTCCTTTAAAAAAAGATTACTCATGACAGGAAAATCTGACTGGGTCCTGCTTGGTTTTTTCATACTAAAGGGCATTTTGGGCTGCCTGAACAGAAAAGTTGCAGTACAAATGTGGTTTGAGAGTGGCAACTCGACCAAGTGCCTTCAAGTGAACTTCCAGCAGGAAGTTTCAGAAGTTTTTTGCTATTTCCCAAGATGCTTAAAGCCAAAGGATGAAAACCCACCCAAATGTTAATAATTCAGAACTTCCTGTGCAGATATTAGAAACAGAATATAATTTTGGAAGTCCACAGCAGATCAATTTTCTAACAAATTGAATACAAGCAAGACCAACATTGCAACATGAAGTGGCAAAGTGAATCCTGATTGAAAAATCAAAATTCTAAATGGCTTTTACAAAAAAAATTTCACTAAGCACTCCAAGAAAGGCTCTGCATTAAGCACTCAGCAGCTCACATTCTTCTACTGTGAAGCAAGACTAACACCTGGCACTAAATTATCCATTTAGCTCTTCAGGAAACTCAAGTGATGTTCCTTACACTTCTAAGGCAAAAATGGAATAGAAAATAATTATTCATGAAAAGAAAAATAGGCATGTGCTCTGCAAGGGAAATCCTCCTCCCATACTACTTTTACTCATTACTACATTAAAAAAAATCAAAAAGTGATTCTTGGATTGATGACAACTCTTAAAGAAGTGAATAAATAATTCAAATCACCCAGTATTAGCTATTTAAACATCTCTGCACATGACTGGAGTGTTTCCTATGCTACGGGGAAGCCACGAGGGCGACCACGTCCACACACAGCTGCTCCCTGAGCTGCCCTAGCACTGCCTTCTGTGCAAGGCTTTGGAACAGAGAACAGAGAGCTGGTCCAGCTCCCTGGGAATCCTGCCTGCTCCAAGGCCCATCTCCAGCAGCCCCAGCTGCAGTCCTGGACTCAGATCCCAGAGGGTCCCTTTGCCCCACGCCAGCTCCTGGGGCACTGCTCCTGCCTGCAGGGACTGCCAGCAGCCAGGGTGACTGAGCTCTGAAGGCAGCTGGAAGGGAAGGGGAAAAAGCCAGAGAGCAGACATGGATTCATTCCAACCTTTACTTTGTTTGCTCTTTTTTTGTTTGTATTTTTTTGAAATAGAGCTTCCATGCAGAGTTCTCCAGAGTAAGTGCTGATGCCAGAGCCTGCCCCGCTGGCCTTGGCACTGCCACAGACACTTCTGCCACATGGGAGGAAAAGCTTTTGCTACATGACTTTTTTTCTTTTTTTTTTTTTTTCTTTTTTTTAACTTTTAGGCCAACAACATGTTCTCATCTGAACATTACAGTTAATGAATGCTATCAAGAATTCCTAACAAAAACTGTACATGAGTTTACAAACGTATTAACATATAAATAATGAGAAGCTTCCTGCCTGGAGCTCCACAGTAGTCTTTTTGCTTGAGAATATAATACTGGAAGGGCAGACCCGATCCCTTTCCACAGCACCAGTCAGAGCTGGCTTAGTCCAGTCAGCCATTCTGCTCAAGCATCACAGGGTTTTTCTTCAGTGCCTCTGGCTTTGATAAGCAGTCTGTCATACTGTGCAAAAGCAAGAGTCCAATGCCTTTGGGAAGGAATCCTGCTGCTGAGAGGCCTCTGCCGCCCGGTCACCGCTCAGGGCCGAGCTCCTGCTGGAAGGTTCTTTTCTTCTCCCGACAGTGCTTCTTGTGGGCCGGCCAGTCCTTCTGCTGGCACTGCGAGCCGCAGTACCGCGCCACCTGGCAGCGCCCACAGATGTTGAACTCGCGGAGCTGGGAACAAAAGGTGCTGTTAGAGGGGCTGCTCAGTGCCAGGAGAGCCTCAGCATCCCCCCAGGGGACACCCCAGCAGCTCTGCCAAGAGGAACCAGCAGCATTCCCAAGGAGCTGCACCATCAGGCGGGTGGCCACGGTCACCGAGTCCAGGTGCACCCCTGAGAGCCAGGAGCAATCCCTCCCCTGGGCCTCTCTCCATGCCTGCCACAAACAGGACAAGGCTGAACAGCCTACGCTGGAAAAGGGCAGGGTGAGAGGGATATTGGGAGGAAATCCTTCCTGGGAGGCCCTGGGGCAGCTGGGGCTGCCCCTGGATCCCTGGCAGTGCCCAAGGCCAGGCTGGACAGGGCTGGGAGCAGCCTGGGACAGTGGGAGGTGTCCCTGCCCATGGAATGAGATGAATTGTAAAGTCCCAACCCAAGCCAGTCTGGGATTCTGGGATTCTATGAAACACAAACACCCCACCATGAGTTTCAGAGAACCAGAAGGGTTTGGAGCAATCCTCTTTGCTCTTCTAAAATGAGTTCAATTTATAGACAAAATATTGGAGCATTACACATTTGTTGTCACAATGCTCCTGTTTTGTCAACTCAAGTTCTGTTTTCAACTACAAACAAACACCTGAAATTCAGAAATTATCAGGAGGGCTGCACAACCTCAGCCATTGCCAAATTACTGTTATCCAGGGAGCTTTTGGGCACAGACCCAAATAAAAGGCAGAGCTGCCTCTGTTACAAATAAAGAGAATTTAAGATCATTTTTGCAAATGTTCCCTTCCCCACAGCAGAAAGTGGAACACAATAGGTTTAGCCTACTCAGCATCTGCTATCCCAAGAAAAGCCCTTGTTTATAGATAAGGCATCTGTGTGACAGAGGCACAGCCCTTGCACAGCTCATTCTCTCACTCCTGATGTTGCTTTATCTTCCTCCAGCAGAACTTTTCCTCCCAGCTCTCCCCTGAATGAAGGCCACTGCAATTCACCTTCACCTCAGGAAATGGTAACCAGGTTATTTTTTGATTCCATGACCATGCAAACCCTCCTAGAATGCTTCCTGCTGCCTCACACAGCTGCTCACTCATCCCAGCTCTGCTCCCTGCAGGAAAGCTCCCACCTGGCTTTTTGTGCACTCTGCAGAAATCACCCTCCTCCCAGCAGCCCCCTACCATCCACTGCTCCAGCTCAAACCCACATTCCCTCCTGTAAGAAAACTGAAAACTATCACAGGCTCAGGAGGTTCAGGCCAAAGAAAACCTGAGTGGAAGAAAATCGTTGCTTTTAGCTACTGAGTGGCTCATGTAAAGCTCTACATTTTAAATAACAAATAAATCCCTAGACACACCACTAGCCCAAGGATTCCATGCTCACTCCCAGCTCTCTGAACCCACCTGTTTTTCAATCATTGTGCAGGGAGGGTAGTGACATTCATAGTAAGTGCAGGAGTTCTCTTCCTCCTCCACAACATCCCCATTAGCATTGTAATATCTGGTTACATTCAGGACAGGAAACTGCTCCTCTATGGGGTCTGTAGGAAGTTGTTGGATTGCCAGCCAGTACAGACTTTGTTCCCTGGAAAAAAAAAAAAGTACAATTTAGTACATCAATTCATAATAATGATACTGAGACATTGATTCCAAATTTATTAATAAATAAGGTTAACATCGTATTTAGCCTCAGATTGCACATACTGTTCATATATTGGGTGGTTTTAAGTTTTTTTTTAGCCTAAATGCAAACCCCAAAAGTTTAAAGGTATCAATCAAGAAACATTTACATAGAGAAAAGTTAATTCTGTGCAAAATTATTCACACTAAATCAAAATCAATTTCTGGCATGAAGTCTGTTTCTTGTTCTTGAACCCCCAAAATCATGTAGAGCATTTGTAATTCACTATAGCTTCTCAAAATCAGTTTAATCAGCTCTAAACACCCCAATGTTAGAGCTGCTGCTGCTGCAGGTGTTTCAGGAGAAGAGTGAAGTGAAGTCTGTGGGTCTGGATGTTCACTGATTATCCAGATCCATCCTAGCACAGAGTGTGATGTGCTGAGTGGATTCAGTGAAACCCAGCCCATGGGGAGCTCCCCCAAGCTGCTGCTGAGACGTGCTGGAAGCTGAGCCCAGAACCCACCCTGAGGGAGCCCAACCCCAGCTCACAGCTCCCATCGGGAGCACCCATCCTGCAGCTCCCAGCAGGAGCACCCATCCTGCAGCTCCCAGCAGGAGCACCCATCCTGCAGCTCCCAGCAGGAGCACCCATCCTGCAGCTCCCAGCAGGAGCACCCATCCTGCAGCTCCCACCAGCAGCACCCATCCTGCAGCTCCCAGCAGGAGCACCCATCCTGCAGCTCCCAGCAGCAGCACCCATCCTGCAGCTCCCAGCAGGAGCACCCATCCTGCAGCTCCCAGCAGGAGCCTCCATCCTGCAGCTCCCATCAGGAGCCTCCATCCTGCAGCTCCCATCAGCAGCACCCATCCTGCAGCTCCCAGCAGGAGCACCCATCCTGCAGCTCCCATCAGCAGCACCCATCCTGCAGCTCCCAGCAGGAGCCTCCATCCTGCAGCTCCCATCGGGAGCACCCATCCTGCAGCTCCCATCAGCAGCACCCATCGGGAGCACCCATCCTGCAGCTCCCAGCAGGAGCACCCATCCTGCAGCTCCCATCAGGAGCACCCATCCTGCAGCTCCAGTTCCCACTGGGATTTCTGAGGGGCAGAAGGCACTGAGATGTGCAGAATGCCCTAAGCCTCTGCCCAGCTGGGAGGGCACAGAGGTTTCCTGCTCCACCTGGCACAGCCCTGAGGGTGAGATGGGTGGGGTGGTCCCTGCACAGCAGGACATGAGCACAGACTGAGCCCCAGCTGAGGAAGCCAGGACAGGGATGTGTAAAGCACCCAAA
Source organism: Molothrus ater (assembly GCF_012460135.2). Taxonomy (NCBI): domain Eukaryota; kingdom Metazoa; phylum Chordata; class Aves; order Passeriformes; family Icteridae; genus Molothrus; species Molothrus ater. Next base: position 1,504,998 of record NC_050497.2, on the reverse strand, counting down.
GTTTTATCAAAAAGGCTCTGCCAAGGCAAAAATCACTGAAGGAAGGAGACAACATCTGAAGAGCTGTCCATTCCCCTGCTCCATACCTTTGTTTGCTGGAGATGTCCTCAGCCTTGGGCTTCCAGCCCCAGGGCACGAGGCGCAGATTGTCCAGGCGGTTGTCCACGGTCACCGAGTTCAGGTGCACCACCTGGAAGCCAGGAGCAATCCCTCCCCTGTGCCTCTCCCTGCAGGACACAAAACCAACCTGAGGGTCAGTGCTGAACAGGAACAGCTAAAAAACAAAGGATCACAGCAATTGCAGAGGTAATGTGAGCTGGGAGCTGCTGGCACTGGGCTGCAAACAGACTCCAGGGGCTACTCCCAGGAGAAAGTGCCTTTCTCCAGCAGGTGGTTTCAATTATAAATCAGTTGAATCAAAAGATAAAATAGAGTCATTTTAAGCATGTTGCTTAGTTCCAGAGCCTATTCCTCCAGTTACTGCTAAAGATCCATGGAATTACAGTGCTCCTTGGAAGGTGCCAATACTGGCTTATTATTCCCATAGGAAATTCCATCAGACACATTTGTGCAACTTTGGCACTGGTGTGGTGTCACAGGGCTCATTATTTATGAAGAAACATCTCTGAACAGCAACAGGACAGAGGTTTCACCAAGTATGCAAATCTTTTTACACTGTAATTGCGTGTCACACACTGAAAGTCTGAAATTACTCCACAATTGACCAAGAGACACCTGAAACTTGCCCAAAACCCAAAGCAGGGCTAAGCCAGGATGGCTGCAAGGAGAAATCTTCCCTACTGCCTTCTAAGAGTTTCCATTTGCCTTTCCCCCTTCTTTTCACCTCTCCTCTCTCCGTTTCATCGAGTTCACTGTCAAACACCCTCATGCCTGGACAAGTTTTGGTATCACTTCTTGCAGGAATCCCCATCCCAGCTGAAATGCAAGGCCTGGACAGAGGGCTGTGTCCCTGTGACTGCTCTGCCATGAGGAACCTCCCAGCCCAGGAGAACAAGGACCAAGCAGAGCTGACAGCACACACTGAGGGTAACCCAGCACCTCCTCATGGACACCTCCCAGCAGCTTCACCCCAGCCCAGCCTGGACACTAAGCCCTGCTCAGCCTTCACTGAACATTTCAGCTCAAATAGTTATTTTAATTTTTAAGAGATATTTGTCTGAGTTGAAAAATTCCCACCTTTTTTAACCTTTATAAAGCTCAGCATTACCCAGCAGAGTAGGAAACTCATTTTAACATGCCTTACAATGAAAAATGTAGGATTTTGTATTCTTGGTCTAAATCCATCCAGATATGTCTAAGTTATGTACCTTGGGGGTAAGAAAAACTTGCACTTCACATATGCCCCAAAACTTGGTAGAATTTAATGAGGAGAATCCCCCTGGAGAGGCTACAAGCAGCACCTCACACAGAAGTGTGCTCCAGCTCCCACCAGGTAATTCCTGTGAGAATTCCCTGCATGGGAACAGAGCCTGGAGCCCCCTGCCAGGGAGGGGCTGGGCCTCCATGGAACAGGGAAAAGCTCTTCCCTTTGAAGGTAAAACCAATAAAATCCTTCTTTTGGGGAAAAAGAAACCAAACTACAGACATTAAAGCAAACAAACTATGGCAAAGAGTCTGCTGAAGTGCCCTAAAGGAGGAATCCCAGAATCCCAGCTTGATTGGGTTGGAAGGGACTTTAAAACTCAGGGACACCTGCCACTATCCCAGGGTGCTCCAAGTCCCATCCAGCCTGGCCCTGGACACTTCCAGGGGTTCCCCATCCTCCCAGGGAACAATTCCTAATTCCCAATATCGCATCCCTCCCTGCCCTCTGCACTGGGAAGCCATTCCAGTAACAGCTGTCATGTACTTTGAGTTGTTGAAGGCCAGCAGAGGGTCTGGCAAAGGGAATCAGGAGTCCTGAGGGCTCCAAGAAGTGGAGAACTGCTGGAGATGAGCATCAGTCAGATATGGAGACAGGGAAGGAGTTAAGGCTCTTAGAATGAGCCTGGGACAAAGTGCCAGCTGGAGAGATGGGACAGATAGGAGACAGGAATCTGGGAGGAGGAGACACAAGTTCAGAGCAAGAACAGACTGTGCAGGGGGGAAAGGGAAGGGGATCCCAAGACTAAGTTCAGAAATATTCTTGATTTGATTAGATGAGTTTAGAAACTGCTGGAGCTGGGCAAAGAGAGAGGATTATGAGAGGTTGTCCCTGACACTGGGATGTCACAGCAGGGTTGCACCCTGCTCCTCCACAGCCCAGATCTGCACCCAGCACCCCTAAAAGCAAATTCTGACCAATTCTTTCCCACACTGAGCCAGTCTTTACCTCCTTGTATAAAACCCCATTTATCTACATCACTGCCAGCTTTTCTGTGGCCTCAAGTGACAAAAGCCTAAGTCAAGCTGGAAGCTGGGCCTTGCTGGTGAGCAGTCAGTGCTAAACACCACTGCACTGAGATGCCAGACCTGGTAATGCCAAATTCAGGGTGATCCCTTCTCTCCAAGCTCTGAACACAGGAGCACTCCCCTCCCCAGGCCTCTGTGACCACCCCATCTCACCCAAAGTGAGCAGCAAGGACAGACAGACAGACCCTGCCTTGGGAACAGCCTCAGGAATGCAGCCAGAACTGCAGAGCTGGAGCTCCTGCCTCCCCCTGCACTCCTGAGCTCCTGCAAGATGCCAGGCAAACCCTTCCCCCAGGACTTCTCAGGGATCATCTGGATTCTGTTCTTTGGGTATTTCAGCAGCTCAGAGCCCAGGACTGGAATACAAATGCAGACACAGCAATTCCAAGCACCAGGAACCAGAACCGAGCCTGTTATAGGCAGCAAGATGGCAAGGGCTCTAAAAAAAACCCTTAAAAACCCCCAGAAATCAGGTCCTGGATGTCTTTTTGAACATGCAGTTGGTGCTACTTATGACTAATCCCCTTCTGCTGCTGCTGCTGTTCCCCAGGGAACATCTCCACACCAGCAGAACAGAGAGCTGGGATTGCTCCACAGGGAGCTGAGGAGGGACAAGACTCCTGCAGAGACACCAAACCCTGCTTTGGGGGAGCCAAGACTCCATGTGGAAATCACAGCAAGCTGCAGAGAGCCTGAAGAACCATCAGGAAGTTCTCCCTGTAAGAAATTTTGCAGCTCATGAAGGGAATTTCCAGCTCCTGATGCCTTTTGATCCCACAGTTGCCTCTGCACAGGGCAGCAGAAGGTTCCTGTCACTGCTGCAGCTCCAGCAGATCCAGGATTTCTATCCCAAGGGCCTCATGACATGGACAAAGATACCTGCTTAACTAGAAAAGAAAAAAAATCTGTTTTACTTGCATCTACCACATGCTACTCACTGTCTCTTAAACCAGAGGCACACAATTGGGTTGGTTTTTCGTGTTTCTGGGGTTCATGTGCAGAGAACTGAATCACACACCTACACCTGCAGTAATCCATGATCTTTGGTTTTTATTCATGCAAGGAGTCAGGCTGGCACTGGGAAGTGCAATCAGTGCCTGCCCCTGCCCAGCTCTCCTGACTCTGACAGGCTCCCAACCTCCAGCACTGCCCTGCTCACCAAGGGAAGGACCTGACCCTGCTCCCCAGTCCTGCTCTGTGCTCAGAGCAGCCCCAAAACTGCTCTGTTTAGGGGGGGCAGAAACTTCACAGCCCCTGCAGAGACTCAGCCTCTGCCCTGCAGTGTTTGAGCTGCAACTGAAGATCAGCAGCACCAACACCTTCAGGACCAGGATGAATTCACAGGAACAGCAGAGATATTTTAGATCTTCTACTCCAGAAATCTGACTGCAACTTCAGAAGTGCAGCTCTGCTTGCCTGGCAGCTCACACCCCCCTGTGCCTCTCCAAAATCCCCATTACACACAATCTCTTATTTTTAACCACAGCCCATGCTCGAGTGACACAATTTGAATTTCCTAACTGAATATGCTCAAATGACTTCCTAATTTGAGTAAAACAAGCCAGGAGAGGCAATGGCTGGGCTGTGTCATAAACAAATAGCTGGGATGTCATCATTTACACAGCCTTCAACAACTGACCTGAATAATTTTCAGGTGCTGTTTAATGCTACTTACAGATAATAATTATGACTGTCTGAGGTTCACAGTTAGCAGCAGCTGTCAGTGATTTGCTCCACATATTGCAGCCAATTTCATAATTTCAACAAAGTTCTATGTGCAATAAGATTAAATATTAACAGATGTAGGTTAAAATCCATATTTAATAAGCAGACTGGAAATAATAATCTGATATTCTTCCTGTCTCCTTCCTCCTGTGCAAAGCCTGGTTCTAGGGGGATAAAAAGATAACCTGGAAAAATAAAGGGCATCCTGGGCACTGTGACTTCCAAAGATGTGGAATTGAATAGAAAATATGCTTAATTTTTCCAAAAAGGCTTTTAAAATAAATAAGATTTCTTCAGCAGATCTCATCTTTTTGATGGTACAAACCCATCAACATCTAGATGGGCAACAGATGAGCTCAGAGGGTGAACTGCTCTCACAAATGAGGAAATTGGCCCCTGAAACTTAATGAAACTATGAAGGATTTCAAGGATTTGTAGAGTATGGAAAATAAGATGCAGCAGCTGAAATAAACCATCAGCAGCATCACCTCAGGCAGTTTTGCAGAAAGCCATAAAAAAACCCTCAAAGTTTGAATTCATCAGAGTTCCCTCTCTCCAGTGCTCTGCCAATTCTCAGGGGACAAAAAACCTCACAAACCTTTAAAGGTTTGTCTTCCTGTTCATCCCCCAGCTGAAGTTTGGGCAGCATCCTCAGGTGCAAACAGGGTGTCCATGAACCTTCCCCTGCTCTCCCTGCCTGGAATGTTCCACGGGCTCTGCTGTGAAAGGACCCCGCACCCCAAACCCTGTGGGCACCCTGAGCTGGGTTTGCCCCTCTCCTGAGGGCACTTGGGCAGAGGGATCACCCCTCACAATCTGGGGCAGCCAAGGGCACCCCTGGTTTTGTGCTGCCTGCTGTACCCACCAGAGCAGCTCGTGCAGGAGGCGCCCCGAGCCCCGGCCCCGGTTCTTGTCGAAGGCGTAAGCGAAGATTTTAGCACCATTTCCATCAGCATCCACCTCCATGCGAGCCTAGAGGGAAGGGAAAGGCTGTGAGAGCAGCCCATGGGGCACACAGCACCCCTCCACTGGCATGCACCCCACAGCTGGGGGATGCACCCCACATCTCACACTTGTCCCTGCAGGTCCCTTGAGTTCGGGGGGGTCTGAGCTGTCCCAAAGCCCCAGGGGGACCCAGCCAGCCCAGCCTGGGGGGCACCAGCTGGGGACACCCCCAGCACTGCTGTGCTCCCTGGGCCAGCTGTTGGCACCTCTGGGTGCTGAAAGCCAAAGGGCACCTCCATCCCTGCCAGAAGGGGTCCCTGGGGGCTGTGGCTGTGGGATGGACCCTGTGGAGCCCAGGGAAAGGGCAGGGGGAGCTGGGGTTGCCTGGATAAAGCACAGCAGGAATGCAGCTCTGGGGATGGGATTCATGGCAGGATCCTCACTCTGCCCCTGGCAGCCACCAGGGCTTTGCTCCAGCACTGTCCCATCATCACCCACCTTGCTGGGAGAGCGAGGGCCTGCCATTTTTCCTGCATTTTCCTGCATTTCCATATTTTTCTGCCCTCCACAATGCTGTTCAAAGCTCACAAAGCACAGCAAGAACTTGATGCGTTTGGACAGTCAGGGTGTGTTACCACCACAGTGACAGACACTCACAGTGGCTGCCAGAGGGGAGGAATGGACAAACAGGGAGAGTTCTGGCAGCAGCACTGCCCAAACTCCTAAAATCAACAAGAGCAGCCCCAAAGCATCCACTGCACTGCAGAAATGTAGCAGATGATGGTCCCTCCTCCAAAAAAAACACTTTTATTTGTTGAAAATTTTGTAATCATTGTCTTTCACTTTCACAGCCTTGGTAGAACCCATTTTCCAGTGGATGTGAAGAGGAAACACTTTTTTCTGGTCCCATAATCAGTTACAATAGTACAAGTTTTCCTCATCCAAAACTAAGTGCAGAGTGAACATTCTTAATGTTTGCCAAACCACGGGAGGGCAAATTATCAGTTCTTCAAAAGCATACAAATAAAATGAAAATGAAAAAAAACTAGAAAATAAATTAGTAAATAAATGTTTTAAAACAAGGTTTGTCTAATTGGGAAAAAAAGGAAAACCCAGAACTTTTCCTGCTTGGAATCTCCCACGTTGGGACTTCAGTAAGTTCAAAGTGGTTTTTTTTCCGCCAATCGGGGGAGTTGCAGGCTCAGCTCCTCCAGGGTCTGCTCGGCTGGAGCAGGGCACGAGGAGAGGGCAGAGCCGGAGCTCCAGCGGGGCCCGGGGGGGCGGCGGGGCCGGGGCAGCCCCGGGCGGGGGGGACTCACAGAACCCGGGCAAACACCGGGAGAGAAGCGCGGGCAGTGGCGGGGCTCACCTCGAAGGAGTAGCTCTCCACCAGCGGGATGTCCTGCTCGTCGATCAGCGTGTACTTGGTCTGCAACACAGCGAGAGAGAGAGAGAGCGCCGTCAGCGCGGCCCCGGCACGGCTCGGCAAGGCCCGGGACTGCACGGTGCGGCCCCGGCTCGGAGCGGCCCCGGCACGGCCTCAGCGTGGCCCCGGCAAAGCACAGAACGGCCCGGCCCGCCCGGCCGGACCCCGCGTCCCGGCCCCGCCGCCCCCCGGCCCAGCCCGGCCCGGCCCGGCCCGTCCCGCCGTGCCCCGCGCTCACCTTGCCGGCCACGCGGCCGAGCCGGACGATGCCCAGTTTGAAGTCGGTCATGGCGGGGCCGGGCCGGGGCCGCCGCTCGCCCCGCGCCGCTGCCACGCGCCGCCGCCTCGCGCACACCCGGGGGGCGGGGCCGCCGCGCCACCGCCCCCCCGCCGCCCCTCGGCCAATGGCGGCCCGGGCCACCGCCCACCCGCGCCCGGCGGACCAATGGGAGCCCGCACCGCCCTCGCGTCACTCCCGCGAACGCCGCCGCCGCGGCCAATGTGCGCGCGGCGCGCCGCGGCCCGGGTCACGTGGGACGGGGCCCCGCGCGCGGGCGCGGGCGGCGCGGGCGCGGGAGGCGCGGGCGGTGACGTCACGTTCGCGGGAAGCTCCGTGCCGGCGGCGGCGGGGGCGCGGCCGCGCTTAAAGGGACCGCAACCCCCCCCCCGGGGCCGAGCGGGGACAGCGGGAACGGGGACAGGGCCGGGGACACCCCCGGGACCCCAGGAAGGGAACAGGGACACCCCAGGGCCTCGGAGCCCCGGCTGGCGTGCCGGTGGCACATGGCGGCGGCCCCGCCGCGTGGGAGCGCCCGCTCTGCCCGGCCCGGCCACCCCGCGCTGCCCCGACGGGCCCTGCCGGGGGGGAGCCGCGTCCCGGCCGGATCGGGCAGGGATCAGAGGGGCCGGAGCTGGGGACACCCACCGGGATCCCGGGGTGCAGCTCCCGGCCGTGCCCAGGACAGCCCGGCATTCCCAACCTCCCGGCGCAGCCCGGAGAGCCGCGCTGCGCTTCGCTGGGCGGCCCCAAGGGGCTGTGCCCTGCCCGGGGACAGCGGCCAGGCCCAGCGGGGACAGCACAGAGCCAGCACAGAGCCACCCCAGAGCTGTTGTGGGGTCGCCCCAAGAGCCTCCCCACCAGCACAGTTACTGCCAGAACTTCCAGCCATTCCAGCACTGGGGGATTATTTCAGGACCTCTGAGGGTGTCACAGCAATTTTTTGGTTCAGATTTCAGCCCAGGGTGTCCTCTACGTCTTCATTCCTTCAGAAAACCCTCAAGATTTGTGGAATCCTTCTCCGAGGGCTGCTCCATCTGCTTATCCCCAGCCTGGATTGATCCCAGAGTTGCAGCTCCAGCACTGGGCCTGGTTAAACCTCATGAGGTTCCCATGAGGTTGTCGAGCTTGCTTGAGCTTTTCCAAGTCCCTCTGGATGGTATCACATCCCTCAGATTTGTCACTTCATCCTCAGCTTGGTGTCACCTGCCAGCCTGCAGAGGTTGCACTTGATCCCTTCATCTATATCATTAATAAAGATACTAAATTAAGAAGATGGGATTAAATGTGACGTTAATGTAGGTTGTTATCTTTGTAACCCTCTGCCTCCTCTTGAAGAAGCATGATTTGGAAAAAATTAATTACTGGCAGGGCAAACCCTCCTTCCAAGCACTGCTTTGCTCCTACCAGAGCATGTGCCCTCAGGCAGCACAGGAAAGGAAAGGTTATGGGTCCTGTTCCAGGAGAACTCCCTGTAAGGAAAAGGAATCATTTTTCCAACTGTTTCCAGCACTGCCAAGTGGAGGGAAACCCACACGGGACAGCCCCAACAGCAGGAGGTTGAACAGCTCCTGAGACTCTCAGGGCTCACTCCAGAGTGGGTTTCCAACACCAGGGGCACAAAGATTTTTAACAGAGTTTAAGAAGGGGCTGCAGCCTCTGCCAGGCTGCCCTGCCTCAGGCACCCCAGGTGTTTGTGAGGCTTCTGTGGAACCCCTGCAAAGGCTCAGCTGGAAGGGACCCAACCCTCCCCTAGCATGGCAGCCAGGCTGGCTGGGGTGAGGATGGGATCCCCTCAACCTCTGCAGCCCCCTCAGCCTCTGGCCACTCCACACAAGGGTTTTCTGCCCCTGTTCCTCACCAGAATTTGTGCCAAACCCTTGGAGACACTGGACTGGTTACAGAGCACCAGGAGCCACACCTGACCTGTTCAGAGCATCCAAATTATTCCCTGCTTGAAACATGGTAACGTGGTCAATCCAACAAAGGAACCAGATAGAACCACAGAATATCCTGAGCTGGGAGGGACCCACAGGGATCCCCCAGCCCAGCCCCTGTCCCTGCCCAGCCCCCCCAGCAACCCCAGCCTGGGCATCCCTGGCAGCGCTGCCCAAAGGCTCCTGGAGCTCTGGCAGCCTCGGGGCCGTGCCCATTCCCTGGGGAGCCTGGGCAGTGCCAGCACCCTCTGGGGGAAGAACCTTGCCCTGAGCTCCAGCCTGCCCTCAGCATGACAAATCCCTGGAATTTCAGCTGTAATTCTCTTTTCTTCCTGGCTGCCTCAGCGCAAGGCCCTACAATCAGCTGGGGGAAAACAAATCAAAGTTCAGAGCCACAAACTCTGCTGGTTTTGACTCCATCAGCTGCACATGGAGCTGGGGACAGGGAGAGAGGGGCCAGCCCAGGCCTGGAGCCCAGGCAGAGCTGCCCAAGGCACAGCCACATCCCTGAGCTCCGGGGATATTCCCATGGCTGGGAATACCCAGGTCAGGCTTTGCTCAGCTTTGCTTTAGGAGTGAGGAGGGTGCAGCTCCCCTCCACAGAGAGGGACACAGTGGCATGTTCTGGACAAATGGGGTCTGCCAGAGCTCATTATTTAATAAAAATGGGGTTTTCTGATCATGCCTTTCCCTCTGTCACTACAGCCCCACTTCAGGCTCTGTGGCCCTCAAGTCACCAGGGCAGTGACCCAAAAATCATTAGGGAGCAAAGGACACAAATGGATCTTGTTTTGAATAAGCAAGGCTAAACCTTCTGCTCTCATTCCTCACCCCATTTTTGAACAGCCACACTTCCATCCCTGCCCCAATCCATCCAGAACAGGCATGGACACCAAAGGTGCTGTATTTCAGAAAACAAGGAAAATTCCCAGCATGGGACAGGAACAAATCAAACCAGGAAATGTTTGCAGACAACTGGGTCTTTATTTTAGTATTTAAAGTGCTACAAAAAACTGAAGGAGCCTTTGTGTGGCAACTTCCTTTTCTGCAGTCTTAGCTCTGTTGGAAGAAGCAAACATAGCTCATTAGTGGAGTTTTTCAGTAATTAGATGTTGTACATCAATTTCAGTCAGAGCTGGGTACTCACAGCTGGGCACTCGATGGCACCACTGTTGATGTCATCGATGATGTCATGGGGGTGTCTCCCATCAATGCTGCAGCCCACGGACTGGGCAGTGCCGAGGATCTCCTTGATGGTCCCTGCAGGAGCAGACACAGCCTTGTCAGTGCTTTACCAGGGAAAACATCTGAGGAGCTTACCTGGGGCAGCGTGGGCTAGGGGAAGGTGTCCCTGCCCATGGCAAGGGGTGGAACTCAATCAGGTTTAAGGTCCCTTCCAACCCAAACCTGTCTGGACTCTTGACAGAGAGCTCCTCACAGCTCTCAGCTGTCCCTGTTCCCTCAGGGATTTGCAGGCTGAGCCTCAGGGCTCACCAGGGATCACCAATTCCCTTACCCAGATCTCACACCCTGGATTCCCCCAGGAACACACTGCAAACTCCCTGTGCCCCTCCCCAGGGGCTGGGGCTGCCTGTTCCCAGCCAGCACAGCTCAGCTGGGAGCCCCTTCTGCCAGGCCATGGAGCATTCATTCCCTGCATGCCCCAGGACACGGACCATTCCCTGCATGCCCCAGGACACGGACCATTCCCTGTGCCCCCCAGGCCATGGGGCATTCCCTGTTTCCCCCAGGCCATGGGGCATTCCCTGCACCGGCCATGGAGCATTCCCCGTGCCCCCCAGACCATGGAGCATTCCCTGTGCCCCCCAGGCCATGGAGCATTCCCTGTGCCCCACTCACCCGAGAGCTCCCGGGCCAGGGAGCGGTGCCGCATCTGCCGCGCGATGTTGACGATCTCGTCGAAGGTGACGCTGCCGCTGTGCTTAACTGGGAGGGAAGAGCAGCAGTGAGGGCACCTGGGCATTGGCAGCCCCCTGTTCCCTCTGGGAAGGCCATTCCCAGCACTCAGACCACGGGAGAGCTGGGGGTTTGCAGCTCCAGCAGGGCTGCTGTCAGTGCTGCTGCTCTCAGATTATCCCCAACTCCTCTTTCCAAGCTGGCATTTCTGCCAGCTCCCCTGGCTGTGCCAGGCCCTGTGCCAACAGCGTGATACAGGGCAGGCCCAGGGGCAGGAGTCTGTTCTACCCCAGCTTTGCCCAGAGCAGCTGGGGCTGCCCCTGGATCCCAGGCTGGACAGGGCCTGGAGCCCCCTGGGACAGTGGAAGGTGTCCCTGCCATGGCAGGGGTGGCACTGATGGACTTTTAAGTCCCTCCCAACCCAAACCAATCCATGAGTCCATAATCTCCCATAATTTCCTCAAACACAGAGCTCTGCTGCTGTGCATCTCTTGGTACCCTGGCACTGCAGGGATGCCCAAAGCAGCCTCGTGTCTCATTTACCAGTTTGTGCTGAATAATCCCAAAGAAAGGTACTGGTATTTCCCCTCTTTTAGGCCAAAAATAGAGAACCAAATCCAAGAGAATACTTACTGTTCTTCTGCTTCTTTCTGTCACGAGGTGGCTCCTTCAGAGCTTTGATAATCAGAGCAGAGGCAGAAGGAACAACCTCTATCTAAATACAAAGAAATTAATTTCCCCTCCCATTCTAAATTACTAACGAAGATACTCAACCTATCAATTATTTCAGCAAAAGTAATTGCCAGAGCAGTGTGGGTTTAATCAGCTCCCTCATGCTCCAGGCTTTTTGTGCTGCAGGAATCTGTTCCCAGGTTTTCGGCACAGGCCTCCCCACAAGCAGGAGAGGACTGCTTCCTGCCTGGGGCTTCCTCTCAGCTCACCACTGGAATGTACCAGCCACAGACATCAGAACAGGTACGGTGGCAGGTGGCTACAGAAGTTGGCAAGATTTTAAATTATTTATTTCTATGCTGCTTTAAGGATGGTTTTTTTGCTGGTTCAATGTTCTGTACAAAGAATAATCTACAACAGGATGAAAGCTGAATTTTAGCACTGTTCTCGGGATTCTCCAGCCTGGCAGGTCCCAGGCTCCACATGCATCCCCCCACCCACGTTTTAAGGTCTTCCCAGAAGACCCCCACACACCCCCTGTGTGGCACTCATTTTATCCACCTCGGAAGGATGAAGGGCTGAGTGGACCCTGCCGGGATCCGGGCCGGTGCCTGGAGCAGGCGGAGCCCGGTTGGGCTCCACGCCTGCAGCACGGGCCGGTCCGTGCGGCGTGCGGTACCTGCGCTTGCCTGTTCTGGATCGTCAGCTTCACCGTGATCCGCAGCCCCTTCCAGTCGCCCGTGGCCTTGGCGATGTCATCGCCCACCTTCTTGGGGGACTGAGGGACGAACGTGGAGGTCACACGGGCTCGGGTTAGAGCCGAGAGCCGCAGAGTGCCCCGGCTGCTGCCCCTCTGAGTGCGGCCCTGCTGCACGCCGTGCTCTGGGACGGAGCAGCAGCGCCAGCGGCTCCCCAGCGCCTTCGGAACGCGCTTTATCCCTCTCGTTTCAATTTAAATTGAATTTAAATTTTTATCCCTCCCTCACCCTTACATTCCCCCAGGACTCTCTCGTTCCCCAGCAGGACACGCTTCCCACTGCGCCCGGACATGTCCCATCCCTCCCTCCCCTCCCAGCCCCGCTCCCCCGGCACGTACCAGCCCCAGGGGTCCGATCTTGGGCGCCAGCGCGGACGTGGCTCCGACCTCGCCGCCGGTGCAGCGCAGGTAAACTGCGGGGACAGGGCCGCGTCAGCCGCGCCCGCCGGGCCCCGCGGCCCCCGCCCGCCTCCCGCCCCGCTGCCCGCCACCTACCGACTTTGATCTCGTTGGGATCGAACTTGGGCGGCATCGCGGCGGCGGATGGAGGCGGATGGAGGCGGATGGAGGCGGATGGAGGCGGATGGAGGCGGACGGAGGCAAGAGCGCGAAACGAGGTCTCCCGCGGGCAGCGAAAAGACGGCGTAGGCGGCGCGGGCCTGTAATATACCCGCCGAGATCTCGCGAGATGACAGGAAAGTGTAACTCGCGGCCGAGATCTCGCGAGCGATGAAGATCGGGCTGTGGCGGGATCTCTGTAGATGTGTATTTGTATTTCTATATAATGATTAGATAGATAGATAGATAGATAGATAGATAGATAGATAGATAGATAGATAGATAGATAGATAGATAGATAGATAGATAGATTAGATAGCCCTGTTGCAAAACGCGGACTATATGGAAGGGTGGTGTGGCACTGGCAGGAGTGCTCAGGGCACCGGTGGAGTCCCCGCCCCTGGAAGTGTCCAGGTGTCCAAGAAAGGCCTGGCTGTGGCGCTCAGCGCTCTGCGCTGGGGACGAGGCGCGGATCAGTCCCGGTGATCCCGGGGAATCTTTCCCATCCCGGACAGCTCCGGGATCCCGCGGCCGTGTGGGGGCGGTCCTCCGGCCGCCAGGGGGCGCTCTGGGCGGGGCGCTCTGGGCGGGGCGCTCTGGGCGGGGCGCTCTGGGCGGTGCCGCTGATCACCTGAGCCGGCGGTGAGGCGGCGATGGCGGCGCCGAGCGGTGAGCGGGGCCGGGCCGGGCCGGGGGGACCCGCTGGGGGGCACTGGGGCTGGGCCGGCCGGCACCGGGCACCGCGCCTCGGGGGTGCTCCTCGGAAGGGTCTGGAGCAGGCGGTGCCCGGAGCTGCGCAGTGTCCGCCGTGGAGCAGGCGCTGCCCTCGCTCACTCTCCTGCTCTCCTCAGGTGTCGGGCCGGTGCCCGAGGGCTGCGAGCCACAATCCCGGCTCAGTCCTTCATCCTTCCGAGGTTCTGGGCCTTCGGGCACGGAACGGCGCTGTTCTGGCTGAGGGAAGGGTGAAGAAGACGAGGAGCTTGGAAGCTGTGTGAGCCTGGGAGGGGGAGCCGCAGAGAGAAGAAGAGAAGAATAGTGATGGTGAGGGAAAAGAAGGACTGAGTGGCAGAGCTGGACTGGTGAAAACGAGCGGAGATTTGTTTCAGGGCAGGCTCAGGCTGTGGCAGGGCTGGCAGCTCCAGCACAGAGAGCAAACAATGCAGGACAGCGAGTTCCAGAGCTGCAGTTCGGCTGCTGCCTCCTCTGGGCCTGTTCCAGGTCCTGCAGGGCTGGCTGGTGACACCCTGTCAGACAGCCAGAGCAGCCTGTGCCTGCCTGGTGACACCTCTGTCACTGCCAGAGCAGCCTGTGCCTGCCTGGTGACACCTCTGTCAGACAGCCAGAGCAGCCTGTGCCTGCCTGGTGACACCTCTGTCACTGTCAGAGCAGCCTGTGCCTGCCTGGTGACACCTCTGTCACTGCCAGAGCAGCCTGTGCCTGCCTGGTGACCTCTGTCACACTGCCAGAGCAGCCTGTGCCTGCCTGGTGACCTCTGTCAGACAGCCAGAGCAGCCTGTGCCTGCCTGGTGACACCTCTGTCACACTGCCAGAGCAGCCTGTGCCTGCCTGGTGACACCCTGTGAGACAGCCAGAGCAGCCTGTGCCTGCCTGGTGACCTCTGTCACACTGCCAGAGCAGCCTGTGCCTGCCTGGTGACCTCTGTCAGACAGCCAGAGCAGCCTGTGCCTGCCTGGTGACACCTCTGTCACACTGCCAGAGCAGCCTGTGCCTGCCTGGTGACACCTCTGTCACTGCCAGAGCAGCCTGTGCATGCCTGGTGACACCTCTGTCACTGCCAGAGCAGCCTGTGCCTGCCTGGTGACACCTGTGTCACTGCCAGAGCAGCCTGTGCCTGCCTGGTGACACCTCTGTCACTGCCAGAGCAGCCTGTGCCTGCCTGGTGACACCTCTGTCACAGCCAGAGAGGCCTGTGCCTGCCTGGTGACACCTCTGTCACACTGCCAGAGCAGCCTGTGCCTGCCTGGTGACACCCTGTGAGACAGCCAGAGCAGCCTGTGCCTGCCTGGTGACACCTCTGTCACTGCCAGAGCAGCCTATGCCTGCCTGGTGACACCCTGTCACACAGCCAGAGCAGCCTGTGCCTGCCTGGTGACACCTCTGTCCCCCAGGGCCAGCAGCATCTCCAGGAGCCACCCAGACGCTGGCTCAGTGCTGCCTCACTGTGCTCCCGAGTGTGTTTTCCCAGACTAAATAAAAATTCTTTTCTTTCCACACCCTCACCTTGTCTTGTTACAGTGCCCAGATGGATTTATGGTGTCCAGAATTTTTTGAAAATTGGGGCTTCTCCCAGAGCTGTGTTGCTGTGTTTGAATTACATTTGTTAGTAAAATGAAATGTTTGGTTTTATTTTGCTGGCATCACCCCAACAGCTGCAGACTGGGAAACACCCAGAAAACATTCTGTGCCCTTCCTGAGCATGTGTGTGGCTGCTCCTCAGGCAGAGCAGGGGGCAGGGGGATCAGGTTTTGGTGTCCCTGGGTGCTCACTGCCTGCAGGGATCACTGGGATCAGGATTTGGTGTCCCTGGGTGCTCACTGCCTGCAGGGATCACTGGGATCAGGATTTGGTGTCCCTGGGTGCTCACTGCCTGCAGGGTGGATGCTGGCCTGGACAGTTACAGGCAGTTTTTTCAGTAATTTAATAAATAAAAATTACATCAGGTAGTGGTCACATGCCAAGGGCCTTTTTCACTCCTGGCTGCTGAGTTTGATGTGTCTTCACTAAAGCAAATTTCCACTTTTGGGAGCTGTTCAATCCATGTAACAAATCTCTCTGATCCTTCATCTTGTGACCCCTGGTATGATTCTTTTCCTGTTCACTGTCTGCCCTTCATGTCTTTATCCATTTTCTTGGGTAAAAACTGAAGATTTCCCACTGTCCCCATGACCAGTGAGGTCTGGCTGGAATAGGGAAGGGTGAGGTGGGACAGGGGCATGCAGGAATGCTCAGCAGGGTTGAACATGGTCACCAATTCAAGGATATCCTGTTGCAGGCACCTTTGCCTCCTGCTTTCTCATCTTGAAATCTCCTTTTGTTTGTGCCTCTGATGCCTTGCCCTTGGTTCTGCATTTCCCTGACAGTGAGCTTCCCTTCCTGCTCAATGCTTTGAGTTCTCCTGGGAGCTGGCTCTGAGCAGCATTTCAGTCATCTGAACTGGTTAAAGAGGCAGAAATTGGGATGGCAGGGAAGGAGCCCCAGAACTGCTGGAGATGAGTTTGGAGCTCCTGCTGTGGCCCATGGCTTGTCCCAGTGAGTGCTGTGACAGCAGGACAGTGACTCAGGATGTCTCTGCCTCCTTGTTCCTGCAGGGAAAGGAAGAGGGATGAATTATACTGAATTATTTTACTTTTACAGTGAGGATTTATCTCTGTAAAGATTTTACAGAGGTTTTGGCAGAGCTCTCCCTGCTCAGGGAACCTCTCTGGCTGGATGCTGTGAGGAGCTGCTCCCCAGGAGCCTTTGGGGCCAGTTTGCAGACACAGAGCTGGCAGAGCCCCAGCACTTCATGTGCAGCACTGAGCTCCACTGAGCCCTGAGCTCAGTGTAGCTGTGCCAGTAACTCCCCACTGGTGAAGCAGTGCCTCTTCTGTGCTGGTTTTTAATTGCTTAGGGATTTTAAGTGTTTAAAAAGTCACTGCAAGTGTTTAAAATGTTCTCCCTGTTCAGGGCTCGCTGTTGCCCCCCTGCTCTTCCCTAACTCCCAGCCAGATCCCTCTGGGAGCCCCTTTCAGCTGCAGCCCCAGCTCAGGCTCTTTGTGCTGTGCCCATTTGTGCCCCTGGTCCTATGCAGCCACAATAAACTCCTTTTGCTCCTTGATGTCATTGCCCTCATCTCTTTTCCAGCATCCCCACTGGTACCACCTCCTTACCAGCTGCTCTCCCCATTCCTTGTCCAGCCACAGCTTTCTGCCTTTCCCTCCAGATCTGCCAACAGCTCCTTTTCCTCCCCTGCTGGGTCAGAGCTGTCCCAGAGCTGCCTGGTGTCTGTTCCCCTCAGCCACTGCACTCCTGATTCCACCTTTTGGCATCTTCCTGCACCCAGCCTTTCCTCTCTTAGGTTCAACTTCTCTTCCCTCACACTTGAACCAACTGGAATCCTTGCTCTCAGCTCTTTGTTATTGTGCCAGAATTGACTTTGAGTTTCAATAATTTGGGTTTTATCCCTTCTACTTGATTTCTTGATACAGCTTTTTAATTTTTAATTCCTGGAGTGGACCTTGCATTTCTCTGATCCTCAGCAACCTTTTTGTGCCTATCCCAGGGGTGACCCAGACAACCAAACCTTCTCAGACCTCAGCAGGGCTTGAGTGCCTCATGTTTGTACTTCCCTGTGCTGGAACTGCCTGTGGCATCCAGCTAAACAAAGATTTTTATTTTTTTTTCATGACTGACACAATTATTTTCTTTTTCATTTTTTCCCCAACTCATTAGGTCCCAGTTGTGCAGCCCAGGCTCCCCAGCAAACACAGAGCCCAGGATCCCTCAGCCTTTCTCTGCAGTGACCATCTGTGCCCCTGGACAGGGCTGAAGATGCCTCTCTTCTTCAGGAAGAAGAAACCCAGCGAAGAAGCTCGGAAGCGCCTCGAGTACCAAATGTGCCTGGTAAGCACTGCCAGGGCATTTCTGTCCTGTGTGCCTGGTCAGCACTGCCAGGGCATTTCTGTCCTGTGTGCCTGGTCAGCACTGCCAGGCTCATTTCTGTTCTCTGTGCCTGGTCCTTGGGTTACCACATGTGCCTGGTAGGCACTGCCAGGCTCATTTCTGTCCTGTGTGCCTGGTCAGCACTGCCAGGCTCATTTCTGTCCTGTGTGCCTGGTAGGCACTGCCAGGCTCATTTCTGTCCTGTGTGCCTGGTCAGCACTGCCAGGCTCATTTCTGTTGTCTGTGCCTGGTCAGCACTGCCAGGGCATTTCTGTCCTGTGTGCCTGGTCAGCACTGCCAGGCTCATTTCTGTTCTCTGTGCCTGGTCAGCACTGCCAGGCTCATTTCTGTTCTCTGTGCCTGGTCAGCACTGCCAGGCTCATTTCTGTTCTCTGTGCCTGGTCCTTGGGTTACCACATGTGCCTGGTAGGCACTGCCAGGGTAATTTCTGTCCTGTGTGCCTGGTAGGCACTGCCAGGGTAATTTCTGTCCTGTGTGCCTGGTAGGCACTGCCAGGCTCATTTCTGTCCTGTGTGCCTGGTAGGCACTGCCAGGCTCATTTCTGTTCTCTGTGCCTGGTCAGCACTGCCAGGGCATTTCTGTCCTGTGTGCCTGGTCAGCACTGCCAGGCTCATTTCTGTCCTGTGTGCCTGGTCAGCACTGCCAGGCTCATTTCTGTCCTCTGTGCCTGGTCCTTGGGTTACCACATGTGCCTGGTAGGCACTGCCAGGGTAATTTCTGTCCTGTGTGCCTGGTCAGCACTGCCAGGCTCATTTCTGTCCTCTGTGCCTGGTCAGCACTGCCAGGCTCATTTCTGTCCTGTGTGCCTGGTCAGCACTGCCAGGCTCATTTCTGTTCTCTGTGCCTGGTAGGCACTGCCAGGCTCATTTCTGTTCTCTGTGCCTGGTCAGCACTGCCAGGCTCATTTCTGTTCTCCATGCCTGATCCTGGCTCTGTGTGATTTGGTACCTCCCTGCATGACCAGTAACCACATTCCATGAGCAGTAATTGTGTTCCTGATCCCACTAAGGTAGCAGATTTTCTTCCTAATGCACCTCAGGGAATTTCTGCCCCCCTGTCTGCCTTTGCTTTCCCACCCCCACATCCCCTTGGTGCCCCTTCCATCCCTCTCTGTGTGGTTCCATGGGGCATCCCCCACCCCACCCCATGTCCTGCCAGCCTGCAGGTGGGACCCCAGCTCTCCTTTCTCCTCCATGCCCCTTTGCCCTCACAGATCTCCCAGTTTGCTTTTCCTTCCAGGGAAGCTGTGCCTTCCATCACATCTGCCTTGCCTTGTGCCTCTCTTTTGCTTCCCATTATTCTGATCTTCCTGTCACTCTGAGGATTAACTCATTAGATGTTGCTGTTTGTTTTCCTGGAGTAGGATTTCACCAGGGTGCTCTGGCACAGGGAATCTCCTGGGGAAGGGATGAGGAGGGGCTGAGGGAGCTGGGAAAGGGCTCAGCCTGGAGCAAAGGAGGCTCAGGGGGCCCTTATGGCTCTGCACAGCTCCTGACAGGAGGGCACAGCCAGGGGGGTTGGGTTCTGCTCCAGGGAACAGGGACAGGAAGAGAGGGAACAGCTCAGGCTGGGCCAGGGCAGGCTCAGGCTGGATATTGGGACTTTTTTTTCTTGAAAAGCTTTGTCAGACATTGCAACAGACTGCCCAGGACAGGGGTAGTGTCACCATCCCTGGAAGTGACCCAGAGATGTGTAGATGTGGCTTTGGGGACATGGGTGGGTGGTGTCTGTCCAGGTTCATTGCTGTAAGCAGCTGCATTGAATGAACTTGATTTGAACATGGAAAATACTTTGGAACAGAAGCACAGAATCCCAGACTGGTCTGGATGGAAGGGACCTTAAAGCCCATCCAGAGTCACCCCTGCCATGAGCAGGGTCACCTTTCCCTGTCCCAGGCTGCTCCAAGCCCTGTCCAGCCTGGCCTGGGACACTGCCAGGGATGGGAGCCCACAAACTCTCTGGGCAAGATGCAGCAAGAGGTGCTGGATTTCTGCATGGTCTGATTCTCTGCATGTGGTTGTTCCCTCTCCAGGCAAAAGAAGCTGGTGCTGATGACACCCTTGACATATCCAGATGTGAGCTCTCAGAGGTATGTCCTCTCCACCTTCCAGTCTTCACTCACACCTCTGATTCTCTGTCTGCTTCTTGGAAACAACTGTCAGATTTACTCTCATGCCTGTGAGCCTTGAGACAGAAATTGTTGCTGGTCCACCTTTTCCTCTATCTCCACCTTTTCCTCTATCTCCACCTTTTCCTCTATCTCCACCTTTTCCTCTATCTCCACCTTTTCCTCTATCTCCACCTTTTCCTCTATCTCCTGAGTTCTGGGCGGGTTCTTCCCTGTTTTTTTGGGGTTTTTTTTTTGGTTGTTGTTTTGTTTGGTTGGTTTGGTGGTTTTTTGTTTGGTTTGGTTTTCTTGTTTGTTTTGTTTTTGGTTTTTTGTTTGTTTGGTTGTTTTTGGGGTTTTTTTTTTTTTGGTTTTTTTTGGGAGTTTGCCTGTCCTGTCTCATGCTTCAACACCATTTCTGTCCTGGGAATCCTTTAGAAGGGCAGAGTGGTCTCATACCCTCCACCTTGTTTGACCCTAATTTGGGACCTCATGGCTTAATTTTGCTGGTTCTGAGGGAATTGGTTTGCCAGAGGCTGAGTATTTCTGATCTTAGAGCTACACAGTCTGCCACCCATGGTTGTTTTTCTGTGTAAGTGAAAATCCCAGTCCTGCTTCCAAGTTCCTGGGTAAGGATGGAAGTCTCACCCCAGTTTGGCTTCTTTTATGGCAATCAACTAAATGAGAAACAATCTTCTGGTGTGTGGGCAGGCAGTGACAGAGTGCCAGGCACCCAGACACAGCTTTTCCTGCTGGCAGCCAGGCCAGCCTCAGGCAGAAGCCCATTTCTATCTCACTTTTCACAAAATGTTGATCCTGAATACAGGATGGCCTTGCCAAGCAAAGTGTGGAGATGTGACACCATCCTGGAGAGGAGAGCTGCCTGCTGTGCAGTGTGAAATGGCTTTGCTGAGCCTTTGGGATGTTTTGTTCCCAGCTCAGGAGCCACCAGCAGCTCTGGGTGGCTTTGCAGGCTGTGTGGGACAGCCTGGGTGTGGCAGGGTGGCAGACAGAGGATCCACCCTGCCAGCCCCACAGCTAATCTGGGATGCCCAGCAGCTCTTTTTGGACCATAAAACTGTCTTGCTGTTCATTTTCATTGTTGTTTCAATAAATGGAGTGAGACATCAGTTTGGTTTTACAGTTAACCATGGACAGGAGTCTGGCTGCTGCTGGTTCTGTGCTGCAGGGAAGGTCACAGTGCCCAGCTGTGCCTGGCAGGGGCTGGACTGGCACCTCCTTGGTCTGCCTGTCCCTGTCCTGGCACATCAGGGACACTCTGTCCTGCCTGGTGCTCACCTCTCTCTCTCAGCACACTGCAGAGTGCTCTGAGGTTGCCAAAGCACAGAATGCATTTGTGTGATGAGAAAGCTGAACTTTTGCCTGAGCTCATCTGCACAATGAATATTAAATCACACAAGGCTTGAACTCCTGCCTAAGCCTCAGCCTGTTCTGTGCCACTGTTGTGTCTTGGAGAGCCACTGGGAGCTGTTTAAATGGAAATTCCCTGGGAGATACTGGGCCCAAATCAGAGGGCAGTGATTTTAAGCATCACTTTTATTTCCAGTCAAGCTGTTCACACTTTACAGATGGACAATGTAGAACTACTTAAAAGAGAAGTCTGACATGACTATTTTTTATTGTTTTTAGGTTCCTTATGGGGCCTTTGCAACTTGCAAGGTCTTGCAAAAAAAGGTAATGTTGTAATCAGAAATTATTAAATAATTATTTAATAATTAATATTCTTAACTATTAATATGCTTAACTATTGTTGTCATGTTTGATATGACTGTGTGTGGTTGCTTTATGGTGGTCCAGAAGGAATTTTCTTGTCAGGAATTTGTCCACCTGTGTGATACTACACAGAGAGCATTTTGAGTCAGATCAATCCTGTCTATGTTTTTTACAGTTAATTTCTGCCAGGAAAGAGCAGGTGGTTGTTCCTGTCTTAGCCCATCTAAGGGTATTTCTCAAATGAGGGGTTCTGGTTCTGGTTTAGATCTCATGTAAAGTTTGATTTCTCTGACAGTCCATTTCCTATTGCAGTGTTTTATATGATACTGAATAAGATACTGAGTTTTTATACAGCCTCCCCAGTTCAATCCCAACAAAAGTGCTTGTTCTGGTGTCTCTTGTGTTGATGTGACAATGGGGTTTTTCCTTCCCAGGTGCTGATTATTCATACCAATAATCTGACATCCTTAGTTCCAAAGTCCTGCAGCCTCCTGAGTCTCATAACTGTGAAGGTAATTGTGATTCTTAACAGTTCAACTGCAGCCTATTTTCCTTGGGTTTGAGCTGCACTAAAACACAGCAGCCCAAGTAAATCCCTCCTGGCTGGCTCAGGGATCAGTCCCAGGTGTGACTCCTGCCTTTTCTGGGTTCAGCTGCAGGCTGGCAGACAGCAGTCACTGAGTGGGTTGTGTCACATCACCATCAGTCCCACAACTCATTTATCCCCTTCAGAATCCCACAGTTTCCCCCTCAGCAGCCTCACTGGTGGTGGTGAAGCAGGGCTGGGTGTGTTGTGGGGTAGATCCATTTCTCCCCTGCTCTGGAGGGTCACTGGAATGGGAAGGAAACTGGTGATGGGTGTGAGAGGGCTGTATCACCATGGTGCTGGGATTCCCCAAGAGGCAGAGTCATTTCAGCAGCTCCACAGGAGGGAGGGAGGTCTCCAGGTTTAGTCCCACCCTCTCCCTGCACTGCTGTTGGAGCAGTTCAGATCATTGATCCTGCAGAAATTCCTGCTGCCAGCCTGCTTCCAAGGGGATGATTTATCCAGTTGGCTTCTCCAGTTTTGTGGGACAGCTCCCTCAGTGTCACTGCTCTCCCTTGTCTCTTGTTTGTTACTGATGCCTTTATTTCCAAAAGACCTCCAAGAATTAAGTGTCCCTGTCTCCTGCAAAACTTGAGCTACTTTTCAAAGCCCCATTGTAAACAAAGTAATTTTCATTGTGAGATAATTCATGACTTTTGTTCCCAACCTTGTTTGGTGGCATCATCTGCTTTTCCAGGTTCTGGATCTGCATGACAACCAGCTGGCATCACTTCCTGCTGATATTGGTCAGCTGACAGCTCTTCAGGTAAAGATTTGCTGCTGCATCCCAGTTGTCTGTACAGGGCATGGAAGAATGGAGGAAAGGAGCAGGAGAAGAGCAGGAAAAGCCAGGCTTGGTTATGTTCTCCAGCTTGGTGCAGCCCAAGTGGCTCCCATGGCCATGCAGATGCTCTGAGCAAGCAGAGTCCTGCTGATCTCCCCAGACATTCAGGTTTTGCTGTTCTCCCTGGGGTGGTTATGTTCAGAACCCAGAGCAGTGTCTAAGGGCACACTCAGGGTCTCTCTCCTCAGGGGGCTGATTTAGGTGAGAACTGGAGTTGGGGAGGGTTGCCCTGGACACTCCAATTCCCAGTTCCTGCATCTGGATCCAGCACCAGATGTTGGTGGTGAGCAGAGTTTCTCACTGCCCCTGGTAGCTTGGCATGTCCTTTATCCAGGGCTGGTGGAAAATACATTTTTTTAACCCTGAAAGTGCTACCTACAACCAATTTCAAGTTGTACTCCTGGGCCTGAAAGTCTCAGCAGCACAGATGTGTAGTAGACATGAGACTTGGATTAATATTTTGAATATCTTTTCTGTTTATACCTTAGGTCCTAAACCTTGAAAGGAATCTTTTAAAAAGCCTTCCACAATCTATAGGAGACCTTGCACAGCTCCAGGTCCTCAATGTGAAAGGTATGGAATGGGATTGCTCTGGACAAAGCACATCTATTATCTGGTCATGGTGAGCTGCATTAACAATTATTCCTATCAATCAAGGCAAACACCATATGGTTTATTTACACTCAGAGTGCTGAGGAGGAGCACAAGGAAGGTTTGAATTCAAATAGTTGGCAAGGCAGGAGAAATGATCTAAGCAGAAAATGTATCAGCCTCAAGCACTGCAGTAAAGCAAGCAGAGCACTCAGCCAGATAAACTGAATTACAGTTGGGTCCCCCAAGACCCAGGGCTGGCTCCTGTGTATCCCCACAGGTTTGCACAGCCCAAGCACAAAGGTCACACCTCTTTTCCAGACTCCTGGACATTGTCCAGCTATGCAGTGCCATAAATCTGGGAGAAAAAGGAGATTTAGTTATGTGGAACTGTTGCTGAAACAGGGAAGGCAGTGGAGGGTGAGGAGCTTGGAAGGGCAGCTCAGATTATTGTCTGTCTGTCTGTCTGTCTGTCTGTCTGCAGCACCTGGGCTCTGAGCCCAGGGTGTGCAATCTCACCCTCAGGCCCCTTGCTCCCATCCCTGGGACTTAGGCCAAGGCAAGAACATCCCATGTTACAAATATTCTCCTGATAAACAGCTCAGATCCAGCCTGCAGCAGTGACCTCAGCAGAGGAGGAGATCTGCATCCCAAATTGCCCTTGGTGGGCAGTGCCATCCTTTGAGTCCCTGTGTGACCTGGCACAGCCCCATCCCTGGGGAAGTGAGCCATGTGTGTGGTTATGGATTGGTGCTGGAACAGATGAGCTTGGCTCCTGGTTTGGGAAAGAAAAAGGAGACTCAGGGCTGCCCTCATCACTCTCTGCAGCTCCTGAAAGGTGCCTGTGCTCAGCTGGGGCTGGGCTCTTTCTGCAGCAGCACTGACACAACCAGAGCACACAGCCTCGAGCTGCACCAAGGGAAATTCAGGTTGGGTATCAGGAAGAAGTTTTTTACAGAAGGAGTGATAAAGTTCTGGAATGGCTGCCCTGGAGGTGGTGGAGTCCCCATCCCTGGGTGTGTTTAACAAAGCCTGGATGTGGCACTGGGTGCCAGGGTTGAGCTGAGGGGTTGGGGCTGGGTTGGACTCGATGATCTTGAAGGTCTCTTCCAACCCGGTGATTCTGTGAATTGTGTGAATTTTGTGATTCTGTGAATGGTGTGGATTCTGTGATTCTGTCAATGGTGTGCTTCCATGTTTTAGCTGCCTTTCTGTCCCTGCAGGGAACCAGCTGAGGGCGCTGCCCGGGAGCGTGAGCGGCCTGCGCAGCCTGCGGGCTCTGGATGTCAGCGGCAATGAGCTGCAGGAGCTGCCCCGGGGGCTGGCCCACGCCCGCAGCCTGCAGGTACCAGCCTGGGGCCAGCCCTTCCCTGCCTGCCTCCCTCAGCTGGAAATTAATCCAGCCCAGGAGGGGAATGTTTAGGGTCTGGGCAGGATGCTCTGCAGGGAATTGTAACAGGGCTGTTCACACTGGCTAAAATTACTTTTATGTACCTGCTCTGGTCTTTTCTGATAGTTTTTACCATTTAATCTGATCATTTTGTCATTTAATCATGACTAAAGTGATGCCCAGAGAGTGAACCCCTGGATTTTACTTGCCAGGACTGTCTTTAAGAGCACAAACCATGCTTCTGTCACCCTGGCAGATCTCCAACTTGTTATCAGCTTTCATGTGTTTATGGTTCTCTGAAGTGCACATTCAGAATGGGAAAAGCAGTAAGATTTTTATGGATCTGTTGCCTTCTGGCTGCCAAACCTGTCAGTACTAAAGGGTGCAAGTGTGAGGCAACAGGGCTGCCTCAGACACCAGCAGGAAGGTGTGAATAAATGCTCTCCTGTCTCACACACAACATTTTGCTTCACTTCTCATGAGAACAGCCTGAGTTGAGGCATCTGTGCAGCTTTGCCCCCAGTGCTTGGTAAAGTGGGTCCTTTCTAGGTCTTCCTGCTGTGCCCTTCCCTACACAAGGCAGCATTGGGTCCTTTGGTGGCCAAAGAAGGACAAAACAAGTGGCTCTTCCCCACTTTTCTTTATGGCATTCCTCTCCATGCCCTGGTATCACCCCTGCTTCCATGCTGAACTCCTGACATGGAGTAGGGAATGTCTGAGCTGAGAAGTGCTCTGACCTCTGGTACCTAAATGAAATGCCATTGCCTGCATGAGGGGAATGTTCAGTGAATGGCCAGCTCAGAAACTTGCAAATAAGGGGCAGTGGAGTCACCTCTGAAAGGTGCCAGACACCCAGCAGGGATTCTGTGCAAACCCAGGGCACTGGGAATATTTCTGTGTCTGCTCTGGGGTGCCCTGACCCCCAGGGCAGCACTGACTCTGACCCTCATTCATGGAGAAAGTTTCCCAGACTTCAAGATAGACTGCAATCCACAAAAGTGTGAAATAGATTATAGAGAGCAGTGCAGATGTATCACTTGGTGAGAAATTTAGATTTTTGGATTTTTAGTATGTTGTGGATGGAAGCAAGATGGGGGGCACAGGGTGTTGTCCTGGGTTTATTCTTCATGCTGCTTCCTTCTTCTCCATGGGTTTGGGTGGCATTTGGTAATTGGGCAGGAAAGTCTGCACTGGGGGCTCTTTGGGATCAGTTATTGGGTTAAAAGGGGAAATAATCCCGGTGTCAGTTCTTAATTGGATAGTTTAGTCTTAAAATACCTTGTAACAAGAGATTGTTGGCCATTTTGTGTCTTCTAATGAAAAGCTGCCCAACTCACAGTAATGAGGCTGCTTTACTGATAAGAAATAATAAACACTTGAGTCCAAACTCGAATTCCTGTCTCAAATGCCTTCAATCCAGACCCAGAAAAACCAACGACTGGTACTGCCACAGGATTCAATACAGCCTCAAATTTATGTTAGGATTTAGGGTAACATGAAGTAAGATTCAGGGGAGCTGCAAGGAGAAAACTGCAGCTGGCCTCTGTCTGGACTCAGAATAACCTGGAGCTCTGTGTGTTCTGTTTTGGAGACGCTGACCCTGGATGCCTCTGCCATGACCTACCCACCCCCTGACATCTGCAGTGCAGGCACAGAGGCCATCCAGCAGTTCCTCTGCAGAGGTAAGCCAGGAGCAGCTGGGCTGTGCCCAGAGATGGCATTTCTGAAGGACAGGCATTGTGTGGGCCCTGCTTGGGGTGCTGGTGATGCCCTGCACACCTGGTAACCTGTCTGTGTTGGCACACAGCACAGCAGGAAGGAGTCCTTCCCTGAGCCCTGCCCCACTGGAATGCAGAGTGGTTTGTTAACCATCAGAGTGGCTGGGTCAGGCTGCCTCAGTGGCCATAAGAGGTCAGTGCACTGCCCGTGGTTATTTGGATTTTCTCCTGTGGGAGGATTAGGCATTGTCCAGCTCTCACTGCCTTGGGACAAGGAGAGACACTCAGGTCCCTGCTGCCCTCATTTTCTCTGAGGAAGGACCTGGGCCCTGCAGGTTGTTTGGAGAATGGTGAAAACAGATGGAGAACTCAAACTCACAGATAATATACTGGGAGTTTGTGGCCACTGTGTTTAATACAGACAGGGAGTTTTGGTGGAGGTTTTATGCAGGGGAAGTGCCTTGCCAGACATTGGGATATTCCCTGAAAAAACAGGACAGTCAGAACTTATTTTGGTCTGGGCAGTAACATCTGCAGCCAAGCCTGCACCTGTGTGCAGGGTGTGTTTCTGTCTGAGCAGATCCTTGTCCTGATGGGGATGGAGTGGCCCCACCTCCCCCCAGAGCTCCCTCATTTTTTTGCCATCATTAATGATTTTTGCAATCATTAAATGGCAAAATGAGCCTCAGGTGGAGGAGCCCTGCCAGGCACTCCCTGGTGTGTGGGCAGAGGGGGCACAGCTGGAAGCAGTCCCACACAGCAGCCAGCTCACAGCCACGGTTCCAAGGAGGTCTTTGAACCTCAAATGTTCTTATTTTGTGTCTGGTGCCTTGCAGAGTGTGGAATTGCATACAACCCTCCCTCACAGCACCTGCTCCCCACTCTGGAGAGCAATGGAGGAGGAACTTCAGTGGATGGGGTGGACAGGACAGTGGAGAAGTACCTGGAGGAGGAGAGTGAGTGGCAGGTGAGGCTCTCCTGTACCACAGGGTTTGGGATTTGTCTCTGTGCTCCACCAAAGCATCTCACAGCACTTGGCTCATCATCCCTCATCACCTCCCCCTCCATGGGTTTTGGGGATGGAGGGAGCTGCCAGGCACAGTGTGTGCAAGGGTGGCTCATCCTTCCTCAGCTGGGGCTGTTGTCACCATGCTGACTCCTGGAAGGCACATCCCAAAGAACTGTCCCCATCCTTGAAAGCAGTGATGGAGCCAAGGGACAGGGGTGACAGGGGGACATGGAGTGTGCAGTGTGTTTTTTGGGGGGACAGCAAACTGCAGAAGAACCTTGTGCTTCCCAGCCAAGTGCTAGACATGTTCAGCCCTACTGGGAAAGGGGAGGCTGGGCCAATAATTGTGGTAATTCCTGTGCTCTTTGGCAAGTGCAGAGTCACTGCCTTTGCCCCTGGAGAAGCCTGAGTGACTGGACTTGGGTCTTGTGTTGCTGTGCCTTTGGCTGATGTCTTCACTCAGTATTGGGAGGCTGCACTGGGGAATAATAATATCTACAAAAGAGTGCTTCTGGGAATAAATGTCTGCTGATATTGCTTATTTTTCAGAACAAATTCTTGGATTATGAGAAGAGGAAGGTAAGGATCAACTCCTGCAACTGCTTTGTCTGCAGCATGGGTCTGCTTCTGGTTTTTGTTTTCCATCTTTTTATTTTATTTCTCATTCTCCTCACCTGGCTGCACTTTTAGATTGTTCTTTTTGTTTCCCTGGGTCTCTGTCTTTTCCCCTGTGCAAGGCTCACTTTGAAACAGCCAGAAGCTCCTGCCTTGCTGTTCCCCCTTTGCCTTTGGCTCGAGCTGCTCGGAGCTGGCTGCTTCCTTCAGACAAGGGAGTCCTGTGCCATGTGGAGCTGA
The DNA here is from genome assembly GCF_012460135.2 of Molothrus ater. Taxonomy (NCBI): domain Eukaryota; kingdom Metazoa; phylum Chordata; class Aves; order Passeriformes; family Icteridae; genus Molothrus; species Molothrus ater. Next base: position 1,476,855 of record NC_050497.2, on the reverse strand, counting down.
ACCCAGCCTGCATTTTGGGCTTCCCTGTGTTTATATTGGCTGGTTTGGTATCAGTCAATGCCCAGGGAATTCAGCTCCATGACATGGAAGAGTTTGGAGATTGTTATGAAGGGAGCAGCAGCTTCTGCTTCCCAGTTTTTGGGTTCCTGAGGAGAGAACATTCCTCTCCCCTAGACAAGCCTCCTGTTTCTCATTTAGCTTCCCTTCTCTGCAAAGGACTCTTGTCCCTTGCTTTACCTTTTTGCCAGGATATGTTCTTGCTGGGGAAGGAGATTCCTGCCATTGACCTTTCTTCTGATTCCTCTCAGGAAAGAAAAACTCAGGAGAAGCTGGAGTTTGAGCGGCGCCTGAACGTGGGCCAGCGAGAACAGGCCCTGCTGGTGCAGCAGCTCAACAGCCACAAGGATGGGATCCTGCAGACAGTGAGAGAGGTGGGTGTGCTGGGCAGGGCCCTTGCAGGGCACCCACTGCCTTCCCCAAGCCCACCACCTGCTCCTGCTTTCCCTGCTCTGGGCAGGAGCAGCAGAGGCTGGAGCAGGGGCTGTCGAAGCACCAGCGCTGTTTGGAGGAGGAGAGGCTGAAGCTGCTGCAGCAGCTGAAGGACACAGAGCAGGGCATTGCCAGCCGGATCCAGAAGCTGCTGGAGGACAACCAGAGGTGGGTCTTACTCTGATTTTTTTTGGTCACGTTGTTTTGGGCAGTTCATTTCATCCCTGAGTGTTTTGGACCTGGTCAGGATTGATGTCTGGAGCTGCCTTAGCTCCTGCACTACCAAAGACCCATTTCAAGCACATGGAATCTGCAGTTTATAAAAACTGTTTCACAGATGTGTGATGTTGGGATTTTGCAGTGCTATGGAAGAAATTTGAATTCCTCATGGAAGGTGCAAATTTGAGATGTTAAGGTGCCTCTGCCTGTGTCTGCTGGGTGTCCATGTGAGCGGGTGCTGATGGGAGCTGCCCACCCTGCTGAAAGCTGCTCTGCTGTGCATGACAGCAAAGCTGTTTTCTCTCAGGCACATGGGGGGATTGTTGGTGCTGTCCTGTGCAGAGCCTGGAGTTGGATGATCCTTGTGGGTCCCTTCAGGATTCTGTGACTCTGTGATTCTGCCCTCTGGGGGACCAGGATGTTCTACTCAGCTTGATGAAAACCTTTTGTTTTATCTTTTTTTTTTAAGGCAAAAACGAAGTTCAGACATTCTGAAATCCTTGGAAAATGAGAGGTGAGTCTCTGAAACAAACTTGTCTGGAAAAGGGGTAAGAAGCTGGGAAGAGGGTGGGAGCTTCCTTTCAGAGTCACAGTCTGAATCCACCCTAAGCCAGGTGAGGTTCCTCTCATACCTGCAGCTGGCTCTGGTCACTGTTGGAGGCAAGACACTGGACTCAGAGTGCCTGGTCCTACCCAGTCTGGCACATCCAGTCACAGGGTGATTTTACCTCTTTTTCATCTCTGAATGGGCCTAAATAATGAGTTTGGGAACAAAACTCTGTATTCCAATATCCAAGCAAGGCAGTTATGAGGGTGTTCCAGCAATGTATTCAGGCTGGGAGGAGCAGGTGGGAAGCAAATCTGCCATTGAGCCAACACTCTGAGCTAATTCTGCACCAAAAGTGACTGTCCCCAGCTCTGCCCTGCCTGTGAGCTGCCCCCTCCCTTCAGCCAGCTGTGGCCCAGTAAATTGGGTGAACATCATCCAGTTGTTTGTCAGACTGTTCCCCAGCCACACCAGCTCCTGACCTGGTAAATGGTGGGGGGAATGTGCTGGAACAAGGACAGGGGTGGTGGGGAGGGAGGCCAGGCTGCTGCCTGCAGTGGCACTGCTCACTTGGGCTCAGGGCTCATCCAGCTCAGCAGAAAGGAGAGCCAGGGAAGGGTCTGGCAATGTTTGGGGAGATCATATGCATGTTGTGTTGATGTTCTGTCTCTCAGAAAAATCAATTTCCCTGTCTAAAGCCACTGTCCCGTGGTTTTGAGCAAATGTTGTCTCTAGAGGTTCTTCACCAAAAAATCACCAAGGCTTTGGTGTCTCTGATAAGCCAAACTTTCCTGAGCAGGGTGAACCTGCCCAGCCTTGAGGCTCTGAGCTGGGTGGGTAGAGGAAAAGGGATCTTTTGAAGGAGTGGCTGAAGTGTTGTTTGTTGGCAGAATCAGGATGGAACAGCTGATGGCAATAACCCAGGAGGAGACGGAGCAGCTGCGCAGGAGGGAGGTGGCCTGTGAGTCCAGCCAGGTCTTGGGGAGATGGGGTGAAGGGTCTGGGGCACCAGGAGCAGCTGAGGGGGCTCAGCCTGGAGAGGAAGAGGCTCTGAGGGGACTTTCTCACTCTCTACAACTCCCTGAATGAAACAAGGGTGTATCCAAATGGGGGTCAGGCTCTGCTCCCAGGGAACAAGGGACAAGAGAAGAGGAAACAGCCCCAAGTCCCCCCAGGACTGGCAGAGCCCAACTTCTCTCTGCTCTGGGCCAGGGACAGCCCCCAGGGCACGGCTGGGGCTGGGCCAGGACAGCTCAGGCTGGAGCTCAGGGCAAGGTTCTTCCCCCAGAGGGTGCTGGCACTGCCCAGGCTGCCCAGGGAATGGGCACGGCCCCGAGGCTGCCAGAGCTCCAGGAGCCTTTGGGCAGCGCTGCCAGGGATGCCCAGGCTGGGGCTGCTGGGGGGGCTGGGCAGGGACAGGGGCTGGGCTGGGGGATCCTGGTGGGTCCTTCCTACTTCCCAGGAGATTCTGTGATCTCAGGGTTGGTAAGCAGGGCCTGGGCCTCTCTTAGCCCTGAAGAGGTGCAGGCACAGGCAGGGTGGAGTTTGCTCAGCTCTTTTCCCAATGAAGAGCCACAGTTCTCGGGTGGGTGGGTGTGCTCTGGAATCAGTGAAGTGGGAAGAGCAAGAGCAATGAGAAAGCAGCCACTGTTGTTTGCAGTGACTGCAGCAGCAGTGGGGGGTGAGTCCTGCTGTGCACACCCAGGCCAGGCAGGCACTGACAGCCCCTCTGTCCCCTCTGTCCCCTCTGTCCCCAGCTGCCATGCAGCAGATGCTGGCTGAGACCTACAAGAACAAGCTCCTCCAAACGACCTCCGAGTCTCGCCGGCAGGACCTCGTCAGCCAGGCCTGCTCCAGGTGCAGGGGCTGTCTGGGGCTGGTGGTGCTGCTGTGAAATCCCTTTCTTTCAGCAGTGGAATTCCCTTAAGTACACCAGGAACCCCTGGAGCTGCTGGAATGCAGCAGGACAGCTGTAACAGCCCAGGACAGTGCAAATTAAACTGTCAGACTGCCTTAAATGAACGGCCTTCTAACGACCACAATTTGCATGTTAATCACACTGTGGGGGGGACTGTCACTTTTTTGCACTGTTTATTTTGCCTTATACATTCTGCTAAATATGGATAGAGTTAGACCAGTTGTTTTTCTGGTTTTTGAGGCAATTCAGTGCCAAATTGTAGCCCAGAGCTGCTCCCCTCACCTCCCAGGCTGCCTCAATGGTGCTGTGTGAGCATAAGGAGTACATGAGTGTTGCTGAGCATCCTGGCTCACTGTTTACAACAAGATGAGAAATTTTAATCTGGCAACATCTGGCACTGACCAAAACCAGCCTTGTGAGCCTGTGACCTGCTCAACAGGGCCACAGGAGCCTGTGGTGCAGGTTTGGTTTGGGTGTAGGGAAGGAGGTGTTAAATTTGTGGCCTTCAGCTGTGCAGTGCCACTGCTGTTCCCCTGTTCAGTAAGAAATTCCTCCTCCTGCATTCCCCATTACCTGCTTTTCCTCTGAGTCCCAGACCCAGCATTAACCCCATGGCACATCCATCTCCTTGCAGCCTAGCTGAGATGGATCAGAAGTTCCAGCAGATCCTGGCTTGGCAGCAGCTGGATCAGAACAAAGCTGTCAGTCAGATCTTGCAGCAGGTAGGCAAAGGAGCACACTGGTCATGGGGGATGGAGGAGAGCAGGATCCAGAGTGGGTCACAGGAGCAGCAGGGGCTGGGCTGCATGCAGAAGTGATTTTATTTAACACTGCATGCTAAACTTTGAAAATATCTGCTATTCTGACAAACTAACTTGGGTGGTTGAAAAAAAATTATTTTTTATCTAGCCAGCAAATTTTCAGAAAGGACAGAAGCAGGGACCATGAGAAACAAAACTGACACGGTGATTAAGAGGGGATTTTGGGACAGAAGTTCCTGTCAGGTTTCCCTGGGGGACTTGGGATAAGCATTTTCAGAGTTTGTTCTCAGAAGTGCTGGGCAGCTGTGCCCTGCAGCACAGCCTGGCTACTCAGTGCTGCTGAAAAGGAGAGCTGGGGTCACACAGAGCATTCCAGATGAATGTTTGAATGTCTGAATGACATTAATATTCTCCCTGTGTGTCTCCAGGGTGGGCTTTACCTGTTGGGCTCTCAGCTGTGTTTCAGGACATTGCTGCTCAGAGCAAGCACCACTCAGGGACTTGTTCCTGAGTCCCTGCAAGGCAGCAGCTTTTGAGCCCATCAGCAACTGCACCTCACTAGGCAGGGTTTTGCCTGTCCCTCAGGTTGAGATGCAGAAAAGTGCCTTTGAAGCTCTCCAGGTGAAGAAGGATCTTATGCACAGGCAGATCAGGAACCAGGTGAGTCAGCAACAGAGGAAAGAGAGACCAGCTCCTCAGCTCATCCTGCTGTTTGGTGAGACCCTGGGAGGAAGAACAAAGTGCTGTGAGCACAGAGCAGGGTCTGAGGAGAGCTCTGGTGCTGCTGAGAGCTCTGGAACAGAGAGTTGGACAGTGTTGGTTCCACTCCAGCTCTGAGGGAGGCAGTGTCAAAGCAGGTTCCTGGAGGTGGTGGCATTGCCGCTCCTTCAGTCACCTGCACTGGCTCTGGGGGTGAGCTGCAGTTGCACCTCAGATTTCCTTCAGGCTGTGTACTTGGCAGGGCTGCTGCTTCCACATGAGCCCACTGCATCTCCATCCAGCACATCAGAGCTGCACCTTGAGCCATCAATTCACCTTTTCTTTCCCATTCTCAGCCTGCCTTTCTGAGCTCCATTCCACAGAAGGTGCAGTGATGTAGTTGGGGGAAAGAGCAAGAGCTGGTGGAGAAAGTAGGGGTGGATGATGCAGGATGATTGGAAAGTGCCAGGGGATGATGGGAAAGTGGCAGGGGGTGATGCAGGATGATGGGAAAGTGGCAGGGGGTGATGCAGGAAGGTGGGGAGGCAGCAGTGGTGGATGCAGGAAGGAGGGTTGCTGGTTTCTGACACAGTGCTCCAGAATCTTCCCTCTCCTGATTTGACACAAAAGTCTCAGTTCAGGATGTGGTGGATAAACTTGAGGGCTTGGATATTTTGAGTGCCCCAGTGACCAAACTCTGCTGGAAGCCTGTGACCTGTCTGACAGCTCCCATCATTGCCTGACTTCTCCATAAGGGCCCTGCATTTTGCTCCCTCTTGCTCTGTGAATAAAGGGAATTTGTTCCTTGATGCCAAGGCTGGACCTTGGACCCCTCCCACCCCGTGCTGCAGGGGCAGGGCAGGGGCAGAGCCCTGGGGTCAGCAGGGGCAGCATGGCCTGGGGACAGGTGGTGGCCTGGCAGAGGGGTGAGCTGGGCTCTCATCTTGGCTTTGCTCTGGGACCTTGGACCTTCATATTGGGCTTTACTGTGGGACCCTGGACCTTCACCTCTCTGTGTCTCAGTTACCCCACCTGAAAGAGCAGGTGTTGTTCTGGGATTGCTGGAGCACCTGGAGACCAGGGCACTGTCCCAGGAGTCTGAGGTTTGAGCTGGGAGGGCCTTGGCTCTGCATTCCAGAGTGGCTGCAAAAGGTTTGGGTGCACAAACTGATTGCAGTGTGAGGCTCCAGACCTGAGCAGGAGTGTTCAGAGTAGAGAGACAGCTGGAGTGGGGGGACAGCTCCTCAGGTAAAAGAAGAGGGACCCTCAGCACACACATCACCAAAGGGCACAAGCAGCTCCCCCCAACCTCTGGGTGCTCTGCAGTGCTGCCCTTGCCAGTCAGACCTCATTTTAAAAGAGCATAAATCAAAGTCATTTTAAATGTCAGTAAAAAATGTTTCATCTTCTGTTTAGATTAAATTAATAGAAACAGAGTTATTGCAGCTGACACAGCTGGAGGTAAAGAGGCAAGAACTGGACACAGAGACACTGCAGGTACGTGGGGCTCTGGGGCTGCCCCCCACCCTCCCTGCTCTGGGATTGCTCCACCTGCTTCCCTTGCTCCTGGCACTTTCCAGATGGTTTTATGCTCAGTCAGGAGGTCCTTCTGCACAGGGCACAGCAACCCCTGTGTGTCCTGGGAATGTGGGACATCACTGCTGCTCCTAAACATCCCCAGGCATTGTCAGCAGAGAGACAGAGGAGCCCTGATAGGGATGGGCAGTTCCAGGTGTGCTGGGTGGGGAAGGATTTTGGAATCCAGTTGTTGGCTGTCCCAAAACCACCTGCCTGCTGTGCATTGCATGTCCTCTTGCATTGTGTTGTGTTTTGGTTTGGACATCATCAGCAGTCGCACATTGAGGAATGCCAGGTTTAGCTTCAGCAACTTGGCTTTAAATTTTATTTTGTCATGATTTGCATCAGTTCTTTTCTTCTGTGTGCCATGTGCCAGGTCAGGTCACCTGTTTAGTCAGCCCACAATCAGTGACAAACAGGCAGGGCAGTCACAGAGCAGTGGGAAGTGCTGACCCCAGGCAGCAGTGCCTGTCCTGGATCCTTTGGGTGTCAGGGTTGCAGCTTTCAGGGTTTGGGCTGTGCTGCCTGGACTCACTCAGCTCCTCTGTGTCACTCTGTGGTGTTGGAGGGCACAGGGTGGGACCACCCAGAGTTCCTGCAGGGCACACCAGGTGTGAGCACAGGAGCTGCAGGGCAGTGCAGGGAGCAGAGCTCTGCCCTGCAGCTTCAGCACCAGGAGCTGAGGAACGAGGCCTGAACACCTGGATCTGCCTGGATCCCCCTGCCCTTGGTGCTGTGCCCCCCAAAGGGTCCCTGCTGGGTTGGAGCAGCTCCTCCTGTCATCTGTTGTCCCTCTCCCTCCCTGGAGGTGCTGATGCTGCTGCCTCTGTGCTCCCCTGGAGGTGGGGCTGGCCTGGGAGGGGCAGCTGCTCCTCTGGGGGGGCCTTGTCCCTGTGCAGGGTCCAGGTGCTGATCCCAGGCTGGACAGGCCTTGCAGCCCCCCTGGGACAGTGGAAAATGTCCCTGCCTGTGGTAGGGGGTGGGATGAGATGGGTTTTAAGGTCCCTTCCAACCAAACTAGTCTGGGATGCTGTGGTCAATGAAGGTTTCCCCAAACTTCAGGGTGTAACAGAATCCTTGTCCCTCTGTCGTCCTTGTGGCTGATGGCCACTGGCCTCTGCTCAGATATGGGTGGGCTGGGACTGAAGCTGCAGAGGGGCCATGATGGGACATTCCTGAGCCACTTAACTCTGCACTGCCAGGGAGTGGCTGCAGGGATGCCTGGCCTTGCCCTGGTGTGCTTGGGGTGAGACCCCAGGGAAAGGGAAGCATCCCAAAGGCAAGGGGACCTCACCTGTCCTGTTCACCTGCAGGACTCCAGACCTGCTTTCAGGTGGTCTTTTCTCAGTTGGACAGGGCTTGGAGCAACCTGGGACAGAGGGAGGTGTCCCTGCCCATGGCAGGGGTGGCACTGGATGGGCTTTAAGGTCCCTTCCAACCCAAACCAGTCTGGGATTCCATGATTCTCAGGAGGGTACCATGGATACTTTTGGCTGAGCTCCTGATGCAGTGAGGAGGAGCTGCTGCAGCCAGGGGGGGCTGAGGGAGCAGCTTCAGCTGGAGAGGATCTGAGCTGTGGGGCACAGGGGTTGCACAGCCACAGGGACTGCTGTGGGTCTGGCAGGGGCTTTGCTGGGAGCAGTGGGGCAGCAATGTGGGGCTGGGGCTCCAGTGTGGGGCTGGGGCTGGGGCTGGGGCTCCAGGGTGGGGCTGGGGCTCCAGGGTGGGGCTGTGGCTGCACTGTGGGGCTGGGGCAGGAGTGTGGGGCTGTGGCTGCACTGTGGGGCTGGGGCTGCAGTGTGGGGCTGGGGCTGGGGCTCCAGTGTGGGGCTGGGGCTGGGGCTGGGGCTCCAGGGTGGGGCTGTGGCTGCACTGTGGGGCTGGGGCTGCAGTGTGGGGCTGGGGCAGGAGTGTGGGGCTGGGGCTGCAGTGTGGGGTTAGGGCTGCAGTGTGGGGCTGGGGCAGGAGTGTGGAGCTGGGGCAGGAGTGTGGGGCTGGGGCAGGAGTGTGGGGCTGGGGCTGCAGTGTGGGGCTGGGGCTGCAGTGTGGGACTGGGGCTGTGGCTGCAGTGGGACTGGGGCTGCAGTGGGGCTGGGGCTCCAGGGTGGGGCTGGGGCTGCCAGAGCTCTCCCATTGCAGGAGGCGGTCATGGAGCAGCGCCGGGCACTCGGCTGCCTCCTGCAGCAGCTGCTCAAGGAGAAGAAGCAAAGGGAGGAAGAACTGCAACAAATCCTGGTAATGAAGCCCCTCATGCAGTGCTGTGGGTTGGGAAGCATTTGGGTTGGCTGCAGGGAGAGCCCATGGCTTAGTGTGGGAGTGAAGGGAAGCAGAGCAGGGCTGTGTCGGGTCCAGAAGCCAATTTAGCCCCAGGGAGTTGTAACACAAACCTGGGGGGCACAGCAGCACTGCCTGGGGCAGCATGGGCACCATCATCACCCCCAGTGAGCCTGCTGGGAAGGGAGTGGGCAGCAGGGTGAGCACAAGGGATGGGAGTTGTGGTCTTGAAATCCTGAAGATCTGCAGACCCTCCTGAGCCTCAGGAGACCAGGCCACGTGTCCTGGGCCAAAGGGAGCAGGGAGATGCACAGCCCTGCGTGGGCTCAAAGTGGGGCCAGCCTGCGGAGCCAGAAATCCTGTCTGACCCTCATCACAGTGCTCTGGCTGGGCCCTGCAGTGCCCAGACTGGGGGTTCCCTCCTCACACCCATCCCTGAACCCCCCTGGCCGTGTTCCCTCGGGTGCTGAGTGAATTGAGTTTGTTTTTCAGCTGGAAATGGAGGCAAAGAGTGAAACCAAGCAGGAGAACTACTGGCTGATCCAGTACCAGCGTCTGCTGAACCAGAAGCCCCTCTCCCTGAAACTCCAGGTGCTGCTGCTGTTCCTGCTGCCACTGTGGCTCTGCTTTGCTCTGGGGGAAGCAAGGAGCCCCCTGAGCTAAGGCTGGGAACAGGTCACAGAGCCCTCACACAGATCCAGTGCTGCCCACGGTGCTTTGAGCTCCCTCATTCCTGCCTGTGGAGGGGTGGAGCTGCCCAGGTCCCTGGTGCCAACACCTCAGCTGTTCCCAGCAGGAGCTGCTGTCCCAGCCCCAGGCTGCTGGTCAGGATCAGAAAACTCTTGAGTACCTTCCAGGCAGGGCTTCTTGTTCCAGCTGAGCCCCCAAAGGGCTCTGCTTGGCTCCCCAAATTCCCCTTCAAACACAACTGAGTGCAGCAACTCCTGCCCATTCCTGCCCCTGATAGTCTGAGCCAGAATTTTATGCAGGTCAAGTCCCCTCAGGGTGGGCACAAGGAGCTGATCTGAGCTCTGCCTGTGCTGCAGATTGGCCTGAGCTGGCAAAGCAGGGGCTGCTGCAGACATGGATTGTTTCATGTGTGAGGGGAGCTCACTGAGGCTGCAGCTCCTCCCAAGGGGCAGCTCCCATCTCTGCTCTGGGACAGGGACAGGAGCCAGGGCACGGCTGGGGCTGGGCCAGGGCAGCTCAGGCTGAGCTCAGGGCAAGGTTCTTCCCCCAGAGGGTGCTGGCACTGCCCAGGCTGCCCAGGGAATGGGCACGGCCCCGAGGCTGCCAGAGCTCCAGGAGCCTTTGGGCAGCGCTGCCAGGGATGCCCAGGCTGGGGCTGCTGGGGGGTCTGGGCAGGGACAGGGGCTGGGCTGGGGGATCCTGGGGGGTCCCTTCCAGCTCAGGATATTCTGTGATTCCCAGACCTCAACAATTTGAACTGTGCCCATAAAACACCTGGGGCCAGAGCTGCTCCAGCTGTTGGGCTTCCAGGCTTTGGTGTGTTTGGGATGCAGCAGAGCTGGAGCAGGGCAGGCCAGGGATGAGCACAGCCCCAGCCCTGCTGCTGCCTGGCCCCAGGGGCACAGTCTGGGAGCTCATTCCATGTTTTTCAGGAGAAGGGTTTGGAGCAGCAGCTGGTGACCCTGCTGCTGGAGCTCTCTGCTGAGCAGTACGTGCCCATCTTCGCTCACCACCGAATATCCCTGGAAACACTCAGCACCATGAGTGCCAGTGACCTGGAGAAGGTACGAGACAGCAGAGCCACAGTGTGGGACAGCAGCAGCAAGGATTGTCCCTGTCCCTGCTCAGAATCCAGCTGTGCCTGGCTGGATGCTCTGCTGTGCCTGTGCTGCTCTACCTGTCCCTGTGGGCAGTGGCTTTCCCAGAGACCAGCAGGGTGAGCTGCAGCGTGGCTCCCTCTTCCAACATCCTCCAGGTGCTTTCTGTAGTAGAAACAGCACCAGGGAATTCCTGGTGCTTGGCAGAGGGGCTTTCCTTGGCATGGCCACGTCTTACCAGCAATGCCCAGGAGTTTTCAGTGTCCCCTGGGGACATCAGCCTGCTGTCCCTCTGGGGCCAACACGCTCCTCTTTCCCCACAGCTCGGCGTGACAGAGGCTGGTCTGCAGCACGCCATCCTCAGGCGGGCTCGGGAGATCCTGGCTGTGGCCACGACCATCCCAGGTACCCCCAGTTGTTTTCTGCCACGTTTTACCCTCTCAGCAGGTCCCTGAGCCCGGAGCAGGGAGCTCTGTGGGTCGGACACCGCCTGTGGGTGTGTGAGGAGGGCAGGAGGGCTGCGGGGGCGATGGGCAGCGCTCAGGGCACTCAGCTGGCTGCGCTTGCAGAGCTGCGGAGGGCAGAGGACAGCGAGGCCCCTGCGGGCCCCGAGCCCAGCGCTCCCCTGGAGGAGCCCCCGGGCCCCGCGGCCCCCACGGCCCCAGCGCTGCAGGGGGACGAGAGGAAGTCGGAGTGCGTTGTGTGCATGGAGCAGGAGGTGAGAGCCGGCACCGCCCGGGATGGAGCAGGGCGCGGAGGGAGGGCGGGATCCAGCGCAGCCCCAGCTCTGCCCGGCCCTGGCAGTGCCCGGGTGCTCATCCCGCCGGATCCGGGCACAGCCGGGCTGGGCATCGCAGCGGGGATGGGGAGAGACGGGCAGGGACGGACAGGAACGGACCGGGCTCCGTGCGGGCTTGGGCAGGAGCTCGCTGAGCTCCCCCGCCGGCCCTGGGCAGCGCTCAGGGGCTGCTCAGCTCAGCTCAGCTCAGCCCCGCCGTGTCCCGCCCCGTGTCCCATGGTGTCTGTCCTTCCCCTTGTCCCATCACGTCCTTCCCGGTGCCCCATCGTGTCCTTCCCCTTGTCCCATCACGTCCTGCCCCGTGTCCCATTGTGTCCTGCTCGGCACAGCCCTGTCCCCACACACCCAGGGGGGACGGAGATCGGGGTGCGGGGCTCTGCCCCCCACGCTGAGCCCCCGCGGGTGCTCAGGGACAGCAGCACTCTCCTTGTCCCCTCTGTGTCTCTCCCCCAGCCCCAGATGATTTTCCTGCCCTGTGGCCACGTCTGCTGCTGCCAGGGCTGCTGTGAGCGGCTGTGCTCGTGTCCGCTGTGCCGCCAGGACATCTCGCAGCGCGTCCGCATCTTCCACAGCTCCTAGGCCGGCCCGGGGGCACCGGCCCCGCTCCGGGCTGTTCCCGCTGCCGCTCATGTCCCTTGAACAGCCCACGGCCGGCACTGCCCTCCCCGTGCCCGGCCCCGCGCTGGGAGCCCCCGCATCCCCCTCCCGGCTTCCCGGGGCTCCTTCAGTGAATCCCTTCCTGCTGCCCGCCCTGCGTCCCCGTGCCTGGGTGACAAACCGGGCGTAGCTGCGGCTCCTCCTCTCTGGCAGAGGTGTTTGCTGTCAGAAAGGCCCCGGGGGCTCACAGGGACACGGGGAGCGCTTCCAGCACGGAGGGAGGGGAATTTCCCGTGGGAGCATTCGGTCAGGACGTGCTGTTCTTGGTGTGCTCACACTGCCGTGCACCTCTGTCATGCCAAAGGTCTGGGGCTTCGCCTCTGGAGCCCCACAGGAGCTGTCTGGGTCTGCAGCCTCAGGCAGGCAGAGCCAGGAGCTCCCCAGCCCCCAGTTCCTACTCTGGTGGGAGGGGAGAGAGCAACAGCCCCGGGACTGGAGGGACCTGCCCTGGCCCGGGGAGCCCATGGGGGTCCCTCATCCTCAAAGCAGGCAGGCAGAAAATGCTGCTGCCAGTGAACAGCACTGGGGCAGGGCTGGGGCTGTGCCCAGCTCAGGACCACGGTGCCTCTGCACTGGGGGGTGGGCACTGCTCCACTGTCATTGATTAGTAACAATTCCTGTTTGCCTTCGGCTCTTGACCCTGAAATATAGAAAAGCTGCCACGAGCCTTGTCCCACCACAGCCTTGCCCGGGAGCAGCCATTAAATGCAGCTGGTTTCTGCTGGGGGTGTTTGCTGCCTCTTTCCTTCTGCAGGGGGGTGGCTGGAGCAGGGACGGGGCCACCAGCCCATGCCCGGCTGTCCCAGTGTCACCTCCTCCTTCTCATCTTCTTGTCAGAGAAGAATTTGAGGCTCTGGGCCTCCTCCCAGGGTGTTGCTCATCGTGGAGCTGCCCCAGGGATGTCCAGGCAGGGGAGACCTTGGACCCTGCGCTTGGGTTGCCTCACATGAGCTGCCCCATGCAGAACATCCCTGTGGGACACGTGTGTGGCCTCGTGGAGGCGCCCAGTGCCACCAGTGTCCTGGGGACGTGCCACAGCACCAGGCCCGGCGCCTTGGGAACACTCTGGGGATGTTTTTCCAGCCTCTGTTCTCACGCTTTGCTGCTGCTGCCCATCAGAGCAGGCAGGTCCTGTGGGGAGGGGCAAGGGGCTGCAGCAGGAGCGGCTGGGGCTGGGATGGAGGAGGGGAGCCCTGGGGCGGTGCCCGCATGAGGGCAGGGAGGGTCGTGGAGCAGCAGCCTCACTCCTCCCTGCTCCCCCTCCCTCGGCATTCCCTGGGGTCGGGGAGGAGGAGGGAGTCACAAGCCCTGGCCTGAGAGAGGGGTAGGGAGAGGGGATCCAGCCCCCCAAGGACCCTCCCCTGCGCCCCCTCCCCAGGGACAGTCAGGGACCACACGGGGACCCCACGGGTCCGGCCAGAGAGGGGGGAGAGCCCCGAGAGCTGCCCCGACAGCCGGCCGGCAGCAGCGATGCTGCAACAACCCCTCCATCCCCTCTGCCCCCCATCCCACCGCTCCCTCCATCCCCTCTGCCCCCCGTCCCACCCCCTTCCATCCCCACCGCCCCCTCCATCCCGGCCGGTGGCCGCCGGGCCGTGCCGGGGGTGGCGGGGGGTGACAGGAGCTCAGGGCAAGGTCCGCTCGGGGACAATGAAGAGGAGCCAGCGCTTCCCGAGCGCCGGCAGTGCCGGGCTGCGCTTCATCGCCAGGGCCAGCACGGCCCCACTGCAGGGACAGCCCCGCTCAGCCACGGGGCGCACAAAACAGCTGGAGGATCAGCCAGGACTCCGGGCACTTTCTGGGACTCCGGGAAAAAGTAAAATAAAAATTTAAAAAGCTCCCTTCGGCTCCAACCAGCCCCAGCCGTGCCGGGCAGTCGGGGGCTGCAGCCCCGTCCCTCTCTGGAGCCCCGAGGTGGCCGTGCCGGTGGCCGGGGCCACATCCTGCACCGGGTGACAGACCCCGGGGCTGGTGTGAAATGGGTGCTGCTGCACCCAGTGCTCAGCTGGTCCTAAAGTTCATTAACAGCGATAGAAACCGTGCTTGGGAAGTGCTAAGAACATGATGGATTTGGAACGGGAAAAGGGAAAGAGCAGCAGGTGTTTAGGGGAGCAGCTCTGCGGTGGAGGTGGAGCGTTCCCTGTTCCCGGTGCCGCTCCAGCGCCCGCCGAGCACCCTGGGGCCAGGCTGAAGTTCAGCGGGGGGCGGCGGCCCCGGCCCCCTCAGCCCTCCCCGGGCTCGGCCACCGCCGCCCCCCGCCTTCAAAAGCGGCGGGGCCGGGCCGTGCCCGCGGAGCGCGATGGCAGCGGGGCCCGAGCCCGGCCGGGAGTGCGGCATCTGCTACGAGGCGTACTGGGGTGCCGGGGGGGGCCCGCAGCAGCTGCCGTGCCGCCACTCGCTGTGCCAGCGCTGCCTCCGCAGGCTCGTGTGCCGCGCCGCCAGCGTGGCCTTCGTCAGCTGCCCCTTCTGCAGGATGGTGACGCTGCTGCCCGAGCCGGCCCCGGCCGCCTCAGCGGAGCCGGGAGAGCGGCAGCCGGAGAACGGCGGCGATGCCCCCCCGGACCCCGGCCAGGGCTCGTCGCGCTCGGTGGCCGCGCTGTGCTCGTCCCACGCCCCCGTGTTCGCCGTCAGCAGCTCGGTGTCCCCCTGCGGCCTCCGCCGCGGCTCCGAGGCCCCCCACGCCTTCGTGCTGGGGCTGCTGGGCCGGGGGCTGCTGCTGGACACGCAGCCCCCGCTGGCTTCCATGGAGAACCTGCGCCTCGGCTTCGCCGCCGGCATCCTCGTGCTCATCGTCTCGACCTTCTTCCTGCTCGTCTTCCTCAAGTAGGTCCGCATGGCGGAGCGGGGCTCCCAGCCCGGTGGATGGAGCCGGTGATGGGTCAGGGACTGCTCGGGCCGCAGCCACGGCCAGGGCTCAGCACCCGCCTGGATCCAGCCCTGGGGCCCGCAGGACGCTCGGCTGCCCCGCACGAGAGCCCCCGGCCATCAGACTCTTTAACAATTAACTTATTACAGCGCTTTCCTGCCCCGGGGCCCGGCTGTGCTCTCGCTCCGTCCCGAAGGCCCCGGGCCCGCTCGGCGGGAGGCGCCCTGTGGGGCCGCGGGGCCCGGCGGGCTGAGGGGCGGGAGGGTCCCGCAGCGCTGCCCGGAGCCGAAGCTGTTCCAAGGCGACTCCAAGGCCTTTGCCAGCAGGAGAGAGCCCGGAGCGGTGCCCGCAGAGCGAGGAGGCAGCCGGGGACGGGCTCGGCCCCTCAGAGGCACCAGACATTAAAGCCAGCCATGGGTCCAGCACCGCGTCCGCAGCTTTTCTGTGAGTCCTTGAGCCTCGACAGGCAGGGCAGGGGCTGAGCACCAGGATAGAGCAGGGTCCTCTCCTTCCCGGCCCCCAGCAACCCACTTGGACACGTCCTCAGCAAAGATCTCCGGGGTTCATCCACCTCTGGCCTGAACTCAGCCCCCGGGACCAGGGTCAGCCCCAGCACAGCACAGCATGGGCCCCTCTGGGCCCTGGCACGTCCCTCCCTCCCCGGGGCTGCTCTGCCCCTGGAAACCCAGAGCTGCCCCCTGCACCTCCCTGCACCACAGGCAGATGCTCACCCAGGCACAGACAGGGTTAATTTCGATGCCGAGCCGAGTGCAGGCCAGGGTGGGGAAGGGGTTGTGGCACCTGCTGGGCCTGAATGGGGTGTGGGGGGAACAAGTTTCAATCCCAACTCTTGCACCCCAATCCCTGCTCAGGGCTCCCAGGCACAGTGGAGCTGAACCTTTCTGCAGCCCCAGAGCAGCTCAAGGGGGACTGGGCTCTGCAAAGCCCTGGAGCTGCTCAAGATCCCCTCCCCTGAAATGTGAGAGGAACTCCGTAGCCATCAGAGTTCTTTGTGCTCCAGCTTCTCACACCAACCCAGTCCAGTGTGAGAGCCCAAGGAGCCTCAGCACAAAGGGACCTTGTCTCCTTTCCCAGAGAGGGCTTCAACAAAAAGAACAGACAAGAACAGCTTCTAAATAAAATTATTCCCAATTTAAGTCAGAGCAAAGTCAGTTTTCAGGTGACAGACTAAAGTAAAGCCACTGCAAGCAAAAAAATCAGGTTTAATTGCACTTTATTTACCAAGAAGTGAAATGCAAATCCCTCAGGGTGTCTATCTGTAACAGGGAATGAGAAATGGAAGTTGTTAGCATGAGCAATGATCGGCCCTGGGACACTGCATGGATGGGGCCAGAGGCCACACCAGGGCACCGACACTCAGAGCAGCACAAGTGCCCCCAAAAATCCAGTTCCAAACACCCTCACAGTGAGCACTGAGTGATGCCCAGGAAGGCCCAGCTCAGGTCACCCTGCATGGCAACAGGGTGACCGCCACAGGCTTTGGTCTCTGCCCCAGTTTCAGCTGCATTTGGCAATTTGTGGTACTGAGGATAGGGCACAGGGACCTGCCACACCCCAACAGCAACACCCAGTGCTCTTTTGGGTGTTTTCCTCCCAAGAAATCACCTTGAGGGGGACAGAGATCTAATTCCAGTCAGAGACTGTAAAGGCAGGTGTAGAAACTAAACATAGAATTAGTAGAATTAGTTTAAATACTTTGATTTTATGTAGGGGTTTATTTATTTTAAAGATTTCTGGGATGAAGTTGTGTTAGTGCCCATGAGTGGAGAATGAAAGTGCTGTAAGAGCCCCAGGCTGTTTGCCCAGCTCTGTCCTCACTCCTTTCCCCTCCTGGTCCCCTCAGAGTGCAGGGTGACACCCCAGACTGCCCAGCCCAGCCCCTCTGTACAGTCTGACTGGTGCTGGGATGGTCACACTTCAACAGCAGCAGAGCCAAAGGCACGGGAGAGGGGCTGGGCTGTGGGGAAGGACTTCCCAACCACACAGCACAGCCCAGAGCTGAGGGGCTGCTCCCACAGGGAAACACAGCCAGCAAAAGCCACCTCAGCTCTGGGCACAGGAGGAGCTGAGCTGTGTCTGACTTACACACAGCAGGGACTGGGCTCCTTGTACCATCACAGCTGCTCAGGCCCTGCTCTCCCAGAGCTCCAAGGCCCAGCAGCATCTGTGCCACAGCTCTGAGTCAGAGCCCACCTGAACCACCTCAGCCCCCAGGGGCTCACAGAAACACCTGACTGGGATTCCTGGGGGAACCTGCAGTGGCACATGGCTCAGACACAGTGGGGAGAGGGTGCAGGACCCTGGGAGTCACCTGGGGACTGAGAAACATTCCAAGGAGTTCATCACTGGGGAAGGAGATTTTAGTCTGATTTTTAACAGGGTGTTGCCATTGCAGGGTCCTGCCAGACTTGTTCTGCTGAAGCTCTTCACCAAGTTCCTATTTGCAAAAGGTTTGAGATTAATGAATCCAGGGCTCAGGGGAGGGGGACAGTGGGTGGCTCCTGCACTCAGCCCAAGCCCAGAGTGTTTGGCAGCTCAGAGTGACAGGGCCGAGCACCCACGAGTGCAGGACGAGCCCCCTGCTGCCAGCCCCCATCCAGCTGCAGGACAAGAGCTGGGAAGTCCCTGGTCATTCCCAATGTCCCACGTGGGCAGCTCGCCATGGGCTCAGAGCACAGGAAGAGGCCATGCCCAGAGGAGAGGGCTCAGCAGCCACATCTTCATCCCAGCCAGTCCAGGTCATCGTCATCATCGTCACCAAAGAGCGGCGCGGGAGGGGGACGCCCCTTCATGCTCTGCAAGGCACAACCAGAGGGAACCTGCTCAGCCCCAGCAGCTGCCTGGCACTTCCTAATCACCACAATCACCTGGCATTTCCTAATCACAAACTGCTCTGCAATCTCTGCCAGCTCTGAGGAGCTGGGAACAAGAAGCCTCATTACCCAAGTTTTTATTTCTCATATGATGGCTTGCTGTTCAGATTAGGTTTAGATTACATAGCAGGAAAAAATTCTTGCTGGGAAGGAATGTAAAGCATTGGCACAGACTGCTCAGGGCAGTGTGGAGTCACCATTCCTATCAGTGTTCAAAAACTGGGTTGATGTGGTACTTGAGGACATGGTTCAATGGTGAATGATGCTACATGGATGGCTGGACTTGATGATCTTAAAGGTCTTTTTCAACCTTGAGGATTCTGTGGTTCTATGATTCCAGGTGCTGCTTACAGGCTAAAAGGGACTGGAGAGGGGCCAAACACTAAAACCCTTCAATTAAGCTGGCAAGTCCCACTGATTTCATGCCAGCAGGAGTCTGTCACCACTGCCTCAGCCAAACCAGCCCCTCCCAGCTCAGTCACCCACCCCAGATACTCCTGATTTACACAGGGAATGGATGGGGAGCCCTGAGCTCAGCCAGGCCCCCACTGCCACAGGGAGGATGTTACAGACAAGCTACAGACCATGCCTCAATCAGAGCAAACACCCAAATACATACCACCTCCTCCTCATCCTCCTCTTCTGAGGGAACTTGAAGCTTCCGTGGTTTAGGAGATGCTGTTTCAAAGAAGTTGTCTTCCTCAAAGAGGCTGCAAGGAGATAAAGAATGAGCAGCTGGCTCTCAGAGGATGGCATTTGCTTGTACAAGTTCTGTTACTGAGAGATGGCAAAGCTTTGTCACTGAGGGAAGCCTTTGTGGCAGGTACTGTTCAGCAGTGCAGGGCAAGTCTGGGACCTGGCAGGCACCAGGATCACTGCACAGGAACTGCACACTTCCCTGGGAATGTTCTCCACTGCCTCCAGCAGACAGGAGGCTGCTCTGGGGCTGCTCCCAGTGGAATGTGCCCTGGGCAGCCTGGTCTGTGCCAGCTCCTGGTTGGTGCCACCCAGTGCCAGCCCCATGTGGAGGCTGCAGCTCCAGCCTGTGCTGTCCTGCAGCAGGGACACACCTGGACCAGCTGCTGTCCCAGCCCCAGCTGACCCTGGCACCCAGCACCCTCCCTCACCTGGAATCTGTGTGCTTGGGGCTGGAGCCCAGTTCCTGAGATCCTGGAGCTTCTCCCAGGACAGCTGAGCCTGGCTCTGCTCTGCTGGACACTGAGGCAGGTTCCTGCTCAGAGCCAGCTCCATCCCAGGGGTCTGTGCCACTCCCCTCCTCCCCATTTAAGGGAGGAGGCTCTAAACCTCCCCCAGCCTCCTCTGCCTTCTGCTCCACAGCTGGACATGCTGGAGGTGCTGCCTCATCCCCCTCTCCTGGCTTGGCTCCTGGAACAGAAGGCTCTGCTGATCGTGGAACAGAAGGCACAGCAGAGGGATCCTGTTCTGGGCCAGCCTTGCTGATGGGAACAGTGTCCAGGCCCTGTTCCAGCCCGGGAACAGGCTGTCCTGCAAGCACAGGCTCCTTCTCAGCATCCAGCCTGGAATCAGCTGTGGGAGGGAGATGCTCCTCATGAATCTTCTCTTCCTCTGCCACCCCACTGCTCTGTGTCTCCTGCTCCTCCTCAGGAGCTCTGTGCCCAGCAGGGTGAGGAGCAGCCTGGCCTTGCTGCTCAGGCTGCAGGGAGCCTCTGGTCACTTCCCCAGGGTCAGCTGGGGGTGCAGGGCTCCGTGCTGGGCTGTGCTGCAGGGGCTCTCTGTGCTCAGTCTTTGCTCCAGGTGATCCCTCCTGTCTCCCTGCTCCTGTGCCACATTCCTCATTTGCACTGCCATGCTCTGGTTTCTCCTGCTGCCTGTTGAGCAGCTGCAGTGTCACAGTCTGGAAAAGGGAGTAGAGAGAACACAAGTTACACCCTAAATACAAACCACAGATCCCTGTATCACCTCCTCCTATCAGGCTGCTTTGCCACCCACAACAAATTCTCCTTCAGTTATTTCAGTCTCAGCACAGATCTGAGGTTTCAGCCCAAGGCTCTCTCTTCTCCCACCACTGCCATACCTTGATAGTGTTCATGACCACCCCCAGGACTGTCCTGCCACTGTACATCTCATCCAGCTCAAATTCACCCCGAAGAGACTGAAATACACCATTCATTATCTTCTTTACCTGCAGAACAGCATCACAGGAAACAGAGACAATTCATTAGCATGTGAAGCACTGCACTCAACACCAGGCACTTCTCCAAGGGAAGGGACAATAAATACAAACACACACAGGTGGTTTTTCAAATAATCTACTTTCCAAACCAGAAATCCTCACCACATCAGGCCACCTTAACTCAGACCACTCTATGTGACCCAAACTTATCCCCCCAAACTGAGGCAGGCTGCACAAAGCCAAGGCAGACTGGCACTTCTTACTTAGTTTAATTTTTAAATCTAAACCTCAAATGTAGAGTTTTACTAAGAAATAAAAGGCAACAAAGTGGGCAGCAGGAAGATGGAGTAAGGCTGTTTACAAGGGATGGAGGGACAGGACTCAGGGAATGGCATCCCACTGCCAGCAGGCAAGGCTGGATGGGACATTGGGAATTAGGAATTGTTCCCTGGGAGGGTGGGCAGGCCCTGGCACAGGTGCCCAGAGCAGCTGGGGCTGCCCCTGGATCCCTGGCAGTGCCCAAGGCCAGGCTGGATGGGGCTTGGAGGAACCTGGGACAGTGGCAGGTGTCCCTGCTCATGGGAGGGGATGGAATTGATGAGCATTAAGGTCTCCTCCAACCCAAACCATTCTGTGACCAGATCCCATCCCTTCCTTCCTCTGTGGACTGTTACTACAAGCAAAGTACTCTGTGGAGAAAATTATGTTTTTCCTTCTTGTGTCAGTTCAAAGAGAAATAATTCAAGGTAAATTCATTTGCTCAGGAAGAAGTCCTGGAGGGTCAAGCTCACTTGCTCAGTGTAGTCTGCAGGGGAAGATCCATCCTGATCCTTCTGCAGGTGTCGGAGCCGTTCCTCGTAGCGAGCCCTCAGTGCCCCCACGTCTGCCTGCAGGGCTGAGAACTGCCAGGGGAGAGGCTCCCTCAGAGCTGCTCCACAGCACAGCCCCACCACAGGGTCCCCTGGCAAGGGCTGCACTGAGGCACTAACTCTGAGGGGGGGTTTAAGCATGGCACAAAAGACTTGGCTGAAAGCAACAGCACCAAAATAAGGACAGCCAAGCCAGCCTTGGAGAGTCACAGCTGTGTCATCAGCTCCTCAAGTGCCACCAAGAATAGGGGGGTGCAGCATCACTGAGATCCCAGTGAGATGAAGACTGGGTCTCATTATTGGGCCTGTTCTGGTTTGCTGGAAGCCACATGAAATTATCCCTTCCCCACCATATTCTGGAACTCCCATCCTTGTTATTCTGGACTAGGCTGAGGTTGGTGTTCCCTGCACTCCAGCTCCCATCCAGCTGCTGTGTTACTCCTTTACCTTCTCTTGGATAGGCTCCAGCTCCTCCAAACGTTGCTGAGCCTCAGACAATTTTTGCTCCTCCACTTTTTTCGAGTGTTTGAGAGCTGTGAGCTGAAACACAAGAAGCAGAGCAGGTCCAGCCCCTGGCAGTGTCACCCACTCCAAGCAGCCACTCAGGACAGTGCAGTGAAGTGGAAGTTGTAGCTGTTGTTGCAGTTCAGCATTATCAGCACCTTGGCTCTTCCTCCTCCATAATAAACCCAACCCAACCCCTGCATCTGCTGAGATCAAGATCCACAACAGGCAGGGAGTTAAAGTCAAACCCCAGTTAGGTGGGAGAAGATTGTTAGTTACAGCTGCTGGTGTTTAGTGCCCATCACAGCAATGAAGATCAGCTCTTTACCTTCTCTTCCAGCTGGGCCACCTGGTGCTGCAGGGAGTCCCTCTGCTCACACAGCTCCTGGCACTGCCGGGCGTGCTGCTCCTTGGCTGAGGCCAGGGCACGCTCACACTTGGCCTCACACTGGGACTCCAGCTCTGCCTGGATCACTGACAGCTGCCCGTGGCACAAGAGACACCATCAGGAACACACACACACACACAGATCTGTGTTTGCACAGGAGCTGAGAGCCAGGGCTGGACACCCAGAGACAGAGTGCAGCCACCAGCTCACACCCACACCTCTCACTTCAGCTCCAGCCACAAAGCCCCAGGCTGGCCAGATGATCTGGCTCAGATCTCAGACCTCCTGGCATAATTCTGAACAACCTTTCACTCCTCACAAGTCCCATATTCTTGTCTCTACTACAATCTCAATTTGGTGCCTCTCCTTTCCTCAGTTTGACACTAACCCAAGAATTCAAGCAGGTAATGCTTTCATTCTTCCCCTAGCTGACCATTTTCACATTATTTCCTACCTGTAGGCTCCCACAAGCCCCCCAGACCTGGAGCAGCAGCAGCTCCTGAG
Source organism: Molothrus ater (assembly GCF_012460135.2). NCBI lineage: Eukaryota > Metazoa > Chordata > Aves > Passeriformes > Icteridae > Molothrus > Molothrus ater. The sequence goes on along the minus strand of NC_050497.2, from coordinate 1,454,947 downwards.
TCCCCACCTGCTCTGCTGCTGCCTGGTCAGTCGAGGTCCGGGCCTTTTTCAGGAGCTGCCGGAGCTTGTCCAGCTCCTGCTGGTACGTCCTGCGAATTTCCTCCATCTCCTCCTCTGCCTGAGCTCTCTCTGACAGGGATTTCTTCTTCCTCTCTGCAAGATTCTGCAACACAGAACATGACATAGAATAGACTGCACCAAAGCAGCTTTTCTCCCTCAGGCAGAAGGAGGTTCTTTGGGCAGGGAACTTCATTACTTGAAACCAAGCTGAGGCTATCTCAGAGGTAAGGAAGGTTGACACATTACTGGGTAAGATATTAAATAAAGAAATAATAAATTTAAAAAAGAGTAAATAATAAAAATTAAATAAATAATAATGACTAATAAAATAAACAACAATCAATAAGTACATAACAATCAATAAATAATAATAAATATAATAAATAATCAATAAGTAAATAATTAAATGATAAAATTTAAATAAATAATAATTAGCAATAAAAATAAACAATAATCAAAAATAAATTTTAAAAAATGAATTAACATAAGCACAAAGGCTCTACCAGCCTGCAGATGAGTCAAGATTTACTTACCTTACATATTTAATAGCAAGAACTTTTTGGTTTTTGAGTTAACCTTCAGTAAACAACTGAAACTGTGTTGCTGGCCCTGCACATACCCTTTCCAGAGTCTCCTTTTCCACCCTCAGGTCTGTCAGCTCTTCCTCCAGTGCTGCAATCTTCATATCCAGCTGTTTGCGGCTCTGCTTCTCAGCCTTGAACCTGCTCTGAGTGTCCTGAGAGGCTTCCTGGAGCTCTGCAAACAAAGCCCCCATTTCTCTGTGAGTTTGGCTGCAACTCCCATTGCAGGGGAGCACATTTTGGGGGCTGATGGGGAGGAACAGAGTCTCCTGCACAGTGCAGTCAACAACTCCACTTGTGCCTGCAGTGGGGATTAGAATTTATCAAGAGCAGCCTGTTCCAGTGCTGTGCAACCATTTTTGTGAGGACATTTTTCCCAATATCCAACCTAAATTCCCAATGGCCCAGCCTGAGGCTGTTCCCTCTCCTCCTGTCCCTGTTCCCTGGAGCAGAGCCCAACCCCCCCAGCTGTCCCCTCCTGTCAGGAGCTGTGCAGAGCCACAAGGGCCCCCCTGAGCCTCCTCTGCTCCAGGCTGAGCCCCTGCCCAGCCTCTCCTGGGGCTTCAGCCCCTCAATGTCCTTCTCATCACATGGGGGGAAGTGACCCCAGTGTTCAGAGTGGGGCCACAGCAGTGCCCAGCACAGAGGAATGAATCAACACCTGTCCTAGGTTGCAAGGCAAGATGTGTTCTATTTGCCATCTGTTAGAGGTGGGGCAGTTCTCTCCTGTTCATTGGGCAGTTTTCTTTATTTCTCCCACAAACCAATCCTCCCTGTGGGAAGGCATCAGCTGTTAATGGGCCATTGATTGTCCCTGCATGACTGACAAAAATTCCATCATCCCATTGGGAGATGCTCTGCCCAGAGGGAGGAGCCAAGCATTCCTACCTGGATCCAATCTGAGGTTTGGGACACCATACACAGCCTTTCCACTGGATTCCCAGAGGAACAGCTGCCTTTTCCACTGGAGCTTCAGAGGAAGACTCCACCCTTCTCCAGGATCCCTGCTCCAGCAGAACCACAGCTGGCACTGCAGGAGGGCTGAGCCACAATTCCAATGGGACTGTGCCAACACCCTGACCCACAGGGTGTCAGGTTGGGTTCTGACTCTGGCAGTGTTGGTTTGTATTACTGCATTGTTTATTTTATTTTTATCTTCTTCCCTAATAAAGAACTGTTATTCCTGCTCCCATATCTCTCTCTAAGGGGAGCCCCCCACTCAATTTCAACAATTCAGAGGGAGGGGGTTTACAGTTTCCAGTTCAGGGGAGGCTCCTGCCTTCCTTAGCACACACCTGGCTTTTCAAACCAAGACAACACCTCAGGTTTATCTCAGCTTTCCATCCACTGGAGCATCTCTGTCTGCTCTGCAGGATGTTGGACAGAAAAGCCAAGAGATTGTTCTACCAAAGGCATCCCTGGAACAGGATGATTTTGTTGAGTCATCCCACTTTGCCTTCAAGGATGCACATCCCTCAGATATTTCAGTGCACCCATATCCTTCTATCCCCTGTGACTGATCCTAGGGAAAGCAGGAAGATACCCCAGAAGACAGGAAAAAACTACAACTTATCAAAAAAAAAGAGCCATGAAGGAGCTCTCACCTGCCACCTGTGCCTGCAGCTTGTTGAGCTGTGCCTCCTGTCTCTCTGCCTCCTGCACAGCACAGGAGAGCTGCTTCCTCAGGTCCATCTCCTTCTTCTGGTGGGCAGTGAGCTCCAGCTGCAGCTGGGAAACCTGGGCTGTGGCAGCTGCCAGCTCCTCTGCAACTTTGGCCTGGAGTACAAGATGGAGCAGGGAAAAGGGTTGGAAGCCTTGTCAGGGACACATCTCCAGAGTGAGGAGGCAACAGTGACTTTTCTGCCATGTCAGTTTTGTCCAGACTGACTAGAAAGCTGCATGAGGCCACCAACAACCTCACCACCACATCAGTTCAACCCAGTGAGTTTTCCTGAAAAGGTTAAATAGGTTTAAGCCTGGTACCAGTGCCTGGTGGCTCTGCTCAGTTTTCAGGCTATGAAAACATCTATTTGAGGAAAAAGCCTGGGCTCCAACATCTAATTGTCTTCCATAAGCTTACAAATCACTGAAGAGCCACTTCAACACAGGCTGGTCCCAGCCAGGAGAGCAGCCTGTCCCCAGAGCACACAGCACGAGGTCACCTTGGCTGCCCATGGGCAAGGCTGGCATTTCCCAGCACAGCTCTCAGCCATTTGGAGACCTGTTTAGATTTAGGATTGCTGAGAGTCAGTGATTCACCCAAAACCAGGCACTAGCACAGCTTGTTAGACAACTTGTAAACAATGTTAGCAGGGGCTCAAGGCATCAAGACAGACACAAAGTCCCATTCCCAATCTTGCTGAGTGACACACAAACTTCAGAGGATGCTCTGCAAAGACAGAATTTGCACAGGGAATCCCTAAACAGCTTCCACACCTCTGCCTATTTTGAGATTTCCAACAGATTTTTCACGTTCTTGAAACAGGTAAGGTCAGGAGAACTGGATTTTCTCTCTGCTTTATCCCCCTCAGAGAATTCCCTCCACATGAGGACCAACATCTTCTGGCACAAAAGAACTGTGAGCAAAATTGTTCCAGCTATGGTGATGATGAGGATGTGCTGACCTGGAGGGCTGGGATACCACAGCACTCATTTTAAAGAGGAGGCAGCATTTCAGAGAATGGCCCAAACCAGATCTGCTTTCCTCCTGTGCTTCCATAAATGTCCCACTGCTACACTGACTCCTGGCACAGCTAAGGACACCTAAAGGTTATTTTAACTCTGGCCTCTGTCTTTAATGGCAAATAAAGAAAACAAAACTAGGAGATCTTATGGCAGGAAGTGTTACTAGACAGAAGTTTCTACAGAGGATGCTTCATGTCCACAGCTCAGCTCCAGCTTTCAGGCACCAGGAATCCTGGGTGACCTGTACCTGCTCTGCCATGGGGAGTGGAACAAGCAGCAATGTGAGAGAATTCTTGGAAAGGGCTCCCCAAGAAAGAGGGGGTCAGTGGGGAGACACTGCCAGTTCTGAAGCCCTTTTCCAGTGAGGGATCTGTGCTCATTCAAGCTCTGAGACAATTCTTTTCATGCCAATCAATTTCTAGCTCAAGAGGAAGCTGGGCTGGCACTTCCTAGGGCACACCCATGTAGCAGCTACACAGTCAGCAGACACTGCCTCACCTGGTCCCAGCCCCGATCCACTGGCAGCATGTGCTGGGAAGAGAAAGCAGCAACAGGAAACAGGAAGGGTTAAGAACACAACTGGAAAGGCAGAGGCATTCATCAGCAGAAAAGCAAAATGCTTCATAACAGGAGCCTAAGGCATGCCAGAGAAGCCTTTAAATTACTCCAAGGACTGTAAAAGCTTAGGCAAAGGAAGTGAATCCTGATGTAAAAAGAAAGACACTAAAGGTATCCTTAGGGTATGTCACACTCCAGAGCTGGGAGCAGTCCTGGCTGTTACCTGCACTGGAGAGGTGGGGAATTACTTATGGTTCACAGGCCTTCACCTAAAGCTGTGACTTGCTCTGCCAGGGCCAAAGATCCACAACCTAAAGCAGTGAGTAACCAACACCTCAGTGACCCTGGGTACAACCAAATAAATGATGAGTAAAGCAATGTGTGTGTAAGCAATGGATAAACAGCTTCCAATCAATCCTCTTCCCTGGGGAATCAGTGACTGCAGTCCCAGGGCAAGCTGGGTTAGACAAAGGGAAGAGGAAGGAATATCAGCCTTCATATTTACAGTCAATACTCCCACAGAACCAGGGGGAATCTCCCAGAGCAAGGCAGGGCTCTCCTGGTCTGGCCTGAAGCCTGTTCATGTAACATCATCCCTGGGCACTGACTGCTCAGTCAGGAGTGTCCTGCTGAAGATGAGGCCCAAAAGACTCCTGAGGATCTTACACTTCCAAAAGATGACACCCTCCCAGGTTTTATTGTACCAGCAGGATGCTGTCCTCACTGAGGAGGGAATTCAATTTATTATTTCAGTCTGACTTATTCCTGGTTAGAATCTCTGACACTCCTACACATTGTGGGTGTGCAGCAGCAGCCCCTTCCCTGCCTGCTCTCAGCACTATCAGCCCTTCCCTGCTCTTTACCACCCTTTGGAAAGCTGCAGTTCTGGTCAGCTTTAGGTGCACCAAGCCGTGGTTCTCACACAGAGGAAGCATTTGTCACCTCACATTTGAGCTGCAGAGAGACAGCTCAGCAGCAGAGCACAGAGTAAGACTGGACTTGGTGCAATTTAAGAAGGCAGTGCTTGAGAAAGCAGAGCAAGCACCATGCAATGGCAGAGCCAGAGCAGCACTCCTGGGCTAGGCTGGCCTACAGGGATGATTCAGGGTATGCAGCCATGCAGAAATGCATTTCACTGGCTTAAAAGCTATTTCCCAACAGCTCCTGTCATAAAAGCACAGAGTGTTACTGGGAGAAACAAACAGCTTCTGATAGCATTTAAAAAAAACCACAAAAATGCAATGAAGAAACTCCAGTAGGAAATATGTTTTTTCTTGCATCCATATTCACTCTATGTCAGTTATATAAAAGGAATAAAACTCTTCTCCAACTATCAGTGCAACTAAATAACTGAAGTATTTCCAACTCAAAAGCCCTGTGATACAAAATTCCACAACGCACTGGCCACCTGCCTACACAGTTAACAATAAATCAGACACTCTCCTACAAGGTAACAACATTAAAGTTGTGACAGCAAGAAATGGTTACATCTCTGTGATGCTTTGGTTATGAAAGCCATAAAAACCAATTTTTTCCTCAAAACAAAGTTCAGAACTGCAGTTGCCTTCTAAGAAAACTGCCTTGACTAACAAGGCTTCAGCTTGTTTTAATGCAACACCCTGGCTTTGTTCATGGCACTGTTACCTTCTCCTGCTCTGCATGCAACACTCTTGCCTGTGTGTTCTCATTTGTGGTCTGCAGGGAGTGGTTCCTCTGCTCCATCAGCAGGTTACTCTGCTCCACATACCTGTGAACAAGGAGACTCTGTGGGATTCCTGGAAACACAGGGCTTGGAGCCAAGGCTCACACAGAAAAGGTGACATCCCAAAGCACAGGAGGTCTCTGGTGAATTCATGACAAGTCCCAGACAATCTGACAGGATGTGCTGATCTCAGAGGGGTGGGAGGGCTGTGCCTGGCACAGCAGAGCTTTTATCAGCTGGGATAAGTGCTTCACAGCTGAACCTCACAAAGGGCTCCACATCCCCTACAATTGCTTCACCTCACTAAAAAGCCAGCTAAAATGAAGTAACCCCTAGAAGCAGGGCAAGTGTGCTCAAAGACACATGAGGGAAAAGCATAAGGGATTTTGTTCCCCTTTTACACATTCATGTTTACTGTATGTAAATCAGAGTTTTGGGGATAAGCCCTGCAGAGAAGGGGTGAGAGGAATCCCACACTTTATATACCTTGGAAAAAAAAGAAATCAAAATATCAGAACATGGCTGTGTCCTAACAAAGAGCCCTCAGTTACACCCAAGTGTAAGCTGGAGAGTCTGGGAATGCAATGAGGTTCCCAGCCCTTACCTCTGGTTGCGTTCAATCAACTCACTGATCTTCTCATTCTGCTCCTCAATCCGACTGCTCTTCTCAAATATCTCCTGCTTCAGTCTCTCGTTCTCCTAAAGCACAGCTCAGCATCAATATTCAGCTCACTCAGATTTCCTTGCAGCAGTTCCTAAACCTTTGCTTTGCACAGAGGCAGGACAGTGCTGAGGCTCATCCCTTCTGTGGGAGCAGCCCAGGAAGGCACCTGCCACATTCAGCAGAATCCTGGCACAGGACAGTGGCTGCCAAATCATATCCTAGAAAATATTGTGTCTGGTGGAGTTTTTTACCCACAAACCCCAAGTTTTTAAGGCTGCTGCTTAGAAAGGCTTCAAAGCATAAAATTAAATGATGAATAACAGAAGCAGGTGGTTTCTACAACATGGTACCTCAGCTGTAAAATCATTCTGCTGAAGACCGGGGGCTAAATCCATAATGGTTTGAGAAGCTGAACTTCTCCCACATGAACCTTTTGTCAAAGCCCATTAAATACCCACAACTCTGACTCAGAAAATACCCAAACCCCAAAATGCTGAGAAAAGCTTTTTGGAGAGGGAAAGAGGTATGGAAATCATTGTAAGTCTCATCCTCATTCTGACCATACAAAACCAGAAGCCATGGGTGGCTGGACATTTGCTCTCATTAGGGATAATAAGAACCCCAGGTGCTGATGGCAGTGAAAGCAGCTGGCCCTGCTCACCTGGATGATGCGCTGGATGTTGCTCATGATCATGGAGGCTTCCATGGTGACAGAGGAGATGCCAGGCAGCAGGGAGCTGTTAGCAGCGCTTTGCTTCTTCAGCTCCTCCACCTGCAGGGAGAACCATTCTTAAGCCATTGGAAATGAATTTATGGGTGCAGGTGAGAGTCAGACACATGCAAAGAGGCATTTCACTGTTCCTTCTGCTCAGCTGTAGGGAACAGGCACTGAATCAAGTGTGACACCTCGCAGAGGGCAGGGAATCCTCCAAACAATGCACCACATGATATTCAAGACAGTAAGATGCACCTACCCCAAGCCTAAGCTTTGTTTTTACACAGCAGCTGAACAGCTGCCACTTGAAGGTGTGATAATATTGGAATTTTACCCATTTACTGTATCACTTAATGCAGGCATTTAAATAGAGCCAACTGCTCTCAGCACACCTGGAGAGCAGAAATGTCCTGGGCAGCCAGGTGATCCATTTTGCCCAGATGATTCATTTTACCCATCCCTGGGCAGCCAGGTGATCCATTTTGCCCAGATGATTCATTTTACCCATCCCTGGGCAGCCAGGTGATCCATTTTGCCCAGATGATTCATTTTACCCATCCCTGGGCAGCCAGGTGATCCATTTTGCCCAGATGATTCATTTTACCCAGCCCTGGGCAGCCAGGTGATCCATTTTGCCCAGATGATTCATTTTACCCATCCCTGGGCAGCCAGGTGATTTACCCAGAGTGATCCATTTTGCCCATCCCTGGGCAGCCAGGTGATCCATTTTGCCCAGGTGATCCATTTTGCCCATCCCTGGGCAGCCAGGTGATCCATTTTGCCCAGGTGATCCATTTTGCTCATCCCTGGGCAGCCAGGTGATCCATTTTGCCCAGGTGATCCATTTTGCTCATACCTGGGCAGCCAGGTGATCCATTTTATCCACGACTTTGCTGACAGCCAGTCGGATTTCAGTGTTGTGCTGCCGAGCCTCTGTCATCAAAAAGGAAGTGACATCTCCAGGGGCTTGAAGGGAAAGGAGAGAGATTTATAGTGACAAGGGGAAATACCTGCACAGAGACACAGCAAAAGCTGGGTAGCATGAAGCCTGAGACCAGCAAAGCCCAGAAATGAAAAGGACATGCTATTTGGAAAATGAATAATGCAGGTATTTCCCAAATAACCTCAAGAGGCAGGTTGGACTACAGGAAATTCTTGAGCCACATGACAGCTCAGCTCAACAGCAAAGCCCCCAGACACACCAGAGGGACAATCAAAGCAAGGCACAATCAAACCACAGCAGTGAGGGTCAGCTTTTAAAACTGCACTGCAAAAACAGGCTCCAAGAAAGGCTCAGTTCACTCAAGACTTCACCAACTGGGATGCCTTAATGGTTCTTTAAATGCATTTGGCCCTTCCTAGGTTTTGCCTTTACAGTTCAATTCTTTCCCTGGCTGGTAGTTTTAATTATAATTGGAAGCACCATCTACCAAATTCCTTTAGCAATATCCAGTCTTAGGAAGACAGAAATTCCAGCCCCTTTCACACTGCACAAAGCTCTTCAAGGTAAGAAACAGATGGGTATTTACTGGGAAGTGCTTGCCCCTATTTGATATTAAAAAATAAGTATTTGTGAAACAGCAGAGTGGTACCACAGCCATAAATCATCATCACCAACTGTTTCTGCAGGAGTTGCAGCCCTCTGAGAAGCAGGTACCCTTTAAAACATACCTTGGTAAGGAGCAGGATACATCTGACCCACAGGCTGGAGTTGAGAGGCAGATGCAGCAGTCTGGGGGTAAGCAAATGCCATTCCTGGATATGCCTTGCAGGACAAGTTCAATAGGTTAGAATGTGCTTTGCTATTTCCCCATGTCCTCACAGTTTCATATTTTTTGAAGCTCAAGAGCAAGGATGATGTTTGGAAAGAAAAAATCCAAGAATTAAGGAGTTGGAAAGTCAAAATACACAACAGTAATCGTGAAAGAAAAGAATACTTTTAGTATTCTTCTTAGTTCCCACCTTCACTCAAATTTCAGCAAAACTGTCATCCTACATTTGTGAGAGTCAGATCAGCATGTGAACAGCTCCCTCTGATGTTAATTTGAACACAAGGTTATTTCCTGAAAAGGGCTCAAAAAGCACAGCACAACTTGATTGCAACTTTACTGCTCATTGCTGAGGAACTTGGGTGTTTTTGTTGTATCCACTACAACACTAGGTATTAAAGCCTGGTTCATCCTTAGTTTAAGAAGCCATCATAAACAGAAAGTTAGCCCTTTTTGAATAAATTTTAAGAGGTATATGGTGAAAACCTGAGAATGCCAAAGAGTCACAGGAAACAGCCTGGAATTCTCACCCTTTTTAAAGTCCTTGCTCCCAGCAATAGAGAAGACTCACGAGAAAGGACAGAAGTGACAATATTCTCCTTGATTTCATTTTGGTACCTGAAAGCCTTGTGCTCCTCCAGGCAGAGCTGAATGGGGCTGGATCGTTGCAGGAATTAAAGCAGCAGAAGATACTGAAGGTGCAGCACCAGATGCTTGAGGTACTGAAAAGGAAGAAATAAAGTCAGCATGCTAAAGCAGCTCAAAAGAATTTAATTCACCTAGTGTGAAATGGCAAAAAAACCCCACCAACAACCAAGCCACTGAACAGACAAAAGTTTAACAAAAGCCTGTCTGCAACCTTGTGAAAAATAAATCCAGTCAAGCAAGTGATAATAGGTCAAGAGAAGAGTAACCTTCCACAGAAATCCCACTTCTGGCTCCACTGAAACAGCCTCTTTTCATTCAAACAGAGATGGCTCTGAAGTTCACTGACACGAGGTGTGAGTCACACTGCCTCTGAAGGCTGCTCAGCTGACCAGCAGCTGATGTGACCATTCCATCACGGGAAGACACATCCAGCCCCATGCTGCCCTTCCTTCGCTTGGATTTCCATCATTCCTAAAAGTACTGTTCACTGGGAGAGGATTTGTAACATTCCATTTACCAATCCATGGCCTACCAACCTCAGGGCCCAGTGACAGGACAGCTCAGGCTCTTCCTCAAGCACAAGAGCACAATGAAGAAACACTCCAAGGATTGTCTTGTGCTCCAGTGGCTCATGGCTCAGCAACCCTTATCAGAAGCTTCCAGCTCATAGTGCAGCTCCTGGAAGGAATCCTCTGTTCCCCCAGCCCCCCTGGAGTGGAGAGGGAGTGCAGGAGCTCCCCAGCACGTTACCTTGTGTGGACACTGTGGGCAGCACTGCCTGAGCTGGCTGGGAGGGTCTGGTTGAAGCCACTGGCTGTGTTGTCCCTCTCAGAGTATTAGGATCCTAAAAACATTTCTGCATGTTACAAGAAACACCAAAGAACAAGGCAACAGCCTGAGCCCAAGGTCCCTTCAGACAAGGTGCTACCCCAGGAACCCAAGTGGAACCTTTCTGTCACAGAACCAGAGCAGATTTCCCTGGACAAGAGCAGAGCCACTGCTCCAGATCCCACTTCAAGCAACCCCCAGTGTAGGAAAAGCAGTGAAAGAGTCACCCTGCTGTGGCTGGTACCTCTATTTCTGAGTCACTGGAGTCCAGCTGGCTCCCTGCTGTCCCAGCAAGGAAAGGCAGCATGGGCTGTCCCATTTTGGCCATCCGAGAAATCAGCTTTGCCTTTGCTACATCTGGGTTCTAAAAGAAACATGTAGTTACTCTCCCTTTGTCTCAGCCCAGGCTTTTGGGCTATTACAAACACTTCCAAATCTCAGACTGAATTTTGACTCAATTTTTCAATGACTGTGTGAAAATCTACCCTTCAAGCACCAGGATTGTTAATCTGGCTTGTTTTATATATCCTCTTTCTGGGATGACAGTGCTGTCACTACAGAGGAAAATCTATCCTTGCACAAAACACCAACAAGAAAATGTGTGAGTTCAGGAAGCTGCTTAGCAGCTTTTTCTGTCTGGAGGCACAAAGTCTTCTCATGCAGCTCTATAAACTTATCCTGAATGTTCCAATTCCTTTGTTATCTATTTTAAATTTATCCATTTATCTCAAAAGACAACCAGCCTTGTGAACATCCACATGGTCAAAGTCACTTTCATTCAAGAGTAGGAACTGGGGCTGGGGTTCCTCAGATCCTGGTAATCACAGAATCATTAAGATTGGAAAAGACCTTTAAGGTCATGGAGTCCAACCATTAATCATGGAGTCCAACCATTAATTCCTACAAAAACAAGGCCCTGCTGTAAGGTGAACATAGCAGTGTCTTGCATGATGTTCACTTTATCTTTAGCAGTACCCAATGCTCAAAGTGCAAATAAACTTCTCTATTCAGGCTTCAAGGTAGGAAAAGGCAGCACTTACTGCAAGCTGCTCACTGATGGAGTTGGACTTGGCTCGGACAGCTGGCTCCCTGCAAAGCCAAACAGGAGTGGAGATTAGCCAGGAGCAATTCAGGAGCCAACACTCTGGATTTACAAACACTGTTAAATACACCTCTCCCTAGGAAAGCTGGTTTCTCATATCATGAGCATTTCTTTTAGCCCACACTTCTGGAACAGTCTTTGCAGTGTTATCTGTAGATAAGCTCAGGACACCACTGTGGCCCATTGAAACAGCTGAATATAGAAAGATAATTTTGTTGATTGCTTTAACAACCATGTTCTGGTATAAATAATTTTAATCAAGTCCAATAAACTACTTATGGCAACAAGAGCAGCACTTAGTTCGACTCCCTAAAAAGGGTGACTGACCCATTTAATTTCAGTAACAGAACAGAGAATTATTAAGGTTGGAAAATACATCTAAGGTTGAGTCATCAACCACTGACCCAGCCCCAGCATGTTCAGCACTAAACCCCATCCCCAAGTGCCACATTTGCATTCTTTGAACACCTCCAGGGATGGTAACTCCACCCTGGGCAGCCTGTGCCAGTGCCTGACCATTCTATCAGTGGAGGTTTTCCTAATATCCACCATAAACCTCTCCTGAAGTAACTTAAGAGGTGATTTCCTCTCCCCAGTCCCTTATTACCTGGGCAAAGAACCCAACCCCACCTGGCTACACCCCCTTTTCAGGGAGTTGTGGAGACTGAGAGGGTCCAAACTGATGCCAATGATATCAGCTGAGATGAGACAGCTGTTAGAGCAGCAGCACCCACACTGCTCAATCCCACTGGGTCTCAGGAATGCTGGAATGATTTCCTTCACTGGGGCCCATTCCAACTGCTTTAATCTGGAAGTCAGCACTCAAGCAGAAAATTCCAGTGAGTCCTGTTAGCAAGCACTGCTCTGCCACATGGAGGGCACTGAGCTGGCACAGAGGCCCCACATTTGCCAAATGAGGTGTTAGTGCAGCACTGTGCTGATGGGCATCACCAGCATTAACACAGAGAGGTGCTCAGGCCATGCTGCCTCTTACCCAGGCTTTGGAGGGATGGTGGAGGGAGGCACTAAACCAGAGTCTGAGGAGAAGCCATCTGAGCTGGGAACTGGAGAAGGTGCAGGGGAATCCCTTGAACTGACACTCAGCCCATCTGAACCAGAGCACTCCTTTGCCAGCTTCACCTTAAAAAGCATGAAGCAAAAAAAGAGATGTTTTTCTGGGTTCCTGTAAAAATTATCATCAGTTATTGTGATGCCACTGCCTGTGGAGCTCGTGCATTTCAAGGAAAAGCAGCCAATTGATTCAGAGCTGGGGAAGCTGAGTCTTTACATCCTCTCATTCCTCCCACAGTATTCTGTTTTCCCAAGTGACTCACAAATAAGACAGCTAAAAGATCCCAAGACAGTTACAATAGACAAACAGCCTTGAGGGATTTTCTGGGTTTAGGGCTCTGTTTTGGGTTTGTTTGTTTGAATTAAAGATACACATCTTGCTGAGGTTTCTAACAGTTTCTGAGCTGGAGTTCTCACACTAGCAGCAGGTTCCCCCCTTGCAGTCACAAACCAGATGGAAACCAAGCATTTGGCAGGAGTCACTCACCCTCCTGACCTCCACCTCAAACACCAGAGTGGAGTCTGGAGGGACTCGAGCAGCCACGCCCTGAGCCCCGTAGGCCCAGGCTGGAGGAATGATGAGGAACCTTCGCCCTCCTTTCTTCATGCCCAGCATTCCTTCTTCCCAGCCCTTTGGCGTGCACAGGAAACAGAAGAGAGAGCAACACTTGGATCAGTGACATTATTTACCCCCATTAAGACAACTTCAGGCAAAGGTTAGAGAATTCTTGCAAAATCCTGTTTATTTTCAATGTGCAGCACTAAACCTTTGTCTTGCCACAAATCCTGGCAGCCAGTTGTAAATCCCAGTGTTAACTTAAGAATAAAGATGCAGCTCCACCACACAGTGGCAAACTCACTCAGCATTCTGAGGGAGAACTGGACTCCAAAGAGATCTGAATTGCTCTGGTTAGATTTACAAGGCAACCAAAGAATATAGTTGTAATGAGGGACATGAAGTCAGAGCCATGCAAACTGCCCAAGGGATGCCAGCACTGAACAGGATGGCTCCAACAGCCAGGCAAAATTAGCAAGATACAGGACAAAACAAAGTAGACAAATAGCACATCTTCAATAAAAGACAACTTGTAACATGTCATGTATGAATTATACATTAATTACTCTGGTCATGGAAGTGACCTGAACAAAAGCATCTCTGACTCAAACCCTGATTTTATGGGATAACATAAGGGAATATCACAACACCTGGATGAAAAATTGTTTCCATGAGAAATAGGGTTCCCCAAGAACAAGGGAATGGATTAAGTGATTTCCAGACAAACAAAGACAATAAAATCTCAGCTCCTAAAAACAGGAAGCTTCCTTTTTGCCAAAGAGGACAACTCCTGTCTAACACTGATGTTGAAAAGGAGACTGGGCTCTATTGTGCAAAGCTTGAGTGAGTCACTGTCACAGAGTGTTTGCTAATAAATGAAGCAGAAATAGCATGTATGAATCCTGAACAAGAACTACAGTAATTCAAAGCTCTGAGACTTGAATTATTGTAATGAAAGTGCCAGAAGTTGTACCTTGATGACCTTTCCAGAGCCCAGCTTCAGCCGCAGCAGCTTGTCTTTGTTAACATTAGAGTCAAACACCTGGAGAGTTGAACAAGAACACAAAATACATGGATTTCCCAACTGTTTCAAGATTCTGAATGCTGCTTTACATGCTCCATAAACTCCTAGAACTTTGGTTAAATGCTATTTCCCATCCCACTACTACCAAAATGAATTCTCAGCCATAAGACAGAGCTTTAGTCCATTTCCTGAAGTAGAATTTCATGAAGTGAATGATAACTGGAGACTCAGACTTGCTTTAGGACAGGGCTGGGTCAAGCAAAACACAACATTAAATATTCATGTGTGAGAGTGCCCAGAGAAGTTTAAAAGCATTTCAATCTGAACATAACAGAATAATAGAAACATTAAGGTTGGAAAAGCCCTCTAAGATTACCAAGGCCAACCATTCCCCCAGCACTGCCCTGTTCACCACCAAACCACGTCTCAAGGAGCACATCCAGATGGTTTTTGAACATTTCCAGGGATGTGACTCCACTGCTGCCCTAGGCAGCCTCAACAACCCTTTCAGTGAGGTATATTTTTTTGTAATATGCCAGAATTCCTTGATATTCTATAGGCAGTACAGATGACCCCACTTACAGTGCCACAAATGCCCAAAGTACACTTTACCATCAACACCAGTACTATGGTGGATAAGCAGGCTCCTGCCAGGACTGTCCCACTCAGCATTAGGAGGTGGCAGAGGTGTCTTTACCTGTCCAAGGCCGTTGTTCTGGAACAGCCATCCTGTATAGGCAACCTCCAGGGAGTCTCCTCCTTCCACCCCCTGCCCTTCTCCCAGGAGGAGATCCTGGCAGAGGACTGAGTCCAGGGCTGGAGAGCTGTTGCATTTGGCAATGCACACCTGCAGAGGAAAAGCCTGGCAGTGTCTCTGGCCTTTAATGGACAAGTCCCACTCATCAATGTGATGCATTCCTTGCTGTACTGATCCAGCCCACATCAGAACTGCACTCCCAGGGCATTCCACATCTCCTTGTGCTGAATGCTGCTGATTAAACACCCTCAGCTCTACAGAACCATTGATATGCAGCACTTGGGAATCTTGAGAGGCAACAGGCTCCCAGCCTCAAAGAGATTTGTTTTAATGAACAAAACTCAGGGCTGGCTCCTCTCAGATCTGTCTCCATCACAGTTATGCACTCAAAGCTGAACTCCAATGAAAACAAAACTTGATTTGCCCCTGCTGTAAAGCAGCCATCAGAACTGGCTGGCCCAGAGGGGAGCAGTTACCTGCTTACTGAAATCCACTGCTGCCTTCTCTGACTCAAACATGATGGACCAGTTCTGCCTCTGATCATCATAGAACGTGCTGTAATTGTTGGGCTGAACCTGTGGGAGAGCAAATCAGTTCTATCTTAGACATTAAATGAACTAAAAACCCACATCCATAAGAAGCTTAAAATAAGAGCTACTGAAATAAGGCAGGAAGAACCCTGCTGTTCTACTGCCCAAGTTCAAAATTAGCCTTTATTTACGTGCTCATTATCATGGAAGAATTATTATAACTCAAATACGTGAGCAAACATTAAGTGCTTCCCACATGCTGAAGTTCACACAGGAAGGTGAAACCCTTCAGAAACTCCCTTGCAGCCTGGTTCTTTCATATATACTGAGAATTTCTAAGCGAGAGAAATTTACATTTCATAGTTTATTGCATTTAGGCTTCCAGAATCAGTTGGAGAAATCACTTCCTCCTCACTCCTAAACCCATGTCATCAGAAGTGACTATAAAACCCATTAATTTTTCAAGAATGTGGTTATAAAAAACTAGAGAGCAAGGTCTAACCTGGGACAGAAATTTCATTGTTTTAGAGTGAAATTTCTCTCATACAAAGAAATTTGATGCCATCTGATGACAAGCTAAGAACAGTAAACCATCACATCAATTTTCTGTAAAACTGGCAGAAACCAACTTCCTGAGAGATTCCATTTTAGAGCTCACAATGCTCCAGATTGTTCTCAACAGCAGGAAAATGCTGAGTGTAAATTTTCTGAGAGAAGACATTTCCTTGCTGTCATTTCCTTCTGCTTACTCAGTTGTATTCTCTCAGACACTTAACTCCAAATTCTCAGCAAAAGGAATTTTGCTGGTTTTATCCAGGGCTGCAATCCCCAAACACCTCTGTGAGCACAGGTAATAATTTACCTCCTACAGGAGCCTTGGTTTGGAAATCTCCTGAGGAGGTGCTCAGCCAAAGGGAACTGTCACAGCCTCTTGTGCAATACATGAGGAGAACAGTCACACTGGGACACCTCCTGCTCTGTCACTCACATGTTTGACCTCAAAGGTTATAAACCAAGGCTTAAGGAAGAATTTTAGAGCCAACCTTGTGTTTGGTGTGATCAAAAAAGCTTTTCCAAGCCAGAGTCTCACCGTGAGCACAAAGCCTGGGTGGATCCTTGCAGAGGTGATCTGTTGCTGCTGGCTGATGTAAAGGAGGATCCTGTACTGGATTCCACAAGGAATTAGAAAGGAAAAAGAACAAAAACAGGAACTCAAAACCTCTTCAGTTCTAAGGTGCTTTGTGACACGCAGAGCCTAAGGCTCAGTATTTATTTGTCAAATATACCTCAGCAAAAATACTTAACACAGTTTTGTGACACTTATTAAAACTGGTTTATTCTCAAGGGTTTTATTTAGCTGCAGCAACCAAGCAAGTGAAACTCATTGTTTTATAATAAACAACATGCTTTAACTAATTCCACATTTTCACAGTTACAGTGGAAGAAGATGGTGCACTAACCCTTCCAGATACAGAACTCACCACACATGGCAAACCATCACAGAATCATCTAGGTTGGAAGAGACTGAATGATCCAAGATCACTCCCCCAGCACTGCCAAGGTCACCACTGACCCCTGTCCCCAAGTGCTACATCCACATGGCTTTTAAACCCCTCCAGGGATGGGGACTCCACCACTGCCCTGGGCAGCTGTGCCAGGCCCTGACCACCCTTTTGGGAAAGACATTTTCCCTGAAGAGGTTTGTGTGTGTAATCTGCATCAACCTATTGACACAACACACTGAGCTGGAAGGAGTTTTCCAAGTACTAAACAACACATATGAGATTTATTGACATATTTGGCTCTACTAAACACAATTATTAGGGAAATGTGTTTTCCTTTGTGCACCTGCACTGGACACAGCTCAGTGGTGAACTGGGAGTGACCCAGTGACTGCTCCCAGCTGGATGTGATATCACACAGGCAGCCTGAGGAAAGCTGGTTCAGCTCCCCCCTGCACTGCCTGTGCTCCCCAGCTCCCCCAGACCAACACAGCTCAACACTTCCCAGATCACTGACTCAGGAATTTAGTTACCAAACTAAGATTTATTTTGTTCTTGCCAAAGCAGAAGCAACTTAGTGAGACATGAATGAGGACTTGGGGGATATCACAATCCATCACCATCACATCACAAATACCAGCACCAGGGAGGGGTAAGAATGTTCAAAATAGCTTTCAAACACACCAATTTACTGGGCACCTCAGTTCTGTGTTCTTCAAGGAACACTTGGGAAGAAAAGATGTTTTTGATACCAAAAGAACAGAACTTAAGCAAAGCATCTCTGCACTGCTGGACAGAAACACTGCAAACTATTTCAGACACAAGTTGTAAGAGATCTTACAAAGTCACAGGCTGCAGGAAAGAAAGATGTCACCAAGGTGGATGGCTGAGCCCCAGGAAAACCCAGGAGGCAGAAAGGCAGCAGGAGAACAACACCAAAAGCAAAACACCTGGAGAGCTCACAAAAACACCATCTCATAGCAGTGAGCCCTCAGCAGGGCAGAGCTAGGGAAGAAGTGTCTCTTACCTCTTTGGTGGCGTGGTTCCCCACCACAGCTGCTCCATACTTGCCTTGCTTCAAGTATTGCCCATTTGTACTGGAAGATAAGGGAGACATTCTGCTGCACAACTGCCCCTAACTCAGAATTCTTTAGAGTTCAGATCCCTTTTCCCAGGTATAAAATGTCAGGCAGTCTTGCTTAGCTTAGAGACATTCCTGCTTGCCCACAGGCAAGAGCACACATTGTGGAGTGAGTTGAAAACTGCTCTCACAGATCCAGGGCAGAAACTTTTCCCCAGCAAACAGCTTTAGTGCTCTTATTCTGCTCATGCCTCAATTCTCAAGTGCATGAACCACCAGCATCTGACAGAGCCTCCTGAAGCAGAGCAGGATCTCAGCCCAGCAGCCAGGACACAGCTCCCAGCCACAGCCAGACCCAGAGCTTGCTCTTTACCTCAGAACTGCCTCACCCGGAGCTGCAGCGCAGCAACTGAAACTCTTCTTGAGCAGAAACTTCCAGTGCCTTGCAGCATTCCCACCATGCAGATATGGCTGAAAACAAGTGTCTCTTCCCATTTATCCAGGAATACCTCCCCTCTGGGACTGGGAACAGGCTGCAGCAGGAGTCACTTACTATCGATAGGCGAGCACCGCCGTGGCCACCAGCACCGAGGGGGCTCCCGAGGCCGCTGGCGCCTTCTGCGGCTGTCCTGTGGGGACAGAGACCAGGGACAGCTCTCAGAGGCACAGCACCGGCTGGGGACACCGCCATGGCATGCTCCTTCCCACAGGGAGAAACAGCTCCAGTGGGAATTACAAAGAAACAAAGACTTGAGCTCCAAAGTCACCCAAGGCCAGCTGAAAATCCAGGTGCAGGAGGAAAACACCCCTGAGGAAAGCTCAGGGAATTGTTTGCTCTGCTGCTCTTCACAAGGGCCCTTGTTCTCCCTACTCACACGTGCTGCTGAGTGTGCTCCCCATGCTCAAGCCCAGTTACTCACCAGCTGCTGTCTGACCCTTCTTGGGCTGCTTTGGTGCAGTAAACTGGAAGAAATCATTTCCCTGGCTTGAGACAGTTTGATCCAGGCCAAAGAGAGAGGCTAATCTGGCTCTAGAAAGGGAAATAAAACCATTTAACCTTATTTAACATAGGTATTATATATAATGAACACCCTTAACGAGAAGATCTATCAAATACAAAATGTTTACCATCACTTTGGAGATAAACAAAGGGCTGCAGATTAAGTTGCTTTATGCTAATTAACTATTTAATTTTGAATTGGCAGAACTTGTATATGAAGAGGTCGGGAAAGTGGTAAAATTGTGTTTCATTTCCTCAAAAATCAACTGAAGGTGTAAGAACTGAAACTACACAAAAAAAAAGGTTACTTTGAAGCAATGACTAGAACTAGCTTGACACAAAATAGCTGATTCTTACAATAGCCAAAATAATATGTGACAGAGAAACCACCATTCAGCTCCTGGAGTTTTTTGTCTTTAAATGTCCAGGAAACACATTCTCCCACTAAGTTTTAAAATGGCAGAAGCTCTCCCAGCTAAGGGCAGAGGGTCTAATGCTGGAGGTTATTCCTTCAAGACACATAGTTTGCAATTTTACTACTTCAAGGCCAGTTCCGCTCAACCTACTCCTGATACCACGGGGCAAGGGAATAAAAAACCAAAAGATGACACTACTACCAGTGAATGTTGTTTAAAAAATGACTAAATTTTCTATAGGGAGAGTTAGTTTATAGGAGACGCTCCTGGAAGGGAGTGTGGAGTGGAACTGCAGCTCTTGGAGCAGCAACAAGTCAGCGATACAAAACCCGGGATGCGCCGCACACAGACCCGACCCGGGGGGATCCCGGGGAGCGGCCTGGGAGGAGCCAGCGCCGGGAACGGCCCCGAAGCGGCACCTCCAGCACTTCCCGCCGCTCCTTGTTTAACTGCAAACACCGAGCGCTCTGCCCTGGCGACCCCGGAGCGGCTCCGCCTCCCCCTGCGGGAGGGTCCCGGAGCCAAGCGGGTCTCAAACCCCAGACCCTGCCCCGGGCACACCGGGGGACGCTCCGAGCCCCGCCGGCAGCCGGACCCGTCCCGGGCTGCCCGTACAGCGTTCCCGCAGCGGGACAGGAGCGGGGCACAGCCCCAGCGGCAGCCCGGGTGACAGGAGGGCAGCCCCGGGCCTGGCTGCATAGGGGGCGGCCTGCCCGCCCTCACGGCCGCGGGCCTTCACCGGGGCCACGGCCTCGCGGCCTGCCCGGGCGGCCGCGCCCACCCGGCGGCGGGGAGGGGATCCCGCCGCGCCCCCGGCGCTCACCCGCTGGCCGGGGACAGGAAGTCGGCGTCGTCCTCCTCGGCCGCCGCGAACATGGCCAGCGACCGCCGGGGCGGGGACGGGCGGGCGGCGGCGGCGCTTTACGGCCGGCGGCAACGGCACGGGCGGGGCGGGGCTTGAGAGAGACGTCACGGGGGGCGGGGCCTCAGTAGCACAGCGATCGGGGTGGAGGCGTGGCTTAACTGCATCGGGGGCGTGGCTTGCATGACACGTCTCGGCGGAGTCTTGATGGACACTTGGAAAGGGGCGGGGCTCAGTGGGCACGGCTGAGGGCGGGAACTTGGGGGGTTTATGGGTCTCCGAAGGGGGCGGGGCTCGGCGGCGGGGGCGGGGCGAAGGTCGCGGCTCGTGGTGCTCGCGCGGTGAGTGACGGGCGGGCTCGAGGAGGTCTCGAGCCCCCCACGCCCCCCCCCCCCCCCAATCCTGGCTGAGGGGTCCCATGGCCACCTCCCCCCCTCCCCTCAGGCCGGGAGCTGGCACCTCGGGCTGGGGCCGCCGGGAGCCCCGAGGGGATGGACAGCCCTGGGACGTGAGGGTGGAGGTGCGGGGCGAGCTCGGTGTGGGTGCCGGCAGCGCTCCCCGCGCTCCGCCGGAGGCGCCCAGGCCGGCCCTGCGGTTCCCAAGGTGACAGCGGGCCCGAGCTGCCCTTGCCGTGAGGGAGCCGTGACCTGCCGGGCTCCGGGCTGAGCCGCAGGGCCCGCAAGGCTCTGCTGAGGGCCCTGGGGGTCCGTGGGGCTCGGGCGGGAGGGCTGGGGACCCCCGGGTGCTGCTGTGCTCCAGGTTCGCTGTGTCTGCGATAGCCAAGGGCAGCAGCCATGCGCTGCGTTCTTAACATCCCAATAGTTCCTTGCGTGGATAAATGTCTGAGCCGCCCCTCTGAAGCAGTTTCCCACGTTTTTCTCGTACCTTGAAGAATACACCTTCTTGTTGGTTTGGTTAATGAATTTTTTGTAGCGTGTTGTGGTTTTCTTGTGTCGTTTTCTCCCTCTTGGAGAGCTGATATCTCTATGTGCTTTGTGAGACCGGCTGACTTTAATTTCACCTTAGGTCCAAGTGATGTTGAAATGCATAAGAACAATGTGCAGGAGGTCAGAATGGCAATAAGGGCTGATATTTCCTGGCTTTGGGTGTTTGCTGGCACTGGTTGGAAGTTTGTACTGTCAGTTACTGACTGGATGTTTGAGTCTGAGCAGGAAGTTGCCAGGTCTGTTGTGGAGCTGAGTTTGCAGTAATTCAGGTGTTTATTGCAATGATTGAGATATCAATGATTCCACTTCTAAAGGAAGAGGATAAAGGATGTTGTTAAGCAGGGTATTGTTACTCCTTTTATATTGCAGAATATGTGATGAATTTAGAATGAAACCTGAAAAGGGTCAGAATCTTATTTCTGTTAAAGAAAACCAAAAACCAAACCCACAATAATTTGGTGTAAATTCCCAGTGGGAGGAGATTGTTCCGACCTTGGTAAAGCAAGTGGGCATGAATTTCCTTCCAATGGGAAATATACGCCCTTGGATGAAGAGAGTTTGTTGCTTTGGCTCCTGTATTTCTATCTGGCTGGTTGTTAATGTAGTTTTGTTTTTTAAGTGGTGAAGACCCATGTGGCTAAGTCCTGGTGTGGCACTTCAATTGAGGTTTTGTAGGTACAGGTATCACAGAATGTCCTGAGCTGGAAGGAACCCACCAGGATCCCCCAGCCCAGCCCCTGTCCCTGCCCAGCCCCCCCAGCAGCCCCAGCCTGGGCATCCCTGGCAGCGCTGCCCAAAGGCTCCTGGAGCTCTGGCAGCCTCGGGGCCGTGCCCATTCCCTGGGGAGCCTGGGCAGTGCCAGCACCCTCTGGGGGAAGAACCTTGCCCTGAGCTCAGCCTGAGCTGCCCTGGGTCATTCCCTCAGGACAGAGCAGAGCCTGGAGCAGCCCCTCGGGAGGAGCTGCAACCCCTGGTGAGTTCTGACCTCAGTTTCCCCTTCAGGATGAACAATCCCAGTGTCCTCAGCTGCTCCTGGTGTGGCCCTTTCAGACCCTTCACCATTTTCCTAGCCCAATGTTATACCTGTGTATTTCTCCTGGTTTTTTTCACTGGCATTCAGCACTGGCCAGTTTTAATGCCATTGTGGGGAAGAGGCTGTAGCAGCACAACCTGCAACACTCAGCAAGCATCACATCTTAGCCACTTGTCCTTTTTTAATTTATGCTTTGTTTTAGTCCTCATTTGTATTTGAGTGTGCAGTGGGCTTGTGGTACCACACAGTTCCCACAGGCAGAGGCCAATTCTTCCTGTTTGTGCTCGAACTCCAAGCTCCACAATGCTTACTAGTCCTGCTTTTTGTGCCCAGGTGGATGAAACACTCCTCACAAGTGTTTATTAAGTTGATTTTTCAGTCTGTTTGATCTTAACTTGCCTCTGCTTGAGCCTGAGGTCAGTAAAGCTTTTGCAGGATTTTTCATGAGTAACAATATGGGATCTTATAGGGTAAGTTAGCATTGAAGTTAATGATCCCAAATCCTGTCATTTGTGATGTAATGTTTCCTGAGGCTTCCACCAGGCTTTGGACTCTGCATTATTTTTTTCCCATCCTTCATTAAAAAGGGGGCACAGGGAATAATGTGTGAATGTTGCTGTGTAAATGAAGCTTGGTTTTGTAACTCAGGATTTGTTGGTGAAGCTGTGACTGCTCTGCTGTACAATACAAAATTAAAGCGATGCTTTTTGCTACAAACACAAAAATTGTTGCAATAAGCAGGATTTTGCTTCTTTTGTTCTTCTCCCCCCCAAAACAAGGTACTGAAAATATAAGAACTGGTGGGAATTGCAAGCTCCCACACAACTTTGGGTTGAGAACGGAGGAATTTTGTATAACCACTTCCTACTCAGATTTGGCTGCTTTTCATATCAGATTTCTCATCTAGGCCAGGTTGTTAACTAAGCTGAGAATTAGGATAATTTCTGCCAGTAGAGAGGAGGAATTAAATCACCTTTCCAAGCACTTTTGCATGTTTGCTTTTTTATTTTAAAGGTATCATCCCTAGCACTGACTCTGACTTGCAGTGGTACAAGGACAAGGTTTGTGGGTTTGGGTTTTTTTTTTTTTTTTTTTTTTTGGTTTTTTGTTTGGGAAAGAGGTTTGGGGGGATTTTCACTTCACTTTTCCCTTTGCAATGTAACTTCAAGATTTGGATTAGTGAGACCCTGTATCCCTGAACAAAAACTTAATGCCTGAGAAGGGAGGGCATTGAGAATAATCTTTGCCAGTTTTACATTACAAGCCAATGACAAAATCTACCATGTTCACAGGGTGAGTTTTGAGCAGGGCCCTGAGGAGTTTCCTTTCAGCTGGCTTGTTTTCCAGCCAGGCATTAGGTCTGAGAGAAGACAGAACTTTTTGTTCTTTAAACTAAAATCAACTATTTTCTCCTTTCCTCCTTGTTTCTCTATTTGCTATGAAGACCCCTCTACCCAACAGAAAGCTGCCATGGCTCTGCAGAGCTGCCTTCCCTGCTCTGGCCTGAAGGTCACCTGAAAGTTAACAGGAGCCTGCAGCAGAATTTTGGGAAGTTGAGCTGAAGCACATTGCCAGCATGAACTTCTTTCTCCACAGGTCTGCCAGGAATCACTGGGAGTCTTGGCAATTTTTCCTTAGGGAAGGATGAAAAAGACTCAATCTAGTTTATCTTGTTTTTCTCTGGGAAATCCAATCTTAGTTAATCTGCTCCATTGTATTTTGTTTCAATCTAATTTTCTGGAAATGTTCCCAATCAGGTCCTGGAGAACACGATGCCAGTGGTTTTTTCATGAACCTTTTTTTCATCTGAAAGCTGGAATCTGCTAATGCAGAGAATGATGGGACTAGTTATTGTAAACAAATTAAACTCCTATTTTGCTGTACTTTCTAAAGCCTTTCATTTGTTGGTCCTGGAATTAGATTTTCCTGGTTTAGAAGCCAATCTAGAAGTAGGAGGTGGTGATGAAATAGCTCCTTTTTAGTTTTCCTTTTTTATTTCCCAGTTTTTAACATCATTTCCCATTGTCTTTTCTTCCCTGTGCTATCAGTTCATATCTACAAGGGTCTCCAGCTGATTTCCAGTGGCACTTCAGCAACTGTGACTGCAGCCAGAACAATGGCTTTGCTTCCTGCTCTTTTCCTCTCTGTGGATATAATCTTAGAAAAATCTCACATTTGCTGTATCACAGATGTAAACAGCATTTACCATCTACTAAAAAGGTTGTACAAGCATGTAATCTTTTCCCTTTATCTAAGGGACTAGAGCAGTCCATGGAGCTCTAGAGCACTGGCCAAATGCTCTAAGTGGTTGAGGCTCTTCTGTTCTCACTGCTTGCTCAACATGTCCTGCTGAGAATCCTGAGAAGTTGGGAGAAAACGGAGCAGAGTGGAGGTGTTCTGGCATGGAACTCACAGTGAGTGCCCCAAGCTCTCCTGAGGCTGTGGAAGAGCCACTTCACTTCCATAAAGCCTCTTTTCCCACACTTACTCATTAGTTATCACAGAGTCAGATCTCGCTCTCTGATGAAGGTGCAGGAGCTTGGAATATGAGCTTTGTGATATATTTAGCTGATCTTCTGGCTAACCAGGATAAGGGGAACCCTGGCAGTCTGGGCTGGTTTTTTTGCCTAAGCACTGCATCTCTTGGGGGAAGGAGTGCCTGGCAGATGCACTTTCAGACTTGTTTCACATTGGAGAGAATATAATTGGCCTTGGCTCTGTAGGATTAAGAAGTGCTTTGAGGCCACCTGTGAGATGCAGTGCTCATCCTGAGCTAATGGTGTGAGCAGACTGGCTGGCCTGCTCCAGAGGGCTGGGAAAAGCAGCTCCTGGAAAGGGATACAGCTCCAGCCTCCAGGGAGAGCTCATCCCTGTGACCCAGCTGCTCCTTGCCTGGTGTCTCTAAGGGGTGGCTGCACTGTGCTGGGACAGTGGCAGCAGCTCCTGTCACCCTGGCTGGGCTCTGCCAGAGGCTGGGCTGGGAGCAGGGATCCCATCACTCACTGGCTTCCCCATTAACTTCCCTGCCCCAAAAGCTTTCTACTAAAGGGGCTCAGGCAGCTCACTGGCACAGCTGCACTGCATTTTCAAGCTTGCATCTTTTACTTGGGAAGGAGAAACACAAACGTGGAGCAGACTCAAAGCCAGTGCTCCCAGTGGAGCCATCCCAGCTCACTCTCCTGCAGCCTGGGGCAGTCACTGCAGTGCTGCCATCAGTGTGGCTCCATGGGAGGGCATTTCCAATGGGTAAAGCAACCCTTGTACATCAAAGTGGTAAGGGAAGGGGAGCACAAGCTCCAGAGGAACACACCCAGCCTCGGGATGCAGTGCAAGTGAAATGCAGCCAGTGTTGCAGTCTGGATTTCTTGGATGCCCTGTTTGTCTGAGCTCCTGGACTAATGGATTTGACAAGAGACTGAGTCATGATTTCTGGGTTCACTGCCAGGTGAGTTTTATACAAATCAAGTTACCACTGGCTTTGGTGCCCTTCATTAACTTGGGATAAGACATTATCTCAAGAGGATACTGAACTTTAGTGTTTAAGGTGGTGTCACGTGAGGCTGAAGTGTGCTGGAGGAGCATGTTACAGATCCTGGAAGGCTGAAACCTGAACAGCTGCAAACAAAGATAGTTGGGAGTTTCACAGCTGCCCTCATGTTCCTGTTACAGGCTTAGTTATACTTGTAAAGCCATTTTTGTGCTCTTTTCATAAAAGGCACAGAGCAGTGTCTGTGGGATATCCTGTATGGGAGGTAAAGCCTAATACACTTGATTCTGATTATTTTGCTTCTAGCTTAAAAAACCTCTTGGCAGCAGCCTGACTTTTCTTAATTTTCTGAATTCCTCGAGTAAAGCCCTCCAGGACATCACAACAGCAGGATCATGTGCACTGCTTGTCAGTTGATCCCATTTTGTGTAACTCTTGCTTGAAACCACAGCCCCCACCACGAGGCCCCTTGTGTTGCAGGCCACTGCACAGCTGTTCTTGCACTGTTTCTGCTTTGTCCCTTTGGTTTTTCATAGCAGTTGTTGGCCCAGCTTTCAAGCAGAGGGGTCCCAGAGCCAGTGACCCTGACAAGGTTTGTCCTCTACAAAAAGTGTTGAAGAATTTCTGCACAGTTGATTATTTAGTTGCCTTGTTGTTTGGTTTTTTCCTCACTTTCCAATGCTCCTAAAAACTGGCTGATAGCTTTGAAAACATCATATTTCTTCATGATGGGGCAAACAGAGTCACAGGGTGATTTGGGGTGGAAGGGACCCTAAAGCTCATCCTGTCCCAGCCCTGCCATGGCAGGGACACCTCCCACTGTCCCAGGCTGCTCCCAGCCCTGTCCAGCCTGGCCTTGGGCACTGCCAGGGATCCAGGGGCAGCCCCAGCTGCTCTGGGCACCCTGTGCCAGGGCCTGCCCACCCTCACAGGGAAGGATTTCTTCCTAATATCTTATCTAAACCTGCTCTCTCTCAGTTTGAGTACTAAAATACTTAAATACTAAAATAAACTAAGCTTGCTTTGTTGCAATATCCAGAAGCAAGCAAACCACTAATTTATCTGATAGAGACTTGAATGTTTGAAATGTGTTTTGGTTAATGTGTTGGAAAGTAATCTCTGCAATGGACTTAATCAGAGAGTTCTAAAATCTCTTTGCATTTGTGCCAAGATCTCGTGAGGGAGACTCAGGAGCTGCTTCTGTGGATCTCTGTGTGAGCATCCCAGTGCTTGCTCTGGTCCTAAGCTAATCTGAGCAGTAGTTAATGATTAGCCTTTGATAGAGATAATGATGTGCTTGTCAGCATTATGTGAGGGTTGAGAAACTTTGATCACTCTCAGACTTGTTGCCTCTCTGGAGAAAAAGGCTCTGCTGGAGTTGGTAGATGGAAAACCTGTCTCTGGAAGAGTAAGTACTCAGCATTTTTTAGCTCTGAATCATTTCTGCTTTGGATTAGCAGCTTTGTGGCTGTCCAGGGGTTTGAAAATGATGAAAAAGCCAGCATTTGAAGCTCTTTCCCAGAGTGGTGTTTTGTCACTCACAGAAAAATTGTTGATGCCTTTTGTTCTGGCTTTCCATGCCCTACAGTCATGGCTCTTCCTGTCAGAAGAGTGTCACGAGGCCAAGGCCCTTCCAAAGATAAGTTCTTTCCAGAGAATTGAGTGGATTGCTCTTTTCCTCTTCTTGGTACTGGAGATCTTCTACCTTGCTGAGATTGTATTTTCAGTGACTCAGTAATTTCAGTAAAGCTTCCAATAGTTCAGTTGCATTTTCAAAGGGAGAATGCTCTGTTCTATGGATTTGGGCTATGAATTTTTTCTCTGAACTCTTACAAGTATTTGCATTACTGCCTGGAAGCTGTTTATACATCACTCTGCCATCCACTTGCTGTTTGCCAAGATCATGGATCAAGAGTAGGAAGGTGCCTCTGGTGATGGATTATTTGGCCTTAACCATCTGCCAAAACACAGGTTGACTTCCTGGGCTTAATTAAAAACCCACTTGAATGGATTTTGCTGCTTGTGACCTGAGTTCTACCTTGCATTTTGCTCAGGAGCAGCTTGAGGCTTCTCAAAACAACTGTTGGAGGCACAAAAGAATTTGATTCTTGGCTGTGGTAGACCAGGTTCTTGTGTCGAGGGACACTCATGGATGGTGCTGCAAAATGCAATGAACACACATCCATTTTTCCTCTGCAAGAAAAGGTTTTTTCTAAAAGAGCTCTTGGGTCTTTAGTCAAAGCCTGCATTTCACAGGTGACCCTGACAGGAGCTGGAAATCCCAGGGTGTCCCAGCAGGAGCTGACATCAACACGTGGCTGTTGAGGAAAGGTTTGACACAGGCTGGAACGTGGCAGCTCCAGGCAAGGGGAATGGTTGAGTGGCCACCTTAAAATGCTGTGTTGCACATGGACATGCTTCTGAGGGTAATTACAGACCAACAACTGCTTCAATATGAAAAGAAAGGAGTGAAAGGGAATTGCTCTGCAAGGACACTCTCCCATGTGGTGGAGGGTAATGTGTGTGGCTGTGCTGGACATGGAAAAACGTGTGTGAATTGCTTAAACCAGTATGTGTCATATCATATGTGTGGAATGGCCTCCTAAAAATTAACCAGGACTTCTGGAGTGTGGTTTTCTTGTTATTCAGATTCTCAAAACACCTGAAAGTCGGTTCAGAACTTGTACAAGTGTTGTCTTTTCTGGGCTAAGTCTGATTATAATGTTGAAAAGCAGCCAGAGAGGGAAAATTAACTGTGTGAAAATGGGCAAGTAGGGTAAGATCTGGGAATCTCCAGTGAATCACCTGTGCTGGACTCCCTTTTATGAGGCCTCTAATAAACCAGTGCCGTCCATTTATTACCCTCAGGTTCAGTTTTACCTGCATGGGACAAAGGTATTTATGCTGTTGCAAGATAACATCTGTAAAGAGGCAATAACAGATAACATCTGTAATCTGTAACTGACCTGGGGGTGCTGGTCCACAGCTGACTGACCATGAGCCAGCAGAGTGCCCAGGTGGCCAAGGAGGCCAATGGCTCCTGGCCTGGGTCAGGAATGCTGTGGCCAGCAGGAGCAGGGAGGTCATTGTGCCCCTTGCTTGGCACTGGTGAGGGCACACCTGGAGTGCTGTGCCCAGCTCTGGCCCCTCAGCTTGGGAGGGAAGTTGAGATGAGAGCATCCAGAGGGGGCAGCGAGGCTGGAGAGGGGCTGGGAACACAAACCCTGTGAGGAAGCCCTGAGGGAGCTGGGGGTGCTCAGCCTGGAGCAAAGGAGACTCAGGGCTGCCCCCATCACTCTCACAGCTCCTGAAAGGTGCCTGTGCTCAGCTGGGGCTGGGCTCTTTCTCCAGCAGCACTGACACAACCAGAGCACACAGCCTCGAGCTGCACCAGGGAAATTCAGGTTGGGTATCAGGAAAAAGTTTTTTACAGAAGGAGTGATAAAGTTCTGGAATGGCTGCCCAGGGAGATGGTGGAGTCCCCATCCCTGGGTGTGTTTAACAAAGCCTGGATGTGGCACTGGGTGCCAGGGTTGAGCTGAGGGGTTGGGGCTGGGTTGGACTCGATGGTCTTGAAGGTCTCTTCAACCTGGTGATTCTTTGTGTGATTTCTGTGTGTGATCCTTCACCTGTATTAAAGGCCCACTAATGCACTTCTAGGACACATTGAATTACTTTTGGCTCTGAGGAAATTTGTGCTTCCTTTCTTGGGAATGCACTTTTGGGCTCTGATTTCATTTTGTGTCTCCTGAGATTATTTTACAGTTTCACAGGGTTTAAGGCTCAAAGACACCATAAAATCAATCTGGCCAGAGCTGTTTATGCTGTGTAACCTGGTGTGTCCTTCCCACTCCAGCCAGCCATGGAGCAATGGTTTGTCAGGATTACCTTGCAAGTAGTTCTCTGTCTTGCATCCTGACAAATCTGTCATTCCTTGGAGATGGAGTGCTTCTGCATGTGGCCACTGAACAGCCACAAACAATAATCTGTGTCCTTACTCTGTGGACAGACACATTTTTGTGGGAGACAGGCTCCTTTTCATAGGTACAAGTGGTGCAGAAGGTGTTGAGTGTGCAGGAGTCTGGATGCTGAATTGTTGGGCATGATAAAGAACCTTGTATGAAAATGGGTAGAGGTTTTGTTTTGGTTTTTTTTTTTTTTTTCATTTGGAGAGAAAACTTTTCCCTTCATTTAAAAAGTGCCTGTTATAGGTAGAGGAATACAAGCTAGAAACTGTTCTTGATTAGGGCATATGAAATAGGAAGTGAAATTCTCTGCTAGGCTTGGTTTTTCTAAGGAAGCAGAAGTTGTCTAATCTTACACAACACATCTTGCAAGATGGGGTTCCAAATATTAATATATTTTTATATTAAAGAGTTTTTGAAGAGTATTACAAGGCTCAGGACTGTCCCATTTGTTCTCAGCAGGATGGTTCCTGCTCTCTGGCCATATGGATCACATCTCCCTGGTCACCATTCCTGTGTTTGGTTGTGTAACATCTGAGCAAAAACCACCACTGAGGATAAGGGAGCATCTGTTTATTCAAGAATTATGTAATCTTGGAAAATATGGGTCACATAGCCCTGCTTTTCTGTCTCCACTTCCTGGTGCTGTCCTGTGTCTCCTCCCTGCTCAGGATCCTTGGCTGTCCTCAGCTGAGGAGTGAGTGCTGAGAGTTTTTAGCAGGAGGTTCCCAGGTGCCTCCTGACTGAGCCCCACCCACCCTCCTGCTCCTGCATCTCAGCTCTCACTCCCCTGGCCTTTGAGCCATT
The DNA here is from genome assembly GCF_012460135.2 of Molothrus ater. Lineage (NCBI taxonomy): Eukaryota > Metazoa > Chordata > Aves > Passeriformes > Icteridae > Molothrus > Molothrus ater. The sequence goes on along the minus strand of NC_050497.2, from coordinate 1,424,597 downwards.
CTGCCTTATCTCTGCCTAAGCTTCCTCCCTTCCTGCCAGATTTCTCCTCCCTGGGTGCTGAATCCAGAGGATTTGTGACCTGGCTTTGTGTTGCTGTGTTCCTGTGTCATGCCCTGATGATGTGGGGAAGGGAGGTGAAGCTCTGGTGCTGTGGCCTGCTGGTCTGCAGAGCTGGGCTGACAGCTTCAGAAGGCTCTGAAGTGCTTCTGTAGATGCCTCCTGGGGATTGCCTTTGATGGAAACTTGTCAGTTCTAGCTCTGAATTCATGTGGCCTTGGCTATAAGGAATTTTGGTGTTTGCCATGCCTTCTGTCCTGGATGTTTGGTAAAGAAATTGTAATGTGGTGTAGCAGTTTGTTTGGGCTGAAATGTGACACCACGATGTGGCATCCTGTGTCAGTTTTGGTATCTCTGGTGCTGTGCTGTTCTCTGCAGATGACACAATCACAAGTCAGCTGTGGTACAGCATCTCCTCTGCTTTGGCAGCTGTGGGAATGGCAGTCACTCCTCAGCTCCTGCATCTCCTGAGGTGCCTCAATTCTGCCACTTTCCAAAAGTGTCTTTCTCTTGTGTGCCAGAAAGGGGGACAGCTGCCTCATCCACCCAGACAGAAAGGGGAACAAAGGACAGCACGGGGCAAATCAGGGATCCAAAAGGCTGGTGGTGGAGGAAATGAAAATGGGGTGGAAAACCACTGTCCATGTACAGAATGGAAGAAATTGTGCTCTTGGTGGGCTTGAGCAGGACAAGGCACTCCTGGTGCAGAATGGATGTGCTCTGGCTTTGACATCCCACTGGACATTGGTGTCCTTGCTGGTTTTGCCCAGAGGGCAGAGCTGGCTGGGGGCTGTTCTCTTGGAGCAGTAACATGGAAAAGGGGGAGGTTTTGTGGCAGATGAACAGGGAAACTCAAGTATGTAAGAGATGCCAGTCACCTTTTAATTGTCACCTTGTCACTATTCCTCTTCAGTGCCTGCTGATGTAGCAGTTCTCCCTTATGAATACAATCTTGATTGGCATTTATTGGCAATAAAAGCAACTTGTGGTTGACATGTCTGTTCCTGGCCCTCTGCTCTGGGTCAGTGCACAGGTGACTCCAGGCCAGGTGAGCTCTGCTTTCTTCCCTGAGCTCCCCTTTGGATTTGCTTGGTTTGTTATAGTCCCTGGCTGGGGTTCTTCAAGACAGCCAAGGCTGGAATGTGCTCTGATCCTTGGAAAGTGTCCCACTGGGGACTTGAGGTGAATTTGGGTTCATGCAGGTTTGAAAGTATTTGTGTTTTATCAAATGGGAGCAGGTTGTTGCTGAAAACTTCAGGTCATGGCGTTCTTGACATCAGCTTCTCCAGAATGATTTTGCTGTGCCCTGCCTGGCTGTCCCTTGTGTGGATAAGTTGTCCTCAGCCTTGTGACAGCCTCCAGCATCTGTCTGGCACCCAGAACTCCCTCCCTTGAGCCAGGCTTCTGTGACAGATGTGCCCTGAGCAACATCTGTCAAACAGACTGTTTTGCAAACCTGCACCCCGTGGCATTCACAGCAGCTGCCAGAGCCAATCCCAGTGGAATTCCTGGTGTCATGTCCTTCCTTCTGTTCTGCACTGGGCAGGGCAGGGAGCGTGTTGCATTTGCAGAGGCATGGGAATGATCCAGTCACGTGTACCCAGTGCTGGACTCTGAGCCCCAAGCCTGCTGTGCACCTTCCAAAGCATTGTCACCACAGCAGCGGGCAAGGAGCTGTGCTGCTGGGTGCTGCCCCATGTCCTGCCAAGAGTGGGGTGCCCTGGGGAGCCACCTGCACATGGGGACCCCAAGATTTGGCCCAACAGTTGGAGGCACGGATCAGTTTGAGATTGCAGCGCTTCTTTCAAAGGAAAACGTTCGCTGGGATGTGTGGGAATGTGTGTGGGATTGCTGTGAAGATGAGGGCAGTTTCTACCCCTGCATTGCTGGATTTGGGAGGGACAGACTGAGGTGTGACAGTGCTGGTTCTGTCACCTCTTGCTGAAGATCCCTTGTGGAAGGAATCTCAGCTGTGCTGCCAAGGCAGGGGTTGGTTGAGAGGTGGCCAGCACAAGCAGAGGGGTGTTGTAGGGTAGGGTAGGATAGAAGAGGAGTAGGAATAGGATAGGAATGTTAAATTGGAAGGTACCTTCAGTAATCATCTGGTGTAACTGCCTGGTCTCAGCTCGATGGACACAGTAGAGGATCACTCTTGGATGTCCATGCAAAGCTCTGTGTGCATTCCAGGTGTTTGCTCCTGGGCTGGGTCAGACTTCTCTGCAGAAATGAGTCTACAGCCAGGAGGGGGTTGGCAAGCTCTCCTCAGTTTTGCCACCTTCTCACGAGGATCCTTTGAGTGCTTTGCTGTCTCCTGCAGTTTCTGTATGGCTGAGGAGGATGCTTGACCACAGGGGAGGCTCAGCCTGACTCCCCATTATTTTGTCACCTTTACACAGCTCTTGCCAGCATTTCTCAGCCTTTCCTGTGATGTTACCATGCTTAGAGTCTGAGGTTTTGTGCTCTGCAGGGTTGTTTTCAGCTGCCTTTCACTCCACTGGGCCTGTGGTTAACGACATGGTGTGTGCTTCACTTAATGAAGTTCAGTATATTGTCCTGTAAAGAACAATCTGTCCTGGGTTATTTTTTCTTCTTGTTCAAAGATTACAGATTTCCTGAGGCGTCTGCAGAAGCTGGGAGATTAGGAATGACCATCCCCTTCTAGCAAAGCCTCTAAAAGAGGGTGATCAGACAGGTTTGCTATGAAAACAAACTCCATCAAAGGGCCATTATTGTAGCCATGCTGAGAGGAAAAGCTCTGGCCTCTCCTCAAGTAATGGGGGTTGTGCTGAGTGGCTGTGACCAGCTTTGCTGTAGTTGTACAGCTGAGGAATGCTTTGATTCAAAGCAGAGGACAGGACTTTAAAGATTGAACATATGCTGATACTTCATCTTGTTTTAATCTTCATTTTAATTAAACATTAATTAATGCATATAACTGCATCAAGCTGCCAAATGATGTGGTGCAGCTTCAGGAAGCTTGTGTGAGCCAGCATCCCAGCTGGAATCCATAGTGTGGAACTGGAGCACAGTTTGGGGTTTTTGCCATGTCTGTGGGTGCTGTGTGATGGCTCCATATGGAAGGGGCAGCCTGAGCCTTGGGGACACAGCAACCTGGGAAAGAGGGGGACAAACATATTGGTACAAGAAACACAAGGGTTTGGTAAGAATAAAATAAATGATGGCAGCAGGAGGCCTGGGGATGGGTGTTTGGAGTGGCAGGAACTGCAGGCTGTGATTGGTGGCCCCAGCCCTGAGATCTGCCTGTGCTGCAGAGAGCCTGAGCTCAACTCGGGCTTGAAGCATCACCCCCAGACCTCCCTGGGTGGCTGGTGTGGGTTTGCTTCATTCTCCTCCCACATCCTGCCTGTGGGGTTTGTCAGGATCACCTTAATAAGGGTGTGTCTCAGCCTGGGCCAATCCCATCAGTTGTGGGCATGGCTCATGGAGTGCAGAGTGGTTTTGATGTGCCAGAACTTTGTCATTATCTCCAGCATCCACAACCGTGCTGTAAGGGTTCCAGCTGGGATCCTCAGCGGAGGTGATTGTAGTAAACTCCATAGATTTAGGAAAAGCACCATGGAGGATATGAACGATAGGAATGCTGAAACAGCAAAAGAAAATTCCTGTTTTCCTGTCCTCCACCCTTAACCTATCTCTGTAACCCTATAAGGCAATGTCATGTTAACCCCTTACCCATTGGTCAAGCTTGGATCCTTTCCAACCCTATAAAAGAAGCATACTGTACCCCATTAGAGGAGAAAGAAGAAGAGCAGAGACCCTTCACGGACCTCCCCAAACAAAGCCATCTCGTGGAACAGCCTGCGCTTCTCCTTCTCCTCTCTCTCCGTCTGCTGCAGCCTCCAGCCCAGGGCACCACTGCCTAGCAAGCAGAGCTGAAATCCTGAGAGCTTGCAGTCACTCTAGAGCTGATAATCACCATGCTTGCTGGATGGCAGCCCTGCGGCCTTGGCATGAGCGAGCGAGCTTCGGGCACCCGGTCCCTACCCAGGGACTGAGCTCCTGAGCCCTACTGCTCTGCTTTGTGATAAGGCCAAATCTGAGGCTTTATTAGGTGATGGCAGAGGATCAGATCTGTGTGGATTTCTTCCCTCACAAAACATGAAAGCCCTGCCCATCATTTGAAAAGCCCATTCTTTGCCTGTGCTGGGAGAGCTGGGCTCTGGGTGCTCCCAGCTTGGCTGCCTGTCCCTGCTGACTGCTTCCATCCTGGCATTCCTTCCACAGAGGCTGCCCAGGCATTGTCTCCTTTTGAACCTGAACACAAGATGTTGTCTGCAGCCCTGCTCAGCTCTTTTTTTGCCCATTATTCTCCACTCCCTGCACTGCAGCCTCTGGCATCTCTGGCTGGACATTCTCCAGAGTGCCTGTCATCCTTCAGAAGTTCTGAGACCTGTGGGTGGGAACAGCTCAGCCTGCTCACAGGTAGACAGGGAGAATGTGCCCTGTGTCACACTGTGGGTTCCTGCTTGGCTCTGCTGATCCAGTTTGAATCCAGCAAGCTTCCATGACCAGGGACAAGCCCCAGGAAATCCAAATTTGTACAGCCTCACCCTCAGTGTGTATTGGAGCTCCTGAGCTGTGCCCTTCTCTTTCCCTTTATTCTATAAAGGGAATAAAAATTATTTATTCTATTTATTTATTCTATATATTATATTAATTATATAATATATATTATATTATATAATATATGTGTATAATATATTATAATCTCTTATATTGTTCTATTGATTTATTCTATTTATTATATAAACCCCTTCTGGTGTGTTGAGCTTTTGTGAAGCCTTAAACTTCTGGAAGAAGCTTTAGGATGAGACTCCGAGGTGGTGAGGCAGTACCAGGGCAAGCCACAGTTCTGCTGTGAGCTCACAAACATTCCTTGAGTTCTTAATATAGCTCTAAGAGCTCCTTCTTCAGGAATTGTGCAAGGGAAAAACAGAGGTGTGCAATTAAATGTGCTGGGCACAGCACAGTCCCTCCCTGTGTCTCAGTGCCAGCCTGGGGTTGCTGGAGCTGCTTGGGAGAGTTCCAGGCAGAATTTTCACACTGGGAAACAGCAGTGTATCTGTAACACATGTTCTGCTGCATTACTGAAGAATGTGGTGTTTATTCCCTGTGTCTTTAAAGTGTGTCCTTACAGCTTGGCCCAGGGGCCCTGGCCACAGCATGAGCAGGTGGAATTGGTGTGTCCCTCAGCTGTGCCTTTAAGCAGCTCTGGAGCTCTCCCTGGCATCCTGGAAGAATCACAAGTCCACCCATTTGGAAAGGAAGCAGTTAAAGTGGAAAAGTTTGCCAGGAAATTGAATAAACTAAAAGCAGTGCTTAGGTCTCCTGATGAGGAGCTCAGTGCAGCCCACAGGCAGTGAACAGAGCTGCAGTGTCTGCAGGCTGCTGCTTCCCTCCCACTCCATTGGCAGCACTGCTAAACAAAAAAGGGATTGGGCTTGGGACCACGAGCTGGGAGCCAGTGGAGCTGGGTGTGCCAGCAGCACTGCTGTAAGTAGAGCAACTCCTGGGTGCCTTTTCCATTCCTCCTGTGCTTTTTCTGTAGCATTCCTTTGTGTCATGCAGCACTGAGCCATATGGGATCATGTAAGCAACAGGTCTTTGCTTTTCCAGCTTGCTATTTTTAATCATTTTCCCTTGGCTTTCTCTCAGGAACTTTGCTTTTAATTCTTAGTAAATATTGCCAAGTGTTTCTCACTTGTTCAGAAGAGAGGGAGCTCCTGCCCTGTTCTTGCTATCAGAAGTGTTGGTGGAGAGGCTTTGGGTATGAATCATTCCAGCTGTTCTGAGAGGAGTCAGGAGGGTTCTGAGCAGGAGCCAGTCCTGTGCTGGCCACTGCAGCAGCACCCTCTCTGTGGGACAAATAACTGCTCTAAAGGAGACTGCAGACAGGGTTTTTAAGGCTCTGGTCCTTTTGGGCAGAGCCAGTGGAATTTTTTTTCTTGGGTTTTCTGAACTGGTTTGGGAAAGGTGAGGCACTGTTTAGAAGGGAAGAGTTGATGCTGTAATGGGCATTGATTTAGGGCTCCAGTGTTAATCCTCTGGACTTCTGATTTGGAAAGGGGCTTCATTCCCTTTGGGGCTTCAAGGAAGATCTGTTTGACACTGAGCTGGCTGTAAAGTACTTCCTGGGAACTTGCTAGATCCTTCCCATAGTGTGTCCTGTTTCTGCATTGGAAGGTGTATTTTCCTTGGGGTTTGCCCAGGAAAAACAGTGATTTGCTATGAAGCTGCAGGACTCTGGATGAACACAGCAGAAGGAATAGATTGGGGAGCTGTGGGAGGGAGTTATGTGTAATGGCAGTGATCTTTGGCTGAGACCTGCTTGAAAGGACTGCTCTGGCTTTGGCATCTCATCTGATCCAGCACCTTTACCTGCACTCGTGTGTGCCCTGGCACCTCCTGCCTGTCCTCCCCTTCTCTGTGGCTCCTGGTGTGTGTGAGGTGAGGCAGCAGTGGTTGGGTGTTGGTTGGTTACCTGTGCTGAGGCAGCCTGGTGTGCAGAGCTGCCACGGGGGCAGTGCAGGGCTGGGACAGAAACCTCAGAGTGAGCAGGGCCTGCCTGAGCTCCTGCTTGAAGAAAGAGAAGTCCTGTGAGTAACTCTGTGAGTTGCAGTTTTCCTTCAGAATCTGAGGGGTTGTGAAATGGAGGCTGTGGCTTCTCTCACCTGGGGTAACAGCACTGAGAGGGAAAGAAAGAAGCCCTGGAGGAGAATTTCCTCATTCCTGTCTCCTGTTCCACCCTGTTTGTTTTCTCAGGCAGTAGGTTACTGCAGAGCACAAAAATCACTCTGTGTGTGTCCCTTGTGGTAGGTACACCCTGGGATCTGTCCTGTTCTGAGTACCTGAGCCTGATGCAGCCAGGGGCTGTGGCAGGTTCCTCTCCAGGGCTCCATGCTCAGGAATCTGCTCCAGTGCCTCTCCCTCTCAGGGCAAACATATGGAGCAGGCAGCAGCCAGAGATCAATCACCCATTCAGGCAGAAATACCTGCTGAAAGGCTGGCTTTGTACAAGGCTAAGCCTATTTAAAGAATTTACAATAATAGAAACTTGTGGGGGGTGGATTTTTTTTCCTTCAGGTATGGAGTCAGCCTTGTTAAAGCACCACCTTCTTGTGACACACAGAGCTCCACATCTGTCAGCTTGTTTCTTAGGAGCTGTGCAAACCAACCAGGGATTTGCAGCTTGGAATATTACACACCCATTAACCTGTTGCTGCTGCTGCCCTATATATTGTTTTTTACCTTGAGACTTAGGTAGAGATCTCCCAAGCTGTAAATCAGAGTCTGCTTCTCCACTGGAACTGATTTCTTTTTAAACAGAAATTTATTCACTGTTACCTTCAGTGACAGAAAACACAGCTGAAGTGGCTCAGGTGAGGTTATTTCCTCTTAAGCTACTTAATACCCCATCCTCTCAGGATCTCATAAAATGTCCTTCAGTGTTGGGTGACTGCAGCAAGGGCTTGGATCTGGTGTTGGAGCACTGGGATGGCCGAGTGGGAAGGAGATACCTGGGTGAGGGTCAAGCTTGCCCTTTGTAACCTGTACCAAGGCCTGCCCAGGCCCAGGCAGCCACTCCTGAACACCTGACCGTGTTCTTTGTTCCTGCAGAGTAAATATCCTGAAACACAAACACTGTTTCTCCCTTTCTGCAGACAAATGATGATTAGTGAGAAGAAAAGGAGTGGAAAGCTGGACACAGCCCAGCCACGAAGGCAGTTTTTACCTGGTAACCAGCCAGGGCCTCTGTGGAGCATTTTGGAACCTGCTGAGCTTGGCAGGAATGTGAAATCCTAAAAGGAATAAATAATCATTGGACAGAAGCTGGTGAGGATGTTGTATTCAGAGGAAAAGCAATGGATCAGTCAACTGAGAGAAGAGGGAGGAGACAGGGACAGCTCCAATCTCTGCTCCCTGTGACAGGGACAGGAGCCAGGGCACAGATGGGGCTGGGCCAGGGCAGCTCAGGCTGGAGCTCAGGGCAAGGCTCTTCCCCCAGAGGGTGCTGGCACTGCCCAGGCTCCCCAGGGAATGGGCACGGCCCCGAGGCTGCCAGAGCTCCAGGAGCCTTTGGGCAGCGCTGCCAGGGATGCCCAGGCTGGGGCTGCTGGGGGGTCTGGGCAGGGACAGGGGCTGGGCTGGGGGATCCTGGGGGGTCCCTCCAGCTCAGGATATTCCATGGTTCTGTGATTCCAGGAGATTTTGGCTGCAGGAGAGGGGAAGTTCTTGTGTTACGTCTTTCCTCTCCCAGGACATTTTCCTTTGATCCTCAGGCTAAAGCACTTGGGCCATTCTTCTTCCTTCCCTGATGCAAAAGACAATTTGAAGTTTGTGTGTTTTGGCAGAGGATTCTTTTCCCAAGTGTTTTGGGACTGCAGTTCTAGAGCCAGAACATTTCAGCTCTTGAACAGGATAATCTTCCAAGCTGTGCCATGTGGAAATCACACTGGGCATTCTGCATTGGTGTTCCATGGGCATTCCATTCCCTTGGTGAAGTTTTTCTGTCTCAGCTGAGCTACTGCTTGAATTGTTCTCTCTCCTATTTATCCCCATGTGAACATTTTTCTGGTCTCAATATTTAAGCACAAATCAGGGACAAAGTGAGCTAAAAAATATTAGCAGAAATATGGACTAATATAGAAATAAGGAATTCATTCTGTTTTAGCCAGTGCCATTGGATTCCATGATTCCAAGTTACTGTCCAGGGGAGTATTGTGAGGTTGTCTGATGAAATAAGAGATGGGCTACAAACTTCTGCACAGAGATGGAGAACATGCCTGAGCTGTGGGTACCTGGTGTCATTTCTTGGTGCTTCCCTGCATTATTTAATTTCTGTGTTTGCAGGGTTTTACTTCTGTTTTTCTTGACTTTGTCCCCAGCACTGCTGACTTTGTTTCCTTACCTTCCCCAAGTCTTTAATTTCTCTCATTGCTCACTTCAGTTTAACCCCAAAGCCCTTGGATGTCCCCTGTCATGGGGCTGCACTGGCACTGCTGTTCTGTGACCTTGCACAGTGTCACTGTCACACACTGGGCCAGCTCCACCACCAGGTGCCTTTCAGGGCTTTATTTGCTACTTCCAGTTCAGAAAGCTCTTCTAGAGTCTCATTTCCTCTCTTCAATCTAAATATAGCCATGCCTACCTGTTCAAACACAGTGCTGCATTTTGGCTTAAAAAACTGAAAAAACACACTTGTAAACTCTCCTGATGGTTTATGTGGAAGGAAGTCTGTATCTCATTTCTTTTTAAACTTTAATTTGATAAAGTGTCCAAGCTTTGCTTTTTATTTCCCTTGGTTTTACTTGCAGTAGGACAGATGCTGTGCTTTCAGGACTGACTGGTATTCCCAGGTTATTTTCTCTCCTGTTGCTGTTTGAACCTGATGATTTCATTTCCCACCAGCAATTGCCAGCCCAGGCAGTGCTGGGCCAGTGCAGCAGCCATGCCCACAGGTGACCAGAGAGGGTATTTTTATTTATTTTTTTTAGTGTGTCCAGACATCCCTGATTTGTGGTAACCAGATTAAGGATTGGGACTGGCAGCCTCTTGAGTGTTTCTCTCACTGTGGGTAATGTGATTACAGGGGAGATGTGGCAATGTAAAACTCATGGAAATGAAATTGGATTGCCTGTAGCTGTTGCAGACCTTTGCCTGACAGTAGGTCTTGTTCCAACTAACACAATTTCTGTGTTAAGCATGTTCCCAATAAAATGCTTAACTGTCAATTAAGAGAAATCCTGTAATCTGATACTTTAGTATATGCAATTTAAAGTGGTGCTTGTGATATTTTTGCCTCTTGCAAGACTGCTCTTGGGAAGGGGCTCTGTTTTTTTCCTCAAGTAGATAAGAAATGTTCCTTTATGCTGAGTACTTGCCCCAGGTGCCATCTCAATCAAGTTAGGGTGCAGAGGGACACACCTCCTCTGACGTGTCCTGCTGTGTGCTCTCTGTAGCCAGAGCAGGACCATGAGCAAGCTCCAGGAGTTTTCCAGAGGCAGCAGCTCTCAGTGCCTTGGAATATTTTTCTCATGCAGCAGCAGTAGAGAAACCACATTCTGTTTAGAAAAGGGCTTCATTGTTAGTTTGTTTTTCAGGGTCCCACTTTTCTATGTGCCTTTCTGAATCTCTCAGTGCTCAAGATGTCTCACCACATGAACAGCTCCACGCTGCCAACCTCGCACCCTCCCGAGCACCAGCACCCCACCAGCACAGCCTCGGGACACGGGGGCCACGACATGATGATGATGGTAAGTGGGGAATTCACCAGAGAACTTCTCCTTGGCCATGCTTCAGAGTAACCTGTCCTCTTAAAGACTGTGCTCTGGAGAGCTGGAAATGAAGCTGAGCTTTGGAAGGCAGGAATTCATCCAGCTTCAACCCAGATCCCATGTGGGTCTTCTGGATGAAGGAGCGGCGTGAGGGATACAGAGCAGGAATGGATTTCACAGCTGGAGATCCTTTGGCAAAATTATCTTTTCTTGAAGAAAACCTTTCCAGCAGCCAGCCTGGTGTCTGCTCTGCAGCCAGCTAAGGGCAGAAATGCAAAGCAAGATTTTCCCTGCAGGAAACAGATGGATGGAGTTCTCCAGGCTGGCAGGGGGAGCCCCAGGCAGCCCTGAGAGGAGTGCCCAGCAGTGTGAGGGGCTGTGCTGAGCTGTGCCCTTCCCTTCCCTCCTGAACCCTCAGAGCACACTCTGCTGGGGAGCACAGCAGTGCCAGGGCTCTTTGCTCTGTTGGCATTAAGGCTGCATTGGTCCAGCTGACTTTGATTGCAGCAGGTTCAGACTTGTGCATTCTGGCATCACTGAGGCTTTGCAGAGATCCTGGCCAGAGTTTCCATGGAGATGGCTGGAGGGTCAGTGTTTGTGTGTAGCCAGTTCTAGGAACTTTTCCAGCATTTTCTCCTTTTCCTAAATACTTTTGGAGTGAGTTTCAGATTATTAAAACATGTCTGTTTATGATGAAATTTCAAAAGGAGGGGAGAGAGGGCACATTTCTATTTCATATGAGAGTTCTCAGGAGTGGATTTTGCAAACCATCAGTTGGAGTTTGTTTGCCAGCTCTGTGCCTGAGGAGAGAACCAAGAATCTCTGCTTCTATTTCTATTGCAAGCAGTGTCAGAGCAGGAGAGGAGAGCACCAGAACAACCTTGGTGGGCATGGCCCACGTGGAGCTCTCAGTCCAGCACTGCCACTGCTCTCCTTGTGAAGCTCTTCCCATCATCTCAGCTCAGTTTTGGCATCCCTGGGCCATTACTTTCCATGTAAATATAATTTCTTTACAAATGTCAAGTGTTCACTGGATAGTTACAGGACCCTGCCCTGCCCTGCAGCTGAAAACTGTGAGTAATTGCACCAGATTTTGAATTCATATTGCAAATAAATCTGTCAGGGAAGGCAGTACATAGGTGGAGCATCTTAGATAACAGACTGAGCACATTTAATGTGTTTTCCCAATCCTCACTGGTACCAAGTAACAGGCTCAGGTTCACCTGAAGTTCTTTGATTTATGTGGGTTTTGTTTTAAATGTAAATATGTTCAATTCATTGAAGAGATGAAAGTACTCTCTAAAAGGTATTTTAGAGTAAAATTCTGCTCTGGGGAAAATGAGCTGATTCTTATAGATGCTGAAATGAATCATAATTCTGAGCTTCAGCAAATAACCTTAATTAAGCAATGAGGGAAGTTCAAAGAGAAGTTCCTCTTGCTTGGTCAGGACTTCCCATGTGAAAACCCTGTGTGCAGCTGTGCCCAAGACATGCCCAGCTGTTTTTACCTAGTTTGTATCACCTCCAGCTGGCCTGGGGATCTTTGCTGTTTGCCCTTCCCACAGCATTCACTGTGCAGGCTCAGGAGCCCTTATTTTCACCCAGGGGCAGCTGTGAACTGCTTTAGCTCCTTGTGTAGCTGTGTTTAGGCCTCTGTTTGCCACAGGATATTGGGAATTCCATAGGGAGACAACAACTGGCACAGTGCAGGAGGGGACCAAAGGACTCACCTGTGCAACCCTTACCTGTATCATCCAGACAAGGTCCAGGTGGGGAGGGGAAAGTGCCCTGTACCCCAGTTCCTGAGGGGATGGGGAGCCAAGGAGGAGCTCCATGGAGACATCCCTAGTCCCTGACCACTGCTGATGCTGGGGAAAGAGGAGCTCCAAAGGCAAGGAGAAGGCACTTCCCTGGAGTCCTGTGGAGGACAGGGCCTCCTGCCCAGGGCTGCCTGAGGAGCTGGGGACTGGAGCCTGGAGCATCTCATCCCTGTCTCACTTGTGTGTGTTACACCAGGTCTGCTGCAGAGTTCCTTGGAGTTTAGGTGGTGACCAAACAAACAGATCTGAGTTCTTGTTCTGATACAAACCCCATTGCCACACCTTGCTGTGACCTCCTTAGGATGAGCTCTTCAGGCTCATCTTGGTGTTCTTTGTGTTTTGGGCAGGCCATGACTTTCCACTTCAGCTGTGAGAATGTGCCATTGCTGTTCTCTGGACTTACAATCAATTCTCCTGGAGGTTAGTAACACTGTCTTGTGCAGTCCAAACAAAAGGTTTGCAGTTGGTGTTTCAGGATCCATGTTTCAGGAATTACTTTGTTACTTGGGCTAAAAATCTGTGGACATGCTGTGTTGAATCTGGTTTAAATGGCATCTGTGGGGTGAAAGAAAAATGGAGATATTTGTAGAGTTCAAGAATTTGGTTTTATTAGCAAAAGTGATTGCTGCTTTTGCTTTATAGGTGGAATTGCAGGGAGTGTCTGGGTGAAATTCCCATTTCCCACCTGTCTGTGCATGCACACAGAGCCTGGCCGTGGCCTGTGCAGCACAGGGGGGTTCAATCCCACAGTGACTCTGCTGACATTCTCTTGCCCACAGACAATGGTGTTTCCTCTCTTGTCAGAAATGGCTGGTGCTTTTGTGGCTGTCTTCTTCCTGGCCATGTTTTATGAAGGCCTGAAGATTGCCCGGGAGTGTCTGCTCCGGAAATCCCAAGTCAGCATCCGCTACAACTCCATGCCAGTGCCCGGCCCCAATGGCACCATCCTGATGGAGACACACAAAACCGTGGGGTAAGGACTGCACTTCCTTCTTAAGCCAACTCTGCAGCTGGAACTGGCACAGAAGGAACTTTGTGCAGCCAGTTTTGATCTCTGGAGAGTGTCCTGGCTCCAGACTGGGATGCTGCGTGGCACTGGAGGATGGGGGACACCTGGGCACCCTCAAGGATGGGGGCAAAAGGAGGAAAGCAGCAAGGAGTCAGATGGGCTTGGGGATTTTGTAATGAACGCGTTTGGAGGAGTTCTGAGGAACAGAGTTTGGATGTTACATCCAGTGGCCCTGACAGAAAACACTCAGGGTCCTTTTATTGACAGGTAGTCAAGGCCTGTGTGCAGAACAGGAGCCAGTCAGCTTTTGAATGAGGAGGGAGGTAAAAGAAGCTTGGCAAAGCCTGTTTCTCAGCTAAAAGTTGTGTCCTCCCTGCAAGCTGCATGCTTGTTTTGCTCTGTGAGCAAAACCACAGCTCCAGGTGCCAGGAGTCCCTGCCCAGGCTGGTGTCACCTTCTGTGCCACCCCACGCCCTCCTTGCTGTCCTGGCCCTTTCTCTTTGGGGATGTGCATTTCCCACCTGATCCGTTTGCTGACTTGTTTGGGTTTGTGTTCCCAGGCAGCAGATGCTGAGCTTGCCCCACCTGCTGCAGACTGTGCTGCACATCATCCAGGTGGTGGTCAGCTACTTCCTCATGCTGATCTTCATGACCTACAACGGGTACCTGTGCATCGCCGTGGCCGCGGGAGCGGGCACCGGGTACTTCTTCTTCAGCTGGAAGAAGGCAGTGGTGGTGGACATCACAGAGCACTGCCACTAGCACTGGGGGTGCCACAGGCCTCTCCACCCCTCTGCTCCCTGCCAGTGCAGCCACCCGAGGACTGGAGCATTCCTAAGCTGCCAAGAGAATCATGATAAAGAAAATGAACTGGAGTTCACTACAGGTTCCTGGAGGGGTGCAGGGATGTGAGGAGCTGGGACACGCTGCTCCCCTTGACTCCTGAGAGTCCATGGCAGCCATTCTTGGCCAGGATTTGCTTTATTCTTAGATTATGCTGTGATTGAAATTAGTTGGCTGACAGAACTGTAGAAATTATTTTAAAAGGAAAAAAAAAAACTATTTTATTTTTAAATTGTAAATGCTCATCAGTGAGGGTTTAATGAACAGTAGGAAAAGATCAGTTGCCAATAATGTGTGAATGGCTGTTTTAATTTTGATTTTTTTTTTTCAATGTGTACATAATGCCAGGGGAGGAGATTGCCCTGGCATTGTGGTTTTTGGGGCCAATGACACCTTTTGCTGTAGGACTCAGCCTCAGAGGAAGATTTGGTGCTGCACATCAGACATGCTCAGGTGTGTCCTGGCAAGGGAGGAACTTTGACCCAAGGATGAGCTGTGTGCTTCAGGGATTGAATGAAATTGCCTTCCAAGCCCACCAGAGATGATTGATGAGTGTTGTTAATCTGATGTATCCAGCAGCTTTACTCAGCCTCCAGGGAGAACACTTGAATTGGGCTGCTTTCCCTTGCCAATTATGGAACAGATAATGGTTCTGTATTTACAGGGCAGAAAGATTCCCAATAAACCATTGAACCCACAGGTACTTCATGTGGAGCTGCCCTGGATGGAACTAGAACTAAGCTTTGGGTTACTAGAACTGGTTCTGTAAATGAGGCAAGAGCTAAATAATGATTTCAGGACACTAAAGTTAAAATGGCTGGAGGGTATTCCTGGCTGGAGGTGAAGAGGGAAAACAACCACATTCCTGTAAAGGAGAGATTTGGGGAAGAGGAGAAGGAAAATACAGGACCACAGCAGCCTTCAGTGTCTTCTCAGTGAAATTTGGAGCAGCGTGGGCTAATCAAAAAGTACTCCTGACCCAGATGGCTCCTCCTTGTCTTGGTAATCACAGTGGGCCCATGCTGGAGGTGCAGGTTCTCTCTGCAGTGGGGGACAGTGAAGAGCTCAGTCAGTGCTGTGGGCTCTGCCCAGTGCCCAGGCAGGACAGGCTGTGAGGGGGCAGAACCACCCTCCTGCCTGGCTGATGCCAGGCCAGGCTTGGGGAGCAGCCCTGGTTTAGCACCTGGATGTTAAAAAGCTTGTGCAGAGCTGGAGGAGGTGGTGCAAAGCTGGGGTCTTCTCTCTACCCAGATTGCCCAGTTTGTGCCTGTAACTGGCTGGAAGGGAAGACAGTGGGAATTTGGGAAAGGCACTGAGAACAGGCAGCACTTTCAGACTGGGGCTGGTGTCTGGGACAGGCCATGAGAACAGAGAATCCCGCTGGGATGAAGCCTCTGGGCACACTCAGGAAGGGTTTTTTCCCCTGAAGATGCTGCTGGTGACTTGTGGCAGCAGCTGTGTGAGGAAAGCTGATCTTTGGAATGAGATATTTTAGCCCCTGAGCCTTGGAGGGTGAGGCCATCCCTGTGTGCCTGGGTGCTCCATGGTGCTGGTGCTGCTGTCCCTGTCCCCCCTCCCACCCTCTGTAAGGAAATCCACAACTGCTCCTACCAGGGCTTGAATTGCACCTCCTGAAAGCCCTCCTGGGCTGATGCCAAGTGTTTATTTGGACATCTTGTTTTCTCTGGACAGTGCAACTAGAGAATAAAAGGAACTGAGTTAAAAGCAGGCTTAGGTTCCTATGTAGCTGCTTTCTGTAGCAAATTCACATCTGGGTGAGAGAGGCGAAGTTACTTTCATGGAAAAGTTCTAGCCACCTCCTGCTGAGAGACAGGAAAAGTGCTAAAGTGCTTCCTTCCCCAGTCTGATCTTTGAAGGGAGTTCTGTCTGTGACAGAACCTTCTGGTGCCCTCTCTGCACCTGTCACAAAGGTAAAACTTTGCTGTGCCCTCCAGATAATCATGGGAGGAGAAATCTCACCCTCCCCACCCCTGGAGAGCTGGAGGAATGTGAGTGTTGGACAGAGAAAATGGACAATCACTTCCCACTCCTGCTGGAACTGAGAGGAAATCTGAGTGTTTGTCAGAACTGGAGCTGTTAAAAGCTGGGGATGGTGGTTGATGTGGGAGGTTTGCACCCCTGAAGGAGTTCAGGGTGACACTGCCACTGCTGCCATTGGTTTTTCTGGAAGGGGGTGGAATTGTTGCCATCACAATGACAGGCTGGAGTGAGGAGTGGCTGTGTGGTGGCGCTGTCACCTCATATACCTCTTGCTGTGTCTTTATTTGGAACAGAAGCTGCTTGGCCTGATCTTGCTGTCACCTTTTAGCCACTTTTCTGTGTATCCAAGTGGCCAGACTTGAATTCTCTGAGGGATGGCTTGGAGATCAGGCTGTGGCTCATCAGTGTCAGTCTGGTTCTTGTTAAGCTTTTCTGCCTCGTTCTGTTTGTACCACCCGTGCCCCTGGAATTGTTTCCCCCCAGAATGAGCTTCTCTTCTGCCCGTGCTGTCCCCAGAGAGGGCACAGAGCTTTCTGCAGCATGCCCAGGGAGGGGACACTGCCCTGGCAGGGCTCACCTGGGCACGAGGCTCTCAGGTGCCCCAGCTGCTCCCACAGCCTGCACGAGGGAGGTTTGGGCACCCTGGGCTGCCCAGGGAAGGTGAGAGGGGAGGTGGCTGAGGAGAGCAGGTGAGGCTGTGTCCCCTGTGCTGAGGCTGCGTCCCCTCTGCTCTGAGCTCCTGGGGCACAGCTGGGGAAGGGCTGCTCCTCCTGCCATGGCTGTGCTCTCCCCAGTTCACTGTGACAATCCAGAGCAGCCTCCCCTGTCCCAGGCTCCCCCTGCCACCAGCACGGTGTGTTCTCAGCCAGGTTACTGCGTGCTGTGGCAGAGCCCGAGCCTGAGCCAAGCCTGAGCCAAGCCTGAGCTCCCTCGGGCGGGATCGGCAGCTCTGGGGCAGCCCCAGCCCCTCTGCTGAGTTCAGAGTTGTCCTGGTAGCACGGGAGGGCTCCAAGGATGACACACGTGTCATGCTCGGGTGTCTGTCCTGCTCGGGGGTGACACCCTGTGCCTGTCTCTGTGTCCTGCACACACTGTGCCTCCGCAATGTCACCGAGGAGGGAGCTCAGAGCAGCCGGGCCCTGTCCCTCAGAGGGCTTTTGTTGCTTTTCTTTGAGTGCCTTTTGAGTTTGTCTGGAGCCAGTCCCACCCAATCCAGCAGGATTTCTAGTTTTGTTTACAGTGGACTGTCAGTTTTGTTTTTATTCTTGCTCTTTGTGGCAGTAACTTGTCTGATGTTACTGTGAATATCAAGAATCTCCTGTACATAATTAACCAATAAAATAGATTGCATTTTACTCTGCTGGGGCCGTGTTTTGGGACCAGTCCTCGGTGCAACCCTCGGAGGGAGCAGCAGGGCCCAGTGTTCCTGTTCAGGTGCTGTGGGGTGGGTGAGGAGCAGCATCCCCTGGGCCTCCCCAGCTCCCTGGAGCTGCTGCAATGGGAACGTGGGGATTCACTGAGAAACCTCTTTGATCCAGCTCAGTCACACTTTGTGGGGAGGGATGGGAGAGGAATTGGTGCCTCCCAGATCTGCCTGCCCTGGAGAGGAGTTTTATGGAGCTGTAACAACCTCTGAGGTGTCCTCTCAGAGCTGGGGCCTGCTGGGAATGCCAGCCCAGCAGAGCAGCCCCTGATCATTGTATGTGGTGTTAGACAGGAACTGCATCTCTTTGCTAGGCCAGCCTGGGGCTCTTTCCAGTTGGAAAAGTTTGAAGTTCTGTACATTTTCCCAGCCTGACCTGGACTTGGATGCACCTACAACACAGGAAGCCTGAATTTAACTGAAGTCCGCTTTGGAGAAATGCTGAAAAACCAGCCCTGGTCACTGTGCTGGAGATGGTCAGAAACAGCCCTGGCCAGAGGCAGGGGGAGCCTCCAGCTCCTGAATTCCCTGCAGGTGTCCTGCTGCAGGCCCAGGGCTGTGGCAGCCTGCCCTGCTTGTTCCCCACGCTGCAGGGAGCAGAGTTTGCTGAGCACCAAGAAGCTGCTCAGAATTTTAAGTTGCTTCCTTCAGCTCACCCCAGTGTGTGCCAGACCCTTCCTGAGTGGGCTCTGCCCCAAACCTCACCTAAATCAAATCTGACCTCACCCTGCCCAGCACCTGCTGAGGGTAAATCCAGGGACCAGCTGAAGAAATCCACGTGCCCTTGGCCTTTCCAGGTGCCACCAGCCATAAGGAACTGTTTGGTGGCCTTTGCTCCAAGCAGCAAACAGCCCTGGGCTCCACTCCAGGGGTGACAAACCAGAGCAGCTGGGGACACTGAGCAGAGCTGGATGGAGGTGGAGCAGGGAAGTGCAAAGGAGAAGCTGCTCAGTCAGAGAATCTGGGCTGTCCCTCCCCATCCATGAGGCCAGCCCATGATCCAGGCCTGCAGCCACTCCCTGCCCAGGGCCCAGTGAGACACTGCAGCAGCTCTGGGGATGTATTTGGGATCTGATGTAACCCAGGGGATTCTCTCCTGCTTGCCTTGGGAAGGACAGAGCTGTGGCACCTTTATCCCAAAACACTCAGCAGACACTTCCAGCACCTTCTCTTCAGTGGGGCCACCAAGGTAGGGTGTCTGTTGTGTCTATTTCCCTTATGATTTGACTGAAATAAAGCTTGCTAGTTATGGGCCAATAACTATTTCAACCCCAGTACTTTTGATGTTACAGCAAAAGGATTTTTCCCAAAGGTAGTAAAAAAAGGACAAAGAGCAACAGCTAGATTGCCATGTAAATACAAGCACCTTTGAGCCAAAACAGACTTGACAAACTTCCCAAAATGATAAGATGCAGAGAGGATTCAAAAGATTAAAAATTTTTAAGGGGAAATTTGTGTATGTGTGTGCTATCCACATGAGCCTAATGTGTGCATGAAACTGATGAAACTGAAAACAACTTGAAAAATTGGTGTTGTTATCATTTAAAGATTTGTGTTTTCAAGAGTGACAGTTCTTTACATTTTTCTGATGCATTTAGCAGAATAGAGAAGAAAGAATAGAAGGAAAGGAAAAGGAGAAGAAATAAGTTCTAAAATCGAGATCTCCTTTCAGACACTTCTGATTTTAACACCACATGCTGCTGCAAACAATTATGTGAACCAGCTCATAGGCGAGCTCTGTGAAATACAAATTACGAGAAAAACGCAGGTTGTGAAAGAAAAGCAAGAAACCTGTGGGTTTGCTCAGATCTAACACTTAAAGAGTAAGATTGATTCTCTCGGGAGGTCCAGGTGGCCACTCCACTGTCTGGTTAAGATCACCAGATCACTTTCCCAGAGGATCCTCCCGCGGTGTTTTATCCCCCTGCTCACAGCACGGAACGGGTGATCCGGGTGTTTCCACCCCCACCGGTCACTGCAGCCGTGGGATTATGATTCTTTTATTATAAAAAATAAGTGTTTATTTAAAACAAAACACTCGGCAAAGGGGCGTTCACGGGCGTGTTAACCAAACTTAAAAAAAACCCAAAAACTGTAACAGCTCGGAGGGGGCACGGCGAGGCCCGCCCGGCTGAGGGGGCCGGGGCTGCCCGGTCAGAACTCGAAGGTGCCGAAGTGCGCGGTGCGGCCGCCGGCCTTGGGCTGCGGCTTGTACCCGATGCGGTCATTGATGAGCTGCTCGCGGCTCTTGTGCTCCGTGCCCAGCGCTCCGATCGCCGCCGCCTCCTCGCCGCCCCCCGCCGCCGCCTCCGCCTCGTCGCGCTGCTTCCTGCGGCTCTGCGGGCGAACGGGCCGGTCAGGGCCGGGGGCGGGCCGAGCCCCCCGCGCCCGGCCCCGCGCGCACCTCCAGCTCCTTCCGGACGCTCTCGAACTCCTCGATGTCGTCCAGCTTCAGCTCCAGCCGCGTCGGCTTCCGACGGAGCATCGCGACAGGCGGCACCGGCGGCACCACGACCGGCGGCACAACCGAGCGCTCCCGCCCTCAGCGGGCCCCGCCCGGCGTGCCACACCTCCCGGCGTGCCCCGCGCGAACTGCCCTTAGCGGGCACCGCACCGCCCGGCGTGCCCCGCGCGAACTGCCCTTAGCGGGCACCGCCACTCCTCCCGGCGTGCCCCGCGCGAACTGCCCTTAGCGGGCACCGCACCTCCCGGCGTGCCCCGCGCGTCCCGCCCTTAGCGGGCACTTCATCTCCCGGCGTGCCCCGCGCGTCCCGCCCTTAGCGGGCACCGCACCTCCCGGCGTGCCCCGCGCGAACTGCCCTTAGCGGGCACTGCATCTCCCGGCGTGCCCCGCGCGAACTGCCCTTAGCGGGCACCGCACCGCCCGGCGTGCCCCGCGCGAACTGCCCTTAGCGGGCACCGCACCGCCCGGCGTGCCCCGCGCGTCCCGCCCTTAGCGGGCACCGCCACTCCTCCCGGCATGCTCTGCGCGACCCGGAAGTGGCCGTGAAGCGCCGGAGCCCGAGCACCGCGAGTCTCGCCCCTTTCCCGCTCTCTGGTTCCCGTTCCCGCTCCCATTCCAGGCTTCTCATCGCTTCCTGAGCTTGTTCCCGGTCCCGCCATGGCCACCGCACGGGCACCGGCGGCTCGCGGCGGGGCCCGGCCCCCCGAGGTGAGTGTCCGGGAGATGGGGGCGGCTCCGGGCCCGTTCCCCGCACGGGCCCGCAGGAGCGGGAGAGGCCGCGGGGGTTGCGACTGCTGTTGCTGTGCGGGGTTTATGGTGCCCCGGTGACAGCGGAGCTCTAAAGGAGCCCGCAGGCTCACGTGTTTTCCTGCACTTGTACCCAGTCCTGGTTGCTCTCCCGGGCAGTTCGTGTGAAGCCTCTCCGGGGCGAGGGAGCCGGGCACCCCTCACTCCTCAGCGTTCCAGGGAGGGAGCTGGAGCTGGAGCATGGCATCGCTCCTGGCTGTGGTGCTCAGCAGCAGGAGGAAAAGCTCCGTGTTCTAAAGCTTGCTCGAAAAATACCTCTGCAGATAATGAATAATAGGGACCCAACACTGCCTGATTCCAGCAATTTAATGTGGCATTTTACTTCTGTGCTTTGGCCTTAGGGCAAAAACCTCAATGTCCAGTGGCTGCTCCATCCCTGGCAGTGCCACAGGCCAGGCTGGACAGGGCTGGGAGCAGCCTGGGACAGTGGGAGGTGTCCCTGCCATGGCAGGAGTGGTACTGGATGGGCTTCAATGCCCCTTCAACCCAAAGTAGGCTGGGATTCTGAGAGATCCTTGCACGGTGCCCAGCCCTGTTCTCCTGGCACAGGCAGGCTGTTTGCTGTGTGCTCTGTCCCCACACTCTGTGTGCTCTGTCCCCACACTCTGTGTGCTCTGTCCCATGCTCTGTGTGTCTGTCCCACACTCTGTGCTCCCCTGTTTCTCCCTGCAGCCCCCCAAGGCCAAGGCTGCCGAGGAGGCCGAGGCTCCCCCGGCCAAGCGGGCTCCCATCTTCTACGGGAGCCTGGAGGAGAAGGAGCGAGAGCGCCTGGCCAAGGGCGAGGCCGGGCTGCTGGGCAAGGAGGGCATGAAGGCAGCCATGGAGGCTGGCAACATCAACATCAGCAGTGGTGAGCATGTGCAAACGCCCTTTGTTATCCCTCCCCGCAGATGTGACACTTCCAAATGTCTCTGCTTGGTCTCTGGGCATCACCTCAAAAGCACTCAGGGGTGGGTGGCCCCATGCTTAGATCTTCCCATTCCAGAGGGACCCAGGGCAGGGGGGCTCTGGGGGAGCTGAGGGAGCTGAGGGAGGGATCCAGGGGCATGGGGGAGCTGAGGGAGGGATCCAGGGGCATGGGGGAGCTGAGGGAGGGATCCAGGGCTTTGGGGGAGCTGAGGGAGGGATCCAGGGCAGAGGGGCTTTGGGAGAGCTGTGGGAGGGATCCAGGGGCATGGGGGCTCTGGGGGAGTTGAGGGCGGGATCCAGGGGCTGAGGGAGGGATCCAGGGCTCCGGGGGAGCTGAGGGAGGGATCCAGGGCTCTGAGGGAGGTGTGCCGTGTCCCTCTCTTGGGACTTCCCAAGCCCTCCTGTGTCCCCTGCTGGGGGTGGCCCTGCCGGGGCGGGGACGCTGTGGGTGACCTGCAGAGGCCCCTGGCAGCCCCAGGTGTCCCCTGGGCCGTGCTGGCTGCGTGTGCTCAGGCTGTGTGTGTGCCCAGGGGAGGTGTTTGACCTCGAGGACCACATGAGCGAGCGGCAGGCCGAGGTGCTGGCGGAGTTCGAGCGCCGCAAGCGCGCGCGGCAGATCAACGTGTCCACGGACGACTGCGAGGTCAAGGCCTGCCTGAGGGCCCTGGGAGAGCCCATCACGCTCTTTGGAGAGGGCCCTGCGGAGCGCAGGGAGAGGTGCTGGGCCTGCACTCGGGGAGGGGACACCTGGCAAACCCCAGAGCTTCTCCTGGCAGTTGGGGTGCAGAGAGCCCTGCCCTGACAGGGCTGTGCCATAGGGACAGCTGGGACACCTGGGGGTGCTCACCTGGAGAGGAGAAGCTCCAGGGAGAGCTCAGAGCCCCTGCCAGGGCCTGAAGGGGCTCCAGGAGAGCTGGAGAGGGACTGGGGACAAGGGATGGAGGGACAGGACACAGGGAATGGCTCCCACTGCCAGAGGGCAGGGATGGATGGGATATGGGGAATTAGGAATTGTTCCCTGGCAGGGTGGGCAGGCCCTGGCCCAGGGTGCCCAGAGCAGCTGGGGCTGCCCCTGGATCCCTGGCAGTGCCCAGGAAAAGCTCTGTGTTCTAAAGCTTTTTCAAAATATACCTCTACAGATAATAAGTAAAAGGGACCCAACATTGCCTGATTTCAGCAATTTAATGTGGCATTTTATTTTGTGCTTTGGCCTTCAGGCAAAAACCTCAATGTCAGTGGCTGCTCCATCCCTGGCAGTGCCCAAGGCCAGGCTGGACGGGGCTTGGAGCAGCCTGGGACAGAGGAAGGTGTCTGTGCCCATGGCAGGGCTGGCACTGGATGGGCTTTAAGGTCCCTCCCATCCCAAACCAGTCTGGGATTTCTGTTCTAAGGACCCCAAGGCAGTGGGAATGTCACCCTGGTATTTGTTAGGAGAGCTGAGAATTCCCTGACTCAATCCAGCTTCGTGACTTCCCTTCCAGGCTAAGGAACATCCTCTCGGTGGTTGGCACAGACGCGTTAAAGAAGACCAGGAAAGATGATGACAGGTCCAAAAAGTCCAAAGAAGAGGTGAGGGTGTCTCCTGTCCCCTCAGTGCTGAGGGAGGGATGGTGTATCCACCTCTGATATATCCAGGACTCCTGCCTTTGGCCAGTCTCTGGATTCTCATGTCGTCCCTTCAGATCTTTTCTGTGTTGCCCATTTCAGCAAATCTGTGGCAATGTTTGTTCTCAGTGAGGAGCACCAAGTGTGGTTTTTACTCACAAACCTTGCTCTGTGCTGCTCTCAGTGTGCAGACCAGGAGAGCAGGTGTGTGGGCTCTTACCTACTGGAGCAAGTCCCTTACTTTCCTTCACACTTGGGAAGAAAAAAATATGTTCCTGCTGCTGCATCTGTCTCTGCTTTGATTACTCTTTGTGCTTCTGTCTCTTTTCTGAGTCTCTTCTGCCTTATTATTTTTGAGCTGTACTGTAAGAAAGAATTGGACTTTTTCTTTACTGGGTGATGTGTAAACAAGGAGGGAGTTACATGTCAGTAAATGCAGATGAGTCAGGGTTCAGCTGGAATGTTGAGTGAAGTGGCAGCATTCAGGATTGGATCTGTAGGGCAGAGAGTTTGATTTACCTCTCCAAATCCCTTTTCCTGGGCCTTAGTTGTGCAGAAGGCCTTAAGAAGAGGCCAGAGCACAGCAGGGTTTGGGGCAGGTGCTGCTGGGAGGAGCTGAGGGGAATGAACACAGGGGCAGCAGCACCAGGGCTTTTCCATCACTTTTATTCTTTTTTTACAGTATCAGCAAACCTGGTACCACGAGGGCCCACGCAGTCTGAAAACAGCCAGGCTGTGGCTGGCCAACTACTCCCTCCCCAGGTGAGAGAAACCAGAAACCATTTGTCAATGCAAGGGCAGATCCTGCTGTGGGGAGCACAGGAAATGCAGGGAGTGGGGAGGCAGGTCCAGTGAGCCCAGAGCTTGAGCTCTCAGGGACTGATCCAGGGAAGAGCAGAGAAAAGGCATTTCCAGGAGCAGGGAAGGGGCAGTTCTGGGGCTCCCACCCCACCTTTGCTCTCCCTAGGGCAGCAAAGAGGCTGGAGGAGGCTCGGCTGCTCAAGGAGATCCCTGAGGCCACCAGGACATCCCAGAGGCAGGAGCTGCACAAATCCCTGCGGGTAGGTTTGGCTTTGGCAGCTGCTGCACTGCTGTGCTCACAAGGTTTGGCTGATCCTCCGAGAGCCCAGCAGGAGTTCAGCTGCCTGAGGTGCTGTCCACATGCACATCAGTCTCTGCAGTCTTGGGAAATTCTGCTTTTCCTCTTTCCCTCTGTCTCTGAAGCCTTTTCTGACTCTTTCAGAGTGCTCCAGGGAGATGTAATTTGTCCCTGTGCATGGCAGAGGGTGCAGAGACATCCCTGTCCTGCCTTGCCACTCACCTGTGAGGCTAAAGGAATGTATTCCTGCCTCTGGCTGGGGAGCCCAGGAATGCCAGGGAAATGCCAACTCTGGGTGCTGAACGTGGTTGGGATGACTCTGAGATGCCCTTTCTGAGCATGCTAAGCCAGATTCCCAGCTTAACCAAACAGAGAGGCTCAGGCAGAGCGTGCTGCCCCCCTAATCCTGTTTACTGCAGAGGATTTGCTTCTCCCCTCTGCCCTGTCTGTCTGGTTGGATTCTTTGGCTGAGTTGTGGGCAGATGCCAAACTCCAGCCAGCTCTGTGTCAGAGCTGCAGCTGCAGAGCTCTGGGGCTGGGGGCACATACCATGGGTGGCCCTGGGGGCTGAGCTGTGCCCCAGGCTGTGCTGGGCCAGGCTTGCCCTGGCCCTCCTGCCTGGAGCTGGAGTGGCTCTGAGGCAGCATCTCCCTTTGCAAGTGACTTTCCAAGGGCCTCACCTCAAGCTTTGGCTGGGGATAGCTCTGGGCTGGTTGTACTTCAGTCATTTATTGATGATTTTCTTTGTCTTTCTTACAGTCCTTGAATAACTTCTGCAGCCAGATTGGGGACGATCGCCCGCTGTCCTACTGCCACTTCAGCCCCAACTCCAAACTGCTGGCCACAGCCTGCTGGTGAGCCTGCCTTGGCAGCACCTGCTCTGGGGGCAGGGAGAGCACAGCAATGGTTTTGGAGCCTTGGGAGTTGTGAGAGGCTGCTCTGAGCTCTCATCACCTCACTTTAGAGCTGAGCAGAGATTGACTGATCTGAGCTGGTTGAACAAGAGCACTGATCAGTTCCTTGCTGTCCTCCACTGACATCCATCCCTTGTGTTCACAGGAGTGGGCTGTGCAAGCTCTGGTCTGTGCCTGACTGCAACCTGGTTCACACCTTACGAGGTACTGAGGGGCTCTCACTGAGGCTTCTGCTTCTTTTGTTTCTCTCTGTGCTGAGCTCCCACATCTGAATTACTTTGTGGTTTAAAATGTTGTGTTCAGGCAGATTTCTGTCTTACTGAGAGCATCCCTTGGCTTGGGAGCATGGGAATGTGTCATATAATGAGAAGGGAGTCCTGGCCTTCAGCTCAAACCTCAGCTCCAAGTTTGCTGTTTCTGTTTGTGAACAGTTTGGTTTGGTTTCCAAACCTGGTTTGTGTTACTTGAGTTACAAACAGCAGCAGTTTTGGGCAGGTCACTTGACAACAGTGAGGTTCTTTGAGTAGTGGTCACAACTTGGACTAAATACAGATGTGAGGACAAATCCTTTGATTCATATATTGAATTTTTGAGGGATCCAAACCTTCATTTTGGATGCTCTGCCTTGCTTGCTCCTGGAAGTGCAGTTTGGCTGGGGGTGACAGGGCAATGCCACCCAGCGCTGAGGACACAGTGAAGAGTTCACTGGCACCTCCCTCCCCAGTGCCAAGGAAATGCTGCTTTTCTGAAGAACTGGCCAAGATCTTGTGGCAGATTCTAAATTTTGGTTTTCTTTCCCTTCAGGACACAGCACCAACGTGGGGGCCATCGTGTTCCACCCCAAGGCCACGGTGTCCCTGGACAAGAAGGACGTGAGCCTGGCCTCGTGTGCAGCTGATGGCTCTGTCAAACTCTGGAACCTGGAAAGGTCAGAACTGTTCCAGCTGTGCACAGCTGCAGCATTGCTGTGCTGAGGTTCATTCCATGTTCCTGCAGACATTTACCATCCTCCTGCCAATGTGACCTTTTCTTGTAGCTGCCCCAGTGCTCTCCCTGGCCTCAGTATGTGCCACCCTGTTCAGCAGGAAGAGAGATCAGCCTGATTAGGGAGCCAAGGTGAGGGAGATGGTCTGAAAGGGACTGAGGCAGAATTGCTGCTGGGCAGTGCTGAACTGCTGGGGCTGATAGATGGAAGGTCTGGGGACTGTTTCATTCTAACAGCTCACTTAGGAGAAAATTGCCCCTCTTGGATATTAAGAAATGAATTTTTGAGTGGTTGGAAAGCACCAGGATTTGGAGAGGGATTGACCAAATACACAACCAGGCACAAAACGTTCTGCCTGTGCTGCAGACAAATGGCTGTCAGTGCACAGAGCAGCTCTGGCAGATGGGCAGCACCTCCCTCAGGCCTGGGGAGAGGAGAAGGGTTCAGGTACTGAGCCTCAGCATCACCTGCTTGAGAAGTGGAGCCTGCAGGGCTCCTGGGAAGGGCAGGCAGCTCCCAGAGGCACAGTTGTTTATCCTTAGCTGAAATCACAGTTTGTAACAGTTTCCCTGTGAAAGGGACAGGGAGGGGGTTTGTTAGGCTCATGTGACCATGTCTCTTAATTAACCTGTTGGAAAGAAACTTCATTGCTGTTCAGATGGTGTGTGAATGCTCCTGACCTGCTGCCTGTCATTCTGGGAGAATAAATGTCCCCTCCATCCTCTCTGCCTGCATCCTGCAGAACAGCAGGAGTTGCTGCAGTTCAGGATGTTGTGTTCTCAGAACTCCCTGCAGTTCAAGTAGTTCATGGTTTGTTTCTGTACTTCCCAAAGTGCTAATGACAAGGGCCCTGTTAATTTTCATTGATAATCATCATCATCCCAGGAGAGCTTTACAGCCAACAGGAGGTGTGGAGAAAGGGTTTCACTCAGAGCTTTGAGTGTGACCCAGAGGCAGAGTTCAGAGTCATTGGGTACAGCTCTGATGTTCCTGCCTGGTTTGATTTCCTCAGCAGAGCTGCTGCTGCCATCATAATGTGTGAGCAAAGGCCTGGCTCGAGCCAGACCCCAGTGGCCAATGGTTTGTTCTGTGTTTCAGTGATGAGCCGGTGGCAGACATCGAGGGACACAGCATGAGAGTGGCCCGTGTGATGTGGCACCCCTCAGGGAGGTTCCTGGGCACCACCTGGTACGGACACCTGGGCACTGGCATCCAGAGGTGACCATGGGCTGGTGACCATGGCTTCCAGAGGTGACCATGGGCTGCTGACCATGGCTTCCAGAGGTGACCATGGGCTGGTGACCATGGCTTCCAGAAGTGACCATGGCTTCCAGAGGTGACCATGGGCTGCTGACCATGGCTTCCAGAGCTGACCATGGGCTGGTGACCATGGCTTCCAGAGGTGACCATGGCTTCCAGAGGTGACCATGGGCTGCTGACCATGGCTTCCAGAAGTGACCATGGGCTGGTGACCATGGCTTCCAGAAGTGACCATGGGCTGCTGACCATGGCTTCCAGAGGTGACCATGGGCTGCTGACCATGGCTTCCAGAAGTGACCATGGGCTGCCCAGCTGGTTGCCCTGTGGTGTCAGGGCTTGTCCACAGCAGGGCAGGGCTTGGCCATTGTGACCACAGCTGGGCTGCTGCAGTGTCAGTGACAGCAGTTCGTTGGGATTCCTTTCCTTGTCCCTGTGTGAGACACTGGGAATAAAATGCTCCCAGGGTTGGTGAAATATCCTGTTGTTCTCCCTGGAGTTACATGGAGACCAGGGGAAATAGCCTCAAGTTACACCAGGGAAGGTTTAGGTTGGATATTGGGGAAAAAACATCTTCACAGAAAGGGTGGCCAGGGACTGGCACAGGCTGCCCAGGGGTGCAGTCACCATCCTGGAAGTGTTCAGAAAACACCCAGATGTGGCACCTGGGGACGTGGGTTAGTGGTGAATGGGGTGGTGCTGGGTTAACACCTGGACTCCATGGTCCTGGAGGGCTTTTCCAGCCTGAGTGACTGTTACTAAGGAGAGCTTTGTTCCTCAGCTACGACCACTCGTGGCGCCTGTGGGACCTGGAGGCGCAGGAGGAGATCCTGCACCAGGAGGGGCACAGCAAGGGCGTCTACGACATCGCCTTCCACACCGACGGCTCCCTGGCTGGCACCGGGTGGGTGCCCTGCTCTGCACCAAGGGTTTTACTGGGACCAGGGATTTCTGCTGGGCAATGGCTCCCACTGCCAGAGGGCTTTGGATGGGATATTGGGAATTAGGAATTGTTCCCTGGGAGGGTGGGCAGGCCCTGGCACAGGGTGCCCAGAGCAGCTGGGGCTGCCCCTGGATCCCTGGCAGTGCCCAAGGCCAGGCTGGACAGGGCTGGGAGTAGCCTGGGACAGTGGGAGGTGTCCCTGCCATGGCCAGGGTGATCTGTAGGGTCCCTCCCAGCCCAGCTCAGTGTGTGATCCTGTGCTTGCAGAGGCCTGGATGCCTTTGGCCGGGTGTGGGACCTGCGCACAGGCCGCTGTATCATGTTCCTGGAAGGGCACCTGAAGGAGATCTACGGGATCAACTTCTCCCCAAACGGGTAAGGAGGGAGCTGGCACTGATGTGGGAGCTCTGAGTGTAAACTCCACTCCCTGAACACTGCTCTGCCTCCCCTCCTTGGCAGGTACCACGTGGCCACGGGCAGCGGGGACAACACGTGCAAGGTGTGGGACCTGCGGCAGAGGAAGTGCATCTACACCATCCTGCCCACCAGAACCTGGTCACCGGCGTCAGGTTTGAACGTGAGTCCCTGCTGCTCCCTGTCCCTCCCCTCTGGCAGCTCACATGCACGCCTGCAGCTCAGCAAGGCCTGTGCTGCTGAGCAGGGATGTCATGTTGTCATTGCAAGCCTCACTTCTCCCCTCTCTCCTCCTGTGCAGCCAACCACGGGAATTTCCTGCTCACGGGCGCCTACGACAACACGGCCAAGATCTGGACCCACCCTGGCTGGTCCCCCCTGAAGACACTGGCAGGGCATGAGGGGAAGGTGATGGGCCTGGACATCTCCCTGGATGGGCAGCTCATTGCCACCTGCTCCTACGACAGAACCTTCAAGCTCTGGACAGCTGAGTAGCTCAGAGGGACTGGTTATGGACTGGGACAGGGACGTTAATAACTTTTGGTTGTTTTTTTATATTAAAGAAAAAACCAGGAATCCAGTGTGTTACAGCAGCTGCAGTCATGGCTGCTCTGGAGTTTGGGTGTGTTTGAAGCACCACTGTTGGCCCAGGCTTGGTTGGTGTCAAGTCTTGGGGGTTTTCCCACATTTTGGACTGGTTTTGTACTGCACGTACCGCTTTCTGCTGTAATTTTGATCCACGTACTTCTACCCTCCCTTCCAAGTTCAGCTTCCAGGTGTCCTCCAAACATTTGCAGTAACCACAGAGCATCTCAGGTTTGGGGTGTGCTTCAGCTTCTGTTACTGCCCTTCTCATCTTCCTTTTTGGTAGGAGTGTGAGTTCAGACTTGATTTGCATTTAGAGAGAGAGCCCAGAGGGAGAGGCATAAGGTGCCCTCCTTCCCCTGCCTCCACACAGGTGTCTCTGGCTGGAGATCTGCATTCCCCTGGATTCACTTACACTAGATGTCCAAGGCCAGGGAATCTCTTCTTTTCCAGGTACCACTTTGTGTCCTACTCCATGAGTTGTCCCATGGACTGGATGTTGCAAATCCATTTCAGCATCTCCTGCTTGGGGTTTGCTGTGTGAGGTCACTAAGTGTAGGATTGTCTTGTTCTGCCCTGCCCTGGGGAGAGCTTTTGTACTTGTTTGTTGTTTAAATTGAGGTTTTGCAAATAATGTGCCCTGGAACAACTAAACAGGTTTTGAATGTGTGTCCTGTGCTCTGGGTCTCACAAGAAATGGAGAAATTACAGGAATTTCACAATGCAGAGTTTGATTTCTGATGGTGTGAAAAACAGCTGGCGGGGTGAGGTCATGGGGTTTGTTCAGCCTGGAGCAGGAGAGGCTGAGGGGAGGCTCAGGGTCTGCAGCTCCTCCTGAGGGGCAGCTCTGATCCCTGCTCCCTGTGACAGGGACAGGAGCCAGGGCACGGCTGGGGCTGGGCCAGGGCAGCTCAGGCTGAGCTCAGGGCAAGGTTCTTCCCCCAGAGGGTGCTGGCACTGCCCAGGCTCCCCAGGGAATGGGCACGGCCCCGAGGCTGCCAGAGCTCCAGGAGCCTTTGGGCAGCGCTGCCAGGGATGCCCAGGCTGGGGCTGCTGGGCAGGGACAGGGGCTGGGCTGGGTGACCCTGGTGGGTCCCTCCCAGCTCAGATGAAAACCTTCAGGAGCAAAGAGCAGACAGATTCACCTCCCTGTTGTCAGCTGGAGAGCAGCTGTGTGTTCCTTGGGAACGTGAGCACAGTTCCTTCCAGGGAAAATACAATGGAATGAGAGGCCAGCAACTAACACAGAATTATTTCATTGCAGTCTCCTGTGGTCCAAGCCCAGGTCCAGCTGTGTGTGCTCAGCCTGGTGCTCAAGTATCTGTCCCTTGGTCTGGTGTCTCATCTCCCCCCTCTGCCCATCCTGTGCCTGCCTCTGGCTGCAGGGAGGCTTTGTAAGGAAAATGCAGGAGGCTCAGTCAGGAGCAGGAGCTTGGCCTGAGGGCTCACAGGGTTTGGCTTTTCTCCTGGACAGCTCTGATGCCTCCCTGTGTCACCCACAAACCAACCAGCAACTCCCCAGCCCTGCTGCCGTGCCCCACAGGCACAGAGTCCCTGCTGCCCACCGTGAGGGCAGCTCTTGGGGGTCACATCCCCTCAGGGCCAGTGTCTGACGGGGTTCCAGTGCTCAGAACGCTGCCATCTCCTCCAGGGCCAGTATCTGACAGGGTTCCAGTGCTCAGAACGCTGCCACCTCCTCCAGGGCCAGTGTCTGACGGGGTTCCAGTGCTCAGAACGCTGCCACCTCCTCCAGGGCCAGTGTCTGACAGGGTTCCAGTGCTCAGAACGCTGCCACCTCGTCCAGGGCCAGTGTCTGATGGGGTTCCGGTGCTCAGAACGCTGCCACCTCCTCCAGGGACAGTGTCTGACGGGGTTCCAGTGCTCAGAACGCTGCCATCTCCTCCAGGGCCAGTGTCTGACGGGGTTCCGGTGCTCAGAACGCTGCCACCTCCTCCAGGGCCAGCTCCGCTCCGCCCCTCACACGGAGCACGTGGATGCCGGAGTTGGAGCTGGCGCAGAGCAGGGTGCAGCTGTCGCAGGCGGCCAGCGAGGCCAGCGGGCCCGAGCCCTCGAGGCACAGCGTGGCCAGGCAGGCTGCAAGGGAAGGGACGAGGGGGGGAGGCTGGGTTGGCTGAGATGGGGCAGGGCCACACCAACCTCCCAGCTCCAGGCTCTGCTCCCCTGAGAGGGGTGAGTGCTGCCTGGATCCACACTTCAGCACCTTGGGATGTGCCCCTAGTAGACTCTCACCCCTGTGCACTGCCCAGTCAGGCAGTGGCTGACAGGGATCCACACTGGGGTCAGGCTCTGCCCTTCCTGGGAGGGGAAGCAGGGCTGGATGGACCTACAGCCCCTCTGGGCAGAGCTGCAGGATGTGCCTGGAGCCATTTCCAACATTCCTTTTTCTCCCAAACTTCTGACAGTTTTCCTAAGGGCTGTGCTACACTCACCACGTGGTTTTGATGAATCTCCAAGAGGGAAAGAGGCTCCTGTGTAAATCTTATTTCTTTTTGTTTGTGTCTGTTATTAAACCCCCTGAGACAGTTTGTGCAGAGACCCCAGCCCCAGGCTGAGCTGCAGACAGAGCTGCACTTGGCCTGGGGCCACAGGCAGCTGCCTCTCCTGTGACCTGCACCCTTCCCAGAGCAGCTGGATTATGGCTCACCCAGCTGGGAAGGCAAGAGGATCAAAGCTGCTGCCACCCCAGAGCCACCCTGGGTGCACAGGAAAGGAACAGGTAAGAGAACAGAAGGCCCTTCTCTGCAGGAAAGCCTCAGGTTTCTATTTTCATCCCATCTTAAATGAGTTCCCTTGGAGAGGGGCTTAGCCCTGGGGAGTGTCTAATGCTGTGAACCTGAACAGCTCCCAAGAGGTCTCTGCCTGCAGCACAAGGGTTACTAAGAACCTGCTGCCATGGCAGGGCTTGGCAGGCAAACAAACCCCTTTGTGTCCAACTCGGGGAAGGACTCACCCTCACCACCAGGTTTAACCCCAAAATGCCCACGATTCCCCTTCAAGAGGACAACCAAAATGAGGGTGTGGTGGCTGACCAGCCCTCTGTCCTCCAATACAAATTCTATTCCTTACAACTTTCTACTTCTACCTGCAGAAATCTCTGGAGTTCCCCTGTTCTTTTTCTTTTTTATCATTTGTCCTTTCATGGCCTAACTCAGATGTATCTTTAAAAGCTGCCTGGTAATTCTTCCTTTCAGCTGAGAGAAGATTCCTGTCACCTGAGACATGCAGCTCCTTCATGTTTGTTGAGCCCTGGGTTTGCTCCAGGGCATTTCTCCACCCTGCCCTGCAGGCTTGGAGTGAACTCCAGAGATTGCAGCAGTCACCCTGCCCACCATCACGAGGAGACAGAACTGGGGGAAGTGGGTTTGTTATCCAGGAGAAAGGAGCACAGAGGGGGCAGGAGCCTCCCCTACCTGCAGTGCCTTGGTCCCAGACCTTCACTGTGCTGTCGCTGGAGGATGTGGCAATGCTGGGGGCGAGCGTGGGGCCCCGGGGCAGGAAGACACAGGAGGTGGTGGTCTGGAAATGCCCTTTGTACTCACACACTCGGCCCCTGGTCTGCCTCAGGTCCCAGAGCTGCAGAAACAGGCAGTGGTAGAGCCCCAGCTCTGCCAGCATGGGGTTGTTTTACCAAGACAGGAAGGTGGGTTGGGATAAAAGAGCTCCTCACCAACCCTCAGAGTGCCAAGGCTACTGCCCTTGTCCCTGCTCATGCTCACAGTCCTGGAGAATATCAAAGCCCAAAGGATTTTCACCACTGGTGACTGAGGACATGGCATGAGGACACCCATTACAGCCAACAAGAGAAGGTGTGCAGGCAGGTAAGCAGTGTCCAGCCTGCTCCCAATCTCAGCCCTGCCCACCCTGGGATGGGATCGTTTCATCCTCTTGATCCTCACACACAGGGCTGAAACTCTGCAGGACTGAATCCCTGGTTTGGAAACAGCTGGAACAAGGGATCCCTTATAGAATTTCTGCAAGAACCTTGTGTTCCTCACTGGCATCCATTGTTTTTTCCCTGTGTGTTTTACTGAAATGAAATTCCAGACTGGTTTGGGGTGGAAGGAACCTTAAAGAACCTTAAAGGGTTTCAACTCCCTGCCATGGGCACAGATGCCACTCACTAGATCAGGGTGCTTCAAGTCCCATCCAACCTGGCCTTGGACACTTCCAGGGATGGGGCAAATCCCAGTGGTTTAAGCAGGAGGAATAACTGCTGATATTCTCCAAGCAAAATTTCCCAAAGAGAGAGGCAGGAAGACCCCAAGGCCAAGGCAGTGGGAGCGCTCAGATCCTCGAGCGGTGCTGTGCTGCTCTCCCTGTGTGCCATGGCTGTGGGAGGGGAGGCAGCAGAGCCCAGGGCTGGCTGGGGCACTCACGGTGGCCTCGGCGCCGTGGCCGGCGGAGCCGCTGCTGCTGCTGAGGCAGTACCGCCCGTCCTGGCTCACGTCGCAGCACGTCTGGATGTGCTGCTTGGCTGGGAACGTGTGCGCCACCTGCAGCTCCCGGCTGTCCCACACCCTGCAGGGACAGCAGAGGGCCCCTGAGGCATCATCACCGCCGTGGCTTCCCTCTGAGCCCCCCTGCACACACCGGCTGTGCCCACAGCTCTGCCCCGGCTGCTCCCAAGCTCTCCCTGCATTTATCCATGCTGCATCACTCTGCAGCTTTCTTTCTCACCAATTCTCCTTTTCACCCCCAGTCACCACCCAGTGCTGCTCCCAGCCCCTGTCCCTGGCTGGAGGTCACACTCCCAGGTGAGCTGGCAGGTGGCTTTTAGCCACAGCAGCAGGATCCATGACAACCAACCCCACAACAGCCTCGGGCTGTACCTCCCTGCTCTCTGGCCACAGGGAGAATTTACCTGGTGGTTTTATCCTCTGAGGTCTGGATGACATAAGGCTCCCCAGGAACCCAGCACAGGTGTGTGACCTGTGGAAAGGGAAGGATGAGCAGGAGCCACCTCTGTGTGCAGTCCAGGCTGTGTCTGCCTGAGGATGGAACCACTGAGCTCTCATCCTCTCCTTCCTCCTGCTGGGTTGGGAGCTGGAAATGTTGGATGAAGACTTTTTCTGCTCCCCTGCCAGGTCCAGTCCCAGTGGGGTTGCTGGGGGTGATTGAGGCTGGGAGGTGCCAGGAGCAGGACACAGAGCCATGGGAGCAGGGACAGCACAGGCACCAGGGGTGGTACCCACACCAGATCTGGGCTGGTACAGGAGGGAATGCAGCCCCACTGCACGGGGCTTGTTCAGCCAGGAGAAAAGGAGACTCAGGGGGATCTTCTGGCCCTCCACAACTCTCTGACAGGGGGTGCAGCCCAGGTGGGGGTCAGGTTCTGCTCCCAGGGAACAAGCAATTAAAAGAAATTGCCTCAAGTTGTGCCAAGGGAGGTTTAGGTTGGATACTGGGGAAAATTTCTTTGCTGAAGGGGTGGTCAGGCATTGGTGCAGGCTGCCCAGGGCAATGGTGGAGTGACCATCCCTGGAGGGATTTAAAAGCCATGTAGTGCCATGTGGCACTTGGGGACATGAGTTAATGGTGGCTGTGGCAGTGCTGGGGGTATGGCTGGACTCTGTCTTAGAGGTCTTTTCCAACCCCAGTGATTCCATGACTGTGTGCTTCCAAACAGCTCTGAGACAGAGCATTGATAAATGGCCACGAGTCTCTTGGTACCTTTGTGCTCCTGTGTTTGTTGTTACCTGGAGAAGAATAAGCAGCCTCAAGCTGAGCTTGCCCAGGTGCAGAGTGTCCCAAGGGCTCCCTTCGGCACCAAGCTCCCAGAAAATCCCCTCTGCACAGCTCCATGTGTGAAATAACAATGTAGGCAGGGAGATGGATGATGGGATGGGATTGGAGGAACCAGCAGATCCTACCAGGTTCCTGGAGATTGCAGCTCTGCCCAGACACTCCCCGGTCTCGGTGTCCCACTTGCACACGGTGTTGTCCCGGGAGCCCGTGCACAGCTGGGAGGCGTCTGCAACCACAAGTTAACATCAAAAACAGGGCATGAAACACTGTCAGTCAGTCCATGGGGAGTGGGAGTGTAATGTCCCTCACCTGGGCTCACAGCCAGTCCAGTAACAACCAGGTCATGTCCTGGGAAGTGCTGGCTTGGCCCTGACGTCCCGTGAAGCTCCCACATCATCACTGTCTTGTCCCGGGATGCGCTGAAGACTCTGTTGGAGTCAAGGGCTGAGGTGACCTGCCAAGGACAGAAGGAGAAGCTGCTCATCCTCACACCCAGCTCACAGGGACAGCACAACTCTGCTGCTCTCCTGCCACAGCCCAACACATGCAGGAACACGACTGGGAGAGCCTGGCCTCCCAACTCTGTCCCGTATCCCCTCAGAGCCTGGGATGGTGGATGGGTGCTCTCAGGTCTTGTTTTAGAAACCATTCCTTTTATAGGAAAAACATCCTTACAAACCCAAATGAGCCCAGTGCATAGCTGTTTTGAGCACTGAGGTGAACAAAGCCCCCTTTGTCTTTGCAGTACCCACAGCCCAGGGGACCCCTGTGGAGGTGCAGTGGCCACACCACGCACGGCTACAGCCCCTCTGCTCTCCCAGAAGCCTGCTTGGCTTTGTCATCTCAATTCCAGAAAGGAAATTAAAGCCCTGTCATTCTCAGAATATGCCAGCTATGGCACATGGCATGGGTATTCCCAGAATGTCTCAGCCAGGCATGGCTGATTTGTGGAATAATGTCAGGTCTAGTAGAATGAGGCCTGAAGAAAAGTGAATGGCATCTCTGCATCAAAAGCTTGACCTCATAATTTATCCTGAGCTTTTGCTATACAGTCTCTTGGAAGGGAAGACAAGCTCACATCCAGACCTCCTGCAGCCCTGTTTAGTCTGAATGCAACACTCCATGCTGCTTCCAAAAGTATCTGTTGGGACCTTGGGAAAAACCTAATGTGTTCTGATCACAGAATCATGAATCATTAAGTTTGGAAAAGACCTTTAAGGTCATCCAGCCCAACCATCCCCAGCTGGACACCAGGAATACCCTGATCCCACCTTTCTTGGAGCACAAACTAGTGCTCCATCATTCCTGGCTCCCCAGCTCTCTCACCTTGGTGACCTCGCGCTCGTGGCCGGTGAAGCGGCGCAGGGCAGCCCCAGACCTCCAGCTGGACACAGCCACACTCTGCAGGGACAGGGACAGGGGTCAGCACGAGAGCAGGGCAGGGAGGATATGTCATACCAAGGCTTGTGCACAGTCCACAGCACAGGGAACAGGTTCCTCTGGTTTTCAGCTCCTAGAGCACTGACAGCTGCCCTTAAAGACAGGTGATGTATGAGTCAGTCTGGTGATCCCAAGCCTGGGTGGGAGCATTTGATGTGATATGAGCTCTGGAGAGGTTACAAAATTTGATTCCATGTGCTTCAAGGGTGTGCCCTCACTCTAAGCTCATTTTTCCTTTCTAAATCCAGGCACCGACATTGCCACAATCCACGGAAATGTTCAAAGCTCACATTTCAACCTGATTTTTGAAGCTGTTGATGTAGTATCCTGTCCCAGGGGATACCTCACCTTATCCCTTCCTCCTGACACACACAGGTCTGGTTTGAGGGCAGCCACAGAGGTGACAGCATCAGTGTGAGCAGGGCTGTGCTGCCGGGAGGCACCAGCGGGTCCCGTCTGTCCCACGGAGCCCTCGGCCCTGCAGAGGAACAGGGACAGCACTGGGAGCTGCAGGGCTGGCAGGAGAGGTCAGGTGCCATTCCCGGGCACCTCTGGCACCTTCTGACACAACAACATCTGTCTTGGAAAGCCAGAGAGAGGCTGTGAGTGAGATGGAGCAGACCTATCCCAGCTCCAGAGCTGCTGAATATTTAATTGTTGCTCACTCTGTGCTGGTGCAAAGAAGGAAAGAGATTTTGATCTCACCAGCCTCACAGTCACTCACATGGGTCAGGCTCAGCCTCCACAGTCCTCACATGGGTCAGGCTCTGTTGCTCTTTGCTGTGACACCTCCCTGGCCACGAGTCCCCCAGTGCCACCCTGTGCTGCTCTCCAGGTACAGAACCCTCTCCCTGCTGCCAGGGACTGAATTATTTCATCTTGGCCATGAAGGCTGGTGACAGGCTCTGAGGACACAACAAAACAGTTTGGGTATTTGGAGCTGTTCCCCTTCAGAGCTCTGCCTCAGCCATCACAGAGCACAACCACTGCCATGGTTATGTGCTTGGCCATTCCTGTAAGTGACACTTGGGATTTCAGTCCCCCAAAAAGCTGAGCAGACTTTAAAAGTGAGGGTTAGAAAAGAAAATCTGGTTCAAACATCTAATAATGAAACTAAACCCCTGTGCCTGCCATATTCTCTGCTCATTTGTGCTCTCTTCACTCTCACACTTGGTTATTAACAAAACCTGATCTCCCAGCGTTGCTTTACCTGTATTTGGTGGTGTGGAAGCTGATTTTACTCTGCAGTTTCCCCATGGTCCTGGCAACCAGTGGTGGGTGTCACATCACCACCTCGGGCACCTGCTGTGGGGACAGGACCTGTGGGTGAGGGGACACGGCACCACCAGGGATCCAGAGGGGTTTCTGTTTGTCACACATACAGGATAAGGTGCTGGTTATGTGTTATCTACATCCTAACTCCATTCAGAGTAAGGAGAAAACCTCAGAGGAGGGGACATCTGGAGGTCCTGTGTGGAACCTTTAGCTTAGAGCAGAGCCAGCAGCAGGGTGAGGTCACTGGGACCTCACACTGAGCTTAAAAATGCCCAAGCTTGGTGAGATCACAACAGACATGGGACTGCTGCCTGTTACTCTTTACACCTCCTGTTACTCCTGGATCTGGATCTTCTGATCTTCCATACATCCTGGAGATCCCAGTGTTTGGCTTGGAGAAGGCAAACACCTTCAGACTGAAGCTGTACAGCAACTGGTGGGACCAAGTGCAGGCACAGGCAGCCCCACTCAACTGAGGCAGCCTGGCAATGCTTGAAGTGATCTTTCCCTGAGCTGAGGAACACTTTGGGAAGAGTTTCCATGTCCATACACCAGTTCCAGGCACGGCAAGAGCATGAGGATAACCCAGATGCATTCAGCAAACAGCTGCTGGCCAGGCTGGGGCAAGGCTGGTCCCTCCCCAGAGGGCTCAGCACAGCCAGAGCCTGCAGACCCAGCCAGGTGAGGAGCAGCACCTCCCCCATGTCCTCACAGACCCAGCAGAAACCAGTCTCAGTGACAGTGAATTGTCACAGACAATAACTGCTGCAGCTTAGCTCAAGGCACACTAATTGGATTTAGTCTGCTGGCATGCCCATCTTCCACGGCTGCAGCATTTTGCTAATCAAAATCAGGGGAAAAAAAAGCCAATCTGCTTTTTCCAGCAAAAAATTGCTTGAAGGTTCTGCCCACAAAAAAAAAAAAAAAAAAAGTGAAAACCAAATCCTGGAAGCACTGAGCAAAAGGTTTCAACAAAATTCCCTTTCTAATTTTACCCTGACAGCCTTTGTGATTAGCAATTAGTAATACCCAGTTAATCTCCTGCTGTTCTATCCATGAGTTTGCATGTTCCAAGATGTGAGGAATGATCAATCTCACAGCTGAGGGGCTGTGTTAATTTGGCAATTTATTCTTTCAATCAGACTGAGTGCCCCAATCATTTCAGTCCATCAGGAATGAGATTTTTCTCTGACAGTGGGAGAACTCTGGAAGTTGCGAAACAAGACTCTAGGAAAAGCTAAGGCGGGAATTCTGAGTTTTTAATGATGGTTACTGTTTCCAACCAGCACTTAGTTCATGTTCATGCCTACCTGTACATCTGGAGCTGCCCGAGGCCAGGGGAGGCTGCAGGGAAGGTGGGAGCTTTGTCCTGTGTCTCACTGTTCTCCTGCCTCTTCTTCACTGCAAGAAAGAGCAGATTTTTCTGCATCCTGGATGAGAACAGCACTCAGGCAGGATGTTAATCCAAGGTTTTGCTGTCTGTATCCCGACACACATTTATCCATCAGCTCCACCACAAAGCTCTAAAAACTCAAGAGATCCTACAACAACTGATCCACACCAAGCTTCACCTCAGCAGCCTGAGTTTCATGTTGGAGATGCCTTTATCGTCCCTTCCCCCCAAATGCATCACTTGACAGAAACACCTTTTTTACTGAATTGCTTTTGAAAAATAAGCCATGCTGCTGCCTCCACCTGTCCAGGCTCTGCAGTGAAACCTGTGCCCTGGGATAGGGAATGTCAACAACCACAGCAGCAGCAGAGACCCCAGCAGAGCTGCCCCCTCCTCATGGGGCAATAAGCATCCCTTCGAGGAGGGTGTTTGGCTTTGGGGAGAATGGGGGACACCCTGGGTTCCTGGAGCTGGGTGTGACCCCACGGTGGTGCTGGCAGGTTTCTGTGGATGGGGGTGTCCCTGTGGGGTTAAATGGGAGCATCCTGGGTTTCTATGGATGGGGGTGGCCTTGTGAGGGTCAGTGGGAGCATCCTGGGTCCCCTGGGATGGGGGAGTCCCTGTGGGGTTCGATAGAAGCATTCCGGGTCCCTGGGATGGGGGTGTCCCTATGGGGTTAAATGGGAGCATCCTGGGTCTCTATGGATGGGGGTGGCTTTTTGAGGGTCAGTGGGAGCATTCTGGGTCCTGTGATGGGGGTGTCCCTGTGGGGTTCGATGGGAGCATCCCGAGGGAGCCCCTCAAGTGCCATGTGCCGCTGGCAGGGGCGAGGCAAGGCAGCCCTCGGGAAGGGTTTGTGAGGAAAGGTTTGTGAAGAGCCGCGTCCCTGCGCTGGGGCAGCCCGCGGCCCGGCCCGGCCCGGCCCCGCCGCACACTCACCCTCACCCTCAGCAGCCCCGGCGCCGTCCCGCCCGTGCCGCCGCCCGCTGCCGGCTCCCGGCGGGGCCGGGCCGGGGCGGAGCCGAGCCGGGAGCGCCGAGCGCGGCCGGGCGGAGCCGCCGCCCCCGCGGCAGGTGCGGGCACAGCATGGCCCGGGCCGAGCGGCTGCGGGTGAGCGGCGGGACCCCGGGCCGGGCCGGGCCGGCTGAGGGGAGCCCGGGGCTGGGGGGGCAGAGGGGCCGTGCGGGGCTGGGGAGTTCCGGCGGGACGGGGGGTCCGGGCGGGCATGCGGGGAGTGTAAGGGCTACAGGGTGGGTATGAGCGTCCCTGGGGGAATATGGGGCTCCCTGGGTGTGTGGGGGGGTCCCGGTGGGAGTATGGGGCCACAGGGATCCCTGACGGGGTGTGGAGGTGCCGGACGGGGTGTGGGGTTCCTGAGGGTGTGTTGGGCCGCGGGGGTCCCTGGCAGGGTGTGGAGGTCCCAGACCGGGTGTGGAGGTTCCTGGCAGGGTGTGGACGTCCCTGGGGCTGTGTGGGGTCCCTAGGGGTGTGTGGGGCCATGCGGGGGTCCCTGGCAGGGTGTGGAGGTCCCAGACCGGGTGTGGGTTCCCTGGCGCTGTGTGGGTCCCTGGGGCCTGTGTGGGGCCATGCGGGGGTCCTTGGCACGGGTGGGGCCGTGCCGGTGGTTGCCACGGGGAGCTGGGTGCTCTGAAGGAGCCCCTGGCGGCTGCGGGCCCACCCAGGGATGGGGACGGGGTCTCTGCGAGGGCTCCCGACAGGTGTGGGAGCTGTGGGGTCCTGATGGGTGTGGGGCTGTTCGGGGTCCCCCGAGGGGATGGAGGCTCTCTGTGGGGTGGTGCAGGGGACCGGGTGTGGGTGTGGGGTGTCTGCCGGGGCTCGGGGCCCGTCCAGCCCCGCACCCATCCCCGCACTGCTCCGTGCCCCAGAACAAGCTCGTGGAGCGCTGCGAGCGGATCCAGCTGCAGAGCGCGGCCATCGCCCGGCACGTGGACGAGGTGCTGCCTGCCAAAGACCAGGGCGTCCAGGTGAGTCCCCGGGGCTGGCCCTGCCTGCTCCCTGCTCGCCATTCCCGGAAGGGATGCTCAGCTCCCGGGGGGGGGGGAACGTCGGGATGCGGCTGTGGAAATGGAATGCCAGGGTGTGCCTGGAATTCCTGCTTCATTTGCCTAGAAAATGTGCACAGACAATGGTGTGAGTGTACAACAATCACACATCCTACTAGGATCAGTGCCTTAGAATTCCTAGGTTTATTTTATTTGTTCCTTGTCACTGAGGATGAGGACAGAGGACAGTGATAGAATCATAGAATCCCAGACTGGTTGGGGTTGGAAGGAACCTTAAAAACTACTCAGTTTCAACCCCCTACTATAGGCAGGGACACATCCCACTATGCCAGCTTGCTCCAAGTTCCATCCAGCCTGGCTTTGGACACTTGCAGGTGCAGCCACAGGTTCTCTGGGCACCCTGTGCACCTCACTGCCCTTGCAAGGAAAATTTCTTCCCAATATTCCATCTAACCCTGCCCTCTGGCAGTGGGAAGCCATTCTCTCTTGTCCCAAGCCCCTTTCCAGCTGTTCTGGAGCCCCTTTAGGCACTGGAAGGGGCTGTAAGTTCTCCCTGGTGTCTTTCCTTCAGGCTGAGCACCCCCAGCTGTCTCAGCCTGTTCTCCTGTTTTCACCCTCAGTGAATCTCTGGAGATTTGCTGAGGACAGAACTCTTGTCCCTCGCAGGGTGTCACTTAGGTACTGGGGCTGGCTGAGGAGGCAGTGGGCAGGTTTGGGCTGACATGGTGCCGTGGGCTCAGTTTACAGAGTAGCACCGATGGCTGAGCCCCAGGAGCACGGTCAGAGCAGCTGGGGCTGGGGCTGGGGCAGGGCTGATGCTCCCGCTGTGTCCTTGCCTGGCAGAGCGCGGCCAGCGCGGCGCGGGAGCTGGTGGTGCAGAGGCTGCTCCTGGTGGGGAAGGCCTGCGAGAACGAGGAGCAGCAGCTGCTGGAGAGGGTGCATGCCGAGGAGGAGAGGGCACACCAGAGCATCCTCACCCAGCAGGTGCACTGGACAGAGGCTCTGCACAAGCTGGGTGCCCTCCGCACCTACCTGGTGGACATGATCACCAACCTGGATGACCAGGGCCTGCTGGTGAGTACTGTGAGTCAGGCAGCCCAGAGCTGACCTGCACGTCTTGTTATGGGACTTGAATGCAGAGTTCAGCAGCTGCTGTGCTGCCAGCAGGGAGGCAGAGGTGGGCAGACATCAAGAATTCACAGAATTCACAGGTGAAGGATCACAGAAATCACACAAAGAATCACTGGGTTGGAAGAGACCTTAAAGATCATCGAGTCCAACCCATGCCCTAACACCTCAACTAAACCCTGGCACCCAGTGCCACATGCAGGCTGTTTTAAACACACCCACGGATGGTGACTCCACCACCTCCCTGGGCAGGCCATTTGCAGATATTTTCAGGTCTAGTTCAGGGAACCTCCTTGACCTGATCCTGATAAGCCCCTGTGGTTTCTGGTGGTTCCTAGAGCATCTGCTCTGCCCGATCCCACTCTTGCTTGCAATGAGGTCCAGAACCACCCACGTTCAGGTCTCCAAATTCTGACCTTGTAGTTGCCCTTAGGCTGGACAGCCAGGACAGCTCTGGATTGTGAGCTGCTCTTACAACAGTTAGTGTGCCACCAGTTTTATAGTGTCTAGTTAATCAAAACTGACCCTTGGGAACACCTGCAGCTCTTCTGGAAAGTCCCCTGTGTTGCCTGGCTTAGCCCTGTTAGGGATATTTGATGTGCAAAACAGCCTGTGCTTCCCCTTGCTCAGTTCCTTCTCTGGTTATTGAATCATCTGGGTTCACCCAAGTGATTCCTCTCATTTTAGATGTGAGCAGGACCTCTGCCTTGCCACCACCATGCTCAGCCTCTGCTTCCCATGTGTAAATTTGTCAGGAGAGGAGCAGCGGTTTGGCTTGGAAAACAGACCCAGTCCATGGAAAGAGGGCAGATGCTCCTTTGGTGGGAAAGGCAGTTCCTATCCTGCCCCAGCACCTTGGTGTGCTGGGCTGTAGCTACACCATAAAGAGGAGAGGATGGAGACCAGGATCCATGAGCTGCCTGTGGCAGAGAGCAGCCACACCCTCAGTTTCTCCTTTTGGAAGGGAATTTGGGCTTCATGTGTTCTCCACCTTGTGCTGTCAGTGTTGCTACTTGTGCCTATCTGGAATCAACACATGGCATGCCACAGGAAAGCTGAAGGCATGCAAAGTGCACTGCTTGGATTTGAGCAGGGATCAGGTATTTTCTTATCACTTTGCTGTACCTTGAGAGTGCCTGATGCCCAGCAGGTACAGAAACAAGTGGGACTGACCATGAGGTCACCTGACTCTTGGCTTAGTCCCTCTGCAGCCTCCCTCCTTTGCTGGGAGCCCTGGGGTTGTTTGCTGGGAGCACAGGCTGTTCCTGCAGCCTGCCCTAGTGGGGTGGGGACAGAGAGGGAGCAGCAGACAGTGTCCCAGCCACATGTGCAATGTGTTGCCTTCAGCCATTCCCACTCATTTTCAGAGTTGGGAATGCTGCAGGTGACGAAAACGGATGTTGGATGCTCCTGCTGCTCCCCAGGGCTGGGGTTGGGGTGAGGGGTTGCTTCTCTGGGTCAGGAAGGGAGCACTGCTCCCCAGGTCCTGGGCTTGCTGTGTTTGGGGTGTCTTCTGTGGGGATTTAAGCTCTGATGATTCTTTCTCTCCTTGTCCCCAGCGTGCAGAACAAGAGATCTTCGAGAGGTCAGTACCTGGCTGCTCCTGGTCCTTTCCCTGACCCTGCTCCAAGCTTTCCCTGCTCCTGCTCCACACCTGCATCCCCACAGCTCCTGTGCTGTGTGCCATGACTCAGGCACCCCATGACACCTCCTTTGTCCCTCGTGCTGCTTTTGTTGTGGACAAGGACAGAGAACAGAGATGCCAGCGTGGCCTCTTGTCTCTGCTCCTTGTGCTGTGCTGCACCTGGAGATGCTCCATGTGCTTTCCCAGATCAGCAGTCCTTGCTTCTGGGAGAACTTTTGCAGCTCCTCAGAAAACCCCAGGGCTTGCTGGGGGATGGAGCAGGCCTGTGCCAGGCTGTTGGCAGCAGCTGGGATGGTCTGTGCTCCGTGTAGGGGGTGGCTGGCACGGCATCTCCCCAGCTCTGCACGGGCAGGGAGAGCCAGCTGCAGGTCCCAGTGTCCCCAGCAGCCCTATCACTGACACTGGGCTGCCCTTCCTGAGGAAGCACCTTGGTGGCTGTGTTTCTATTTAATCTATTTAATTTTATTTGAGTCATATATTTCAGTGGCTGCTGTGAGGGTGCTGGCCCTGGCTGCACTGTGCTGCCCAGAGGGCCTGTAGGGGTATTTGTGCCTGTGGAGAGTATGGAGTGTGCCCCAGCACATCCCCAGCAGCCTGTGCCACAGCCTGTCCTCACAACCAGGAGTTCTGCAAGCCACAGGAGCCAGCAAAGCCCTGGCTCTGTGCAGGTGAAACCTGGTGTCCTGGCTTGCTCTGTGCCCAGACCGTGGCAATAGAGGAAATCTGATTCTCTGCCTGTTCATTGTGCTCCCCTGGTACCCTGATGGCTGCTCTCAGACACATTTATTTACCCTGTGTCTGCTGAGTGA
This sequence comes from Molothrus ater, assembly GCF_012460135.2. NCBI lineage: Eukaryota > Metazoa > Chordata > Aves > Passeriformes > Icteridae > Molothrus > Molothrus ater. The sequence continues at coordinate 1,379,687 of NC_050497.2, read as the reverse complement.
GGAGCTGTTGACTCAGGCTGCTGGGATGTGTTTTACAACACTGCAGCCCTTTCACCAGGAACTGTGAGCAGAGCCAACCGAAAGTATCACTCGGGCTGAGAGCTGGCCCAGACACCCCTGCTGTGGTCTCTCTGCAGCCAGAGCTCCTCTTTAACCTCTGCCATACCTCCTTGTAATCTTTTAAACACCTCCCAGTACAATAAATCATTGTATTTTGAAACAGCTCCTGTTTTCCTTTGCTAGGACAGAGCTGGCGGAGGGAATCTTGGAGCCCCAGGAGTCCCTGAAGTTAAACTTTAATCAGAGCTGTGTTCAGAGTCCACTGCTGCATCGACTGTGGGCCTGTGCTGTGCTCTACTGCCTCACAGGTCAGTGGCTTGCTCAGATCTCTCATGCTCCAGGGATTCCTGCACCCTCTCTTGTGTTGTGCCCAGAGAAGCTCCCTCACGCTGTGTCCAAACTTCCTCTTGCTGTGTCCAAACTTCCTCTCGCTGTGTCCTGCCCCTCTGCTCTCCCAGCCCCTCCTTGTTTCTTGGAGCCCATTCAGGGAGGCAGCAGCAGCTGTGGGAGATGTTGGGGTGGCTCCAAGCAGTTGTGGCTCGAGGAAGAACTGGAGTTTGAAAATATTACGTGTTTTATCAGCTCTGTGGCTTTAACATTGTGTGGTTTCTTTTGCTGTTTCCTGAGTTTCTGGGTGACAGCAGTAAAGCTGATGCTGCTGTGGGAATCTCTGTCACAGAAATCTCTGTTCACAATGTTTAGCATTGGGCTGCTGGGGACTTTGGGAAGGTGATTTCTTCTGGGGGATGTCTGTGATACTGCCCAGTGCAGGGGGCAGTGAGTAGATGGAGCAGTGTTCTGATCACAGGCTGAGGTTGTGGCTTGCACGAGCTGGTGGTTCTGGAGGTGTTTGTGCTCTGGCTCAGCCCCTGCTGTGCAGCTGAGGCATTGGCCAGGCCACTGACAGGCTCTGGGACTGGTTTACCTGGTTGGTGCTGGCTGTGTTAAGCAGGGAAAGACATTTTTCCCCTGGCTGTGATGTGCTTGAATGGCTGATTGTGAAATGTTTGCTTTTACTCTGGCTTCAGTCTGTTGTTAGAGTATTTCAAATGCATTTTTTGTTTCTCAGAGATGACAGTATCCTTCATAATTTGCCTTGTGAACAATCCCAAGTGTGGTTTTCCAAAGCTGCTGTACAAACTTCTGATTTCTGCTCATCTTGCTGTGATTCTGACGAGCTGTTTCCAGTTTTTCCCTGTTTCCAGGCCCGTCTCCAAAGTCTGCACTTCAGGCTTTTATTGCTCTCATGGTTTGAAGTATTAGCTTGAGAGTCTATGCCTATCAAGCACTACCATCATGTGTTTACTGCAAATTCTGGTGTTCTCTCTTTGTGATTAATTTCCCTCTTTGGAATCTCTGAGTGCTGGCAGTTGAGGAAAGTGTCCCTGCAGGGGTTGGGACTAGGGTCCCTTCCAGCCCAGATCACTCTGTGATTCTGTGCCAGTCCCTGCAGTGGTGCATTGACAGTGTCACAGAATCCCAGAGTTGTTCAGGTTGGAAAAGACCTCTAAGACCATCCAGTCCATCCTGTGATCACCACCTTGTCACCCAGCCCAGAGCACTGAGTGCCAGGTCCAGTTGTGCCTTGGACACCTCCAGGGGTGGTCATTCCACCACCTGGGCAGTCCCTTCCATTATTTAACAGCCCATTCAGTGAAGATGTTCTTCCTGAAAGAATCAGTGAAGCAGGTTCTCAATGTTCAGAGCTGTGGAGTCAAACAGGAACCCTCTCCCTAATTTCCTTTGCTGGGACAGAATTTTTGTAAGGATTCCTCTCCCAACAGTATCCTTGTGAAATGTAATGACTTTAGGGCATTTGATTCTTGTGGTGGGCGTGCTGATGCACTTATTACACAGGAATTTCATTCTCTTTGGGTTTTTTTGAGTGTGTGGTTACATTTCACATGTCATTACTGCATGCTGAGGATGCCTGGTGTATCCTTGTGGATCTCATCAGTCCCCAGGCCACCCTGGACCAAGCCTTGGAGATTTAATATTAACAGCAGTGGTCTGAGCTTGCCTTAAGACACAGTAATGTGAAGTGTCACTCTGTGGTCCCTTCTCCCAAAGGCAGGTGAGCAGGTGGCTCTCTTGTTTATTTGCTTGAAAACAGAAAATTCCAAGCCTTGGTGGCTCACTCCATAACCTCTAAAATACTTGGAAAGCAGCTGCAAAAGGGCCTCTATTTCACTTTCAAAAATAAACATCATTCCTTTGATGCCTTCACCTGGCATCCAGCCTTCTGCATCACTTCTATTTGGGGTTGGCAGCTTCTTCCTTGCACCACAAGATGATGTAAATCTCCTGGCACCGATTTTGGAGGGATCTCAGTTCATGGGAACTTGGATTTTTAAAAGCAGCCAGATGTGCTGCAGCTCACACAAATGTGCTTCCCAGAGCTGTTAACCATGGGAATTTATTGTCCCAGTATCCCTCATGTCCCAAGGCCACCCTGATGGATACAGGACACAGAGAAAACAGACTTGGGGGCGAGATGAATTCAGTGGAATCATCCATCAGAATTATATGTGAAAATCCAGCTTTAATCATGACAAAACACTTGTGTGAGGGGCAAAATTTGCTGATCTGAATTACTGTGCTGTTATTTTGCCAGCACTTCCCCTCCCTCAGATGCTCCCCTGAACTGCAGCTCCACAGCAGAGCAGTGTGGGTGTCACTGGGGCGCTGTGGGCCACCAGGATGCAGCCCTAGGTCAGCTGTGTGTGACACAACAGGAGGTTTAGTGCCCTCCTTCTGCCAGAGGAAGATAAAGTCAGTGCTGCTGTGTTTTCTATGAATTCAGAGCAGCTTTGGCTTCCTGGAAAGCCGCCCTGCACAGCAGCAGCGTGGGCAGCCCCGAGCCCTGTGGAGAGCTCAGCTTTGGCTGCTGTGTGGGGAAATAAATCATCAGATGAATGAGGCTGGCAGCTCCTGCTGAAGGAAGTGCTGGCTTCAGCTCCTCTTTGGGCTCACTCTTGCTTGCAATAACTCCTATCTAACATGCACAGGTGCATGGCACTGATTTGCACAGGGATAATTCAGCCTCTGTTCATCTGCCAGGGAGCACCTGGGCAGGTGCAGCCTGAGGAAGCCCTGGAGCATTGCTGCTGCTGCTGGGTGCTGTTTGCTGCTAGAGGGATGCTGACCTGGGTCCTGGAGCAGGTCTGGGCTCTGGGCTGACCCTGTTGAGATCATCCTTTGGTTCTTTAAGGGCTCATTGTGCTGTGCTCTGGATGTTGAGCAGAAGGTGTTGGGCAATGGCTGGCACTGGCATGATGCAGTAGAGCTGCTGGCAGGGATGGCAGAGCCACTGAGTCACCCCTCCAGCCCTGTTTCCATGGTGGTTTAAGACCCAAAATTAATAAAGTGAGGGTGGGGGAAGGCAGGGCCAGGAGGGGCACCTGCTGGCAGGAACTGAGTCTCCTCAGGAGCAGATGAGTCTGCTGGGCATCAGCCTCACCCCTGCTTCATAAATTTAGGGACTGAGGGACACACTTCTGCAGTTCCACAGCTGCAAACCCACAGAGGGGTCTCAGGGGGAAGCATGCAGCCAGGGCAGGGCACCATGATCTTAGAGATCTTTTCCAACCTCGACAGTCCTGTGATTCCATGATTTTGTATAGGTGCAGACCCACAGTGGGTGCTGTGTCCTCTGGCCAGCCTGGGCTGCTACTGGCTGGGTTTGTGCAGCTGGGCACCCTCTTCTTTCACTGCTAAGCCAGATCCAGTCACAGCCAGGCTCAGCTCTAAGCCTGGTGCCAGCTCCCTGTGCTGCTCCCAGCACCTCAGGGCGGGTTGATCAACACCTGGGGCTTTGTAGCATGAAAGAGATTTCCCTGCCCGGCCCTCTCCAGTCCTGTTTTTCCAGCTTTGCAGGTTTTCTGCACACAGCCCTCCCAGGCTTGCCAGGCTCTTGGCTTCCCTGGCAGGGGGAGGAGCAGCCAGGTCCTGCTCACCCACCATGGGGGTGGGAAAGGACAGGAACTAAGTTTGGATCTCTCCCAAAAGTGAGGTGAGCCAAACCTGCTAAGTTCTGTTCTGTGGGGTGTCAGGCCAGGGTCAGAGGAAGATGAGCAAGGTGGAGAGGTGTCTGGTGAGTCTGGGCTTTGGTGAGTCTCTGCCTTGTTCTGGCCCTGGCTGAGAGGAGAAGCTCTGGCACTCAGCCTGAGCCCCAGCACTGTCACCCCGAGGAGCAGAGGGGCCCCAGGAGTGCTGTGTGAGGAGAGGGTGGTTGTGCTTGTGTTTCTCACAGCCATGACTACTTCAGGTCAGGTGATGGCCACTGCGTCTGAGCTCATCACATGGCTTCTCTTGCAGGCTCACAGGAGATTCACATCGATGAGAAAACCCTGAGCCCTCACCTCAGCCTGTCAGAAGACAAGAGAACCCTGACCTTCAGCCCCAAGAAAGCAAAGGTGGACTCGGGCTGCCCCGAGCGCTTTGACCACTGGCCCAACGCTTTGGCCACTGCTCCTTTCCACTCGGGGGTGTGTGCCTGGAAGGTCAGCGTGGAGCAGAGCTGTGCCTACAAGCTGGGGGTGTGCTACAGCTCCGTGCCCAGGAAGGGCTCTGCCAACGAAGGCCGCCTGGGCTTCAACGCCGCCTCCTGGGTGTTCTCACGCTACGACAAAGAATTCCGGTTCCTGCACGCGGGGCAGCCCCAGCCCGTGGAGCTGATCAAGGCCCCGGCAGAGATCGGGGTCCTGCTGGACTTTGCAGGGGGGGAGCTGCTCTTCTATGACCCCGACTCCTGCACCATCCTCTTCTCCCACCGCCAGGCCTTCCTGGAGCCCGTGTTCCCTGTCTTTGCCGTGGCACACCAGAGCATCTCACTCGGCCCCCGTGTGTGACTGTGTGTGCAGTGCCCGGGGGAAGGGAGCCTGGGCAGGGCTGTGGGCTGTGTCCAGGGCCCTTCAGACAACACCTGCCTTCACACTACACCTGTCCTCGTGTGTTCTCTGCAGCTTTCCTCTCGTCCCAGAGCCTACATCCTCTGCTGGGGTGAGCGGTCTGGGAGTGCCTGCCTGGGCCAGCTGCTCCTAGGTGAATTGTGTGATTTCTGCCCCACCAAAGGCAGCTTTCCAGTCTGCTGGTGGGCTGGAAAAAAGAGGAGAAATAGTGAGAGATATGTATGGAGAAGTGGCAGGGAGGAGGCCCATGGAAAGGGACATAGTGTGCTCTACAACTCCTTGGCAGGAGGGAGGAGCCAGGGGGGTCAGGCTCTGCTCCAAGCAATGGTGAAAGGACAGGAGAGAATGGCTTCAAGTTGTGCCAGGAGAGGTTTAGGTTGGATCATGGAGAAAATTCCTTCACTGGAAGGAAGGGTGGTCAGCCCCTGGCAGAGGCTGCCCAAGATAGTGATGGAGTCACCAACCCTGGAGGGTTCAAAAGGCGTTGTGGATGTGGCACTTGAGGACATGGTTTAATGGTGGCCTAGGCAGTGTTGGGGGAACAACTGGACTTAAGGTGTTTTCCAGCCTTAAGGTCTTTTCCAGCCTTAATGATTCTGGCATTCCCTGACTGGGACACAGCTGGAGACGCATCTGCAAGGAGCTACCCCACTGCAGGGCAGGGATAGCACAGGGGGCTGTCCCCTGTGGGGGAACCATGCTGGGACAGGGGCACTGCTGAGGGGCTGTGGCCATGTCCAGGCAGAGGAATAAGCAAAGACCAGCAGAAAGAAACCAAAACTGAGTGTCCCAAGGCAGTGGGGTTTGAGTGTAACATGGTGCAAACATGGGGAGCTGATGGCAGCAGGCAGGGAGGAAGAAGAGGTGTAGGCCAGGAGTTGAGCCAGAGAAAGGGGTTTAAAATCATCTTTAAAGGGTCATCTTTATTTCTCACTACCCGAATCAGTAAAGTTTGTTAATTGGCAATTCATTGAGTGAAATTGCCTGGCTCCAGGCTGTTTTGCCCACAGCAGGAGACCTGCAGGCACCTCCTGCCTGCCTACTGCTGTTGGGGAGGATGTTGGTGAGGTGGCAAAGCTGGGGTACACTGAGGGTGCAGGGCCTGGGCAGGGGTGTCCTGGGTGCTCTGTGTGGGCAAAGCTTCCCTGGGGCAGGGCCACCACTTGCACTGGGAGATGTTTAGGCCTGTCCTGGGGGTGAGTGAGAAGGGATAAACCTCAGTATCTGCCTCCATCTCCTGCCAGAATGAACCTCTGCAGTGACCCAGTCCCAGCCCTGTTAGGGGAAAACACCACAGCTGACCTTCTGTGGTGTTCTTAGAGCCATGAAACACATCTGCTCCACTGCTGGGCATCAGAAATGTTTTATTGCATGAACACTCCTCCTGCTCCATAGGGCAGCCCAGACTTGCTGCTCTTCCCTGCCCACCTGGCAGCAAGAAATCTCAGGTCAGGACAGTTCAGCACTGGCAGCAGCACTGGACCCCTCCGAACCGCAGCTACTCCTTCTCGATGCGAGCCAGGAGGTGGCTGAGCGTGGGCAGGACGTGCTCGGAGGGCACCTCGGGCCCCTCGGCCTGCCCGGCCGCCCGCAGCAGGAAGCTGTGCATGCCCGCGGCCCGGGCCGCCCGGTAATCCCGGCTGTAGTCATCGCCGATGTGAGCTGCCTGCTCGGGCCGGGCCCCGCCGAGCCGCAGCGCCTGCTCGAAGATCCTCCCGTCCGGCTTGGCGAAGCCCGCGGCCTCGGAGGTGAGCACGAACTCGAAGTGGTGCCGCAGGTTGCAGTGCGAGAGGATGGCTTCCAGCCGCCTGTCGAAGTTGGACACCACTCCCATGCGGAAGCCGAGCTGGCGGCACCGGCTCAGGGTCTCGGCGGCTCCCGGCAGCAGCTCCCAGGTGTTGGAGCTGCAGTAGTCGCGGTAAAGCTTCTCTGCCAGCTTCGTCAGGGCTGCCTCATCCTGCACGCCCGAGAGCCTGAAGCTCTGTTTGACAACGTCCAGCCACCACTGCCGGGAGCTGAGCCCCTGGCCGTGGCCGTAGTTGGGGAAGCGCCGGCTCTGGGCTCCGTACACCTCGCGGAAGGAGCGCCCCAGAGCCTCGGGCTGCACCTGCAGCCCCTGGGCCCGAGCCTCGGCCGCGTAGCTCTGGCCCACGGGCTGCCGCAGCCGCAGCAGCGTGTCCTTCACGTCCCACGTCAGCAGGCGCAGCCTGAGCATGGCCTCGGCAGCGCCCGGGGACACCGCCGAGCCCCGCGCTGCCACTCACATCCGAGGGCTGCGGGCACCCCGGCCTTTTGTCCGTCCCAGTACGAGCGTTGGTGTCCCTCCGGCGGGGCTCAGGGCCCCTCTGGGGTCAGCACGGAGAGGCGGCAGGGAGGGCAAACCCTGCTCCGAGTGCCAGGGGCAAAGTCTGCCAGGCCGGGGCAGTGACACTCCCCACGTGGGTGCCGCAGACGGGGCGAACTGGGACACCGGGGCTGCACCCGGGCTGGGGGTCAGGGGCACGGCCAGGGAGTCTGGGGAGGGCGTCCGGGGCACAGCCGGGGTGTCGGGGGAGGGCGTCCGGGGACACAGCCGGGGTGTCGGGGGCGGGAGCACCGCTGGAACGCAGGTGCAGGCTCGCGGTGTCCCCGCGGGTCCCGGAGGTGCGGGGCGGTGCCGGCGCTCACCGGGCCGAGCTCCCGGTGCGCGGGGGCTGCGGGCTGGGGGGGCGCGCAGTGCCGGGGCCCACCTGCGCCGCTGCCCGGAAGGGCCACCCCTACTGGAGAACCCGCCCCTACCGGAATTCCCTCCCATCCCGGAGAACCCGCCCCTACCGGAATTCCCTCCCATCCCGGAATTCCCGCCCCGGCCGCAATGGCCGCGCTCACTGCCGGCCCGCCGCCTCCCGCAGCCAGCGCAGCAGCTGCGGTGTGAAGTAGGTGATGATGATGTCGGCCCCTGCGGAGAGACGAGACGCTGGAGCCAGCCCGGGGACACACGGGGCATAGAGAGGGGGACACGGGGGTCGCAGCCTCACCTGCGCGCCTGAAGGCCGTGATCGCCTCCTGCACCGCCGCCTCCAGGCTGAAGGCGCCGGCCTGCGCCCCGTGCCACAGCATGGCGAACTCCCCCGAGACGTGGTACACAGCCAGCGGGTGCGTGGGGTGCTGCGGGAGCGGGTCAGTGCTGGGGACAGCCCAGCCTGCCCTCCGCACACCCCCGGTGCTCCAGCGCCCTCCCCGCACACAGAACCCACAGCCCCCAACCAGAGCCCTCCCTGCCCCGCAGGGCCTCACCCGAGCCTTGATGTCCCTCACGAGATCCAGGTAGGGCATCCCCGGCTTCACCATCAGCGTGTCCGCGCCCTCCCGCACGTCCCGGTCCTGCCATGGCAGTGTGGGGACAAGAACAGCTCGTTTTTGCCCAGGAGTTAGGAGCCGTGGTGGTTTTCCCCAGGAGGGATCGCAGGAGGCTGTGAGCCCCTCATGGCCAAGGTGGCTGGTGCTCCCCTCACCACACACATGGTGCCTGGGGAGAGCTGATGGCTTCGTGTCCCTGCACCTGACACCTGAGCCAAGCAGGGCATGGGGACAGCAACTGCACAGCTCCCAGTGCTCAGCCCTCGGGCACACACTGGGACCAGCTCTGCCAGGCCTGGTGTTTCTTTTGCTCATGGAAGGGGAACACCATTGACCATTTGCCTCCCAAGCTCTTGCTCGCCCCAAGCCCTGTGGGGTGCGATCACCCAGGCCCTATGTGAGGGTGTCCCACCCCACAGACATAATCCCACAGCCTACAGTCACCCCACTGAGGGTGTCCCACTCCACAGCCCATATTCACTCCACTGAGGGTCCCACTCCACAGCCGTACCCCCACAGCCCACAGTCACCCCACACTCACCACAGCGCGCAGGGCCAGCCCACGGGCGCCCAGGGGCAGCTGGTAACAGCGCCGGTCCCCAAAGGCAGGTTTGGACAGCGCCGCGTCCCTGCAGAGGGGCAGAGGGTGAGGAACCCCTGCCTCCCACCTCCTACAGCTCCAGAAACACAAGGACAGGCCAGGACAAGCATCTGAGCCACTGAGCCAGAGCAAGGGGGCACTCCCAACACAGTTCAGCACCCAGGGATTGCTCTGGGAGGTCCTACAGGCCCAGGCTGGCCCTGGGAGCTGTTTCAACACCCACTGCCCCCTCATGCCCAGAATTTGGGTAAAATTATGTCAGGCTCTTTTCCAAGGTCGATTCCTTGGGGATACCATGCCAGGGTCAGGCTGTTCTAACAGCTGACTCAGCTGAGGCTTGTCCTTGATGTCACCCTATGGGACAGCACTGACTGCTGATTCCTGACTGCTCCTGGAAGCTGCAGGCAGCTCCCTCTGCCTGCATTGCCACCAGCACCTGAGCAGGTGAAGGGTTGGGATGGAAGATCACCCTTCAGTGACCTTGCTGCCAGCCAGCCTCTTCTGGGCAAGTCCTTTTTGCATGGAGGAGTAGGAGTAGGGTGCTGAAAAGTGACCAGTGTGCCCCATGTGCAGTCCAGGCTCTGGGCAAGCCCCTTTCCCAAATAACTCCCTGGGAATGCACTCCCAGCCAGCCTGGCCCCAGCTGGGCACATCTGGCTGGGGGACAGACCCACCTGAAGGGGCCATAGAAGCACGAAGCAAACTTGGCACTGTAGCTCATCACCGAGACCTGCAGGGCAGAGAGGGGCTGTGAGGGCTGGGAGCTCAGGGCCACGTCCCAGTGCTGGGACAGGAGAGATTCCCTCCCACAGCTTCACCCTCCCCCTGCCACACATCTGGCACCTCACCATGTCTGGGCATTCCCCCCAGCCAAGGACATTCCCCTCCTGTGTGTGCCAGGCAGGGCAATGCCCGTGGCACCAAGGGGGCTTTTCCCCTCCTGCCCCTTGCCCTGTCCCGCTGTGCTGGAGCCTCCCATGGGGTGGCTCATGGCTGTGGCACACACAAGCCCTGGCTCACCTTGTTGCCCAGGTCGTTGGAGATCAGTGCCTGCTTTATGGCTGCAATGCGCCCGTCCATCATGTCCGAGGGGGCCACGATGTGGCAGCCTGCAGGGACAGACAGCACAGGGGAGCACTCCCAGTTAGAGCCAGGCCCAGTCTGCTTTGGGATCTGTCCAAAGCAGAGAGAGACAGCTCTGAGAGCCAGTCTGGGGTGTCACTGCCAGGGCTCCCCACCTGCTTTGGCATAAGCCAGTGCCACCTCGGCCAGGCGCTGGCAGCTGAGCTCGTTCTGGATGGTGCCATCCTCACGCAGGATGCCTGGGAGACAAACCTGGGGTTACACAGCGGAGGGACAGCTCAGTCCCCTGGGGCAGTGTGGCTCTGGGGACAAGCTGAGGAGATGCTCAGAGCAGCAGTGGGGAACCTGATGTGTTCAGGGAGGTGGATAAGGACCAAGAGCCTGCTGGGGACTGGACACAGCATGTGAGTGCTCCAGGGAAGGAAAGGCAGAGATGGGGAACACAGAGGGATGCTCAGACTCAGGGGCCTGAGGGAGGGTCTGAACCACCTGTGCCTCCCACCCTGTGCTCAAAACCCAGGAGAGGTCACCCAGGCTCAACTGCAGCAGCACAGGGAATCCAAGTCTTGGAGCAGGAGCTGGCCAGACCCTCAGCAGAAAATGGCAAATCCCAGAGGCTCCCAGAGGCAGGAGAAGGCTCAGAGGCCCCTGCTCACCACAGTGCCCATGTGAGGTGTAAGGGCACAGGCAGACATCACAGGCAATCAGCAGCTCTGGGAAAGTGGAGTGGATCTTCCTGATGGCCTGGATGGCAGGAGTGCCCTCGGCATCAGCAGCACTGCCTCTCTCGTCCTGTGAGGACACAAACACCTCAGCATGCACAGCTGACACTTCCCACCGGCTCCTCTGTGGCAGCAGCTCTGCCCAGGAAGCGTTTCCTGAACTGTGGGACCCTGTAAGGCTGGATGGTGGGACCCCACTGAGGGAAAAGGATGATGGGCAGCTAGGGCAGGTTTTGGGGCCACCTGCAGAGCTCTGGGGACTTTCTGGGTGTCACTGCAATATCCTATCATATCACAGCAGAGACCCTGAACTGCTTCTGTTTGATCAGGAGACCCCCCCAGCTCTGACATTGCTCTGACAGCCCTGTGGCTCTCCCAGCACCCCCACACCCATGCACTGACCTTGTGCACCTTGCTGGGCACCCCAAAGATGAGCACACACTTGAGGCCGTCTTCGACAAGGGGCTGCAGCATTCCCTCCAGCTTGTTCACTCCATACCTGCAGGGCAAAGGGCAGCAGCTGCCAGGCACACAGACCTGCCCTGTGGGGAGAGCTGCCCTGGGACTGGGATGCTGCTGCCCTGGGAGCAATCCAGCATCTCCAGGCAGTGGCTGGAGGTACAGGGGAGGTGTTGCCTGAACACTGGGAGGAACAATCTGAGCCCTTATCTGGGGCTCCAGGAGCGCTGTCTGCCCGGCAGGGACACTGCTCTGGAGAGATGGGCATACCCTGCCCTTGGATCCCTTATCTTGGTGTCCCTGGTGCAGCTCCAGCCCCTTTCCCATCACAGCTCCCCTGCCCAAAGCCCTGCTAACGTGCAGCAGATGCAGAGGGGAGCTGCCAGTCCAGTGGGATCCAGTACAGGACCAAAATCCACGTCCTTGCAGAGGTTTTCTGGCTGCTGCTGGAAACTCTGTTCAGTTCCAGCCTCCCTGTGTGCCCAGCCCACACAGCCTGGGAGTGCTCTGGGACAGAGCCAGCCCCTGGTGCTGTCCCTCCTAGTACTGACACTTTTCCAGCATTCCCTGCATGATTCCCTCCACTCCCTTAGCAGATGAACATTCCCACTTTGCCTGGTGCTGGGGATCTCCAAAGCAGGAACCAGAGGGTTGGAAGCCTCCCCCTGGCTCATGCTCAGGGCATAAATAAACCCTCCCCAGACACAGAGCACAGCAATGACTGGGGGGCTGGATTCATACCTGGCTTGTCCAGGAAGGCTGGGAATTGGCTCCACGGCATCAGGGCTGTCACTGTGGGAGGAGGATGGGACAGAGACGTGAGAAGGAAGCCTCTCTCCCAGACTTGTCCACAGGAGCTCTGCACCTATTTAGGAGCTCAGGGGGTACAGGGATGGGCCCAGCCAGACCCCCTGAGCCAGGTCCATCCCTGCCCCAAGAGCTGGGCTCACTCACGTGACAAAGATGGGGTAGATGAGGTTGGAGGCATCGAAGGCGGTGGCCGTGCACTGCCAGGAGCGCAGCACAGGGTGGAAGTAACCACTGTGGAGAACGGAGTCTGCCTGCATGGTGGGCTCTGCTCTCAGGGAAGGAGACTCTGAAACACCCAACAAACAGAGGGACCCTGGTGAGCTGCTGCTCTTGACACACGTGAGGAGGGGCTGGGATCCAGGCAGCCCCTGCAGGACTGACCCTGTCAGGCCATGAGCTGCAGCCCAGGCAGCTCCACCCCACCTACCCTGGGCACCCTGGGGTGCTGCAGGACCCCCATCAGCAGTCACAGCACTGCCCTTCCCATTAACAGGGGTATCACTGACTCCTCCCCACAAACCTCCCAGTTCTGTGTATGAAACCCCCATTTCCAGCCACTGACAACCTCCCCCAGCAGAACCACATTTACCCTCTGCAGGTTCCTTTCCCTGAGCCCCAAGAGGGTCATTCTTCATTCATTTTACTTTTCCTTAGTGCTGAGAAATTGTGGTTTTGTATGGAGAGGATACAGAGCTGTTCTGTGTGATCTTTAAGGTCCCTTCCAACCCAAACCATTCTATGATTCTGTGTAGCACTACATATTTATGGCTGCAGTGTGACGGTGCAGTTACAGAAGAGGGGCACCTCCAGGAGCACTGGAGGAAAGAGGCACAGGACCATCCAGGGCTCTAAAGCTCTCACACAACTCTCACAGTGAACAACTCCAGTGGCTGCTTACTGCTGGAGTTGGGTAAAACTAATTTCAGAGGTAACAAAACTCAGACATAAATCAATCATTAGCTATGAATCAGCTAATGATCATCAGCTCAATCATCAGCTAATCATGGCTGAAGCTTCTTTTGTAGCAATGTTTTATTATTTAGCAGATCTAGTAATAATTCTGTGATCAGCCCATTAAGAATTACATTTCCATGAGGCTCAATTCCCACCACCAGGCTGCTGGTGGATGTGATGGAAGGGGCCGTGGGAAGGGAGCTCTCCTGGGATGAGGTGTTTGGCTGCAGTGCAGAGCAGCAGCTGCATGACCCCAACAAGGGATTGTTTGTGCAGAGCAGCTCCAGGGACTGCTGGCTGCTCACACAGGGCCACATCCCCTGAATGCCCTGTGCAGAGGGGCTCGGGTGCCCTAGGAGACAAAGTAAAGTTCCTGCTGAAGAGTGTGGGGCTTTGGGAGCTGAGCCTGAGGGAGGTGGGCAGGAGCAGAGCTGAGATGGGATTCTGAAAGAGCAGGTGGATTCCTGTGAGTGCCCTGGGCAGGGCAGGGCTTCCCTAGGGAGATGGAGCAGCCTTGGTCCATCCCAGGAGAGATTCCCCAGGCAGGAAACCTCTCTGACCCCCAGCCTGCATCCAAACTCTCTCTGGAGAACAGAGTGGGATCAGAGTCCCCCTGGAGGCACAGCTCCAGCTCCCAGCACGGAATCCAGGGAACAAAGTTTTACACTGGCACCCACGACACCAGCCAGTAACAGAGCTGGGAGATGGCTCAGTTCTTCTGGAAAACCTTTAACATGAAGTGTTTCACCTATTTTACACACTCAAGACCCTTAAGATGTTCTAATATGGAGCCAAACTGTGTCAGAGCAGCCCAATGCACAGGACACTTGGAACAAAGGGGAATTGTGTTCAGTCCAGGGCTGGAATCGAGCCTCTCATACCCCAGGGAATTGCTTCTGCTTGGGGATGAAGAATGGCCCCTCTTGGTTAGAGGTTTACATGTATAAAAACCCCAATAAAAAATCAGGTGGTGCTCGTGGGGGATGCAGAGCAGCTGACAGAAACCTGGCAGCGTCATGGCATCCCTTGGCAAGCCATTTTTAGCCCTTGGAACGCTGCAGCCCCAGGCCTTGCTCCAGGGAAGGGGACAGCCCTCGGGTGAACCGGAGCTGGCAGCTCCAGCAGGCGCCTGGCTCCAGGCAGGGCTCCCGGCAATGGCAAACAAAGGGCTCAGTGAACAAAACCCACCTCGAGAATCCAAAAAATGCTTTAAACAGTTAATCCCACCCGAGGGAGGGGAGGGGGCCGGGTGGGACCAGAGGCACCTGACTGGATGGGACAGATAGAGGCCACAGCTCCCGAAACCGCGCTCTGGAGGAGGAGGAGACGGCACCGGCTGGGATTGCAGTGCCGAGATAAGAGCGGCACGGGTGGGTCCCGGGCTGCTGGGCCGGGTCCTCCTTCCCAGCCTCACGTCCAGGACGAGCTGCTGCCCACGCAGGGCACCCGGCGGGACCGAGGGGGCACAGCCGGGGGCAGCGGGGAAGGAGGGCAGGGCCACGGGGACATTGCACCACCCTGGGCTGGGGCTGCCAGGGCAGAGCAAATTAACCTTTCCCCAACATTCCGGGCCCAAAGCTGACTTTCTAAAGCTCTTTGCTCCGCGCACGCCGGAGGAGTTCAAGGACAGGTCGGCATCAGAGCGGCTTCACCCTTGCTCCTTCCACTGGGGCCGGCCCAAAGCCGCAGCAGCCGAACCCGCAGCGGTGCCCAGCCCGTGCCCGCGGCACTGCCCGGGTGCCTCGCTGCTCTCGAGGGACGGGAAGCGCCTTCCCAACGGGAGAACCCGGCACACGCCGGCCCTCGGCACCGGGCGGACAATGCTCGGCACGGGCTGGAGGCAGAGCCGGCGCTGCTCCGGCTCCCGACAGCCCCCCGCGAGCGGGGAGGGTTCGTTCCCTCGTCTCGCCTCATCCTGGCAGCAAGAGGTGTCCCAGCATTTCAGGACACACAAGCACACGTGGCCTCAGACGTGAGCACAATTATTTAGCTAAATCCCAGGGACATGCGGGCTCCTAAAATCCCAGCTGGGGACGGACCGGGTGTTCTAGGAAAGTGGAGCTCCCCAGGCAGACAACGGAGCTGTGGGTTAATTAACAGCCACTAACGAAGGCCAAGCTATTAAAGGGTTAATTATGAGCTACCTACGAAGGTCAAGCTGTTAGGGCAGGTTTCCCGCTCCAGGACGGGAATGAGGATGCTCAGGAGTCTGGAATTGCACCCCAGGGCAAGCGGGAACTCAGGACCGACGCCAGCTCGCAGCAGCACACGCTGCTCGGTGCGTCCCCCGCCGTTGCCACGGTTACCGAGCAAAAATGGAGCAAAAACGGAGCAAAACTGAGCAAAACCCGGGCTGTCCTTCCTGCGTTACCCGGGGCTCCTCTTCCTGCCTGCACCCAAGCGCGGCCAGGCCCCGTCTCTGGAGTCATTCCCCGGCAGCCCTGCAAGGGGCCGAGGTCGGGGAGCGGAGAAGGGGCGGACGCTCCGGCCCCAGCTCCGGTGCCCGCTCCCAGCCCCGCTCCCGGTCCGGTTCCCGGTCCCGGTCCCGGCACTCACCGATCAGCGCGTCCGCTCCGGCCGTGCGACAGTGCCCGCGATTTGCATAACCACGCCCACGATCAGCATAGCCCCGCCCCCGCGGAGGGGCTGGCGGGAAGTGTCGCTCCCGGCGGAGCGCGGGAAAGGCGGCGCGGGGGAACGGGGGCGGTGGCGGAGCCGGGATTTGGGGTCTGCGGCAGGGATGGGCCCGGGGGGGACACGGGGCACGGCCTCGGGGTGCTGCGAGGGCAGCTCTGGGTGCTGGGGCCAAGCAATCCAGTCCCGGGGTGCTGCAGGGGGACTCAGAGCCAGGTTTGGGGGTTCTGGGGGGCATGGACTAGGGCTTTTGGGATGATGGGGGGGCAGAAGGCAGGTTTTAGGGGTTCATGGGGGCTGGAGCAAAGCTCTGGGGTCGTGCAGGACCCAGAGCCAGGTTTTGAGTGCTGAGGGGGATATGGAGCAGGGTTTTGGGGGGCTGGAGGTCTATGCAGTCCAGTTCTAGGGTGCTGTGGGAGGACCTGGAGCCAGGTTTTAGGATTCTGGAGTGGCTGGGACAGGGCACTGGGCTGCTGTGAGGGTTTGGTCTAAGGAGCATGGCTGAGAGGCTGTGGTGGTGTGGTGCAGGGTTTGGGGTGCTGCAGAGGCACCTGGAGCTGGGCTTTGGGGTGCTGAGGGAAACCCAGACCCCTGCCTTGGTCCCTCAGAGCAGGGCAGATGCCAGGATCAGGTTTAGTGCAGGAATTCTGCAGCTCTCCCACCAAAGCATCATTCCCTGGCTCGCTCCAGTGCAGAAACCCTGGATCCAGATCCTGGATCTTCCCCCCAGCCTGGAACCTCCCTGGGGCTGAGTTGACAGCTCCTTCCCCCAGCAAACATCAGTGACCTGGAAGTCCCCTCCTTCTTTCCACAGTCCCTCCCTCCTCTCACACTGAGGCCGGGCTGCAGCAGCCTTCATCCTCCCCTCATCTTCCTCCATGCCAGCTACTCCAGAAACCATTTTCCAGAGCATTTCCTGCTCCCATCCCACTTATGCAACCACAACCTGCTCATTTTATAACTGACCAAAATACGAGACTCCCATTTCTGTAAAAAAAAAAAAAAATCTGGCTTTTATTTAGATCTCATTCCCTTCCAGAATATGCACCCCAGATATGTGCTGAAGAGAAAAAAAAAAGAGAGGAAAAGAGCTGGAAGGTGGGTGTTTATCAGACATGTGAGGAACACATCATCAGCTCAGGCTTCCCACAGCCTGACTGAATGCCAGCAGAAACTAGACAGCAGAAAATCGGTGTTGGTTCAGTTCTTTTCAGAAGCTGGGCTTGTGTGCGTGTGAAAATCCAGCGAGCCAGAAAAGCAGGAAGGCAGAGTGGTTCTTGTGGGGAGCTGCCACCATTTTTTGGTGGAAAGGATCCAGGAATCCTCACAAGTGCTATTTTAAAACTGCACATCATCAAAACCTGGGGGTTTTAAATGTATCTAAAACTTTCTGAGGGAGAAAGGCATTAGAACTACGAGTTCAAGTGGAAAAGCACAAACCTACACTAGCACAAGGGATACCAAGAGCTTCTCTCAACCCTTCCTTCTTGCAGGAGCCTTTTGTGAAACCACATGGGCCCCCTGGGTGGGCACACCCTGCCCTGCTGCCCTCCCAGAGGCATCCCTGGGATGACCAGCGAAGGCTCCAGAGGGACCTGGATGGAATTAGCCCATCCCCACTGGGAAAAGGGGAAAAGACAACCACAGTTCACCACTCTGTTCTAGCACATTTCAGCTTGCTGCTGCTGAGACCACCAGACCCTGGTGTGACACTGACCTGTCACCCCCAGCACTGCACAAAGCCACCTGTTTTCAGCCCTGCTCCTCATCTGAGCCCTCCTTGTGCTCCAGATTTTGAATCAGTCTCCTCTTTGTCTCTCAAAGACACTGTCAGTGTACAGTTTGCCCCGTCAGCACTGTGTGTTTTTCAGATTTGGGTTAGTTTGGGTGAGTCAGTGAGTGAACTCATGGTCCCTGTAGAGCCACCCTGTGCTGCTGCTGAGGCTGGAGGACACAGTGTCACTCACAGTACAGCAGGGAGAGAAGGCACAGCCAGGATGCAAGGAAACAAAGGGAAAAAAACAACTCAACTGGATCAAAAGCTTCAATGTGCAGCTCCCAAGCCTCTGGACATCATCACCTACATCCTACACCCCAGAAGTGACCTGTGAATGGATTCAGCCCCTCATCTTCAAGAGTCTCGTGTTCTCCTGGCCAGTTTCTGCACTGAGCACCCATCAGTGCTTTTTTCCTCTCCTTCAGAGCCAGCCCAGCAGAGTGCCTGCCCAGAGCCTGGGGAGGGCCAAAGCCCCCCAGGCACAGGGAGGAGCCACGCTGGCACAGAAAAGCTTCAGCACAGTCCTTTATGTACAAATAACAAAAGGGACAGGCCACAGAGGGGCAGTACAATGCTCTAATGGATACTCGAGGGCATGCAGCAAGGTCGATTTACAGCATTTACATCCCTCTGAGCACACCCCAGCCCCTGCCCACGAGCCAGCTCAGTTGTCCACCTCTTCCTCATCGTTTTGCTCTTCCTCGTCCATCCTTTCATCATCGTCATCATTGTCCTCCTCTCGGCTCTTATCTTGCTCCTCCGAGTCTGCCTTCTTGTCTTTATCTTTCCTGGCCTCTTTCTTTCCTTTCTGCTCCCGCCTGTAAACTGGAGGAGAGGAACAGTGAGGGCTTGGCTCTGGCACAGACAGGTCAGTGGCTGAGGTCCAACATCCACTTGCTCTCCCGGCTTTGGAGGGGAGCAGGGAACTCAGAGCACAACTCACCCTACGAGCTGAGCTGTGCTGAGCAGCTCCATAGGAAATCAGGTTAAATTTCAGCAGAAAAATGCTGAAAAGGATGCAGGAGGTCACATTTACAGGCAGCACCTACGGCTTTCCTTAGATAACATAATAGGGGAGTGAGAGCAGATGAGACTTTCTCAATCCTCATCAGTTGTGCAATAATGTTATCCCAGTCCCGTTAAGGTGCACATTAGTTACTCCCCAGGCAAACTGCAGAGTAGGATGCTGGGCAAAGAGAAGAGAAACAAGACAGGCAATAAGTGTTGCTTGTCCAGGTTGGAGGAAAGCAGGACTCAGTGCCTCTCAGAGTCCCTGGACACCCACGGAGCACGGTACCTTCCAGGGATTCCTTCAGAGGGGCCACGAATCTCTGGAACTCCATCTCCTCCATGGCAGAGAGCACATCCCCAGCATTCAGGGTTTTCCTCTTCCCCTTCATGGCAAAGTTATTTGCACTAGGCAGAACCAAAATGAGAGGGAATTGGGAACTGTTAGCAATTCCATCTTGTTTATTAAAGTCATAAGCACATAGAAAAGCCATCTCCAAAACATTTAGAGATTTTTTATCATTTACTAAAGGAGGTTTGAGACATTTTTGTTTACACTGGCTGTCTGTGCTTTCCCACAGTGTTAGTTTCTGCTTGCACAGACCTTTTCTATGAACAGGAGAAGGAGAAAGCCTGAACCTTGGCTGTGACAGTTCCACACAGCCCTAGAAGCACCTGACACTAGAGAAGTGACTGCCTGCAGAGAATATGCCGAGCCACCCCAAAATGTGACTGTGTCCTCTGTGACAGCTCTTGCCCTAACACAGCTTCATGATGAAGAGCCTGACAGTGAGTCAAGTGCCCCTGCCTTTGCCAGGAAGGCTGTGCAGCCACGCTCTAAGGTTAATGGCAGTTTGGGACTCCTCTTTTTGGGGTGTGGCTGTGTCCAGAGCCCAGCTACCTTCCCATGGGCTGCTCTGGGCAGTCCAAACTCACCTGTTGCAGCCTGGCAGACTGGTTTATTTATATAAACAGGCAATACAGAAAACCAACACTGGGAAAGAGTCCCCAGGCCAGCAGAGATGAATTATCAATCAAGTGCCCCAGTGACTGCTGCACCAAGTCCTTACCATGAGGTTGCATAGAGCACAAACACACTCGCTGCTCGGGAGATCGCGCTCCGGGCTTCTTTGGAAATATTGACTCCATCAGGAAGCTGAAAAACAAATACAACTTTTATCAGCAGCTGCTAAAAACGACTTAAACTCACATAATTCAAGTGTCAGCATGTTAAGGCACTCAGAGGGCTCAGAAGAACTGGGAACTGCTCTGGGGTTGCTGACACAGGAGCTCTGCTCCCACTGGAAGCCCAGGGCAGTAGGAATGTGTCCCCAAAGGCAGAGCTGAGCAGAACCCAGTGACTGGAATTTGGGGTCTGGCCACCGTCTGCAGGTAACTCATCCTGTGACTGCCCAGCTCCTGACATACGTGCCAGGCCCAGATCCACCCAGCAACACCTCACAGCTCCAAACTAAACAAACTAAACTAACCACTGGGAATTATTCTGGATCTTTATATAGACACGGACGTGTGTGCTGAAGTTTTGGGGGGGCCTGGTTCGCACAGTGCCACCGTGGGAGCTGGGCTGCTGTGAGCTGCACCGGTGCAGCTGCATCCCCTGGGACGCTGCAGTGAGGGGGCCGCAGCCCCGGTGCCCGAGGGGGACAGCCCAGGGCAGAGCCCCGCGGGCGGGGACACAGCACGGGCCGGGGCCGGGGCCTCCCGGGGCCGGGATCTCCCGGGGCTCCGCTGGACCGCGGGGCCCGGCACCCACCGCCTCCTTGATGATGCGGGTGATGACGGCGTTGGGCAGGTTCAGGTCCTCCGGTCTCTCCGCCATCCTGGGCCTCCTGCAAGGCAAACACGGCGTCAGGGGCGCGGGGATGGGCGGGATCCCGGCGGGACACGGCAGGATTCCCTCAGAACAGGGGGATCGCGGTGGGACACGGCGGGGTCCCCTCAGGACAGGGGGAATCCCCTCAGGACACGGCGATCCCGGCCCGGCCCGGCCCGGCCGTACCCAGCCCGCGCTCCGCCGCCGCCCCGCCCGCTCCCGGCGCGCACCGCGGCCCTGCCCACACGGCGGGAAATGGCGGCGGCGCCTGAGGGGCGGCAACAGGAGTGGGACGGGAAAGGGAAAGGAAAAGGAAAGGAAAAGGAAAGGGAAAGGAAAGGGAAAGGAAAGGGAAAGGAAAAGAAGGAGAGGCAGGCATAGGAACAGGATAAGGGCAGGGATAGGGACAGACATAGCTAAAGGTGTAGGGACAAGTGTAGGTGTAAGGCCAGGTGATGGTGAGGGGACAGAAACAGGTGCAGGGATAGGTTCAGCTATAGGTGAAGGGACAGGGACAGGTTCAGGTGTAGGTGAAGGGACAAGGACAGATTCAGGTGTAGGTACAGGACAGGTTCAGGTGCGGGGACAGGCTCAGGTGTAGGTGAAGGGACAAGGACAGGTTCAGGTATAGGTGAAGGGACAAGGACAGATTCAAGTGTAGGTACAGGACAGGTTCAGGTGCGGGGACAGGCTCAGGTGTAGGTGAAGGGACAAGGACAGATTCAAGTGTAGGTACAGGACAGGTTCAGGTGCGGAGACAGGCTCAGGTGGTCACACTGCTGTCACTGGGGGTTGCTGAGGGGCTGTCAGGGCTGGGAGCAGGGCCAGGCACAGGCACAGCCTGGGAGGGGGAGCTGGTGCAGCCCTGGGACAGAGCTGGTGCCTGTGGAATTGTTCCCAAGGTCCCCCAAAGTGCTTGGGATCAGTAAGGCTCCCTCTAAGGCTGTGTGACACTGTTAGTAAGGCATTACTGCATCCTCAGCCAAGAGTGTGTGGCTGACAAAGCTCCAGCCTCTGCATGGATGCAGATACAAAACTTTTCCACTTATTTATGCATTTTTAGCAAACAAATTAACGTTCATTGGCTCTAGGTTACATAATTCTCTTCATTACTTACTGTTCTATCTGCTCTTGGTTGTTAATTTCTCACTCTTCATGCTAATCTGGTCCACATACTTTATTACTTTTATAATCTTTTTCTCAGTCAGGGAATCTCCAGCTTTCCAGGCCTTAATCTCCTCCACATTTTCTGCTTGCTTCAACACCCTTGAAGGGTCATAAATTTGAGATCCCAGATGTCCAATCTCCAACTCCCTTTGCCTTTGTTTATTGAAGCTTGGCAGGGTTACTTTTAGCAAATGAGGTTTTGGTTATTTAGTGATCAAAGTAATTGTAAGAGCATGTGAAGAAACTTAAATAGTGCTAGCTGAAAGTGAGCACTGATTGCAATTAATTAAAACAATTAGTTAGGAAAGTTACATAATTTCCAATAGAAATAACAGCTATTTTACCCCACAGTGGTGTCTGGCCTCTTCCCTTGTTGCTGTGTGAGCTCCTCCATCCCTGCCCCACTGACCCCAAGCCTGGTCTAAACCCTGTAATTCCACAGGACTTTATCCCTATTGATAACCTGACCCGGTAATTAAATTAAATTAAAGCTCAGAGTGCAAGAAAGCAGATTAGTAAGGTGCTGTGTTGGGGTGATACTTGAAATAGTGAGCAGTGATTGACAGCAGAGCTCTTTTCCATGGAAAATGGGAATTTCCTGTTATCAAGGGCAGTGTTTCTGTTGCAGGGAGAGTTGACAGAAGCTTGTGAGCCCAGGTGAAGGTCACAGTGGTGGACATAAGGCTGTGCTGTGGAAGCACACACTGAGCACACCTGGGCCAGGCCTGTGTGAGCCCCTGCTCCAGTTCCACTGGATTAATGAACTCCATCCCTGCTGTACAAACTGTGTAAGTTTTGGTTTTAGCTCCTTTCCGTGTGCTCTGTTGTCAACCCTGACTGCTGGGTGTCCCTGGGCAGGTGTGGCAGTGCTGGCACTGGGGAGGGGCATTCACAGGGGGCAGATTGGCTGTGATAGTGACCATGGCACACTGAGGCTGCTGTGACAGTGACCGTGGCATACTGAGCTGCTGTGACAGTGCCCATGGCACATTGAGGCTGCTGTGACAGTGACCGTGGCACACTGAGCTGCTGTGACAGTGACCGTGGCACACTGAGCTGCTGTGACAGTGCCCATGGCAGACTGAGCTGCTGTGACAGTGACTGTGGCACACTGAGCTGCTGTGACAGTGACTGTGGCACACTGAGGCTGCTGTGACAGTGACTGTGGCACACTGAGCTGCTGTGACAGTGACCGTGGCACACTGAGGCTGCTGTGACAGTGACTGTGGCACACTGAGCTGCTGTGACAGTGACCGTGGCACACTGAGGCTGCTGTGACAGTGACCGTGGCACACTGAGCTGCTGTGACAGTGACCGTGGCACACTGAGGCTGCTGTGACAGTGACTGTGGCACACTGAGCTTTTGTGACAGTGCCCATGGCAGACTCGGATCCTGCACAGGGGTTTTGTATTTGTTGGGAATGCCCCAACTAAGGCAGGAATGATGCATCTGACTCCATGTTCTCAGAAGGCTAATTTATTACTTTATAATACTATATTACATTAAAGAACATATTCAATATAATATATTTTAAATATAATATATTAATATAATTATATAATATGTAATACTATATTATATTAAAGAATATACTATTTTATATTAAAGAATACTAACTATACTAAAGAATACAGAAGGGATACTTACAGAATGCTAAAAAGACAATAATGAAAACTCCTGACTCTTTCCAGAGTCCTGACACAGCTTGGCCCTGATTGGCCAAAGAGTGAAAACAACTCCCAGCAGAATGCAGTGGAACAATCACCTGTGGGTTAACAATCTCCAAACACATTCCACATGAGCACAGCACAGGAGAAGCAAATGAGATCAGAATTGTTTTCCTTTTCTCTGAGGCTTCTCAACTTCTCAGGAGAAAAATCCTGGACAAAGGAATTTTTTCAGAGAATGTGAATGCCACACAGGGGGGTGGCTCAAAGCTGTTGGAGCCCTTGGGAGCCACTGCTGCTCATTTTGGTTTCTGTTTTTTAGAGCATGAGGTGTTTTTGTCCATGAACTGAGAACCAAGTGAGGTGGTGGTGTGGGACTGCCTGGGGAAAGGGTGGGATGGAGCAGAGCCAGGAATGGGGCTGCCCAAATCCAGGGATTCAGCCCAAAGCTGCCCCATTCATCCAGCTCTGTGTGTCCTCTGGACACAGCAGCCTCTCCTCCCTGGTCCCTGGTGTGTCTCTGTTTTTAATGACAATGTCTGGAGGTTGGTACATTGAATCCCAGGAAGGGACATTACAGCCCATTCTGTGTCAGGGACATCTCCCACTGTCCCAGGCTGCTCCAAGCCCTGTCCAGCCTGGCCTGGGACACTTCCAGGGATCCAGGGGCAGCCATCCTGGCCTTACATCCAGTAGGTCCAGAGCCTTTGTATTAAATCAGCTTTCTAGTCTTGTTTCACTGTCATGTGTAAAACACAGAAGATGTTGAGCATGCAGTGCTCAAGTTTACTGCTGTGAGTCACATTTTACACTGGAACAAAAAAGTTGTTGCATGTAGCACAGGTATAAATACAGTGACAGAGGAGCAGCAGCTCAGCTCAGCCTGAGTGGGAAAGCAAAACCATGGGACAATATTGTCCTTCTGTACCTCAGGGAATGGCTATAACAGATTTAGATTTAAATGCTTTGAATTAGATATTAAGAAAACACCCTGGCAGGGTGGGCAGGCCCTGGCACAGGGTGCCCAGAGCAGCTGGGGCTGCCCCTGGATCCCTGGCAGTGCCCAAGGCCAGGCTGGACAGGGCTGGAAGCACCTGGGACAGTGGGAGGTGTCCCTGCCATGGCAGGGGTGGGATGAGAGGATCTTTAAGGTCCCTTCCACGTTGGACCACAGAAACTCCCAGTGTTCATCTCCTGACATCAGTGCAGAGTCATTGAACAGACTGTGGATTCTGTTCAATGACTCTGCACTGATGTCAGGAGATGAACACTGGGAGTTTTAAGCCTGCAGTGAGGGTGGTCACTCTTAGCCTGCTTGTTTTTCACAAAATTGCACAAAAATGTGACATTTATGGTTTAGCTGCAGGCACAGAGCTTACCCAGGAGTGTTTGTACTCCTCAGAATCCACTGTTAGTACAGAGGGGCTTGAATCTCACTTGACTTCTGTGAAAATGACACTTCAGTATCATCATGGCCAAAGAAAAAAATATTAATACAAAAATACAGATTATTCCAATGTAGAACAGTCATTGTGGAACACCTGAATTGTTTCCAGCACTCCTGAAGCCCTGTTTGGATGGGTGCCATCCAAGCCCTGTAAATAGGAGGCTGTTGATGCAGTAACAGGTAACTCTTTCTCTTCTAGAATCAGGGATGAGGTGTGCCAGGACGTGGTGCACAGGAGAGTTCTGAAGAGCAAACCCTTCCCTCTGGGCTCTCCCTGGCTCTGCCCAGAACGTTTTGGGGCTGCAGGATTAACTGTGAGGGCTTCAGCCTGAGAAGCGTTCAGTGCGTTCCTGTCCCCTGAGTCACTTCACACCTCTGCCCTCGTTAGTGCTGAACGGACCCGCCCGGCTCGGGTGACGCAGGGGGACACGGCAGCGCTCGGGAGGCACATTAAACAGCAGGAGACACAGGGGTCACAAGGCAGGGACACGGGGACACATCCCAAACTGCTGTTGGATGAAGGAAGAGACACAGGGACACATCCCAAACTGGTGTTGGATGAAGGAAGAGACACAGGGACTTATCCCAGACTGGTGTTGGATGAAGGAAGAGACACAGGGACTTATCCCAGACTGGTGTTGGATGATGCAGGGACACGGGGACACATCCCAAACTGGTGTTGGATGAAGGAAGAGACACAGGGACTCATCCCAAAAGTGGTGTGGATGAAGGCAGGGACACAGGGACACATCCCAAACTGATGTTGGATGACGTAGGGACTCATCCCAAACTGGTATTGGATGATGCAGGGACACAGGGACTCATCCCAGACTGGTGTTGGATGATGCAGGGACATAGGGACTCATCCCAAATTGGTGTTGGATGAGGCAGGGACACAGGGACTCATCCCAAACTGGTGTTGGATGATGCAGGGACATAGGGACACAGCCCAAACTGGTGTTGGATGATGCAGGAACACAGGCACTCATCCCAAACTGGTGTTGGATGATGCAGGGACACAGGGACTCATCCCAAACTGGTGTTGGATGAGGCAGGGACACAGGGACACATCCCAAACTGGTGTTGGATGATGCAGGGACACAGGGACACAGCCCAAACTGGTGTTGGATGGTTTGCACTTACCAATTTAAATTTCCTTGGGAAACTGTCTATGACTGCTCTGTTTTTTAAATTCATTTTCCTTTTGGCTGTGGAAGAAGAATGAATGTGAAGCACTTGGCAGTATCCTTTTTTAAAGGAAATAAGATTTTACTTGGTCATTATAATCTCTAAATGTTTAAGTGCATCAGGGCTCTAACTGAGAGCTGGTGCCTGGAATGATTCCATTTTTCCTTCCCCTAAAGACAGGCCAGGCACTGCAGGCAGGAGCCTGGTCCCCAGAGGATGGAGCTGTCCCTCAGAGGTGTCACTCACACACTTCTCTTCCTACCTCAGGCCCTCTAAGTTTAGCTCACCTCTGATGAAGGCCTCTGAGTGCAGCACTTTTCAAAATATCTTCCTGGCATTCTTTTTTTAGCCATAAACTAATTCAGCAGTTTCAACTGTCAAAAAAGTGCCAGCCTAAAATTCTGCTGATTGAGTGGCCCTTCCTATGTGACCTAAGCCAGAGACTTGGACAAATGCTGTGTTCCAGGTCAGGAGCTATTTTCAGCTGCGTGGATGGACTATTGCATTAACTGTAACTTTGTTACTCCCTTTGGAAAGTGCTTTGGGAAGGGAAGCTGTAGGGTGACCTCTGTGTCACCTCTGGTGGTGTTCACTCGGGTTTGTGGCACCATGAATCTTGCTCCTGTTTGTGCCCTGCTCCAGCCAGGGCTCTGCAGCAGGGTCAGACACCTGTGCTCTCACCTGCACAGATCCTCCTGGTGCTCTGCAGTAAGGTGGGGACAGTGAGTGCTCCCAGGGAAGGCAATGCCTTCCTGGTTCTGGCTAATGGGATCATGCTTAAACTATATGGGCAATAATCAGGCTGTGCTCAGCTAATTGATCCAGAATAACATTAATCCACAGAGTGGCTTAAAGGTGCCCCAGTAAGGTGGGCTAATGGTGTAGTGTGTCACTACACAAATGGGATCCAGCTCCTCTATAGTCTGCCAAATTTACATTAAAGTTGACCCTACAGGAGGTGAAAGTCCTTGAATTGAAAATGGTTTGGGGCTGGGCAACTATTTGGGAAAATGTCTCGTGCCTGCTCTGTTGTCTCTCCCCTGGGCATCACCTTCTGTCATGAAACAGGAGCTTTGTCTGACCCAATGGCTCTGCTTTTATTTTCTTCAATATTCTTAAATATGCTTTCTCCTTAAATATTCTTGTGAAGATTCCTCACTGAGAGGGTGGTGATCACTGGCACAATCTCCCTGGGGAAGTGGTCATGGCACCAAGGCTGCCAGAGCTCCAGGAACATCTGGAGGATGTGATTAGTGACAGGGTTTAATTCTAGTCCTGCAAGGGAGTGGGGCTTGATGATCCCTCTGGGTCCCTTGTGGCTGGAGGGACTCTGTGCCTGTTCCCATGCTTGGGCTGAAGGGGAGAGTCAGGATCAGAGTTCTGGGGGAAGAAATGAGGCAGCTGCCCTTGGAGCAGCAGCTTCACTCTAACACCAGCTGAATTGAACATAAAAATGTCAGAGAACCTTGGTTTACTCTGTCCAGCCTGGGAATGGGAATGACAAAAATGATCCAGATGACAAAGGAGATCTCTGTCAAGAAAAAGGGCAACTTTCCCCTTCTGTTGTGCCCCAGGACAAAGGACAGTGGTGTTAAACTGAAGGTGGATACATTTAGTTAGATATTGGGAATTAGGAACTGTTCCCTGGCAGGGTGGGCAGGCCCGGCACAGGTGCCCAGAGCAGCTGGGGCTGCCCCTGGATCCCTGGCAGTGCCCAAGGCCAGGCTGGACAGGGCTGGGAGCAGCCTGGGACAGTGGGAGGTGTCCCTGCCATGGCAGGGGTGGAATGGGATGAGCTTTAAGGTCTCTCCCAGCCCAAACCAGACTAAGATTTCTGGCATTTGATCTGTCTCCTCCATCACATGCCCTGATCAAATCTGTTTGGGTGCCAAATGCCAGAAATGTTTGATTTTCTGTAAAATCAGTGAGCTAACCTGGCTCACTGGGAGGCAGAGCAGTGTCAGAGCTGGGGAGCAGAGCCCAAGTGAGGCACCTGAGAGGAGAGCTCAGCTGTTTCCTGCAGCTCCAGGCTGAGCCTGGCAGTTCAGCTCAGGTGACAGGCAATAACTTCCTAAGCTGTTTTAACTTCATTACTTTGATCCATTTGACCATTCTAAAGCCAAAAGCATAATTCCCAAGAGACCTTTTGCTATATTGAAAGTGATCTCTTTTATGAGAAGGGTCACTAAAGACCCAGCTTGGTTATTACATTGTTTTTATTGCATTAAAATAAATCAACAATGGATTAATACTCAGCATTTGTCAAAATGCTGCAGCAGGACTGGATGCTCAGATCAGACATCCTCTAAGAGACCTGGAATGTCTCATGGTGCTGCTCTTGTGTGTCACTGAGGGTTCAGAGTGCAGGAGAATGGTGCTGTGAGCTGATGTGCTGCTGTAATTCACTGGGCTTTTAATCAGGTTAAGGCTGTAAGACAGGTGTGTGTTAAACACCTGGCCTGAGAAAGTCCCACTGCCCCAGGGAAATGCAAAAGCAAGGACAAAGCCTTGAGCTGGGAAAATTGTCAGCTGTAGGCCCAACTCACTGTTATCCTGCAGGCTAGGCATGGCAAAAGGGAAAAAGGATGAAAAAAAAGGAAGAAAAATAGTTTATGATGGCCCATTACTGCTTTGGGGTCAGCATCCTGTCACCCTGCTCAGAGGCAGTTGGACTGAGCTGTGTGCCTTTCCTGGGGAGAGAACCATGGAACCCCAGACTGGTTTGGGGTGGAAGGGACCCTAAAGCCCATCCAGTGCCACTCCTGCCATGGCAGGGACACCTCCCACTGTCCCAGGCTGCTCCCAGCCCTGCCCAGCCTGGCCTTGGGCACTGCCAGGGATCCAGGGGAATCCACAGCACATGGAGAGCCCCTGGTGCTCTGGTGGCTGCTGCTCTCTGTGATTGCTGCTCCTCACTGTGGAGGGTGGCAGTGGAGGCTTCTCCAACCCTAGAGGAGATTCTCTGTACAGGATGTGTCTGGAGGGATCAGGAAACACCCCTGTGCTCAAAGGGATCCCTCTCCTGAACTAACCCTGGATGTCTCCCTGACCAGCCCCAGGGCAGCAGGGGAAGAAGCCAGGCAGTTTCTGCAGGTTTAGAGTGTTCAGATGGGTGAAAATCTGAACTGAAATAAAACAAGAGCTTCTTGCTCTCCCATCTTTTCCCTGCTGCTCTCCTCCTGGAGAGGAGCTGGTTTATGGAGCAGCTCCTACACAAACCATGCTGTGGTCACAGCTGCCTTGGTTTCAGCCAGTTTAGCAATGGCAAAGGGACAAGATGAACTGTTTCCAGCAAGCTTGGCCCTGCTGAAGGATGGGCACAGAACAAGTGGTTGTGCATGGAGACTGTTCTGTGCTCTGCATCCCTGGTGAGCCACACAGGGGCTGTGCCAGCTCCTGCTCACGTGGGGTTTGTCACAGAGCCTCTGCCTGCCCTAGAAATACTCTGTGCTTCCATCCTGAGCCCTTACAGCCACGCCTCAGGGCCCAGGGAGGGCTGTGGGCTGCTCCATTTGCATGTTCAGACTCTGCTTTTTGTGGGGAAGGGGCAGAGAGGGAGGTTTAGAAAAGAAATCAGCCAAAGAATAAATTTGTTACCCCAAACGATGGGTGCAAAAGGCCAAACACATGAAGTCCCGTGGAGAGGCAGACACAGTTCTTGTCAGACTCTGCATGTTGCCAAGACTCTGATATTTTGCAGCAGCTGAGCTGAGTGCTGTGGAAGGGGAAGGATGGTTTTGTGAGCAGGAGCAGCCCATGAGGCTGGGTGGGTGCTGCTCTGACACCCAGTGCTCTGTCCTCTCCCAGCTCCATTTTCCAGGAGTGTGGAGTCCTGAGTGCATCTGCCTGGAAAGGTGAGACAAGGGAGCTGCAGGGTGGCAAAGGCAG
Organism: Molothrus ater; assembly: GCF_012460135.2. Classification (NCBI taxonomy): domain Eukaryota; kingdom Metazoa; phylum Chordata; class Aves; order Passeriformes; family Icteridae; genus Molothrus; species Molothrus ater. The sequence goes on along the minus strand of NC_050497.2, from coordinate 1,350,138 downwards.
CAGCAAAGACCATGCTGGGGATGTTGCTGCTGCTCTGGCTCAGAGTTGGGCTCCAACAGGATGCTCACACTCTTGGATGTGGGCAGAGAAGGGCTGGTGTACCTAGAATACCCTGGGAAGGAGGAGAAACCTTTTTTGGGCCTCAGATTGGAAAAGGATTTGCAATGTGCCAGTCTGCCTCTTTGCTGGGTTCCTAATTGAAGTTTTCCAGGGAGAAGCTCAGCTGTGCCTGCTGCAGAGGTGGTGTCAGGGACAGCAGCACCTCAGCTGGGCCCTGGGGAAGAGGGGCTGCAGTGCTCCCACTGCTGGAATGGTTTGTGTGTCTGCCCTATATGCCAGGCTGTGCTAATCCCAGAAATCTGCCCTCAGGATTGCCCCAGAATAGCCCAAACCCTCCTTCTTGCAATCCTCTTACCATCTGGGAAGCCAGATAATTTTTCCCAGCCTGATTTAGTTTCTTTAGTTGCAAAGGGCAGCCCCAACCCTGTGGGTTTTCTGTGTGCATATGTTACCCTTTTGCCTGGAACAACTGTCTAAGCACGTGTTTGGATTTGAATATCCAGCCAAAGGCAGACCCTGGTGCTGGCAGACTGAAATCTGTGATGGAGAACAGATTGATGGTGTTAAATTTTAAAAGAAAGTCATTAACTCCCAGGCCAACCAGCTGAATGGGCACTTTGCTGGAGACTCCAACAGAACTGCAGGTTAAGGTCAGTCCCAGGCTGGAATGTGAGGAGGGGAGTTAGGAGGAGTTGATTCCTTGCTGTTGGGAGCCAGGAGAGAACAGAGCTGTTGCAGGACCACCATCCCCCCAGCTTACAGTTTAATTTGTACCTCCCCAGACTGGATCTCTGCTCCCTTGGGACATTTTTATACTGGTTTGGATTGGGGTTTCCCCCTCTCCCTGCAGTGGAACCACGACCAAAGGCTCTGGCAGCTGAATCTCCCCTGGGCCATTGCTGGAGAGGATCTGACCTGCGAGGGAGCCATGGAGCAGCCGGGGCTCAGCCGTGAGTGCTGGGGGACTCCTCTGCCTTGGCAGCACGGCTCATTCCAGGGGGAGGATGGCTGTCACAGGCATCTTTTATGGAAAACCCTTTCTTTAGGATCTTTCCTCCTGAGAAGCTGAGAGGCCTCAGGAACAAAATGTAACCAATGGTTATCTGCTGCTGTGGAATGCAACAGGTGCATCTGGGATTGATCTCATGTGGTTGTTTCTAATTTATGGCCAATCACAGCCCAGCTGGTTCGGACAGAGAGCCCGAGCCACAAACCTTTGTTATCATTTCCTTCTTATTCTATTCTTAGCAGCCCTCTGAGGAAATCCTTTCTTCTATTCTTTTAGTATAGTTTCAATGTAATATATATCATAAAATAATAAATCAAGCCTTCTGAAACATGGAGTCAGATCCTCACCTCTTCCCTCACCCTCAGAGCCCTGTGAACAGGGTCACAGCTGGGTGATGGCTCTGTGGGGGCTGCTCATGGCAGCCAGGTCCTGGTGCCTGGAGGAGATGAGGGTCTGTGTCTCCCCTGTGCCTGTTGTGGGGGGCTGGAGATGCACAGCTCCCCCTGGGATCATGTTTGATCTCAGGGCTCTCTGTGCTGCAGGATGGAGGGGATTTGAATCTCCTGGGTTTGTGTGTTAGGAGTGATTTCTGCAGCCAGCGAGCCTCAAACCCTCTGGGAGATGGGCAGGGAGAGTCTGTGGCCTGGGAGTCCCACAGAGACTCTTTACTACAATTTATTTATTATTATTTTGAAAGCCCTGTCCCCTGGGACTCTTTCACCCAAAGCTGTGAGACTGCCTGCTTTAGCTGGACAGACAGAGCATTTATTACTGTCCTGTTTGCCTCTTAAAAGCCTTTTGCAATGAGAGAGAGAGAGAGAGGAGGCTTTGTGTGAGCCTGGGGAGCTCCTGGGAGACAGGGGGAGTGTAAACACCTCTGAGTGCTGGGAGAGCTGCAGGTGCTGCTGAGAGCAGCCACACAAACCATGGTGCTGGGGCTGTGGCAGGGACCAGGACACGGCAAGGCTGGGCAGGTACAAACCCTGCTCCCATTCCAGAGGTTCAGGATGCCTGGGATTGTGGAGGGAATTGTTTGCTGCTCGCTCAGGAAGCTGCTTGGTGTTGTCTGTTCCATGGGCTGAGCTGTGCAGTGAAAAATCCCAGATTGGTTTGGTTTGGTTTTCTCCCAGGTGCAATCCCAGATTGGTTTGGTTTGGTTTGGTTTTCTCCCAGGTGCAATCCCAGATTGGTTTGGTTTGGTTTGGTTTTCTCCCAGGTGCAATCCCAGATTGGTTTGGTTTGGTTTTTCCCAGGTGCGATCCCAGATTGGTTTGGTTTGGTTTCTCCCAGGTGCAATCCCAAATTTGTTTGGTTTGGTTTTCTCCCAGGTGCAATCCCAGATTGGTTTGGTTTGGTTTTTCCCAGGTGCAATCCCAAATTTGTTTGGTTTGGTTTTCTCCCAGGTGGAATCCCAGATTGGTCTGGTTTGGTTTTCTCCCAGGTGCAATCCCAGATTGGTTTGGTTTGGTTTTCTCCCAGGTGCAATCCCAGATTGGTTTGGTTTGGTTTGGTTTTCTCCCAGGTGCAATCCCAGATTGGTTTGGTTTTTCCCAGGTGCAATCCCAGATTGGTTTGGTTTGGTTTTTCCCAGGTGCAATCCCAGATTGGTTTGGTTTGGTTTGGTTTGGTTTGGTTTGGTTTTCTCCCAGGTGCAATCCCAGATTGGTTTGGTTTTCTCCCAGGTGCAATCCCAGATTGGTTTGGTTTGGTTTTTCCCAGGTGCAATCCCAGATTGGTTCGATTTTTCCCAGGAGCAAATAAATTTGCTTGGAAAAAGCTTTAATTTTGCTGGGTGGCAGATGGAGATCACTGGGAATATCAGCAAATGGATTCAGCTGAACAAATGAAGAGTTTTTGATTATTCTGAAAGGAGGAACATTCAGAAGTGCCTTAGGAATGACCCTGGATCCCTGAGCAGGGCCACCCCCCCGTGTGCTGGTTCCTGCCTGCCCAGGACAGAGCTTTGGTGCTATTTGCCTGTGTCTGTGGGGCTCTGGCATCAGCAGAGCTGCTGGGGCACGTGGCCAGGGACAGAGGGGGGCTGTGGCAGGGTTGTTCTTCAGCCCTCCTGTCCAGGAGGTGACAGCAGCACTGACTGTGAGCCCAGGGCCTCTCCCTCTGCATTATAAACACCCCCATGAGAGAGGGAGTTGGAGCCTTTGTGAGGTTTCTCTGCAGACCCCAGGGCTGGGATGATGAGGGGTCCCCAGACCCTCCCTGTGGGCAGGACAGGAGAGCTCTTGGAACATTCTGTAACATAAATGCACTTCAGTTCCTCCCCAGCACTGCCTGTTGAGGATGGGATGATAATGAGGGTGGGATTAAAGGGTCCATCCCCACCCCAGCTCTGTATCCTGGGCTCTCTTGCCTTTCAGCAAGATGTGCAGAGGATGTGACACCTCCAGTGTCACCCTGTCATATTTGGGAGGAGCTCTGGTGTTGGTGAGCTGTGCTGGAGCTCAGGGATCCTGGGGAGAGCCAGAGCTGCTCCCCTGGCTGTGCCTGTCTGCAGGGAGAGCATGGAGCAGCCATGGGATGTGTTTGGGAATGCCAGGGTGCAAATATCAACCTGGGCAGCTGGGACATCCCTGGGGGATGCTGTGCCATTGGCTGTGTGCCTGGCCAGGTTGGCTCCTGGCTGGAGAGCCTGCCTGGGATGCAGGGGTTGCTCCTGCCTGCTGGAAAAGGACCCCCTCCCTCTCTGTGCTCCCCTCCTTGGGCTTCTGGGTTTTGATAACTGCATGAATCCCTTCCTCAAGGACCTGCAAAGCAGCTGTGCCAGATGTGGGAAGCAGGTTCTGGTTCTGGGCAGAGCTGCTGGAGCAGCCTCTCCCCTCCTGTGTCCCTCACATTCCACCACACCTCGCCCTGGGCTTGCTGCTTCAGGTCCCTGGTGGGGAGCAGCAGCTGTGGCTGCCCTGGGGGTTCCTGGGTCCTGAAGGATTCCAGAGGCTGCAGGGCAACTCTGGGGGTTTTGGGGCCACCAGGCAGACAGGAGAATTTAGGTGGTGGCCCAGACTTGCAGGGATCAGTGTGACCAGGCTGCACCTTCTCCTCACCTCCCACACCTCTGGCACTGCCAGCTGGGAAAGGGGCTCCAGCTTCCCCTGGGCTCCAGCCAGCTGGGCTGTGGGGACAGCCAGCTGTGCTGTGGGGACAGGCAGATGTGCTGTGAGAGCAGCCAGCTGTGCTGTGAGAGGAGGCAGATGTGCTGTGAGGGCAGCCAGATGTGCTGAAGGCGCATCCAGATGTGCTGTGGGGACAGCCAGATGTTCAGGGGCTGCTGAGGAGCTCCTGGTGCTGTCTCTCAGCTGCTCCTGCTCCCTGCCCTGCCTGTGCACCCCCTGCACTGTGATGGGGGCAGCAAAGGCCCTGCTGTGCTGCACAGACACTCAGCAATTACAGAATAAATCACATCCCTGCTCCTCAGCCCTCCCTGAGCCTTGGATCCCGAGGCTGGAGCACAGGAGGGGAGGGTGGCACAGCTGTGTGAGTGCTGAGCAGCCCAGCTGTGCCCACAGAGGTGCCTCTGCCCTTGGCTGTGTGTGCAGGGGGCTCCAGCAGCACAGCATCCATGGCCATGGCTCTGTGTGAGGGTGTCAGGGGTAGCACGGTGGGGATGGATGGAGACCAGAGATCTCTGGAGCCAGGGCTGGAACTTGGGGTTTTTTGCAAAGGGCCTGGGGGCAGGGCCCTGCTGGGAGCTGCCAGGCACAGCTCAGAGCAGGCCTGAGAGAAGAGAGGGGGAGAGAGGATGAGAGGGTGAGAGAGTAAAAGGGTAAGAGCTAAGAGGTAGGAGAGCGAGGTTCCCGTTCCAATACAATAAATCTTCTTCTGTGTTGAATATTCTGATTCTCACTGACCAATCTAGTACAATACACAAATCCTATAGCATTTCATACAGCCTATAGGAATCATTCCATTACCATCCTGTGCTACATTTTAAACCCTACAAACTCCTCTTTGGGCCCCTTCTGCCAAGCTGGCAGGGTCTGCTCTGACCCTTGGGCCTGTCTGCAAGCAGAAGGTGTTGTTCCATCAAAAGGGGATCACCTTCAGCTGGCCACACCATTGTTTTCCAGGTGTTCAGTAACTGAGGGATCTCAAAGCTTGCTTTCATTTCAATCTCCCTTATAGTTTCTATATTCTCAAAATCTTTTGCTAGACAATCATATCTATAAGACTTTCCTGTTTCATCTTCCCCAACAGTTCTGGGTGCTTCCCAGGGCTGGAGAGGGACTCTCACAGCCCAAGGGAACTCAGCTCTTGGCCTTTTCCACCCCACTGGTCCCTGCACATTGCCCTGCTCCCATCCTGGCTGGTGCCTCGCTGCTGTGCTGTGGGAAGGAGGGAAAAGGAGGCTCCTGGCCCCTCTCCACCAGGAAAGCAGGAGCTTGGTGTGGGAGCTGGCAGCAGAATCCCTGCCAGGCCCTCCCCAGCTCTGAACAGCCCCAGGCCCTGGGCAGTGCTGGCTCTGGGAGCCTCCTGCAGGGTGCCAGGGTCAGGCTGACCCTGCAGGCACAGGCAGCCCCAGCAGAGCTGGGCTCTTTGCCCGGAGGCTTTGGAGGCTGCTGGGGTGGTTTTTGTCCCCACCATGCCCAAAGGGGCTTGGATTTATGGCAGTGGTACAATAGGTGTGTGTGGCAGTGATGGATTGGGCTGTGCAGAGCATTCCTCCCTCCCTCCCTCCCTTGTTTGCTCTGTGCTCCTCCTGTTGCTTTTCCTACAGTTTCAGGCGGTTTTGCTGGTGGAAGTTCAGCTGAATCAAACCAGTGCCCCTGGCAACCTTTGGGGAAAAAGGCTTTTCCAGTGAGCAAACAGCCTTTCCAAGCTGCTGCCTCTGCCTAGAGGCTGTGGAGATGGAGCTGGAGATATTTTGTGGTACCTGGAGGCACTGGGCAGGGTGTGGTAGGTCTGTCCATCTGTCCATCCTGGTACACACTGGCACAGGGCTGAGGGACACCAAAATCCCAGCTGAGGGTCTTTTGCCTTTACAGCTGCTGTGATGTGGCTCCATCAGGGCTGAGGGACACTGCTCTGCCCCACTGCCCTTCCAGGGAGTTCTGGGGCTCCAGAACTGGGGACCCCCCATCTGGGGCTGCACAGCTGCCCTGTGTTAAGGGCAGTGTAAAACAGCTCTGCCTCACCAGTCCCACCCTGCTCATCCCTGTGGAAGAAGCCTGGGCAGATGTTCCTGGTTCTGCAGAGTTCCTGGGCTGTGCTGGCTCCTCTGCTCATGCTGGGCTGGGAGGTTTCTCCTCCAAGGCTCCCAGTTCTGGGTCTGAGCACTTTTGTCTGTCTCAGCCTCAGATCCTGTGGCAGGTTTGGATGGCTGTGAGTGAGGAGGGCCAGGCTGGGGCTGCTGGGGCTTTGTCAGGGTGCTGGACATGAGGAAAGCATCCAGTTCCCCCTTTTGTGGAGCCTTCCTCTGAGCCCCAGCACATCAGCAGGGATGGCTGGAGCTGGTCTGAGCCAGAGTCCTGAAAGAGTGTCCAGCTCTGGGGCCACCCACAGAAGGACCTGGAGCTGCTGGATGAGTCCAGGGGAGGCTACAGAGATTCTCCAAGGGCAGGAGCCTCTGCTCTGGAGCCAGGCTGGGAGAGCTGGGGGTGCTCACCTGGAGAGGAGAAGCTCCAGGGAGAGCTCAGAGCCCCTGCCAGGTCTGAAGGGGCTCCAGGAGAGCTGGAGAGGGACTGGGGACAAGGGATGGAGGGACAGGACACAGGGAATGGCTCCCACTGCCAGAGGGCAGGGATGAGTGGGTTATTGGGAATTAGGAATTGTTCCCTGGCAGGGTGGGCAGGCCCTGGCACAGGGTGCCCAGAGCAGCTGGGGCTGCCCCTGGATCCCTGGCAGTGCCCAAGACCAGGCTGGGCAGGGCTGGGAGCACCTGGCACAGTTGAAGCAGAGATGGAACTGGATGATTTTTAAGTTCTCTTCCAGCCCAGACCATTCTGTGATTCTCAGCCTGTCCTGAACACCCAGTTCAGGGCAGCATCTCCAGTGTCCTGGACAGCAGCTTACACATTAATAAAGCCCTGACAGGGCTGGTCATCTGTTCTAAATAAAATAAAACGGTGCTGAGCAGAGCCTTGGGATGCACTTGGTGTGTGGGATGGGAAGGGCCATGGCCAAGGCTGCAGCTGGGGTTCCTGCCAGGGGTGAGTCCCTCTGAACGTGGCTCTGTCCCCTCTGTGCTGCTGCATCGGGTGAATTGCCATCGTTCCTCTCCTCTGTGCTCACGGGGAAGGCTGGGGCAAGGTGGGCACAAACCCCCTGGGACAGATAAAACAGAGGGTGCAGCAGAGCCTGGGAGGTCCCTGCTGTCCCTGTCCCGGTCCTGCCGGGTCGTGCTCTCATCTCCTCTTTCCCCGGCAGGTCCAGGGCAGAGTCCCGCGGTGCTGGAGCCTCTTCCATCATCCAGGGGGCCACAGCGGGCCGGGCAGCCCCGGCTGCCGGGAGCCTCGGGGAGCAGGAGGAGGATCAGCCGTGCCCGAGTGAAAGGGAAAGGTGAGTGAGGGCTGTGGGGATGGTGTTGGGGAAGATGAAACAGGAAAGCCTTATAAATATGATTGCCTGACTAAAGATTTTGAGAATATGGAAACTATAAGCGAGATTGAAATGAAAGCAAGCTTTGAGATCCCTCAGTTACTGAACAACTGGAAAACAATGGTGTGGCCAGCTGAAGGTGATCCCCTTTTGATGGAACAACACCCTCTGCTTGCAGACAGGTCCAAGGGTCAGAGCAGACCCTGCCAGCTTGGCAGAAGGGGCCCAAAGAGGAGTTTGTAGGGTTTAAAATGTAACACAGTATGGTAATGTAATGATTCTTATAGGCTGTATGGAAATGCTGTAGGATTTGTATCTTGTACTAGATTGGTTAGTGAGAATTAGAATATTCAGCACAGAGGAAGACTTCTGGCACTGTAATGGGAACCTTGCTCTCTCATCCTCTTTACCACACTCTTGCCTTCTTTACCTCTCTCTCCCTCTTTGGGGCCTGCTCCAGCTGTGCCTGGCAGCTCCCAGCAGGGCCCTGCACCCAGGCCCTTTGCAATAAACCTCAAGTTCCAAACCCAAACTTCAGAAATCTCTCGTCTCCATCCATCCCAACCGTCCTACCCCTGTCACTCCTGCAGGGAGGCTCTGGGCTCAGCCCCGGCCAGGGCTCTGTGGAGGGGTCACCACAGGCAGGGGGTGGGAGTGTGTGTGCTCAGCAGCCTGGGCTGCATGGAGATCTCGTTCTTTTCCATCCCAGAGAGATCTGGCACAGCCCAGCCTTTGGGGGGGGTTTTTTCCCCCAGGAACCATCTCCACCATTCCTCCACACCCCCTGGAGCTGGAGCTCAGCCCTGCTGCCTCCTGGTGAGCTGTGCTGCAGCACCCAGCGCCAGTGGGTGCACCCTGAGCTCCTGGGTGATGGGATGGGCTGCTCTGGGCTCTTGCAGGGGGACCCCGTAAGCCTGGGGGGCTGCAGGCCTCTTTCCCTGTCACATGAGAGCCAAGCAGGTGACCCATGCCCTGCCTTCCCCCTGCTCTGGCTCACCCTCCCAGACCAGTTCTGCTGCAGCAATGTCCCCAGGGGGCTGTGCTGGCTCCTGCCCGGCCTGAGCAGCTGAGGTGTGCCAGGACACCTGCACGGGCAGGCCCAGGGGCTGCTGACACCAGCGAGGCTCTTCTCTTACCCTGCAGCTCCTTCCTGGGGCACCGCCCGCAGGGAGGCTCCAGAGTCTGCGGGGGCGGGCAGGGCACTGTCCCCACCCTGGTACTGTCCCCTTCCAGGCACTGTCCCCACCCTGGTACTGTCCCCGACCCGGCACTGTCCCCGCTCTGCCACAGGTGGGGAAGGGCACTGTCCCCATCGTGGCAGTGTCCCCAGCCCGGCATTGTCCCCATCCAGGCACTGTCCCTCCCCCCAGCCCTGTTCCCGCCCTGGCACTGTCCCCACCCCAGTACTGTCTCCACTGTGGCACTGTCCCCTTCCTGGCACTGTCCCACACTGGCACTGTCCCCACCCTGTCACTGTCACCACCCTGTCACTGTCCCCACCAGGCACTATCCCTGTCCTGGCACTGTCTCCATGTAGGCACTGTCCCTCCTGGCACCGTACCCACCGTAGCGCTATCCTCATCCAGGACTGTCCCCACCCCGGCACTGTCCCCACCCCGGCACTGTCCCCATCCTGGCACTGTCCCGCCCCGGCACTGTCCCCACCCCGGCACTATCCTTCCCTGGCACTGTCCCTGTACTGGCACTGTCCCCATTCAGGCACTATCCCGATCCCGCCACTGTCCCCGCCCTGGCACTGTCCCCACCGTGGCACTGTCCTCACCCCAGCACTGTCCCTATCCTGGCGCTGGCACTGTCCCGATCCCGGCACTGGCACTGTCCCTTTCCTGGCACTGTCCCCGCCCTGGCACGTGTCCCAGGTGCGCTCCCGTTCCAGCCCCGGGGCCGATGGGAGCCGCTCCGTTCAAACTGCGGCCGTTGTTCCGTGTCCCGTGGCAAGCCCGGCTCGGCGGGCCCGGCTCCAATTAGTGCGGCTCCAATTAGTGCGGCTCCCATTAGCGCTGCCGTGCCGTGCCGTGCCGTGCCGTGCCATGGAGGCCGGCGGGGTGCGCAGGGTCTCGCTCTGCTCCCGCCGGGCCGCTCCGCTCCCGGGCGCGTCCTTCTGCCTCAGCACCTTCGGTAAGCGCGGAGCCCCGAGCCCGGGGAGCCCGGGGGTGCCGCCCCGGCCGGGAAGCGGCTGCGGAGCTGCTGCTCCTCGCAGGAATCGGGGCCGGGCAGCAGCTCCTGCCCCGCTGTGCCCCGGAGCAGGAGCGCCCTGAGCCCGCTGCGGTGCGGGAAGCGCTCCCGGGGTCCCAAAGGCGCAGCCCGCTCTGCCCCTGCATGGACACGAGCTGGGGCAGGGCTGCCTGCAGCTGTGCCCCGTTCGGGCAGAGCCCCACGGTTCCTTTTTGCTCCTCGGGGTCTCTCTGTGGCTGCCTCAGGTGTGCAGAGTGGGTTTGGTGGCCCCTGGCAGCGCTGGCTCTGCGGGCGGAGCTGGCCCGGCCCTGGCTGGGAATCTGGACACCTTGTGGATGTCCTGGCCGCTGTGTTGTCACAGACATCTTTTATGAAAAATGCTTTCTTTAGGATTTTTCCTCCTGAGAAGCTGAGAGGCCTCAGGAACAAAATGTAACCAATGATTATCTGCTGCTGTGGAATGCAACAGGTGGATCTGGGATTGGTCTCATGTGGTTGTTTCTAATTTATGGCCAATCACAGTCAGCTGGCTCAGACTCTCTGTCCAAGCCACAAACCTTTGTTATCATTCTTTCTTTTTCTATTCTTAGCTAGCCTTCTGAGGAAATAATTTCTTCTATTCTTTTAGTGTAGTTTTAATATAATATGTATCATAAAATAACAAATCAAGCCTTCTGAAACATGGAGTCAGATCCTCATCTCTTCCCTCATCCTCAGAGCCCTGTGAACAGGCTCACACTGTGTCAGGACTGTCCTGGCAGCAGTGTCACACATGGGGCAGCTGGGTGCCCCTTCTGGGTGCTGCTTTCAAAGCAGCAGTTTTGTTTTCTTTCAAAGCTTCTCTTGCTCTCATGACCACGCAGTGAGCTCCTTCCTAGGGATGTTTACCCTTCCCAGGGATGCTGCTCCTTCCCCTTATGGCCTTCCAAGTGCCAAACTGCTCAGGACAGCATGGAAGCTGAAATCCTCCTGTCTCTGTCTGGAGGATAAAGGCCAAATAATGTGGGTTCTGTGGTGCCTCCTGTCTCTGGTACTAAGTGCAGGCAAAACATCATCTCTGCAGTCACAGTTCCCCTCGTGGGCTGAGCATCACTGGTGAGATGTGGAGTTGTGTTCTGAGCTGCAGAGCCTGGCAGGACAGGGCCAGCACTGCCCTCTCACTGAGGGTGGCTAGGAGGGAGTCTCCCAAAGGGCTGGTGCCAGGGCAGAGACTGTGGATGGTGATTTTGGGGTGCCTTGTGCCCATGGGGACCTCCCACCCAGGGAGGATCTGACACTGTGTCCTCTGGCAGGAACCCCCACTGGCATTTGATAGATGTTCTTGGCTGTCCCAGCCAGGCCCAGCACTGTGTTTTTCCTACAGAAAAGCATTTAAGAAGAACCCCAAATTTTCCATTTGTCAGAGACCATCAGTAAGGAACAGGTTTCCCTGCTTTTCTGCTCCCATAGAAGGCTGCCCTGTCCCCTCCCTTAGCCTGGCAAACCTCTCTCATGGGTGGGAACATGTTTGATTACCATCTTGTGCTTGTTCATGCCCATTTTCCCCTGTTCTCCTTGTGCCAGCTTTGTTCCTTGGCAGGAATTGCCTCTCCTGGCCTTGTGGGTCCAGGTGGATGGGGCTGGGAGCTCTCTGTGCTGCACCCCTGCAAGCCTGGCTGAGCTCTGTGATGGGATGTTCACCCAGGAGCTGCATGTGGCTTCTCCCTCTGCCCTTCTTCTGCACTTATTTTAATTTATATTAACCTTTATTTAACAGAGAGGACCTGGGCAAGCTGTGTCAGGGCCTCTCTGCTGGGGCTTGTTTCCCTCAGTTCTGGTTAGGGATGTATCAGGAGATAAATGAGGGGAAAAGGTTTCTCTGACCTCTGCACTTGGATTGAGGGGGGAATGCAGCCCATGAACCTGCCTTGACAGGGATTGTGCTCCTGCCCACCCAGGTGTGGCACCAGGTCCCTGCTCTGCTCCTCTGACAGAGTGCCCAGCTCTGTCTGAGCACAGGCCTTGGCACAGCACATCCCTCCCACCAGCTCCAGCTGGATCATTCCTCCCAGAGCAGCTTCCCTGTCTGATCCTGGTCCTACACAAGCCAGTGAGTGCCTGGGGTCAGGCAGGGGCTGGGGTGTGCTGTGGGTTCTGATTTGTCCCTTCATGTGCTTGGGAGACACTCAGGAACAAATGCATTAAGAGGGAAACATCCTCTGCTCCTCACAGAGGGGAGAGCACCTCAACTCCCAACCCCTACTATGGCCAATTTGTGTTTCTCCCCAAAAAGGCAGAGCTGCCCCTCTTCTCCCTGCTCTCCTGTCCTTGGTGCTGGGGACCCTGTCCCCACAGCAGTGACACACACGGGGCAGGGGTGACCCCATCCCTCACTGTGCAAACCCTTGGCCCCTGAGCTCCCCAGGAGCAGCCCCAGCCACCGCAGGGCAGGGCAGGACAGTCCCCAAACTGGCATCCCCCAAATCACCCAGCACAAAAACTTCCTCTCCCTTCATCCCCCTGACTCCTCCTCGTGCTGGGCTGCACTGGGGCAGTTTCCTTTGTGCTGTAACATCTGTGGTGTGCTAACAGCAGAGCAGGCAGGGCTGTGGGGCTGGGGCAGGGCTCTCTGGGCCCTCTGGGTGGATGAAAAGGCTTTTCCCACGGTGGGAGAGGGTGCCTAGGGAGTTCCCTGCTCCCATTCCCAGTGTGGATGGGCAGGGTGAGGCTGGGCTGGTGTGGGTGCTGGAGGCTGTCAGAGGAGGGATCCTGGCACAGGGGCTGTCACTGCCTTTGGCAGGGGCACAGAGCGGCAGCGACTGGGGGTGCACAGAGCTGTGCCCAGAGGGTTCCCACAGCCCCAGAGACCTGCAGGTGGCAGAGGGGTTCCAGCCTTGTGCCCAAAGCCTGCAGTGGGAGGATGACACTGGGGCACAGCGTTCTCTCTGTGGCAAACCAGTGTTAGAGCTGTCCTGACTCACCTCACCCACCCAGCTCCTGCCTTTGCTCCCTCACCTCACACTTGTGCAAATGCACACAGACCATTTCCACGTGTCCATGCACACGTGAGCTGCTCAGACCTTGGACTTTTTTTTTTTTTTGAGTGAAAAATGTGTTCTCTGAATTGTTTCAGGTTAAACAATCCCATCAGATATCCCCTCCCAAGCAAGCCCAAGCCCTTGGGTGTGTCTTTGACAAAATGAAATGTTGGGTTTTAACTTGCAAGATGTTTATGTGTCTGTACGTTATGTTTACTCACCTGTAAATGATGTTTACTCACTTGTTTGCTGTGTTTTGTAAACTGGGGAAGAAGTGAAAATGGGATCTTTGCTTTGGACTAAGGGAAACATGTAGCAGTGATGGTTTCAGTCCTTGGATTCTCCAGGGGTGTTGGGAAATGTTTAGTTTTGGGTCGATCCAGAACAGTTACATGATTAGAGACCCTTCACTGCCATTAAAATCTGCACATCCTATTGATGCTGGCAGGCCCAGCTCCTGGGGAACCTTTAGGGAGGACACCCAGAGGGGAGGCAGCTCACCCTGCACCCCATAACCATCACACCCTGTAGCCATCACACCCCATAACCATCACACCCCATAACCATCACACCCCGAGGGGAGAAACTCACCCTGCACCCCATAACCATCACACCCAGAGGGGAGAAACTCACCCTGCACCCCATAACCATCACACCCCATAACCATCACACCCCGTCACCATCACACCCCGACCCTGGAAACACCATGGGCTGAGTCCTCTGTCAGTCTGGGCCTTGTGGGGGGATTTCTGGGCTGATGCAGAGCTGCCAGTGCATGGAAAAGCGAGGGAATGGGTGTGAGCAGGCTGGCAGAGCAGTGGGGCTGCCCTGCTGTGGTGCTGTGCCCTCACCCAGCAGGGCACACCCTGCTCTCCTGCCCAGGGCTGGGGCTGGGGGTGGCAGTGCTGACCTCCACCCTGAGCCTCTGTGAACTGGAGGGAGGCAGGATGTGCCTGGCCCTGTGTGAGCCTTGCAGCTGAGGGGTGGCTGAGTCCCTCAGCCTGTCCCTCAGCCTGTGCCCTCATGTCCCTGGTGTCCCCAGGCCAGCTGAAGCTGTCCATCGAGGCGCGGGGCCGGACGCTGGTGCTGCACGGTGAGTGTGCCCCGGGGCATCCCCAGTGAGCCACACTGGGCTGGGGTGGGGACAGCATTGCATGCTCTTCTTGGTTGGGAAAAACCCTGGGGTGCAGTGGCACAGCTGGGAGCTCTTTGATTAAGAGACCAAACTGAAACCTTTCCAGAGACCTTCATGTGTTTGCACCCATGTGTATAAATTACTTTTATTCCATATGAAGAGAAAAAAGGCAAATGCAATTTGGAAAGTCTGAAATGCTTTATCTCTGCCAAAACACTTTTGCCATATTTGCCAGGATTTCCAAACTGTTCTGTTGCCTCCAAATGCTGCAGTTTTTAACACCAGCAGTATTTCTTCAATGAAAGTGTTTTGATGCTGATTATCAGAGAGGCCAATGGGAGTGTCAGAATGATCCCTTTTTTTGGGAAACACCTGTCTGGGGGTCTGGCACAGGCTTTACCCCAAATCCCTCCATCTGGAGCAGCCCCAGCGTGAGCTGGGTGTGAATGGTGGGGTCTTGTCCTGACACATCCCAACACATCCCTGGCACATCCTGGCACATCCCATGCACATCCCTGGCACATCCCTGGTACATTCCCAACACAGCCCTAACACATCCCTGGCCCATCCTGGCACATCCCTTGCCCCAGGCAGCCACAGGGGCCGAGCAGTGTGGGGCAGTGCCAGAGCAGTGTCAGTGCCAGGGCAGTGCCAGAGCAGTGTCAGTGCCAGAGCAGTGCCAGTGCCAAAGCAGTGTCAGTGCCAGAGCAGTGTCAGTGCCAGAGCAGTGCCAGTGCCAGGGCAGTGCCAGAGCAGTGTCAGTGCCAGAGCAGTGTCAGTGCCAGAGCAGTGCCAGTGCCAGGGCAGTGCCAGAGCAGTGCCAGTGCCAGAGCAGTGCCAGTGCCAAAGCAGTGTCAGTGCCAGAGCAGTGTCAGTGCCAGAGCAGTGCCAGAGCAGTGTCAGTGCCAGAGCAGTGCCAGTGCCAGGGCAGTGCCAGAGCAGTGTCAGGGCAATGTCAGTGCCAGGGCAATGTCAGGGCAGTGCCAGGGCAGTGGCAGGATGGGCTGTTATGTTTAACTGGAGGATCTGTTTGGCTCCAGGGGAGGGAGAGCAGGGCTGGGCAGGTCGGGCAGAGGGAGTGCAGTTTGTGCCCCTGGGTGCTGAACTGCTCTGCCACCAGCTCAGCCCAGGCTGCATTTATAGCACGGGTGTGTTAAAGGGAAACCATCAACCCCTGCCCCTGTCTGAGGGGGTTCTGCCCCACAGGGAGGGATCAGCCTGGGCAGCAGAGGGGTGTGGGGTAGGGAGATGCCTGCCCTGCTGCTTTGGGATGTGATAATTTCATCTCCTTTCCAGTCATGGAAGCAAAAGCTCTGATGGGAGCAGAGTGCCGTGCGTGTGACTCCTATGTGAAGGTGAGTCCTCCTGGGGCTTTGCTCAGGGACCTTTGTGCTTTTTGGGGACAATTTTGTGGTTGGCTCCTCCAAGCTTGCTCTGCACTGTTTTTCCCTTCCCTTTCCTTCTCCATCCTGCTCTGGAAGAGCATCCCTAGCATGCAGGGACAGCTCATGGGTTTTGTTGGCAGTGTCTGGATGAAGCAGAAAAGGGGAGGACAGGACCCTGCTGAGGGCTGTGCCAACCATTCCTTGCAAGAACACCCCAGAGGGTGCCCTAGGCCTGGTGGGGATGTTTGCTGCCACAGGGTGGGTCTCCTGCTGGGATGTGGTGTGGGTCAGACCCCAGCCAGCCACACTTGTGTACATCACTCCTGATTTTTCTGCTCTGTTCCCTCCCTCCCCTGCCCCAAGGGGTTTTGAAATGCAATTACCTGGCAGGCAGAAGGGTGGGGTGATCCCATCCAGCCGTTAGCACGGGCTCAGCAGGATCTTTGAGCTCAGCCATCCGTGCCAGTGCCTGTGCCAGTGTCCTGCCAGGGCAGCTGGGGATGTGCTCTGGGAATGTTAACACTGCTTGTTTTCCTCCCAAAGATGTCCATTGTGCCAGATGCTGGCTGCAAGTGCAGGCAAAAGACGAAGACAGTGCCAGACAGCAAAAATCCTGTGTTCCATGAGCACTTTGTGTTGTGAGTATGGCAGGGCAGAGGCAGCTCTGGGCCATCCCCGTGTCACACAGAGCACTGGGGACCCCGTGCCACTGTCCCAGGGCTCCCTCTCCACGCCACAACCCTGTGTTTGCTTTTGCTTTGTGATCTCTAATAAACACTGAGCACGCCTGAGCAGCTCTGCTGCTGAGATGAGGAGTGACAGCCATTATTCTGCTGCTTTTCAAGGCTGAAGTGCCCTGAACTTTTGGGCAGAGCTCTGCAGAGCTCTCAGCACACCCAGCATGGCAGCGCTGCTCCTGCATGCTCAGATCTTCTTGCTGGGCAGGAGCTGGACAAACACACTGCATTTCCTAGACCTGCAATAGTGTGACTGAGGAAGGTTAAAGGGTTTCCTACAGCTCCAGCATGTCTCTGCATGGGGAAGGAGCTGCATGACTTTGTTTGAGTAGAGCTTGTCACTGCTGGTGACGGGGGCTGTGCCAGCCCTCTGACCCATGCAGGGCTGGGTTTGGCACAGGCTGGTGCTTTCAGAGCATGAACTGGGACTTGTTCCTTGCCCTTACCCTTTGGTGTTGGATGTGTCTTCCTGCAAGATTATTTCCCCCCTGAAGCCACATGAGTGGTGTCCCCACACCTGCCCAGGAGAGGTGACATCCCCTTGCAGCTGTCAGGAGTGAGCAGATTGCTCTCTGGGCAGGGGCTGCAGTGCTCTGTGCAGGGACTGGAGGAGAACACCTGGCTGTGAGGAGCCTGTGGCTGTGAGGGCAGCCCTTGCTGGGTGCTCCTTGGAGGCTGATGGGCTGTGCCCTCTTGTTACAGCCCCGTGAAGGAGGAGGATGAGCAGAAGCGTCTCCTGGTCACAGTCTGGAACAGAGAGAGGAATTCCAGGTAAGGGGCTGCCAGCTGTCATAGGATCCTTTTCAGGTGGGGCTTTTGTGGCAGAGACCCTGTCCCCTGCTCTGGTCACCCCATGTGAGCTCCTCCAGGGCCCTGAGGGACTGGCCCTGACCTCAGGGCTGCTCTGCTCAAGGATTTGGCCCAGGGATGTCCCAGCTGGGACACTCCCAGGAGCATCACAGGCAGCAAACCCTGCCCTTGGCACTCTTTTGGTGCTGCCTGGTAGCCACCAGCTGGGTCAGCATTTAAACCCCTGTGGCCACTCATGCCTGCACTGTTGGCCAAAGGCAGGTGGGGCTGGAGTGGGCTGGGATCTCCCCTCCCTGTGGGGACAATGCAGGGAGGGCACCCAGGGGGGTGGCACCTTGCAGGCTGTGCTGCCAGCCCAGCAAGTGCCACCTTGGCCAAGCTCCTGCCAGCACCAGGTGGGCTGGAGGTGACCATGGGGCTCCAGCCCAGCTCCTCCTTGCCCTGCAGGTGTCTGCACCGTGTCTGCTCACACCAGGGGCATGTCCTGGGCACTGCCTGGCACCCAGCATGGGCAGGGATGGTTGGGGTGAAAAGGGGTGCCAGGGGGGATCTGGTGCTCCCACAGGCGTGTGCTGACAGTCCCTGAACTCTGGTTGTCCTGCAGGCAGAGTGAACTCATTGGCTGCATGAGCTTTGGTGTGAAGTCCCTCCTGTCCCTGGACAAGGTACCTCCGTGTCCCAGCGCAGGGTGTGGGGCTGGGCAGGGCTCTCTGGGCTCTCTGGCTGGATGAAAAGGCTTTTCCCACGGTGGGAGAGGGTGCCTAGGGAGTTCCCTGCTCCCATTCCCAGTGTGGATGGGCAGGGTGAGGCTGGGCTGGTGTGGGTGCTGGAGGTGGTGCGGAGGCTGTCAGAGGAGGGATCCTGGCACAGGGGGTGTCACTGCCTTTGGCAGGGGCACAGAGTGGCAGCGACTTGGAGTGCACAGAGCTGTCCCCAGCACAGGCTGCCTGCCCAGTTTGCAGGGGAGGGGACACAGGACATGGGGCCAGGCTGGCACGGGTCACATCTGACACGTGGGACGCATTCAGGAGTCTGCCCGATTCCCAGCAGTGTGCTGATGGGCACAGGGCAGCCACAGAGGTTTTTGGCTGTTCCTGCAGGAATTCTGTGCCAGAATCCCTGTCCCTGCTGCCGAGGGTTTGGTCACAGTGCTGCTGCCCCAGCCTGGCTGCTGCTGGTCAGTACAGCTGGCTCTGCCTTCCCGGGCAGGGCTCCCAGCGAGCACCAAAGCCTGGGAATGCTCCGTCCCATGGGAATGCTTCATCCCAGGGGAACTCTTCATCCCATGGGAGTGCTCCATCCTATGGGAATGCTCCATCCCAGGGGAACTCTTCATCCCATGGGAGTGCTCCATCCCAGTGCCCAGCGGGGAGGGGTTCTGTCCCTGGGCAGCAGAATATCTCAGCAAGCTGGAGAGGTTTCATGGAGGTGTTAATACATCCCCTGAGCTCACAGAATCACAGATCATCCTGAAGAGACCCACATGGAGCATTAAGCCCAACTCCTGCACAGACAATCCCACCCAGTGCCTGAGAGCATTGTCCAAAAGCTCCTTGATTTTTTAAAGTTTCTCACCTGAGGTGTGGATGTTTTCTGCATAGCAGGAGACTAAAAATGAGCTGCTGGTGGTGCTGGGTGAGAGGTGGGTGAAGCATGGCCTCCTCTGAAATTTGGACAAGTGAGGTGCAGCTTTTTTAAAACACTTTGGTGCTCACAGGACCTCAGCAAGGCTGACATGAGTCCTGTCCCCTGGCTGCTGCATGATACTGCTGGATATCCCTCTAAAAACCTGGAATCTGCTGGATATCCCTCTAAAAACCTGGAATCTGCTGGATATCCCTCTAAAAACCTGGAATCTTGGTGCTTCAGTAAAAACCTGGAATCTTGGTGCCTCAGAGTTGCTCATTCCCCCTTGCAGGGAGGATGGAATTTGAACTGTGGCTGAGAGCAGGACTGTGGGCTGTGTGTGTGAGCAGGTCTGGGCACCTCTGTGGCTGTAGCTGGGGCAGCTCCTGCCCTTGGTTGGGTGCATGGGGCTGAGCAGCTGCCCTGCATGCACAGCTGCCCTGCATGCACAGCTGCCCTGATGCACCTCTGCTTCCCTCCCCACAGGAGATCAGTGGCTGGTATTACCTCCTCGGGGAGGACCTGGGCAGGACCAAGCACCTGAAGGTGGCCATGAGGAGGCTGAAGCAGAGCCCAGGTGTGTCCCAGCACAGGAATATCTCAGGTGTGTCCCAGCACAGGAATATCCCAGGTGTGTCCCAGCACAGGAATATCTCAGGTGTGTCCCAGCACAGGAATATCTCAGGTGTGTCCCAGCACAGGAATATCCCAGGGGTGTTGGCAGGGCTTGCAGGAGGAGTCACTGCTGTGTCTGAGCCTGTGTGTGGAGCAGCCCCAGCCCCACTGCACCCTGTGGGCACTGCTCTGCCCTGTGCTGCTCAGTGGGCACTGGCATCCCAAAATCTTGTGGGGTGGGGATTCTGGCTGGTTCAGCAGTCCCTGCTCTCCTCTTCAGTCTCACTTCTGGGGCTCTTTGGGGACCCCAGCCCTGCAGCCACATCTCTCTCTCTCTCTTGCTTGGCTTGTCCTCATGCTGCCTCCTGTCTCTCACACTTGGGGCTCATTGCTGTGGCCACTCTCTTTGTCCCTGGGGTCTGGGCTGGATGTTTGGGAGCTTTTTCTCCTGCCTTGCTCTTGCCAGGGAGTGGAGGAGCAGGGGCTGGCCCAGGGCAGGGTGTGCAGCCACCCTCGAGCTGCTGCCTGGGGGGATGTGCCCATGCCATGTAAAGGTCTCATGTGCAGTGTGGGATTGCCAGATGTGCTGTCACACTCATGGGGCCTTTTTCTTTTTTAAAACATGTTTTAAAAATAATTTCAGAAGTCAAGCCAGGAAGTCAAAGTGCAGCCCAGGAGAACCAGGACGCTGTGACCCTGCAGCAGCTGAAGGTGGGTGTGACAGGGCTGTGACCCACAGCACTGGGAAGATGTGAGGTTGGGTGCCTGCCTGAGGGGTTTCCAGAGAGCCAAGGTGTGGTGGTGTTTGCAGGGGTCTTAGGATGAGGGAAGAGACGAGAATGTTGACTCCATGTTTCAGAAGGCTTTATTTATTATTTTATTATATATATTATATTATATTAAAACTATACTAAAAGAATAGAAGAAAGGATTTAATCAGAAGGCTAGCTGAGAATAGAAAAAGAATGATAACAAAGGCTTGTGACTGACTGAGACAGTCTGGACAGCTGGACTGTGATTGGCCATTAATTAGAAACAACCACATGAGACCAATCCCAGATGCACCTGTTGCATTCCACAGCAGCAGATAACCATTGATTACAGTTTGTTCCTGAGACCTCTCAGCTTCTCAGGAGAAAAAAATCCCAAGGAAAGGATTTTTCAGAAAATATCATGGCTACACCAAGGGACAGTGTTTTAGTGGGGCTGATGCTGAGGTGAGAGGGCTCTGTCACCTCCCTGTCCCACCATGGCTGTCACAGGCAATTTGTTACTCCAGCCAGGCCCCAGCTGGTGGAGGGGGTGATTTGGGTGCTCACCCCCATTGCCCCAGGGACCTCCTGTTTTCCAGAGTATTCCCACTCCAGCCAAAGCACCAGCAGTGCCTGGGATGGCAGGGCTGGCTTGGCACGCTCCTGCCCCACAGCACAGGCCCCTGCCTGGCTCTGTGGCTCCTTGGACACGTCTGCTCCTCTCCTCCTTCCAGGACCGTGTGCTCTGGGAAGGGAAAGGCCCATGGTGGAGCCTGGGTGATTTATAGGAGAGGCAAGGATGGGAAATGGGAACACAAACACATGGTTTGCATCGGAAACGGGGCTCGGGCGGCCCCGTGATTTATCTGTGCCGAATTCCGCCCTGCGCTTCCCTCAGCTGCATTTGCAGTTATTTGTTTTACAGCACAGGGCTGAGCAAGACAAACAAAGCCAGCGCCCCTCTCCTCCCTTCCTCTCCAGCAGTCGCCACTGGTTTGAGCAGTGCTGGCTGGGAAGGAAAGCTGCTCCTCCTCCCAGCCCCAGCCCCAGCCCCAGCCCCAGCCCCAGCCTGCCAGTGTGGCTGCCCTGACAATGCTCTGATGGCTCTGCCACCGCGGCTCCCCTGGCAGTGCTGAGGCTCCTCAGCTCCCTGCTTGGCCTCCCTGGCCCTGCCACCCTGGTTACTGTGCAGGAGAACCTGGATTTTGGGTTCCCTCCAGCCTTCCCTCCTTTATCATCCCCCTGTAGAAGTGTGGAAGGTGTTCTCTTCTGTTGGAACCACATCTCCAAGGAGTTGTGCCCAACTCTGGCAGTGGGTCAGCTGAGCCCTGCTGCTGGCTGTGCTCAGAGTTCCTCTTGGCTTTTAATTCCCAAATTCCACCAGGGATGCAGCTCAGTTGACCTCGGTGCTTCCCCCTTGGTGACTTTATGAGCACAAAGCACGGGGACATGCATATCCTCTGGGTCTGTGCTTTCAAAAACAAACTTTTTTTTTTTTTTTTTGCTTCTATAAACCCAAACCTCTGATTTTTTTATGAGTATGGAGTCATGTCCTTCATGGAGCGAGGCTCTCACAGCCAGTCCTGTGAAACGCCGCTCAAACATCCTCCAAGTGTTTGTGAGAACGTCGCAATAACAAAGTGCTCCGTGCGCCCCAAGAATGCCACGGGAACAAAAGCCACATCAACAGAGCTGGGACTGGGGAATACTAAAGAGTTGACAGGAATTTTAATATAAAACTCTCTCCCTTCCTCGTCAGTGAGGGCTTTCAGGAAGCCTCTGGCTTATCGTGGAGCGGCATACAGCGCTCGCAGGGGCCGGGGAGGTGAAAGGTGGCTTCCTGCCATTCTTCTCGGGAGCTGGGTTCCCATGGGCGGTCATGCCAGCGTGACTGGGGCTCCTTCCAGCCCGAGCAGTCCGGGAGTGCCGCGGGAGCCGCGGGGTTTTCATGGGCTCGGGGGGCACAGCCATGAACCGCTTCCATGGGCTCTGCAAGGTGTGCTCGGAGCCGAGGTACCGGCAGGTCTGTATCCCCCTGCACCCACCTGGGGCAGATCCCTGAGAGCCTGGCAGCTCTCTTGCCATGCCTGCATGTGGGGAATGGATTTGTAGGGCTGGATATGGCAAATGGATTTCTACGGCTGGATGTGGGGAATGGATTTGTAGGGCTGCATGTGGGGAGTGGATTTGTAGAGGATTCTTAAAGCTTGACAGAAAGCTCACATAGTATATAAACTTTGAGATAAGAAATGCTGGCGTAGAAATGTCATGGAATAGGACAGATATTGTTGTGAGAGGAATGCAACTAGAAATAAGTTCAAAGCATGGCCTTGTAAATAAAACAAAATACTTTGGAGAAATAGAACTATGAAAGATGCATTGTAGTGGGACCCTTGAGGGGTAATTTTAGATAATTTGCTTTAAGGCATTTACAGCATGGTGTGGCAAAAAGCTGATAGGCCAAGAAACACTTACAATGTATTGTAATTAGGAAATAATTAGCTTCTGATTGTGATGGTGAGAATTATAACATCTGTATTGTCTCACCCTTCACATGAGACTGAAAATTGAATAAAAGTTTTTAAAAGGCCTCTCAGTTGCCCATCTCTGGGTCAGAAAAGGGCTTAATCCAACAAATGGACTCTGTGGGTGCTGCTTGTGAGGCATCGACTTGATACCGTTACAATTGGTAAATTACAGTGAGGGTAGAAGGAAAGCATCTTCACATGGGTGCCTGTGGCTGGTCTCTGCTTGTTGCTGCAGTGGAGAAATGGGCAGGGAGGGGTGCTTTTCAAATATATATAAATTATTAAAATATATAAATATATGCAAATATAAAAAAATATATTTGCTGTACAACTTGCAGGTAGCGTGCTGATGGTAACAGTGTTAAGCTGCAAGGTGTTGTCCTAATTTTCCCCTTATTAGAGAAGAAGCAGGTACAGCAGGTTACTACTGCCTCTTCTAAAATTATTTTTGTGTTTTTGGGAGCCAACAGCACTTGTTTCCTGGGGAGTAGCTCACTGTGCTGGTTGCAGTTCTCTCAGTGCACAATGCCAGCTGTGCTTTTCCATGTGCAGGTCCCAGTCTCCTGCATTTCAAAGAAATATTCTCTCTGTGGGATTGGGACTCCCAGCTCAGGGTCAGCTTCTCCCTGTGCTCCTGAGCTCATTGTTCAGGTTATTCCAAAGCTGCTGTGGGGGACAGCAAACACTGGGAATTACAAAAGCTGCAGAATTCCAAACCCAACTGCCCCCTCCTTGCCAGGGCTGTGGTGACCATCTCATGCAGGAAAGCTGCTCTGCCTTGGCTGGATAACAACTGACTCTGCTTTGTCTCTTAGAGCTCCTCAGGTCTTTATTTTGAAAATATCCTCTGCATTTTTTGGCAAAGTTTGTGTACATCAAGCCTCCCCACCCACCTCCCAGCTCATGGCTGATGTTCATAGTTGTGCATAGTTGCATGGCAGCACAAATGGGCAAAAAATGGGAAAAAATGGGCAAAAAATGGAAAATGACTGTCTGAGATGGCCATGGTGGTGGGAGGTGAGGAGCATCAGCAGGGAGAAGCTGCTCTTCAGTGGCACAGGGCAGGTGGGGGGCAAGGTCAGCCAGCTCAGGGAGAAGGACTGGGGGGAAACCTTGGGCTGGGAAGTGCCCGTGGAGTCTCCGTGGTGGGAGAGATGCAGTGCTTGGTGTTGGAGATGAAAGTGGAGGATCTGGAATATCCTGAGCTGGAAAGGACTCACAGGGACCAGGAGTCCAACTCCTGGTTCATTCAAAGGTGCAGAGCCACCTCTTTGAGGAACCAGCAAACTCCAGAGAGAAAAATAGTGAGTGCAATGGGACTGGATCTGTGTTTGATCCTGCCAGGGCAAGACAGTTTCTCTTTTGAAGCCTGATTTTATGCTGAGCAATCACAAAGGGACAAGGTGCAGGGAAATGAAATCTCACTGCTTTGCCTTCCCGTGGTAAAGGAGTGAGGAACCGCATCACCTCCTTGGCAACTTCTGCTGAATTCCTCATCTTCCTTCTGCCTGTTTGTTCTCAAAATTATACAGGTCAGATGTAGGATTTTTAATTTTCTTTTCTCTGTCAGTAAAACAAGCATCTTGACTAATGTCTTGGGGGCTAATCAGGTATTTACAGGATCTGTCACGCTGAGCTGCTGCTGGAAGCCAACATCAAAAAATAAGTATAATTTTATTAATAAGCTCAATGCTCCTCAAATCAGGAGGAGAAATGAGCCTAAATCAACCCAGCATCCCTCCTCTCCAAACCCAGTGAGGGAAGACACACTCAGCCCAGGGAAGGGGGTGATGCACACAGATGTCTGGAGGACGAGAGTGTGCTGAGCTCGCAGCTCCCTCCGGAGCAGGGGAGTGCTGCTATTTCTGTATTCTCCAACAGGAAATGAAATGTTTAAGTGATCTGCTTAGAGAAGTCAGTGTCAGGGCCAGACTGCCAGGTTTTCCTTTCCAATGGCTTCTCAGACCTTTCCTTACACTTGGAAGGGCTGGGAGCAGAGCGTGTGCTAAACAAACACTCCTGGGAGCCTTTTAGCCCCCATTCCACCCGTGGGGGTCTCAGTGACAGCCCTTCCCCATCTCAAATGCCACGTGCCAGCATTTCCAGGGGCTGTGGGGCAGTGTGGGAGTGAGGATCACACCCAGTGGCTGCTCTCCCACCTGACAGGTGTCTCCCTGCAGATCACCATCCCTCGGGGCACTGACGGCTTTGGCTTCACCATCTGCTGCGACGCCCCAGTCCGTGTGCAGGCTGTGGACTCTGGTAAGAGACTGGATCCTTTCCATCCCTTTTGACTTGAATCAATTCTTGTTCCTTTCTTGCTTCCCAGAGCTGGTTGTGATACCCACGCCTTACAGGACTCGGGTACCTCCAAGAAACTTCATTAGATGAATTCTCTGTTGCCTCTAATGAGGTCAGAGGCCACTGGGTTAGCACTGTCACTATTTTGGCAATGTTTTCAGTAATTTGCAGGGATTTTGTTCCCTTCCCTCTCCAACCTGAAAACTGTCTGTCTGGTTGGGTGACCTTCAGAAATCATTTGGGGGGAAAACAGGTCAGAGGGGATCAGGATTGTGGGAATCCTCAGTTCCCTGAGTAGAACCTCTTGCTGTGCACCTGTGGGATGGACTGGTGTCTCCAGTGTGCTCTGTTGCTCCCCACTGCACCCCAGGAAACATGGGGATTTCATGCACTAGCTCTGAGGGAGCACTGCTGGCTCTGTCCTGGTGCTCTGTGTGTGTGGATGTGCTGCAAGGTGAAGCTCCAGGTTGGCTGATCCCACTTCATTTTCGGGTGTGGGTGTCAGATGGGGTTTGGGGGAGTGAGGGCTCCAAGCTGTGGAGCTCTCTGGGGGTCCCCAAGCTCCAGGGCTTCTCCTCCCCCTCCCACTCGGCCTCCTGCCTGGCAGGTGACTGGAATTTGTCCCTCTCAGGTGGCCCAGCAGAGAAGGCAGGGCTGCAGCAGCTGGACACGGTGCTGCAGCTGAACGAGCAGCCTGTGGAGCACTGGAAATGTGTGGAGCTGGCCCATGAAATCCGGTGAGTGCTCCCCAAAAACCCCAGGGCAGGGAGAGATGGTCTGGGGGAACCCAAACCCCAGGGCAGGGAGAGCACTGAGTGACTGTGGGAAGGGAAAAGCTCTGAGGGGTGCAGGACACTGGGAGAGGATTCCCTGGAGGGGAAGGATACAGGAAAGGATTCCCTGGAGAAGGAAGGATGCAGGAAAGAATTCCCTAGAGAGGGAAGGATGCAGGAAAGGATTCCCTGGAGAGGGAAGGACGCAGGAAAGGATTCCCTAGAGAAGGAAGGATGCAGGAAAGGATTCCCTAGAGAGGGAAGGATGCAGGAAAGGATTCCCTGGAGAAGGAAGGATGCAGGAAAGGATTCCCTGGAGGGGAAGGATGCAGGAAAGAATTCCCTAGAGAGGGAAGGATGCAGGAAAGGATTCCCTAGAGAGGGAAGGATGCAGGAAAGGATTCCCTAGAGAGGGAAGGATGCAGGAAAGAATTCCCTAGAGAGGGAAGGATGCAGGAAAGGATTCCCTGGAGAGGGAAGGATGCAGGAAAGGATTCCCTGGAGAAGGAAGGAAGGATGGAGGGGCTGGGGAGCACATGAGAGCAGCAGAGGATTTGGAGGGAGGAAGGGCTGCAGGGCTGGGTGCAGGACACGGTGCTGCAGCTCTGATTTCCCCACCCCATCTGTGCCAGGAACTGTCCCACGGAGATCATCCTCCTGGTGTGGAGGCTGGTGCCTCAGGTGAAGCCGGCCCACGAGGCCATGCCCCGCAGGTCCTCCTGCAAATCCGCCTACGACCTGCAGTCCCCTCCCCAGAAGCGGGAGAAGAGCGGCCCCGCGCAGGCCGAGCAGCGCCGCAGCTGCCACATCCTCTACGATGGCTCCGAGGGGCTGGGGCTGCACACCTGGGACAGGTACACGGAGCTGGGCAAGCGGGGCCAGAACACCCTGCCCGCCCTGTCCCGGGTGCCCTCTGCTGCCGACCAGAACTACATCATCCTGGCCCCGCTGAACCCCGGCAGCCAGGTAGGGCTGGGGCTGCACATGGCCCTGGCTGCAGCCTCTCCTGGCCCCTGCTTCAGCCTTATCCAGCATCAGCTCGAAATATTTGCCAGTTTTACAAGCCACACCTCTGTCCCCTTTCACTGTTTTCCTAAAGCATTTCCCTGCTGCCTCCCCTCAGGGCTCACCCCAGGGGTGTGTGGCGGACGTGGGGAGTGTTCCAGAGAGCCTTGGCTCCATCTGGCACTGCCTTTCCACTCATTACCTGGGGGGGGGTCACAGTCACAGCCCACTGTCTTGTTCCCACTGCACAAGACCACACTGTTGGTCATTGCTCTCCTTTTCTGCTGCAAAAATAATTTTTTTCCCCTCTCTGAAGTGCTCTGGCTTGGCTGGGTTTGGCATGTTACCCTCTGTAGCTGGTTGTGTCACTGTCCCTGGGGGTGACTGTGTCCCTGTCTCTGTCCCCACAGCTGCTGAGGCCCGTGTACCAGGAGGACAGCACCACTGTGGGTGAGTGTGCCTGGGCTGGGGGAGCTGCTCCCAGCACCCAGCTCCAGGCTGGGCCTCCTGGCACCATCAGCTCCCTGTGCCAGCCCTGCAGGGCTGGGGTTTGAGGGCAGGAGCAGCAGCCCAGGGGCTTTGGGATCATCCTTGAACCCAAAATCAGAGGGGAGCTGGGCACAGGGTGAGCCTCACATGAGGGGTCTGGGGAGCTCTCAGAGGGCTCTGCTGTGGGGACCTCCCAGGGCAGGGTGAGAGCTCTGAGCATCCATCCTGCTTCCCACGTGTTCTCCTCATCCATGAGGCCTTGCTGGGAGAGCTGCTCCCTGCTCTGACACTCCTTCAGTGCCACAGGAGTGAGGCTGTGCCTCACATCAGTGCCAGCAGCTGGGTCAGATTTGGGGAATATTCAAGCCCTGGGCTGCTGCAAAGTCTCTGAGCCAGCTCTCCTCAAAAAACCTTTGAAACATAAGCTCATAACATGGACCACAGCTGTGACAGGTGTGTGTGGGATGCCTGGAGCTCCCTGGGGATGGTTGGACCTGTGGGAAGAGTGGGCTGAGGAGGGTGGCAGGGCTGGGCACTGCAGGAATCCAGGTCCATGTGGAAATCCCCCTTGTCTGCTCATGGATTTGGGAGCTTTGGGAGGCTGTGCTTGCCTGGCCTGTCTGGATGCCCTCAGGATGAGCTGTGGATCCCTAGGAGAGCTGAGCTCCTGGAGGATGTGAACCCCTCAGCATTCCCTGTCTGGTGAGGGCACAGCTGGCAAACTTGGTGCTGTCTCTGAGGTGGGGCTGTGTCCAGAGAAAGCCAAGAGCGGGGCTGCAGAGCCGTGGGGGCAGTGCTGGGGAGCAGGAGGGAGCAGGGAGGGCCAGGCCCCCCTGCCTTGGGAGCTCCCAGCCCTGGAGCTCTGCACCAGGAGAATTTTCCACTCTCAGCTGCGGGGGATGTTTTGTTCTGTGGATAATTGCAGCTCTTTCCTGCTGTTTGTGGGTCCTGTGAAAAGATGAGCTGGACCAGGGGGACTTGTTCTTACAGTGGGGTGGGATTTGAATGGCTTGGGCTTCTTCCCGTAGCAAATTTTGGATTTTTATGGATTTGTTTTTAATTATTTAATGTTAAGTTCAGAGGGAGGGAGGTATCAGCTAACCTGAGCAGGGATGAAGTGTGGCAGCACAGAGCTGCCCACCCAGTGGCAGGAGCTGACATTTGGGTGTGTTTCTGTGCCAGGACCTGTGCAGGTGATTATTTCCTCTGATAGAACGAGGTGATTTAGGCATAAGAGCAAAAGCAAATCCTGAACAGCCCAGACAGATCTTATCTGGCCTGTGCTGAGCTGTCTCTTGAGCTTTGATGTTATCTGCCAGTGCAACCAGGAAAAAGGGAAAAGGGAAAATGTCAGGATTAATGCACTTAGAGGTGGAAACAAGCTCTTAGGTCATGAGGGTGCCCCCAGCAAAGGCAGCTGCTCCAGCCAGCAGTAAACAGCCAAGCTGGCTTCCCAGCCCAGGCTGGCTGCCTCTGCTGCCTTTATCTGGGAGTAAATGTGCTATTTCCTAATGCTTAATGGAATAGGTAATGCTGGGCAGCTTTGTGTGTTTGCTTTGGACCAGACCTTATCTGCCCTGGGCCATGGTCAGGAGTGTTTTGGCTCATTTCTGCCTGGGAAGGTGCTGGGCATCCCTCACAGTGCGAGGGTAAAAGGCTCTGGGTGGGAACAGGAGCTCCAGAGGCTCTGTGGTGGGAGCAGGAGCTCTAAAAGGCTCTGTGGTGGGAACAGGAGCTCCAGAGGCTCTGTGGTGGGAACAGGAGCTCCAGAAGCTCTGTGGTGGGAGCAGGAGCTCCAGAGGCTCTGTGGTGGTAAAAGGAGCTCCAAAAGGCTCTGTGGTGGTAAAAGGAGCTCCAAAAGGCTCTGTGGTGGGAGCAGGAGCTCTAAAAGGCTCTGTGGTGGTAAAAGGAGCTCCAGAGGCTCTGTGGTGGGAGCAGGAGCTCCAGAGGCTCTGTGGTGGGAGCAGGAGCTCCAGAGGCTCTGTGGTGGGAGCAGGAGCTCTAAAAGGCTCTGTGGTGGGAGCAGGAGCTCCAGAGGCTCTGTGGTGGGAACAGGAGCTCCAGAGGCTCTGTGGTGGTAAAAGGAGCTCCAAAAGGCTCTGTGGTGGTAAAAGGAGCTCCAGAAGCTCTGTGGTGGGAGCAGGAGCTCTAAAAGGCTCTGTGGTGGTAAAAGGAGCTCCAGAGGCTCTGTGGTGGTAAAAGGAGCTCCAGAAGCTCTGTGGTGGTAAAAGGAGCTCCAGAAGCTCTGTGATAGGAGCAGGAGCTCTAAAAGGCTCTGTGGTGGGAGCAGGAGCTCCAGAGGCTCTGTGGTGGGAGCAGGAGCTCTGGGGTGGCTGCAGGGAGGGAAGGAGAGGTGCTGGGGGTCCCCAGGGAGCTGCAGGAGGGATGCTCATTCCTGTTCCTGAGACATCCCTGTGGGGTTGAAGGAGAATGCTCCAGCTCCTCACCTGGATATGTTCAGTCCGAGTGGAGAGCTCTGCCTGCAGCCCCAGGCTGGCTCAGTTCATCAGCTACAGGAGGAGGGAGGAAGGAAATACGTTGATTTTTCAGTGGGGCTTCTTTTGAAGGTGTGAATTTTGGTTAGAGAGCCATGCAGTTCCTGTTGGATCTATTGCCTGTGAGTTTTAGGGCAGTTTTAGGGCAGTTTTAGGTTGCTGGGGTCCATCAGGACAGCAACAGCTGGGGTGGGAGGGTGCAGGAGAAAGGCTCCTGTAATCCCCCCTTTGAGTGAGGATAACTCTTCAGGGAAGAGGGACAGACTGAAAGCCAGTCAGGCTGCTTGGGCCTTTTCCAGCCCAGAATGCAATGCTGGAAAACAGAGGCTGATGTGATGCCAGCCTCATGAACAGTGAGCTCATCCTTTATAAATACACCCAATGTCTGAGAAAGCACTGCTGGCAGCAGCAGGGGTTGATCCAGCCATGAGTGTTTGTAACTCCTGCCTGGTTCTCTGGCACCTCCAATCCCAGCATCTTCTGAGAGCTGTCATTAACCCACTGCCCCATGGCATGGCATTCCTGCACTTTGCTAATTCCATGACCAGAATCCAGAGCAGGCAGGACTTGTGTGGATAAAAATGTTGAAGTTCCTCTCCTGGGGCCCCTTCTGGCCCTGCAAGGGGCTCTGAGCTCTCTCTGGAGCTTCTCCTCTCCAGGTGAGCACCCCCAGCTGTCCCAGCCTGGCTCCAGCCCCTGGAGCATCCCAGGAGCCTCCTCTGGACTCATCCAGCAGCTCCAGGTCCTTCTGTGCTGGGACCCCAGGGTGGGACAGAGCCCTGCAGGGGGACACTCAGAGGGCAGGGCACTGGTGGGATGTGCTGGCCTGAAGCAGAGCTTGCTGTGGCCTCCCTGGGGTCTGTTTGTGCCTTCCCAGCCGTGTCTGTGCTGCTGGTGGCACCCACTGAAGTCCTCAGGCCACCAAGCAAACAGCCCTGGAACAAAACCACCCAGGGGCCTCTTGTTTGCCATTAGAAACAATGGATCAGTGCTGTTATTCCTTGAATCCCTGGGACTGCTGGGCAGCTGAGTGATGCCTGTCCCTGCAGCTCCTGGCCCCAGCAGTTCCCCAGGATTCCCAGAGCCTGCTCCAGCCTGGGAGAGCAGGACTGAGCTGGAGTGACAGAGCTGGAGCTCCCTCCTCATCCTGTGCTTCCTTCTGCCTCCTGTGTCCATCCAGGGAATGGCTCTAAAGGGAAATCCCACACGGGCTCTGGGAGGAAATCCAGGCTGATGAAGACTGTGCAGAGCATGAAGAGCTATGGGAACTACCAGAACTGCACCATAGTGAGGCCTCACATCCCCCATTCCTACGGCACCTACGTGACCCTGGCCCCCAAAGTGCTGGTGTTCCCCATCTTTGTGCAGGTCAGTGCAGCCACGGGGGCTGGACGTGCTCAGTGCCCAATCTCAGCTCCAGGGAGTGCCCAGCCTGGGCATCCCTGCAAGGATCTCCCTCCCAGCAGGATCCCTGCCATGCTCAGCTCTCCTCTGGAGCTGGCTGCACTTGGCACAGTGCTGGGGGCTGTCTCAAAGGGAATTCTGTCCTGCCCAAGCAATTCTCTGTTGGATTTTTTTTTTCTCCTTTTCAGCTTTTCAAATGTGGCCCTTGGTACTTGCTTGGGTCAGGTGGAGGTGTCCCAGCTTTTGGGCTTCAGAGCTGACTTTGGAATTGCAGATCAGTGTGGTTCTTCTTGAGGGTTCTTGTGCTGTCAGTGTGTGCAAAGGGGTTTTAGTTTAGCTGTGGGCACACTAAAATTTGGGCAGCCAGGGCCTCACCATCCTCACAGGGAAGGATTTCTCCCCAATATCCCACCCATCCGTGCCCTCTGTGGTAAAAGGAGCTCTAAAAGGCTCTGTGGTGGAGCAGAGCTCTAAAAGGCTCTGTGGTGGTAAAAGGAGCTCCAGAGGCTCTGTGGGAGCCATTCCCTGTGTCCTGTCCCTCCATCCTTGTCCCCAGTCCCTCTCCAGCTCTCCTGGAGCTCCCTCAGGCCCTGGCAGGGGCTCTGAGCTCTGCCTGGAGCTTCTCCTCTGCAGGTGAGCACCCCCAGCTCTCCCAGCCTGCCCCCAGAGCAGAGGACAAGGATTCAGAGCTGTAATGGCTCCACAGGGAAAGTTCTGCCTCTGCAAGTCCATGAGCTGTTCTAAGACAACAGCCCTGAATTTGGTGGTGGTAGCTCTGACTTCCTCTGTGTCCTTCATTTTGTCCTTCATGTGGCCAGAACCCCAAAAATCTCATCTGCTCCATGTATTTTAGTACATTGCTGATGAATCCCTTCCTTTCTGAGCCTGTGGGGAGCCCTTTGTCCTCCTGTGCCAGTGGCAGTGTCACTGTCCCCTCAGCCCAGCCTGAAGCCATGGTCCCCATTCCGTGTCCCTCCTGCCTGAGCCCTGGGCTGCCTGAGGCCAGGCTGGGCTGGGCTGGAGCTGGGGGAAGGTGTT
Organism: Molothrus ater; assembly: GCF_012460135.2. Taxonomy (NCBI): domain Eukaryota; kingdom Metazoa; phylum Chordata; class Aves; order Passeriformes; family Icteridae; genus Molothrus; species Molothrus ater. The sequence continues at coordinate 1,318,214 of NC_050497.2, read as the reverse complement.
TGATCACCCCCTCCTCCCTGTGGCCCCTGGCTGAGCCCTCAGCTTGTGTTGGCAGGAACACAACTGGCACTTTCTGCCTCCTTACTCCCAAACCTCATCCTGGCTTGTGCCTGGGAATCTGCCCCTTCAGGAGCTGCTTTTCCCTCTGCAGGGCCCTGTGCAGATCCCTCCTGTTCCCACTCTGCTGCTCCAGGCTGCTGCTGCAGGGTCTCTTGTGCACTCAGGACACGTGAACCTGTCCCATTCTCCAGCATTGATCTGGGTGTGGCACGGGAAGGGACAGGAATTGCTAAAAGTTGCTTTAGGAGTGATGCACACCATCAGGTTCAATATTGGTGCCTGAGGGACGTGGGAACCTGCCCTGCCAGCCCTGTGGTTGTGCTTCCTGCTGACAAACACCCATAACTCCCCCTGCAGAGCAGCCCCTGTCAGAGGCAAGGCTGCTGCTCTTTTCACAGCTGGGCTGCTGGAGGTGTGAGTGCAAGGCTCTGCTTTCTCCTCTCACTGGACTGCGGATTTTGTGTCCTTCTGAGCACAGTGCAGGGTGGCTTCTCCCCATGTGAGTTACAGCTCAAAGTGACACAAAGTGGGTTTGGTGGGTGGAAAGTGTATCTCACTAACCACACTGCCAGTGGAAGGTTTGACTGTTTCTTTTGTTTCCTTTTTTTTATTTTTTTATTTTCCCATCCAAATGTAGCCCCTGGATCTTTGCAACCCAGCCCGGACTCTGCTGCTGTCGGAGGAGCTGCTCCTTCTCGAGAGCAGGAACAGGACCACACAGGTAAAACTCTTCCACATTCTCTGGGCTCTCCAAACCTGCTCTTCTGCTGTCTTACATAGAGGGTTGAATGATAGAATCACCATGCTTTGGGTTAGAAGGGACTTTAAGCTCATCCAGTCCCATTCCAAGGGCAGGGACACCTCCCACTGTCCCAGGCTGCTCCCAGCCCTGTCCAGCCTGGCCTTGGGCACTGCCAGGGATCCAGGGGCAGCCCCAGCTGCTCTGGGCACCCTGTGCCAGGGCCTGCCCACCCTGCCAGGGAACAATTCCTAATTCCCAATATCCCATCCATCCCTGCCCTCTGGCACTGGGAGCCATTCCCTGGGTCCTGGCATTCCACACCCTTGTCCCCAGTCCCTCTCCAGCTCTCCTGGAGCCCCTTCAGGCACTGGAGGGACTGGAAGGGACACCTCATTACATGGAGAAGGGAAATGTTTCATTGTGCAGTGACTGTATTGATATGATATTTGGAAAGGCTTCTGGATAGTTTATTGTGGGATAAACTAAATATCAAAACTCTCTGGGCTAGAAATCAACTGTTGTTCCTGTTGCCTTTGGGCTCAGAGAGAGGAAACTGTGGGTGGCAAATGCACATCAGTGACAGCCCAGCAGGCTCAGGAGGAGGGGGTTTAAGGATGTTTTGTGCCAGGTTAGAGAAGCACAGAGTGGTTCAGGCTGAAAGGCACCAGGGGAGGTCATCCAGTCCCATCCCCTTGTTCAGGGATCCCCTGAAGTCACTCAGGGTTGTGTCCACATGGCTTTGCAGCATCTCTAGGGAAGGAGAATCCACTAGAACTAGAAGCAGACAGAGAACTTGCTGCAGATGTTCTCAGAATTTCAGTTCCTGAAACAGCTCACGTGTCCTGCCCAAATTCCTCTCGTTCTTCTTACTTCAACTTTTCTGCCATGTTGTTGGAGAGCTGTTGGAACTCTGGGGGCACAACAGGACTTTGGCACCCCGGGGATGAGACAGCTCTTACATCCAAACTGGCAGGGTTTGGATGTGTTGATCACATTTGCTGCTGCTTTCACTTGCATCCAACTGCAAAGTCTGCAAAGCCTTGGAATCTGGGAGAGAGGCAGAGCCCACTCGTGCGCTGCTAACCAGGAACAATTCTTCTGGGGTAATTTCAGAGGATCTCACTGAGTAATTTGGGGTTGAATTCAGTAGGAGTGAACAATGTGTCATCTCCACAGATCTGTAGAGAAAGTTCTGCTTCACTGGTTTTAGTTTCTGGGTGGCCAACAGCAGAAGGCCTGAGCCAATTCCCATCACTGGCCACTGCAAACCAGCAGAGGGTTGTGCTAAGTGACTCCTCTCTCTCTCTGGTTTTCATTGTGTAATTCATCCCTTGCTTTGACTTGAACATCTTTTCCTTTTTTTCTGCCAAAAAGTACATGAAAATACATCAAAGTACATGACAAATTCCATGATTGATTAGAAAACTTGGCACTAACTTTTAACTAAACCCCTTTCCCTGTCTGCCCTGCTGTCCTGTGCTGCTCAGACTTTTCTGGGCACCTGCAGGACTGAAACCCAGGTAAACTGCTGTTGTGTGGCACAGCTGTGCTGGATGGTTTGGGGGTGCAGCTGAAGTCAGGAGTTCCTCCTGGCTGGGTTGGTTTACCTGCCTTCAGGTCAGACTCAGATATTTGGAGCAGCAGCCAAATGTAGAATATTTATGGATAACTAATGCTGTTTGCAGCCTGGGTGGGGTATTTGTGCACGTGGGAGTGATGAAGAACCCCAGGACAAGTGTGTTTGGAGGAGCAGAGACCCCAGTAGGGGCAGGGTGAGGAGGAAAATGTCTCAGGAAAGGACTCTGCTTATGATGCTCTTGGGGTGAGCCTGGAGCTGGGAGAGTCTCGGGTTTTGGTTGTTGATTGCTGCCCTGAGATGTGCAGGGTGTCTCTGCTTCGGCCCGTGCGACTGAAGAATGAGTCTGGACTCTTCACTTTTCGCTCTTGAGGTTGTTTATTAATTCTTATCTGTAAAATTTTCTTCCTGCCCAGCCAAGATCTGCTCAGCAGGGCAGCCACAGGCACTGTGACCGCCCCTGGGGCGGTGTTGTCCTTTTATACTACAAACTACGTATAACATATTGACACTTAATTCCCAGTACCTATCACCTATGTTAGACAGTGCACTTCTATTCTAAATATAACATATTTACTCTTAATTCCAATACCTATCACCCATGTTAGACAGTGCACTTCTATTCTAAATATAACATATTTACACTTAATTCCAATACCTATCACCTGTGTTAGACAGTGCACTTCTATTCTAAATATAACATATTTACACTTAATTCCAATACCTATCACCTGTGTTAGACAGTGCACTTCTACTCTAAACCAATCCCAAAGTGCCAACATCACTGCAGAAAATGGAGAACAGGAAGAAGAAGAAGAAAGGCTAGGCACGCTTAAGTTCTTCCATCTTGTCTCTGCAACTCCCATACCAAAATCTAAAATCTACATTTTCACCTTGTGATCATTTTGTTCTTAAGCTATTCAAACCTGTGTGACTTTCAGGTCCTCATACAAAGTTGGCAACTTGCTCCAAGGGTCAAGATCAAATCCCCAGGTGCTCTGGCTGCGTGCCAGGGTCTCTGAGCCCCCTGGTGGGGTCCTCGGCAATTCTGGACACCTGGAGGGATGTGCTGAGTTCTGACAGGAGAGGATTTCCCAGCTGGAGCTGGTGCCAGGGAAGGGCAGGGTGCAGGCCAGGAGTGTGAGGCAGTGTTTGGGAATGCTGGTGCCCTGGGGCTGTGCTGTCTGGGTGAGCTGGCACAGGGGCAGGGCAGCAGGGGCTGAGTCAGTGGGGTGAGGAATGAGAAATGCTGAAGGGAACAGCCCGTGGTGCTGAGCCCCTGCTGGCAGGGACAGTGGAGAGAGCAAGGCTGGGATGTCACCTGTGGCCCTTGGGAAGGGCTCTCTCCTGTCTGAGTGTGGGCACAGCCATGGAAGGCTCTGGGGAGCTCCAAGGAGCTCCTGCAAGTCTCTGCAGTGCCAGGCTCTGCTTTGGTCTTGCTGAGCTGTGAGGGGAGAGAACCTGAACCTCTGCATCCAGCAACACCTAAAACAGCCTGGACACCACAGGTGCAGGAGGGCTCTGACTCCTCTCTTTGCTGGCCTTGAGTTCTTTCCCTCTCTGCCTCCTCTGATGCCTGGACAGAGGCTGTCTTGTGTCCAACCAGTCCTTTCTTCCTTCCTTGCTCCATGAGGTTTTCTGTTTTCCCACTGCTCTTCCCACACAGCCTCTCTCCAGCTGGGCTCCTGTGCTTTGCAGGACTGTTCTCTGTGTGTTTTTAATCTGCTTTGCCTGAGAGGCTCAAGACAGGAGGGCCTGGGTGCAGGGCCCGGAGCTGCAGGTCCTACTCCTTTCTTTCCTTCCCAAACCCCCAGAATCTTTTCCCTGGGGCAGTTTCCACATCAGGCACTGCATCCTTGTCCCTGAGCAAACTCTCTCCCATCTCCTGAAGGAATCAACCTATCTCTCTGGAGGCTTGCCAGGGTCTGTCCTTTCCCTGACCTTACCTCTGGGGCAATCCTTATTCAGGCCTTAATCACATCCTGTCTAGACTTTGCTGCAATTCCCATTTTATGGCCTCCTGAAATCCCTCCAGCCCGTGGAGTGCCAGAGGAGCCAGCGGGCGATGGCCCACGGGGTGTCCAAGGTGGCCTTTGGCCCTGTCCATCCATCTCCAATGGACCTGGAGTTCTCCCAAAGCCCTGAGGTGTCTGCTCAGGGTGGGCCACGCTCCTGCCCTCCTCATCCCTCCTTTCTGCCACTCTGGCAGGGTCTGCAGGTCAGGATGGGCCTCCTGAGTCCTGCAGCCTCATGGATGGGCTTGGCTGGGTTTATTCTCCTCTCTGTAGAGGAGGAGCCTTTCTCCTCTTTCTCTCTTCAAGGCCACATTTCTGGGCATCTTTTCACAGTGATTTTGTTGCCACATTTTCTTCCCAAGTTGTGATATTGGCTCCCTCCTGCCCAGGGCAGGGCTCAGTGGCAGTCCCAGGGTTATCCCCCCTTGGGCAGCACACTGGCCCATTGCTCCTGCTTTCCCTCTTGGCTTTCAGTTTCTCCTGATTTCCCTCTTTAAATGTGTCCCTGTCTCCTGTGCCAGTGCTTTGCCAGTTTTGTCCTGTAGCTGCTCAGGTCCCTCAGCAGAAGAGGCTTTGCTGTTTGTGGTGCAGAGCACACCCAGGTGAGCAGTGTGGAGACATCAGGGTCAGCCTCTATGAACAACGTTTCCCCCCTAAAAGGCCCATGTGACAATGGCCATGTGGCCTCAGTCACTGCAGCAATGACCCAGGGTGCTCAGCTCTGTCTTCAGAGAGTCCTTCTGTCCTGGCAGCTCCTGGATTTCTGACTGTGGGCTAGGAAATTCTGCTAAATACCCAAAGCTACTTTGACCCTCCAAGGAGCAACTCTGGTGAATTCTGTGACCTGCCTGGGTGAGCCCAGACGTTGTGTTTGTTGTTTGTTTGCTCTTGACTTTTAGGAGCCCTGTGGTTTTTCAGGGTAGATCTTTTTGCCCAGGGCTGTTACAGACAGGTCACAGCCCGTCAGTGTGGGATGGCAGCCCAGGGCAGAGCTCCACGTTACTCCTCCAGTCCCTCCTTACCCCTGCTGCCCTGGGGTCATCCCTGGGTGCCCTCCTCAGCTCTCAGGTGTCCAGCTCCAACCTCTGGGTCTGCCAGAGCCCCAGGCCCTGCAGTGCTGGGCTGTCCCTGTCCCTGCCTGTGTCCCTGCCCCTGTCCCTGCCTCTGCCCCTGCCTCTGTGGGTGGAAGGGGCACTTTTGTTTTTCCTCCCAACAGCCTGGAGGAGCAGAGGCACCTCTATCAACTGCTCTCAGTTCAATTGTCTTCCTGGAAGCAGCATCTGACAGAGATGCTCCTACAGAACCTGCACTTTTGTGCTTTTACCTTCTACATCCTGAATACAATCCGTCCAATTTTCCTGTAAAAGTTCAATACCTGTAAATTCTTAGCCATGTAATTCCATTTCCAAGATTCCCTATTGAAACTTGCTTGGTTTTGAAGAGATTTCCCTGCTGCTTCCACTCTTTTTTCCACCCTTTAAACTTCCACAGGTAGTAGGTTTTCAGTTTCTTTCCTCCATTTCTGTGTTACTGTTAGCTGATCATACTTTTATCTCCTTCACTTTGGGTTGCTATCCCAAAATCCCTTCAGCATCTCTTCTTTGGGGTTGAGGGGCCTGAGATGGCAGCAGACATGTCCCAGAAAATGGCACACCTTTGGCCACCTTTGGCCACCTTTGGCCACCTTTGGCCACCTTTGGCACAAGGTGGGCATGGGATGAGGGTTATAGTGCAGTTTCTGCCTGGTTATTCCTTGTGTTACCAACAAGATCAGAAGGAATGAAGAGGGTGGATGTGGGCACAAGGCCAGCAGAGTGCTGAGAGCAGAGGAAGGGATTTTCCAAATAACACAGACAAGAACATCCCCTCCCTGGTTTCATTGTCAATTAAAGCTCCACCAGCAGCTTTGTACTTACTGAGAATCCCACAAAAATGAACTTGCACTGCAAGGAGAAGTCTTGTGGCAAGGGCTTGGTTTTGGATTTGGAGCCAGATGCTCTTCCCTGATGTGAGACTCCCCAGCATGTGACAACTGTTACCCAGCTTGTCTTCCTCAGGATGTGTCCATGAACCACAGACACAAACTGTGCTGTCAGCTGGGACTTGGTCCCTGTGGGAACAGAGTCACCTCTCTGTGTTCCCTCCCACCCCTCTGTGACTCTGGGTGTTGTCTCCTTTTGCTAAAAGACCACAAACCCTTCCTTGCTGTGGCTCAGTGTTGCAAAGCTTTCCCTTTGCTGTGGGAGGTTTTGGGGGGCACTGCAAGGCCCTCACCCTGAGCAGGTCTGGCACCCACTGTGCCACTGTGCCATTGCCACCTTGCAGCTGCTCCCTGGCATCTCTGATGACCAGGGACAGCACTCAGGGGCACGGCTGGAGCTGTGTCAGCTCAGGCTGAGCTCAGGGCAAGGCTCTTCCCCCAGAGGGTGCTGGCACTGCCCAGGCTGCCCAGGGAATGGGCACGGCCCCGAGGCTGCCAGAGCTCCAGGAGCCTTTGGGCAGCGCTGCCAGGGATGCCCAGGCTGGGGTTGCTGGGACAGGGGCTGGGCAGGGACAGGGGCTGGGCTGGGTGACCCTGGTGGGTTCCTTCCAGCTCAGGATATTCTGTGGTTCCATGATTCTGTGATCTTTGAGGCTCTCTGTGTGCCCCAGCTCCTGGAGAGCAGGGCAGGCTCACACCAAGCCTCTCATCCCTGGGAGGCTTCTGGGTCCAGGATCTCCAGTGCAGTGGAGAAACCCATTCTCATTTTCAAGGTGCCATTAATCTGAACTGATTGGACTGAGGACCTCAGGCAAGTAAATGCAGGGACAGCATTTCCTGTCCCTGGCCTGGAGGAGCCCCCAGCCCCTGGGACACCTGAGGCTCTGCTGGAGCTCAGCTCTGGGAGACACTTGGGTGGTGTTTCCTGTCCACCCCCACCGTGGTTTGAGGTGTCAGGTTTGTCCCCTGCAGCTGCTCTCTGTGGTCCTGCTCTTGTAAAAACCAAACTTTACTTTCTCACTGAGAGCAGTGAGGGTGATCAGAGGGATCAGATTTGCTTTCAGGCTGCAACTTCTGCAGAGTGCTGGGATTAGTTGGCAACTTTTTCCCTCCTCCTGCTGTGATTTGTAAGTGGGAAGTGACAGGAGGGAGCAGAGAGGGTGTGTTTGTGTGCTGTGGAACTGCCAGGCAGGTTTATCCCTCCTGTCACAGGACTCACCAGCCTCAGGAAGCGGCTGCCAAGTGAGGGGAGCCTCATCCGAAGCTCGCTGGGTGCAGCAGCCAGCAGCCCCTTGGGAAGGGCTGTCTGGGCTCCCTGGTGCCTCTCCCTGGGACAGAGGACATTTCCAGGACACTCAGTGCCAAGAGATGAGCTCCCTATAGCTTCTCCTGTGCTGCTCCTGTGCTTCCAGGTGACTCTCTTTGTCTACTCCGACCTGCTGCTCTTCACCAAGGAGGACGAGCCCGGGCGCTGCAATGTGCTGAGGAACCCTCTGTACCTGCACAGTGTCAAGCTCCAGGAGGGTGAGTGTCTGCAGCAGCAGCTGGAGGCATTTTGGGGTTTTTCTGGCTGCTGGCAGCAAAGGTTTCTGGCCAGCAGCACCCTGCTGTCCTGGTGCTTCCTGGTCATCCTTGCTGGGGTGCCAGCACCACCCCTGCTGTCCCTGCATTTACCTGGGAGCTCCATCTCCTGGGACACCTCAGGAGCACCCAGGCCCTTTGCAGCCTTTCTGGGTGCATGGCTCAGGATCTGGGCTGGCATTCCCCAAGTGGTGTCACCCTGTGACAGCGGGGACTGGCCAAGGCTGGGAAAGGGAACTGAAGCCTTGAGGTTTCCCCCATGATGCCTCGAGGGAGTTCAGAGATTGGCTCCAAGCGTGGCTGGCCAAGCTCCTTTGACCTTGACTTTGCTGCTTTACTTTGCTACTTCTCTCTTGAGCTGCCCACGGTTTCCCTGTTGCTCACATCCATCCCCCTGCTCACCCCTCTGGGGAGGAAAGGGCAAACCCTCAGAGCAGGGCTGGCGACCTTGCCCTCACCCTGCACCTTGGCTGACACCTTTTGTGTCCAGCTGAGGGCTCAGAGAGGGCTTCTAGGGCAGGGGTGACTGGAAATGGGTTATTTCAGGCTGTACAAAAGGCTCCCTTCAGCTCCTCGTGGTCTAAAGAGGAGTGAGGGAATTGCTCTACCACATCCTATTTGCTATGGTGGAGCCACTTGTTGGCCCTGGGCCCAGTTTCACCTTGTTCCTTGTGTGGTGTGGTCGCTTTTGGGTATGGGCTTGTTTTATGTACAGTTACCTGACTGTGCCACAGCTCCTCTCCAGCCCAGGCAGCTGCCTTGGGACCCCACAGGGGAAATCTGGATGAGATAGAAGGAGAAACTTTCCTGTCATGAGGTTGGTCAGATATTGAGTTGCCCAGAGAGGTTTTGTGATCTCCATGCCTGGAGGCATTCAGGACTCCTGAGTGCCCTGGTCTGTGTGCTTTGGTCAGGGATTGGACTCCAGAGCCCACCAGAGAGGCCCTTCCACCCCAAATTACTCTGGAAGTCATGAGCAATGTCTTTATGCAGTCCTGTGGCCCTGACCAAAAGAAATGAATCCAGATCTGGGCTGTTTCTCCAAAGGGATCCTTTTCTGGGTGAATTTTGCTGCTCCCATGACTTTTGCCAGCTGAGCCACGAGCCCTGTGGATGGGCTGTGTCTCTCCACATGCATCACGTTGTTCTGAGCTCAGTGCTGGACACCACAGGCTGCCTGTCAGTTGTTATTTCCCATTTCCAGCAACATTTCTGTTTCCAGATGGATTCCCTGACCTATTTGGTGGGAGCAGAAGCACAAGGGAGGGAGATGGGGCACCACAGCCACGAGCCACTGAGAAAAGCCATTGAAGCTTCCCTGGGGTTTGTTGAGTGTGTTCTCAGCACTGCTTATTTCTAAGAAAGGGACAAAAGAAATTGTTCCTTGTTAAAGTGCTTTTGGTCAGCTCCTGGACCGTGTGTGTGTGCTGCTCCTGGCTGCTCCCAAAGGCTGGGGAATAGCTCTGCTTGGAGAAATCAGCTTCCCTGGCGCTGCTCCTGGCTCTGCACACTGAGCTGTGCTTGCCAGCAGCCACAGGATTGAGCCTCCTCACCTCGGGCACGGTGGATTTGTGAGCAGTTTTCTGCCACTTATTGCCTTGTTGCCGTAATAACTCAGCTGGATCGTGTCTGGAATAGCTTCCCAAGGCTCTCCAAAGGAGATGGGGTCCCCACAGCACTGATTCACCCCCCCGTGCACTGGGAATCCAGCCCAGCTGCTGTTCAGGCAGCTCAAACCCCCCTGCTTGGGGCAGGGCTGCTTCAAAGGCGGCTGGAGAGAGCTCGGAGCTGTCTGTCCCTCTTGGCAGGGATTTGCTGCTGCTCTCCTGAATGACTGAAAGGCCCATGAATAGGAACAGGCGTGTGGCTGCCTCCAACAATTGAGACATCTCCGGTGCGCTCGGGGCCATTGTGCTGTTTCCTGTTCCTGCCGCTCGCTGCTCTGTGCGAAAGCAAATCAGTCTGATCTGCCTCACAATGCTGCCTCTTCCTGCTTCACAAGCCCAGCACCGGCTGATGAGCTGGCTCCCAGTGACACAGGGCTGGCTTCCTCAGCAGGCACTGTGGGAATTTCCACACACCGGGATCCTGGTTCCCCCGCAGTGGGTGTGCTCAGCTTTGGGACAGAGAGGGGCATTCCTTTATCCCTTTATACTCTGGGAGCCCATCCCCAGCTGGGATCCTGCAAACAAAGGCTTCTTGACATCCCAGCCTGCTGTGTTGTGCAGCCCCAGGATGCTCAAGGGGCAACAGTGGGATTTATGGGCCTTCTGTCCTTCCTTGGGATGCTGGGGGGCACCCAGGGCTTGCACCCTGCCACGCTCCCCCAGTGGGATGAGCTTGTCCCCTCCTGCAGATGGGTTGGGATGTGCTCAGCAGCTCCCTCCCTTCCCACACATGCAGGGCCTGGCAGCACCTTGTCCTGGCTGCTGGGTGCAGTCCCAGCCTTGCTGAGCAGAGGTGAGGGTTTGGGGTGCCTGCCCTCACCAGGGCATTGCCACAGCTGCAGGGCCAGCTTCCCTCTTTTTCCCATCCTTCTGACCCAACACCAGGCATGCACCCCCAGATCCTGAGAGCAGCAGGTGCTTTCCATGGGCTGCACAGGGAAGTGGCAGAGGCAGAGAGGAGCTGCTGTGCTGTGTGGGTGTGCAGGACAGGGTTTAGCTGGAGAGGGGACGTGTCCCTGCAGAGCTCCCACTGAGCCTCGGGCCCAGCCTGGCACAGGCTCAGCTCACGTCACTCTGCAAGGCAAACCAGTCCCCAGCTCAGCACATCAGGAAGAGAAGGAAATACCTCCAAGTGAGTTTTTTCCTCCTGCTTATTTCATTTTAGCTTTCCCCTGACTTTGTCTGAGGGAATGTGCTGTGCTGCTGTCACGAGAGCTGTGGGGAGCAGAGCTGGGGATCATTCTGGGCATCTGCCACCCCTCCAGTGCCAGCTTGTGCCTCTCCCGTGTATTTCTGGGCTCTGGGCACATCAGGCTCTGCTGCTCCACCCTGACCCTCGAGAGACTTGAAAACATGGAAGGAATCCTGGCAAACCTGGTTTGTGGTGAAATCTGCACCCAGGTCAGCCCTGCCTGGCTCTGCCATTGCCCTCCAGCCTCTCCCTGTGCCTTGCCAGGGATCAGCCCTGCCTCAGCCCAGCTGCTGGGATGGGCAGCCAGTTCATTACTGGAGCTCTCCCTAAAGGCTGGTAGAAAATGGGATTTAAGCCATTCCTTAGCCCAGACTGGCTCCCTGCTTTGTGTGTCCTGTAGGTACAAAGCTGCTGGGCCATGTGTAGCAGTGAGTCCTGGAGGGACAGGAACAGCAGCTGCTGGCTCTGGAGGTTGCTGGTGCCAGGATTCACAGCTCAGGGGAGAGGAATTTGAAAGGGAACTTAATTCTGGTGGGTTTTCACCTTGTCAGGATCAGTTATTACTGCAGAAGGAATCCACAGAGGCCCAAGGGGAGCAGGGTCATTCCCTGTCACACTCCAACAGGACCTTTCTTTATGAGGATCTCACATTGTGAAAATCATGTTCACTCTCCTGGGAAAATGTAAAAAGTTTAATAAAGGACAATAGGAGACAAGGAGCATAGAGCAAAGGTTATTAGGGCTGGGTGCATCTTGGCACCTAAGTGTTATCTTTGGGGATATCCCTTAAATACCTTTTCCCTTCCATCAGCCTGTTGCACATTCACAGACCTTCTGCATAGTAAACTTTTCCCCAAACTAGTTTACATGTTCCAATAATTGTTAGCACATCTCCTCCTTGGATCTGTTTTTTTAGAGTATGTGTATTTTTTGGTTATGGTTTTAGTCTACTTTTATTACTTCTAGCTTTTGGGCCTTGGTCCACCCTGTGACACTCCATGGTGAGTGCTGATAGCTGGCACATCTGTAGTAGGTGTCTTCTTCATATGTTCATTGGATGTTATCTAAGTAGGCATTTTAATACAAGTATAGCTATTTCACTACTATGTCTAAGCTTAATAGCAGAAATAAAAACTATATAACAAAGTTACTTTAACACTATTCATATAAAATCCATTTTAATATTTGTGAAAAGCCAGTATTATAATATGTATCTATAACAACATCATCAGGGAAAACCTGGCTAAAGCTCCTGAGGAAACAGAGCTGGGATGTGCTGCTGGTCCTCTGTGACCTGCTCTGCCAGTCAGCCTGGAGAGGTCCTGGGGCAGGGAAGAGCAGGGCCCAGCTCAGGAGAAGCAGGAGCAGCAGGACTCGTGGTGTGCCAGCCTTTTCTGAGGGGAAAAGCACAGGGTGAGGGGCTCCAATGGGCTCCACAGGGAAAATGCTCCCTGATGGTCCTGCTGGGAGTGATGGGAGAGGGGCTGGGAGCACTCAGGCACTGCCATGGGAGCAGTGGGGGTTTCTCTGTGTGCAGGGGTGAGGGATGGGCTCCAGCCAGGCCCAGCTGCTCCTGCTGCCAGGATCCAGCACCTCTTCCCTCCTGGGAATGAGCATTTGGAGGGGCAGCCCTGGATGAGCACGGGGAAGGTTTTGGGAACACACAGGGGCTCCTCACCTGAGAGGGCCACAGCAGCACTCCCAGTGGTGCTGGGCTCCTGCAGCCTCTTGTCACAGTGTCCTGGTGGCCCTGTAGGGATTTTCCAGCCCAAATCCTGCAAAATTCATTAAAACTGAAGCTGGCAGTGGAGGCAGAGCTGTGACCCCACAAAAGGCAGCTGGAATAGACACCCAGCAAAGGGCTCCAGGCCAGTTCTTCCTGGGTTTCACGTGGCCCAGGGAGTGACTCAAGAGGCACCTGAGTCCCTCAGTGGGTCACAGCTCTTATCTGGACATTTGGGCTGCTGCCTGCAGCAGGAGAATTGTTTTCCTCCAGGGAACAGGGTGTTTCCAGCCCTGTGCAGAGCCTGTTCCCATCCAGCAGCTCAGGCTGCTGAAATGAAGCAGAGCTTGTGCTGACACCACTGCAGCCATGCCCAGGCTGCAGGCCTGAGCTCCTGGCACAGATAATGTCATTAGGAGGGTCAGGGAAGCAGCAGCCCCACGGTGCTGCCAAGGGCAGAGCTGCTGTGGAGGGGCCAGCCAGCTCCTGGAGATGGGATGTTCTGCTTCTGAGAAGGGATGTTCTTCTCTGGAGATGGGATGTTCTTCTCTGGAGATGGGATTTTCTGTTCTGGAGAAGGGATGTTCTGCTCTAGAGATGGGATTTTCTGCCCTAGAGATGGGATGTCCTGCTCCAGAGCAGAGGTGATCCTGTCCTGGGGCAGTTCCATGTCCTCCTGTAGGGCTGGTGTATGCGTGGAGATGGGATGTTCTGCTCTGGAGATGGGATTTTCTGTTCTGGAGAAGGGATGTTCTGCTCTAGAGATGGGATTTTCTGCCCTAGAGATGGGATGTCCTGCTCCAGAGCAGAGGTGATCCTGTCCTGGGGCAGTTCCATGTCCTCCTGTAGGGCTGGTGTATGCCTGGAGATGGGGACACACCAGGGCCAGGGCAAATCCTCAGGAATGCCTTTTGTTTGGGTGCAGGGAAGGCTGGGCCTGCAGGGACCAGCCTGGGGGAGCAGCTGGAGTCTGACACATCTCCTGGGTTGTCTGGCAGCAAGCTGAGGAGCTCCTCTGGGTTCTCCATCATTTAGCAGGAGGAGGATGGCAGAGTTGGTGATTGTGTTGTCCCCAGCACCATCTCCTTTCACAAAGCTGTGGAAGTGGAAGTTCCCTGGCTGGGTCTCCTTGCTGGGCACTTTGTCCTCAGCCCAAAGGAGCAGGATGAGCTCCTTCCCTGCCCCATCCTGCTGCTTCCCATTGCTCTGGGATTTGGCTCCATCCCCTTGCAGAGGCAGTGCTCCAGCTGCTGGCACTGGTGGAGGCTGGGATAGACAGCAGGACGGCCCAGGACCACCAGGACCAGCCAGGACTTGGGGCAAGAAGCTGGAAATGAGATGCAGGAACAGGAGTTTCTCTGTGAGTCCTCCTGGGAGTGAAGTGCCCCCAGGGATAGGATGGAGAGACCCATCCTTGATTCCCAGGATGGCTCTGTGGGTGCTGCAGGAGCTGTGCAGCCCTGGGACGCTCCCACAGGCTGCAGGTGCCAAGACAGGTTGGGCAGCAGAGCCTGCAGTGGCCTCTGAATGCAGCAAACCCTTTCCAAAGGAGGAACCCCCGGGAGGATCCCTGCCAGGGCACTGAGTCCCTGCAGGGCCATGCCCGGCCCTGGCAGATGCCACATACATCACCCAGGTCACAGCCTGGTACTGGGGACAACAACAAACACTCATTCAGTGCTGTCCCTCAGCCAGTTCCTCTGCCAGTGGCTCCACTTGCAGAAATGCAGCTGCAGCTTCGCTCTGATCCTGGTTTTTCTTCCCTGCAGGTTCAGAAGATCGCAAGTTCTGCATCCTTTACCTGGCAGAGGTGAGTGCTGCTGATTTCCACTTTAACCTTCCAGTGAGAATGGCCAGGTACTGGCAGCTCTGATCCTTTCTTCTGGGGCAAGGAGCACAGAAAAAATTGATTTTAACTTCTCTTCAAATGAATTTGCCAGAAGCCTGGAAAAGAAAAGTAATGGCTGTAGAATATGTGAATAAGAAGCTGCTAAAAGCAGCTTGGGCAGCACTAGGACAGGTTTCTTTTCCCCTTCTCCCTATGGATTTTCCTTGAGACATCTCGCTTTTGTTTTCTCTTAGGATTCTTACCCCTGGGGGCAGACTTCTTTCCCAAATGTTTTGTCATTATTTTTAGGCACTTTGCTTTTCTTGTCTTCAAACATCCAGGTTTGGAGCCCTCAAATAAAATAAGGAAGCCTAGTCTGAAAGCAGAATCATAGCTGTAAACCCACATGTAGCTGAGTGCTCTAAGCAGCTTTGCAGTCACCCAAACTTTGGCACAGTCCCTTTTGTCAAGTCAAGGACTCTGCAGAGTTGGTTCACACTGGACCTCCCTAACACTGAAGGCCGTGGGGTTTTTTTGCTTTTGCAGTGACTTTGCTGTGTTCCTGCTTTCAAGGCCTTGTACTCTCTGAGGTGGAAAGGTGGGTCTGGGAAAGCTCCCCAGGGCACAGAGGAGAAAGGCAAACACTGCTCAGCAGCACTGTGCAATAATGAGCCATTGTGAAGGCTGGGTGCAAATGCTCAGTGTGGAAGTTGTTCACCTTGAGAGGCTGGAGCTGGGCCAGGGCACGACTCGCTGCAGAGTCCTGCACTCCCCTCCTGTTCCTTCCCTCCTGCTCCTTCCTTGTCTGCTGTGTGCTCTGTGGCTGGGCAGGAGCTGAGCCTCCCCTGGCTTTGCTCAGTGTGTGTCCCAGGGAGGGCAATGTCACCCTGGGCTGGTGACAGCTGGGCTGTGACTCAGCCAGGCTGTGCTGGGTGCTTGGATGAGGCTCTCCAGCATTTTCTCAGGCACTTGGAAAAATGCACTCAGAGTCTGATATTTGGTTTGGAAGCTTAGTGCCCCTAAGTAGAAGTGACCAAAACAGAGCTGGCTGTGTTTCATGAGATCCTGAGATGTGAAGAGTGTCTTTGTCAGGCTGTAATGAAGGGCTGGGCTTTCTTCTGAGGGGCCTAATTGGCTGTGAGAGCTCTGGTGATGGAGATCCCTGGCATCTGCTGTGGCTGGAGTGGAGCACTTGGATAGAAAATGTGAGATTTTTGCTTTCCCACCTCCTGTTCCCCCACAGACTTGAGCAGTTCTGGACTGGCCACGCTGTGGGACTCTGCAAACCCTGGCTGCTCCTCCTGGGCTGTTTTGGGGCAGTCACAAGGGCAGTGGAGCTTCCCAGCAGCTCTGCCACGTGCTGGACCCCAGGGATGGGTGATCCCCCCCTGCACTGCCAGCCCAGCTTTGAGGTGACACTGGGCAGCCCTGGCTTGGGGACAGCACCTTGCCAAGCAGGACATGCCCTGTGCCACCCTTCCCTGCCAGCCCCACGGCTGTAAGAGCTGAAATGAGGGAGGTGGGACTCCAGGGGCTCTCCAAAATGCAGTTTATTGTATCCAAAATGCAGTTTATTGTATCCAAAATGCAGTTTATTGTATCCAAGGTGTCACAGCAGTCCAGAGTCGTGGGTGACAGAGCTGTGCCCACAGCTGCCAGCTCCAGCTGCAGGCAGGCCTGGAGACCCTTTGGGTTTGGTTCCAATGCATTCTATACTTTTCTTTTGGTTACAATGCATTTTATACTTTTCTTTTGGTTACAATGCATTATAGACTTTTCTTTGCTCAGCATCTTAATACAGCAGAACCAACCTATACCTTAATTATTACCTATAGCCTATCATAACTACTATAATTACCACATTCATGTTACTGTTCTCCAATCACTCAAAGTTAGCACATTACAGTTTAAGCTAGGAGTTGTTTTTCACTTTTCTTGCAGTGGAAAATTCTGAGACCTTTTTTCTACTTGCAGCTTTGCTGCCTTGTTTGCCTGTGCTCTCTTCTGCTTGGTAAAAACATCTTCTTGTTTGGGGTGGGTTTATCCTTTGCTCTAAGCCATAAAACCCCTTCTAACTAACACAGCCTTTGCCTCCTTGGTTATCCAGTGAGACTGGCTCAGCAATTCTTTTCTTCTAGATCAAAACTTGCTTCCATCTCTATTCTTTCTTCAGATTCTACATTCAAAAATCTTTCTGCCAAGCACGCACACACCTGTGAGACTTTCTTGTCAAACTTTCATCCTTCCTAACACATGGCTGCTGCTCTGTCCTGACTCCAGGGTGGAGGGGACAGGAACCTGCCAGCTGTGGGTGCCCTGGGGCTCTCCAGCAGTGGGAAATTGGGGTTGGAAAGGGGAACAGAGGGGGGGATGTGTCTGTGAGTCAGCAGTGAGCCAGGGCAGGATGGGGCTCTCCCAGCAGACTTCTCTCAGACTTCTTTTCTGGGAAACAGTGACCTGCAGGTCACTTCCCCAGGAGCCACAGGGAGGGGGTGACAGGGCTGCAGGGGCTGGGCATGGAGCAGGAGAGCAGGAACCTCCCAGATGTGCAGCACAGGGGTTGTGCCCTTGGCCACAGGTGGAGAGTGAAAGGATGGGATGTTCTGGGAGCCAGCCTGGGAGCATTCCAGCATCTGGTTCTGGCAGGGAAGTCAGGAAGAGCATCTCCTTCAGGTTGTCTCTCTTTTCTTCTTTGCATTCACATTTTGGGAGCAGATCTTTGCTTATAGGCCTGTGGGGGTGTCAGCAGGAGGCTGGGAGGGGACAGTCCCCTCAGAGGTGTCCCTGCAGGGTGGCTCTCACAGAAACACTGCAGGGGGACAGTGGGGAGGCTGTGGGTGCCTCTCTGGCCTGGTGGGAGGCTGGGTTTGTGTGATAAGGTGATGTTTGCAGTGGGCCTGCTCTCAGATGAGGGCTGGGCACTGGGAAGTGCCACTTGCAGCACACAGAGTCCCTGGGCCATCCCAGTGCAGCTCTCCCCATCACCTGACAGCTCTGGTGTCCAGTGAGTGCCACACTCTGCTTGTGGCACCTTCTGCCCTGCTGAAAAGCTCAGCCTCCTTCCTGGCTGTGGGAACAGCCTCTGCAAGGATGGGCTCCCCTGAGGGGCTGGCTGTGCCCTGGGGACAGAAATTCCTCTGGAGAGAGGCTGGCTATGGCCTGGGTACAGAAATTCCCTTTGAGAGGGGCTGGCTGTGCCCTGGGGACAGGGATTGCCCTGGAGAGGGGCTGGCTGTGCCATGGGTACAGAAATTCCCTTTGAGAGGGGCTGGCTGTGCCCTGGGGACAGGGATTGCCCTGGAGAGGGGCTGGCTGTGCCCTGGGGACATGTTCAGGTTCCTGAGGGGGGTCAGGACTGCCTGGCTGCCCAGCCCTGGCAGCTGGAAGGGCTGAGGATGGATAAGGGCAGGATGTGTGAGCTCTCGTGGCTTTTTGGCCCCGTGTCACCCTGAGGGGTCTGTCCCCATCGTGACCTGCTCCATCCCTGGCTCTCTGTGTGCCCAGAGCCCTCTCCTGGCTCTGTCCCTGCTGCTGGTGGCTCAGGGGGGTTTGTGGCCACTCTCAGCTGGGCTCCTGTCGCCGTGGGCTGGGCAGACACATCCATTGTGCTGCTCTGATGGGCTGGGAGGTTGGAGGAAGCTCTTGAGCTGCTGTTTGTTGCCCACAAATCATCTGCAATGAGCACTAATGTGTTTAGTGCTGCTGAGAGCTGAGAGGAGCCCGTGGGGCCAGGCTGCCACTGCCTTTGCTGCAGGAAGAGCTCTCTGCTGAAGCCTTGAGCTGCAGCCTCCTGCTATTGCTCATCTTGAGGGTTTCTGAGTAAGGTTCTGACCCATAAGGTCACAAATTTGCATTTGGATCTGACACGTTACAAAATGAAAGTATGTTCTAATACCTGTGAGTTCCTTAATTTATTATAAACAAGACAGAAAATTCCAACCTTCAGGAAGTGTCACAAAAAAGCTACTGCTGGTCATCCTGTCTAATTGTGTGTAATAAATCACTGCACAGAGTTGGAACCCTGGGCACTCTGGCTGTTGGCAGGCAGAGCCAGCAGGAGCTGCAGAGCCTGCTGTGGGTTCCAGCACCAAGGGTGTTTGTTTTACAGCCTCTGCAAGGTGACAATTGCAGGGTTTGGGGATCCTGAGTGAACATGGACCCGGTTCTGGAGGGGCACTTGGCATCCTGGAAAGGCTGAATGTAGAATGGGATTGGAAAGGATGTGACAGCAGAGGGAGGTTCTGCACTGAGCTGTTCCCTGTGGGGGTTTTGTTCCTTCTGGTGGCTGTGATAGCCCCAGCACAGACATGAGCCAGGATTTTGGAGGTGAAGGTGGAGATGGAGGTGGTACCTTTAGATCTCAGGAATGCCTGAGTGTGTACCTGGGATCACAGAGTCCCAGAACAGCCAAGGCAGGGGCACCTGGGGCAGGTGTCACAGGAAGGTGTCCAGGTGGGTTTGGGATGTGTCCAGAGAGGGACACTCCACACCCTCCCTGGGCAGCTGTTCCAGAGCTCTGCCACCCTCATGGAGAAATGTTCTTCCTCATGTTGGGTGGAACTCCTGGTGCTTCAGTTTATGGCCATTACAGCTCCTCTAATTTTCTATTTGCCAGCTGAAATGTTAAAAACTCCTGGCAGTGCACTGAGACCTGGCCTGGGCATCTTTCCTTTCAGGATTTTAAGTCCAAAGAGCACAGTTTGAAGCTGAACAGCCCCTGCCTGTGACAGCCTCTGGCTGATTTGAGCACTGCAATAGGTGGAGCTGGCACAGGGTGCCCAGAGCAGCTGGGGCTGCCCCTGGATCCCTGGCAGCGCCCAAGTGTTGGACAGGGCTGGGAGCAGCCTGGGACAGTGGAAGGTGTCCCTGCCGTGGCAGGGGTGGAATGGGATGAGGTTTAAGGTCCCTTACAACCCAAACCAGTCTGGGATTCTGGGATTCAGTGTGGACCCACATTTCTGCACCCCACAGGATTTGGGGTGTGGGAGTTTGCATTTTGCCCATTCCCCATTCCCTGCAGGACACACTTACCTCATGGGATGTGTACAAGCTGTCAGCAGGGAATGTTTGCTGCCTGCTGGGAATGGGCAGCCTCAGAGGGAGCTGTGTGGAGCTGTGAGTGTGCTCCAGGGCTGCATTCACACCCTTCCCTGCTCCGGAAATATCCTGCTGAGAGGAAACTGCAGGTCAGGGGTTTAATGCATTGTTACAAGTGTTTGATTCCAGCCCAACATATTCAGACCAAATCGACTTAAAACCAAACAGCTCAGTAAGTTTTTCCTTTGAAAAGCACTGGCAAATTTGATCTTTTTTTTTTTTTTTTCCTCTGGAAGTTTTCATCTGCAGACACAGGAGTTTGTCTTGGGAAACAGAAAATCCTTCCAGCAGCAGCTCCTTGTGCTGCTGTGGTGAGCACTGGTCCAGAGCTGAGCAAATTGATGCTGTGACTCTGTGCCTGAGCTGGCTTTGCCTTGGACATGCCCATCCTGCACAGGAGAGCCTCTGGACAAGTGCCAGGGAAATGCCACTGTCCCCCACCTTGCCCCATCAGAGAATCCCAGACTGGTTTGGCTTGGGAGGGACTTTAAAGATCATCTTGTCCCAGCCCTGCCATGGCCAGGGATGGCACTCACTGGACAGAGCCCTGGACACTTCCAGGGATGGGGCAGCTGCTCTGGCAGCCTGGCTCTGTGTGGGCACATCCCTGCTCCTGCTCCTGCTCCTGTTCCCACCCTCGGCTGTGCCAAGGGGATGCTTTGCACAAATGGATCACAGAATGCTGTAGCCTGTGTAATGTGCCTTACTCCATCCATGGCCCAGCTCATTCCACAGCAGCATTCATTTCCCAAGGTGTTCTCTGCTCACTGGGTGCCCTTTGGGATGTGGCATTGTCCCAAAGGGAGGAGCCAGGGAGAGCCCAAGTTCTGTCTCCAAACAGCAAACCTGAATGCTGGGAAAAGCAATTTACTGATGGCACAGAGGACAAGTCTCAGGGACACTCTGGCAGGTTTTAAACACCTGGGTAATTCTGGAGCTGGCTGTTCTGGACATGTCATCAGCAGAGTTTGCAAGGAACATTTTGGGCACTGTCTGGGCAGACCTAGAGGGCACTTGGGCAGATGGTTTGGTGATAGGGGTGATAGGGAGAGGGCAAAAGGGTTGAGCTGACATCAAAGCTACATGCCCAAGTGAACAGCTGAGGGGAATTTGTTCAGTGAGAAGGGAGTGGAGATGAGCCTTTGTGTGGGAAATGGGCTGTGTGCTCTGCTGGAATTGTGTCTCAGTTTCCTCTCATTCACAAGAGGACAGGAGAAGGTGCTTGTTAGGTTTGTGGCTGTAATTTGTGTGATGGGCTTGTCCTGCACAGGGGAAGGGTCCCCTGGGCTGTGGGGAGGCACTGCAGGCAGGGCTCAGGCCCTGGGATCAGTCCCAGGACTTGGGGCAGAGGCAGCCTGGAGACTCCTTGTTCTCACCACTTTTGTGACAGAATATTGTGAGAGAACAGAACTGTGCACCTCTGTTCCCATCTGTTCAGGGGAAGGGGGGACTCCCTGTGCTCCATTCTGCTGCTGGTGGCCAGGAGATGTTACCCAATGAAAAATCCTTTCCTGCTCTCTGGCATTGCCTTTGTTTTCTCCATGGCTCATTTCTGGGATGCTGGAGAGGTTCCCCAAGCCTTGAGTCACCTCTGAGAGCTGGACACTGAGTCCCTCTGCCATGTCACACTCACAGCAGCAGCTTAACTCTTTCCTGAGCTGAGCTTTCCATTTTCCCCCCTCCAAAGGCCCTCAGGTCCCAGCCCCTGCATTTCTCTGGGTGGTGCTGAGCAGTGCAAGCTGCAGCTGCAGGGAGGCAAGGTGAGAGCAATGCCAGCCTTTGGAGAAGCCCCTCTGGGGGATGCTGTGACATGAGCCCACGTGCAGATTGCCCCAGATGCTGAGGCTCTCCAGAACTGCCCAACCCAGCATGGCCATGGCAGCCCCAGGTTCCAGTGGCAGTGTTCCCCTGGCCCTGCTGTCTCCTGGGATGTCCCTGGAGCTGCAACACCCATGGAGTGGCTCTGGAGCTGGTGGCCAGGCTGCTCTGTGCAGACAGACCCTGAGCTTCACCTCCTCTGCCCAGGGGCTTTCCCTGGGTCAGATGTTGGGTGACACCATGGCAGAGCCCCAGGCTGGCACGACCCAGAGCCTGGGCACAGGGCAGCTCCTGGGCACTGCCAGCTCCCAGCTCAGGGCTCCTCAGCAGAGCAGGGAGTGCTCATGTCCCACTGGAGGAGCAGATAAACAGGGACACTCTGCTCTCCTGGTTTTGTGCATCTTCACACAGCTCAGCCTGACCCTGAGTGTTGAGATAACAAAAAAACCATGAGTTTCCCCCCCCCAACTTTAATTTTGGGGTCACATTTCCCAGGTGTTGGCAAAAAGAAGAGTTGATTTGGTGCAGTTACAGTGCTAGAGAGATTTTTAAAATGCCCAGGCAGCACAGGGTGATGATTTCAGAGGGCCCTGGGACTGTTTGCTCTCTACCCATGGGGCTGTGCCAGGGAAGAGGCATGGAAAGCTCTGGGAGAGCTCTGGGGCTGTGCTGGCCCTGGGTGGGTGAGCTTGGTGCTGCTGGGGCCACTCAGCTCTGAGCTGTTTCCTCTTCCCTGAGAGGAAAGGATCCCTGCAGAGCAGGAAGGTGCTGGCCCTGCTCTCTGTTTGCAGTGGGGGCTCCGTGCCTGGCTCCTCTCAGGGATTCCTGGGAAGGCTTTTACCTGATGAGACATGTAAAGACAACTGCCTGGCCTGGAAAACAGCCCTGTGTCCTCACTGGCTGCTCCAGAGGGGGTGGAAAAGGTTCTTCAGGCTGATTTTCCTCCTGGAGGTTTAACAGAGAACCACAGAATAACAGAATGGTCTGGGCTGGACCTTAGAGCTCATCTTGCTCCAGCCCTGCCATGGCCAGGATGCCTCTCCCTGGGTCAGGTTGTTCAGGGTCCTGTCCATCCTGGCCTTGGACACTTCCAGGGATGTGGCATCCACACCCTCTGGGCATCCCCCAGGCTGTGCCATCATCAGTGCTCCCAGAAACAGGACCCAGAGCAGAGCCATGCAGGGATTTCTGTGTCCTGCCAGTGTTATCTCCATGCACATCCTCTCCTGCAGCACTACTGGCACCTTCTGAGCATCCCAGCTCTAGCAGGGCCCCTGCTGTTAGTGCCAGGGTTTGTTTTTTGGGCATCACCAGTGTGCCCAGCAGTCCAAAACCCACAGGAAGAGCCCTGGTCCCCCCCAGTCCCCCAGCAGGGAGCAAACAGAACTTTCTCAGCAGCCCTTGGCTGGTGGAGCATGAAGTCAGCAGGCAGCAGTGCCCTGTTTTGTGCACAGGATATTCCCAGGGCTGGCTGTTTCTCCCTGGGAAGGTTTGCTCTGTGATTTGGAGCCATTGTAGTCTGGAGCAGTTTCCGAGGTACTTCCCCTCTGGGATCTCTGCTGCCCTTGGCCAGGGCCCAACCCCTGAGCCTTGGAGGCCAGGGGCTGCCAGGGCTGGGCTGGGAGCCTGTCCCCAAACCACCCTGCCACCAGCCCTGGGGACAGAGCCTGGGGAAGGAGCACCAGTGCATCCCTGCATCTGTGGGAGGAGGGTGCCCAGAGCAGCTGGGGCTGCCCCTGGATCCCTGGCAGTGCCCAAGGCCAGGCTGGACAGGGCTGGGAGCAGCCTGGGACAGTGGGAGGTGTCCCTGCCATGGCAGGGGTGGCACTGGATGGGCTTTAGGGTCCCTTGCACCTCAAAGCAGTCTGGGATTGTGTGACATGACCCCTCCCTCCCAGCCTGGGAATGTGTCCCTCACACAGCCAGGAGAGTCAGTGGTGAGAGAACAGCCCTGGGCTCTGCTGGGCACTGAGCTCAGGGCACCAGAGGTGTCAGACTGAGTCTGGCTTCTCATTCCTGTGGTGTCTCAGCTTTGCAGTGTCACACAGAGCCCCAGGGGACCCTGCACAGAGGGGTGTCTGCATTCAGGGGCTCGGTGTGTGGGGTCTGGGGGCTCCTGCCACTCTCTGGGGGCTCCTCTCATGATTTATGGGCTACAGAGTGCACAGTCCCTCCTTGTGTGCTGTCTGCTGGGGTCGGCAGGAGCTCTGCATGGCCAGACCTGTCCCTGGCTGCCGTGGGGTTGGGTTCCAGCCTGGGGGAGCTGTTCCCATGGAGCAGGAGGAACTTTTCCTGCAGATCATCCTTGGCTGTGGCAGGGCCTGTCTGGTGCTGGTGCTGGCTTGGGCCATTCTCTGCAATACCTGCTGTGTTCTCCTGCCCTCCCTGGGCAGTGTGGGGTGCTGGGACTGCCCTGGCTCAGCAGTGGCTCCTGAGCACACAGCACCTGCAATAACATGTTTGTCTCTGGGGGCAGTGGCAGAAAGCCACTGGCAGCCACTTCAGTCACTGCCTTTATCTGGTGGCAAAGGCCCCCTTCACACCATCTGCATCCTCCTTTCCCAGCCCTGGAGATCAACCCCTGTTTTCTCTCTGTAAATATTGGCAGGCCAGCAGCAGCCTCCCTGAAGGAAAACAATCAGGGGAGGCTGTTCCCAGCTCGCAGGGCAGCGTGGGCAGGCACAGCTCCCTGACCCCTCCCCAGCCTCCCCTGGGTGGGCAGCTCCCTGCCCAGCATGGACCAGGCTCCAGGGCCACATGCCACGAGTTTTTATCCCAAATAACACCCAACCCTTCACCTGGCTGCATCCCAAAGGGCTTTGCCTGGTTTGGAGGCAGCTGTGGGTGCTCAGCCCCTGCAGGTTGGGCTTTCCCCAGTCCAGGTGAAAGTTTTTGGCAGAGCAGGTTAATGGGAGAGGGAAAACCAGAGCTCTTTCTTTGGGAAATGCACATTGGAGAGGTTAAATGTCACTGTGGTGATAATAAAACAGGTACATGTTGGATAAATGCAATTTTGGCTGTTCATGTGCCCCCTCAGCCTTGCCCACAATGGCTGGCACACACTTTGGGCTGGTTGCCCTTTCCCTGAGTTCTGGAGCAGAGGGAAATGTGCTCTCCTGGCTGTGCCACTCCTGGGTGGCCGAGGCTGGGGAGCCTGCAGCAGCTCAGGGGGAGCAGGGGGCACTTTGCTCTCAGCAGCCAGCAGGAGCTGAGCATGGCTGAGTGCTAAATTCAATCAAAGAGATGGGCTGTAATTGAATCAGGGAGGGGCTCAGGGCAGGGCTAGGTGAGCTCTGTGTCTGTCACAGCCAGGGGACAGAGATGTCCTTGGAACTGCTTTCAGCCTCGCTCCAGCAGAGCCACAGGAGCTTGGCAGGGCTGGGAGTGTGCAGCAATTCCAGCCTCAGGGTGGGCTCCTCACAGCTCCCCATGGCTTTGGGGCTCTGCTGAGCTCCTGCTTTGTTCTCTTCTCACCACAAGTGTGGGGCAGGGAAGTGCCAGCCTGGATTCCATCCCAGCAAATGGTGCCCATCCTCCCCTCTAAAGTGGGAATGACTTCCTAGGGATGAGTGGGTGTCACAGTGGTGCAGCCTGGTGACCTGCTAGTGTGGGACTGGGACAGACTGGGACATGCAGGATGGGAAAAACTCACTGTGACACTCCAGGGATGCTCTGAGCATCACTGCCACCCAGGATCTGGGGGCAAGGGGGAGCCCTACCACTTCCTGTCCCTGAATCCCAAACCTCTGCTCATTCTGGTTGTGCTCAGGAAGCCTGAGAAGGAATTTTCAGTGTTGAAGCCTGGAGGAATAAGTGTGGGGATGTCCAGGCATAAGAAAGCTCAAACTTTCTCCTTCATGGAAGTCTCCTTGCAGGGGCAAAGGACTGAGCCAGAGCCCTCTTTCCTAGGAGGTGATGTGGGAGCTTGGTTTATTTACCACTTCAGGGGAGTTTGGATGGAACATGAATGAATTCCCATCCAATGCAAACACTGATTTAAATGGTGTGACTAAAGAGCATTTCCCCTTCTGGCTGTGTTATGTCTCTGGAGTCACAAAGCTGCAGGTTCTCTCTGACCTTTCTGGGAAAAACCAGCTACTGGGGACCTGCCCTTCTGGAAGGAAATTCTGGGGGGAAAGAAAAAGGTCTTTTTTATGGCCCTTAGTGAACGACTCTTTTTCCTTTATTTTCAGTCTGTCCTGAAGTTGTGCTTTGATTTTTTTTCTCTTCCCCTCTGGATGATCCAACCTTGGGCATTTCTGGACCCTTTATAAAGTGAAACGTGCAAAATCCCAGCAGGCAGCAGATGTTATAATGCTTAACTTTTAGCATGAGAGATAAGCAGTTGAAGGGCTGGGAGACAGCTGCTGAGGGGACTTAGTCAGAAAGTTCCTTAAGTGAGTGAGATTTGGCCCAAAGAAAACCTGTCCAAGAGGAACAGAGGGTATGTGCAGGGAAGGGCACAAGAAGAGGTGAGCTCAGCTGGGATGACTTCTCATAATTTCTCTCAATCCTTCCTTGCTGCATATTGCTAACAGATAATGTATGACCAGAGCTGGAGCTTCATCCCCACATTCATCCTGGTGAGGAACAGGACAGGGAGGCTGGAGTTCATCCCCAGATACGTCCTGGTGTTCAGTGAGGAGCAGAATGGGGGGCTGCTCTGGAGTTTATCACCAAATTCTGATCCTGGTGTTCAAGGAGGAGCAGGATGGGGAGGATGCTGTGAAGTTTACCCCCAAATTCATCCTGATGTTAAATGAGGAATAGGATGGGGGGCTGCTCTGGATTTTATCCCCAAATTCACCCTGATGTTAAGTGAGGAACAGGACAGGGAGGCTGCTCTGGAGTTTATCCCCAAATTCATCCTGGTGTTCACTGAGGAGCAGGACAGTGAGGCTGCTCTGGATTTTATCCCCAAATTCACCCTGGTGTTCACTGAGGAGCAGGACAGTGAGGCTGTTCTGGAGTTTATCCCCAAATTCATCCTGGTGTTCACTGAGGAGCAGGACAGTGAGGCTGCTCTGGATTTTATCCCCAAATTCACCCTGGTGTTCACTGAGGAGCAGGACAGTGAGGCTGCTCTGGAGTTTATCCCCAAATTCACCCTGGTGTTCAGTGAGGAGCAGGACAGTGAGGCTGCTCTGGAGCTTCCCTGAGCTCTTCCTCCCAGCCCCACCCAGCCCAAAGGCTCTTGTTCTCACCAGTTCATGCTCTGGTGCCTCATTAATGTTTGCATATGGCAAAGAGCAGTTTCCACCCTCGGTTTCCCCTGCAGTGGCACAGGGTGCAGGACAGCCTGTGCTCTGCCTGTGCTGCTCCACTCCTGCTCATGGAAGCTCCCCTGCAGCACTCTCCCTGTCCCTGGAGGGAGCTGATCTCCAGTCCCTTTGTCTCACCTGTGCCCAGGGTGCAGGACAGGGCTGAGAGCTGTCCCCTGCTCTGCTGTGGTGTGTGGGGACAGAGGAGTTTGCAGGGCCTGTGACACACAGCTAATGACCTTCTCCCTGCCTGTGTTTCCTTTACGTCAGAAGTCAGAGTGCTTATTAAGTTTGGAGGCTTACTCCCAGGAGCAGAAGAAGAGGATCTGCTGGTGTCTGGCTGAGAACATCACCAAGCAGCAACATCCGGCAGCGGCTCCTACGGAGAGCAAGGTAAGAGAGCCACAGGAGCTGGGGATTCCTGCCTGGAGCACGGCAGGCTCTGCCTCTGGGGGGCTTTGCTCAGGGATGCTCCTGCCAGGAGGGTGTGCAGGAGGCTCTTTGATTGCCAGGTGAGCAGGGAGTTTGTGTTCAGGCACTGCTGTGTCTGCAGCTTCCTGCTTTGCCTGGGGAGCAGTGACTGCATTTGCATCTGCTGGCTGGAGCTGAGGCAGGCTGGGCTGACACCTCCCAGCATCTGTATTTGGATATTTGGACAGCTGAGGCTCCACAACCCCGTGGCCAGCCTGCTCTGAGAGCTTGCCTCTGGGGCAGGATGGAGAGATGAGAGCAGAGGGAGAGATTCAAGCTGGGATCTCTGGGTGCTGATGAAAAGGCTGAGGTGATGGGAGTAGTGGGGCAGAGATTTGCCCCTTCTGTGCACTTGGGTGGGCTCAGATGTTTGATCCTGACCCCACAGATGTGCACAAAGCACAGAGGGCTTGTTTGGGCAGTGCTGTTTTTCATGCCCAGCAAGGCAGCCCCAGCACTTTTCCCACACTGAGGAGCTCCAGCCTGGCCCGGGAGCGCTGTCTCAGCAGCTCTGGCAGAGAAATGTGTGTGAGCAGAGCTCTGAGGCTCTGCCTGCCCTCTGTGGGTGCACTGAACACCCTCACCCACCTCCTCTAGGGCTGGGGCTGCCCCACGGAGCTGTGTGGGACTGTGGCACTCTCTGCTGGGTCGTGTTGTGTCCCGGGGGCTGGGTTTGGATTGCTGGAGAGTGACAGTGCTCTGGGAGAAGAGAAATCCCTGGAGAGTGACACTGGGAGAGGAGAAACCCCTGGAGAGTGACAGTGCTCTGGGAGAGGAGACACCTGTGTGGGTGTTTGAGGAGCTTTAAGTGCTGCAGATGGGGATTTTGGGGGTAAAATGCCCGGATCCCTCCCTTGGCTGGTGCAGGGTGGTGGAGCAGCTCCTGCCCCATGTTCCTGTCCCCGTGTGGGGCCCTGTCCCCGTGTTGGTGCCTGTCCCCTGCTGTCCCCGTGTGGATGGCTGTCCCTGTGTGGGGCCCTGTCCCCGTGTTGGTGCCTGTCCCCGTGTTGGTGGCTGTCCCTGTGTTGGTGGCTGTCCCCTGCTGTCCCCGTGTTGGTGGCTGTCCCCGTGTTGGTGGCTGTCCCCTGTGTGGGCTGTCCCTGCTGTCCCCGTGTTGGTGGCCTGTCCCCGTGTTGGTGGCTGTCCCCGTGTGGGTGCCTGTCCCCGTGTGGGTCCTGTCCCGTGTGGGTCCCTGTCCCCGTGTTGGTGCCTGTCCCCTGCCGGCCCAGGCCGGTGGCTCCTCCCTCAGCCGCGGCCCGGCCCGGCCCGGCCGGCGCTGCCCGGCCCCGCTGCCGGCGCTGCGGCTCCGCAGGCTCCCAAAGTGGGTCAGCACAAACAGCTCCGCAGGAGACACAGCCTCCGGATTCCTTTTCCTGCACGTTTCAGGCGGACTAAAATAGCAACAGCAGCGCACAAAGCCTGAGAACCTCGTTACCAAGCCAGCCTCCCGCTCTGCGGGCGGCCCCGGGCCGCTGATGCACACAGGTGACAGCTCGGCCACCTCTGCTGGCCCTGGGGCACCCGGCTGGCACTGCCCGGGCACGGGGCCCTGCTGGAACCCACCGATCCTGGCTCTGTGCTGGGCTGGTGCGATCCTGCCACGGGCTGGGGACCATCCAGGGTGGAGCTGTGCAGGGACCTTTCCAATCTGAGCATCTCACAGGGGCAGCTCGGTGGGGCTCCACCATGGCAGGAGCTCTGGGCTCCTGGGGCTTGCAGGGGATGGGGCTGTTTGCCCTCCCCAGCCCAGACTGTTCATGGCAGGCCATGGGGCTGTGATCACAGCAAAGCCTGGAGCATCTGCTCCCTGAGCTCTGGAAGGAGCCTGGCCACTGGGCAGGTGAAAAAGTGCTCCAGAGGACATCACATCTCTTTCAAAAGCTTTTCTATGCCTCAGGAGCCAAGAGGGTGTTTGTTCTTTGGGTGCTGTGGAGAGCCACCATGGGCCCTCCAAAGTCGTGACAAAGGGGGTTTATCTTGGCTTACCAAAGCTGGTGGAAATCCCACTGGTGGGGTGTGGGGCCAGGAGGGAGAAAAGGAGTGTGACAGCAACTACCAGGCACTGTAAATTGAGTTTATAGCAACACTGCCATCCCAGCAAGGTGTAAAGTACCCAGGATGCAATTTTAAAGCAAATCTGGTGTGAAATGCAAGAAGGAGCAGCAGGGAAGGAGCTCCCAAGGGGACAGGGAGGGTGCTTGGGGCAGGGTGGGCACACAGGGCTGGGCAGGAGCCTGACCTGGGAGAGCTGCAGCTGGGGCTGTGTCCAGGCTGGTTTGTCAGGACAGACCTCTCTGGGGATGCCAGAGCAGTGGGAGACAGGAGCTGGGAAAATCAGCTGCTTCTTGCAAGGGAGAACTGATCCATTAGCTTGGCTTACCAGTCATTTGATACTAGGGCTATTTAGGGAAAAAACCCAGTGTCTGTGTTCTGTGAACAGACAAATTAAGCTGGAAATATCAGCCTGGCCAGGAATCTGATTTGCAAAGCTTTCAAAACTGCTGCAGCTTAGCAAGAGGCAGCTCATTTTGCTGTGGCCACAGTCTGGCCAAGGGGATGTGGGCTTTGCTGTGGGGTGGGAATGAAGGGCCAGCACAGCCTTGGTGCCAGCAGAGCTGTGCCATGTGCCAGCTGTGTGCTGGAGCCAGGAAAAGGGACACTGACCGAGCACAGAGCAGCTCCTCAGGAGCCTCCATGGCTGCCAGCAGTGGCAACCTCCAAGCTGTGCAGAGATCAGACAGATTTGGGGCTTTGGGGTGGTGCCTCCTGTTTCTCAAGGCCCCCCTGAGCTCTGCCTGGGCAGGGCAGC
Organism: Molothrus ater; assembly: GCF_012460135.2. Lineage (NCBI taxonomy): Eukaryota > Metazoa > Chordata > Aves > Passeriformes > Icteridae > Molothrus > Molothrus ater. Next base: position 1,288,393 of record NC_050497.2, on the reverse strand, counting down.
ACTAAGGGCAGGAAGGTCCCTTGGCTCAGGGCAGGCTCTGCAGAGCTGGCAGTGCCTCTGGCAGTGCCCCTGGCAGTGTCCCCAGGGAGGATGGTGTCAGGCCAGGAGGATGAGCCCTGCAGGGGCTGTGTTGGCACTGCTGCTTTCAGAGCTGGCTTTGGAGCAAAGCTGTTGGTTTCTGGGGGACTTGAGCAAATACAGCATCTGCTTCTGGAGATGGAGGAAGAGACAGCCATGAGGGATGCAGCTGTGATAGTCCAGCCCAGCTCCCAGTGGGCTTTTCCTGCCAGAGTCAGGGCAGGAGGAGCTCTGGGGACAGCGTGGCTGTTGTTGTGGCCCAGCTCCCTGTCTCCAGTGTCAGATGTCAGTGTCAGGGATGTGGTGCAAATGGGGCTCTGCTGCCACTGTAAGACTTGGCTGAACTCCCCTGAGCTGCAAACCCACTCAGGCAGCTGAGCAGCTCCCAGGAATTACCCTGTGGGTGTTTTCTCCACCTGCAGAGCCTTCCCCCTCTCGTCCTTGTGCCCAGGTCTGCCCTGGGATGCTGCCCCCTGACCTGCGACTGTGCTGAGCTAGTCCCTGTAAAACACATCCCCAGCTTGGAGCAAACCTTCCCCAGCGGGGCTGTGAGGAGCCTGGAGGCTGCCTGGGGCTGCCAGGAACCACAGCCATGGCAATGTGACTACAGAGGAGCAGCTTTGTGCTTTAACTGAGTTAACCCCGGCTCGGGTGCTGACCATCAGTGCTGGGCTCCCCTCACATTGCTGCACCTGCTGGGCAAATTCAGCCTGGCTGAAGGAAGAGAGGGCAAATGCAGAGCAGGGGCAGGGCAGGCACCGGGCTGGAGCTGCTCCATCTGCTGTGGCTGCCAGGGAAAAGCTCCACACACAGCAAACCCCCGTGTGTGATGGAAAAGCTCCACACACAGCAAACCCCTGTGTGTGACAGACCTGCTGCCACCGTCTGATTCTCACTGCTTGTTTCTTTGTGTCTTCCACACTCAGAACGGCTGATTACTCTTCCCTTCTGGCTCCGTGACCTGAGATTACCTCGGAGATGATGGCTGGCTGTATCTGAGAGATGCAGATTATCCTTAAGCTAAATAATTACGGACACTCGGTGGCGTGGACTTTGGGAGTCCAGGACGGGTGCTCCCCTTGTTTCCCGAGGGCGGTGGTGGATGCTCAGCGCTTTCCCAGCCCTGCTGGGAGCAGCGTGGATGACCCGGCCCCTCCTGGCAGCGCTGGCTCCAGTGCGGGGGGACCGGCCCCTTCCTGGCCGTGCCTCTGCTCAGGAAGGGCAGGGCTGTTTCTCTCACTTATTTACAACGTGCTTGACAAGTGCGAGTAAATGAGCTGTCGGCAAAGCAAACAGTGTGTGATGGAGGGCTGATTGAAACCAGGGCTGGGAGGGCTCCGGGGCTGCTCCTGGCACCTGCAGCTGCTTCAGTGGGGTCACCCCTCTCCTGTCCCACCCCCTGCCTCCTCTTCCTCATCCCGAGCACCCCCAGGCAACCACCCCCACAATCCCTGCTCCTTGGCACCCCCTGCCCCAGCAAATCCCTTCTCCTTGCACTGGGGCATCTCCTGGCCCTCCTTGCACAGCCCAGCACCAGGCTCGGGGGTGGCTGTGACAGGCACCTGGGGACAAGTGTGGACAGCCCCGTTCCTCCCCGTGTCTCTGAGCAGGTGCTTCACTCACAGCAGTTTAGCCAGAGTGTGATCACCTCTTTGATGGGGAAGGAGAGGAGGATTTTGTACCTTCTGATTTTGTTTCTGGCCAAAGTCTTCCCATTTTGGGCTGGGAACCTGCTGTCCCATGGGTGCCGTCTGCTCCAGGGGGTTCTGCTCATCTGCTGCTGTGGGGCAGGACATGGCCAAGGGTGCAGGAAAGCTGGAGCTTGACCAGAGCCTTTCCTGCCACACACCAACACGAGAGGCTGGCCAGGGCTGAGCACATCACAGCAGCACCTGGAGGGCCAACCTGAACCTGGCCATACATTCTGAGCACCTAACTGTGCTGTCAGGGGGCTCAAAGAGGGGAGAAACCTTGAGGGTGACTCTGCCCCAATGAGGGTTAAAGCAGGATGTACAGCCTGGTCACAAAACCAAAACAAAGTCTTGTTCCACTGTTCCACACCAGGGAGCACAGCCCAGCTCTGACCCTGGACTGGGGAAACTCATTGCTGAGGACAGCCAAAGGCTCCATGGATCTGTGAGGCTGTGGGACCAGAGATGCTCTTCCTCTCTGAGTCAGGCTGCAGTGCAGCTCTGTCCACTTAAAAGTCTGGAGGAAGTTGTCCCACCTTGAACAGTTATGGAGCTACAGACTGGTTTGGGTTGGAAGGAATCTTTAAAATCCAGTTCTACCCCTCTGCCATGGGCAGGGACACCTCCCACTATCCCAGGTTGCTCCAAGCCCTGTCCAGCCTGTCCTTGGGCACTTCCAGGGATCCAGGGGCAGCCAGAGCTGCTCTGGGCACCCTGTGCCAGGGCCTGCCCACCTCTACAGTAAAGAATTTTTTCCTAATATCTGACCCAACCCTGCCTTCCTTCAGCTTAAGGCCATTCCTTTGTCCTGTCATTTCAGGTCCTTGTCCAAAGTCCCTCTCCAGCTCTCCTGGAACCCCTTTAAACACCCCTTCTAAACTCTCCCCAGAACCTTCTCTTCTCCAGGCTGAGCCACTGCACATCAGTCGCCTTCCAGCCTCCATTGCAAGGACACGTCCCAAGGCCCCAGGGAGCTGGGCTGTGCCTGTGGGGTGGATGGGATGCTGGGCTGGGTGCTGATCTGTTTATCACCTCCCCTGAGCCCTGGGTCACTGAACCCTGGCTCCCCTGGCCTCACTGCCAGCCCTGGTGCCCTTTCTGGTGGCACTGAGGGACTCCCAGTGCCTGAGGCAGGGGCAGGAGGAGTGGAGCAGAGGGGCCCAGAGCCACAGCTCCCCTGGGTTTGTTCCTTTGCTTGGCTGGGCTCCTGAGCCATGAGCAGAGCAGAGCTGTTCCCCCTCCCAGCGGTTCCTGGGGCAGATCTCTCCTGGCCAGCCCGCACCCCCTCACCCCCAGCAGCAGCAGCAGCAGCAGCAAGGCTCGGGGGCAGCCGGGCAGGAGCAGCTGCCAGCTCTGCCATCATGGCCAGAGGCAGTGTTAAACCCTGAGGGGCTGTTCCTGGCCATCCCCAAAGGGCTGGGAAGGGGGAAGCGCTGGCAGCAGCGGCGCCGGCAGCCGGGGGGGCTGAGCAGGGTGAGATCATCTGCACAGGGTGGGCAGAGCTGAGTGCTCTGAGCCAACGCTGCTGTGATTTAATGAAGGTGCTGCAAGTGCTTCTTGCAGCCTGCCAGGCTGGAGCCCTGTTCTTCTGTGCCCAAACACCTCCTGCCTCGGGTGGCTGCTCCTCTTCCCCCCAGGCATGGCAGGGGACTGTGAGCGTGTGGCTGGGCAGCCTCTGAAGCCAAGTTCAAGGAATTCCTTGCAAAAGTTACCCAAACCCTGATATCTCTGCAGAGTTAAAGGATCTATTCAATATTCCAGGAGGCTTTGGGTGGTGGTGCCCAGAGTGGTGTGGGACTGGTAGGCACAGCTTCATCCTGTCCCTGTGGCACCCTGGCCCTCCACCAGGTTTGGTGTCCTGCCCTGAACGAGCACCTTCCTATGCAGCAGCAGAGCAAGGCCTGCCAGCACCACTGCATGAGGGCTCTGTGTGCCTTTGGAGCCACCAGTGTTGGGTTTGGGACCATTTGGGATTCCTCCCTCCTGTGTGTGGCTCTGGCCATTGTCCTGTTGGAGGCAGTCACAGCAGAGCTGCTCTGCCAGGTCTTCTCCTCCCAGTGGATGTTTCTTCCAGTGGTCTCTGCTAGCACAGGAACATCTTCCAGCACCAACCTCATGGTCCTGTGTAGATGGTGTTGGGATGAGTCCTTCCCAGTGGATATGCAGTGGCTGAATGCATCAGGCTCTAGTTGTCACCCCCCTCATCCTGCCCAGGGGACAGAGCTCTGTCCTACCCATAAAGCTGCAGAGATTCCCCAGCTGAGCAGCACCGAAGGGAAAGGGTTCTGTGGGCTGAATGGCAGTGACAGGATCTGCTCCTTCCTCCCCTCTCTCACCACTCTGGATTTTTACTGCCAGGGATATTTATGACCCAGACATCATCTCACAGCTCCGGGTCCCCCGGCACCTGCCCTGCAGTGATGAGGCTGCAGGCAGCAGCTGGAGCCTGCTCAGGAGCTGTTCCCCCTCACAATGGGCACAGAGCAGTGGGTGTGGGCAGGCTGGGCTGGTGGCTGGGTCACTCCTCACTGAGAGGGGATAGGGACTGGGGTGCTCGAAGTCTCAGGGACATCCAGGCACCCCCAGTGTGGTGACATCCTGTGTCCCACAGACCTGCAGCCAGCCAGGTGGCCTCAGAGAGGGAACAGGCACAAAGCCTCCAGGCCCAGCTGCCTTCAGCAGTGCAGGCAGGATGGGAGCTGGGCACAGCTGTGGGGGTGGCTGTGCCAAGTCACTGCTGTCCATGGTGACCACGTGTAGCTGAGCTCAGCTCTGTGTCCAGTGAGACCAGGGAGCTTCCACATTTCCTGTGCCACTGCAAAGCTGTGGCTACCTGTGAGGCAGAGGAGGCAGCACAGTCCTGCTCCATCCCAGGAGCATTCAGGTGGCTGCAGCTGGCTGAGCAGGGGATGTGTGTGTGGCCAAGGTCTGTGCTGGAGCAGAGCTGAGCTCAGACTGTCACTGCAGCAGTGAGGGGTGGCTGTGGGGCAGATAAAGCCAGCACGTGTCTGGGAGTGGCTGTGCACACAGCCCTCGCTGTGCTCTCTCTCTCTGGAGCCATCAGGACACTTGCCTGTCCCTGTCAGTGAGGTGGAATGCCCAGCCTGGGGTCGGGTCCCCAGCCCGTGTGCATGGGGGTGCCACGAGAGGGCCCTGGCCTTGCAGGAGCAGAGGGGGGGCAGATGGTCACTCGTGGGCTGTCCCCTGGATGGACACCATCCACCATCCTGCATGGGCACCATCCACCATCCTGCCTGTTTATTCTCCCTGTCCCTGCCCGTTGGGGTCGAGCTGCTCACAGAGGTTGGGATGCCAAGGCAGAGCTCCCCATTGCAGAGCATCCCCCACTCCAGAGCCGTCACTTCGCTACAGAAAACAGTTTGGGAAAAAAACCCCGCGAACAGCGAACGTGCAGCAGAATTTCCTTAGGCAGGAAGCACCGGGATCTCTGCGCTCGGCGTCGCCGGGGGCAGGACAGGGCAGGAGAAGCGCAGGGTGATGCATGGCCCTTCCTCAGGGCACAGCGGCCGTGCGCTGCTGTCAGCAGGTAACAGCACCTCCAGGGACAGCCGGCAGAGCCAGAAATAGCACGAGGGGCACGAGTGAGCCGCGTCTGGGGGAGGCTGGGGCGGTTTCAGCCGCCGCTTGACACGGCCATTAATAACAGCAGGGCAGAGCCGGAGCCAGCAGCAGCCGAGCGCCGCCGCGGGCACATGGGGGCCGCTGCCGGCGGAGGGGCCGCTCGCTGGGCCCGGGGGATGCAGCTCAGGGGCCGCACTTGGTAGGTGTTACAAGCGAAGGATGCAGCTGAGGGCCGGGCAGGATCCGGCTCAGGCTGAGGGAGCGGCACGGGGTGCCAGGAGCGCTGGTGTCCTTGGGGATCCAAGCTGCGCTCCCTGCCCTGCTCTCTCCTGGGGAACCTGTGGCTCCTGCACGGCTCATTTGCCACCAGGCTGGGCTTGAGGGTTGGTAAGGGGCGTCCAGGGAGAGCGAACGGGCATTTGTACTGCGAGGATGTTTTGAGGTTCCCCCTCAAATTTGGGCTGTGCTCGGCCGTGCCGTCGGCACCAGCTGGCTCTTGCTGTGGGATCAGCATTGCAATGTGCCCACAATGTGGATTTTCTGCTCCGGGACTTTTGCAGCATTTTCGATACCGTCCCTGGACTGGCACTGGGGACCAACCAGCAGATTCAGGCTGGAATTGCAGCCGTGGCATGCTCGGAGTCCCGCTGGGGATGGAGGGCCCCGGGTAGGGATGGGCTGGGATGCGGAGCTGGGGCTGCGGGGGCAGCTGCGGGTCGGGGCTGGCAGCCCGGAGCTGCGGCAGGTGGCGAGCCCCTGGTGGCGGCGTTGGGAGGGTCGGTCCCGGGCTGGGGCTGACACCGAGGTGCGGGGTGGGAGCTGAGCCTGCAGCCGAGCTCCTCTCCCCGGGCACGGGGCCGCTGCCCTCGGGCGGGCTCCGCTTCCCGCTGAGCTCCGGGAGCGGAGCAGCCCCGGGGCCGCAGGGCTGGGGCTGGGCAGAGCCTGCGCAGCGACCCCCGGGAATGCAGGGATGGGGATCGGGATTTGGGCAGGTGTTGGGGAAGATGAAACAGGAAAGCCTTATAAATATGATTGCCTGGCAAAAGATTTTCAGAATATGGAAACTATAAGGGAGATTGAAATGAAAGCAAGCTTTGAGATCCCTCAGTTACTGAACAACTGGAAAACAATGGTGTGGCCAGCTGAAGGGATCCCCTTTTGATGGAACAACACCCTCTGCTTGCAGACAGGCCCAAGGGTCAGAGCAGACCCTGCCAGCTTGGCAGAAGGGGCCCAAAGAGGAGTTTGTAGGGTTTAAAATGTAGCACAGGATGGTAATGTAATGATTCTTATAGGCTGTATGAAAATGCTATAGGATTTGTGTATTGTACTAGACTGGTTAGTGAGAATCAGAATATTCAGCACAGAAGAAGATTTATGGTAATGGGAACCTCTTAGCTCTTACGCTTTTACTCTCTTACCCTCTCATCCTCTCTCTCCCTCTCTTCTCTCAGGCCTGCTCTGAGCTGTGCCTGGCAGCTCCCAGCAGGGCCCTGCACCCAGGCCCTTTGCAATAAACCCCAAGTTCCAGCCCTGGCTCCAGAGATCTCTCGTCTCAGTCCATCCCGACCATCCTACAGGCAGGGATCCCCCCGTGTTTCCTCCCCGAGGAGAGCTTCTCCTGCCAAGGCTTCTCCTGCCAAGGCTTCTCCTGCCAGGGCTCTGAGGCAGCCCCCGGCCGGGTTTTTGGGGCGGTACAAACATCACCCCCCATCTCCCATCTGCACCTCCACCCTCCCTGCCCTGCCCCAGGCACTGCCGGCCCTGCTGCTCAGACACCCGCGCCGCTTTTGCTGTCCCGCTAATTGCCCGGGATCAATTATTCATTGTGCAGTAATGAAGCAGGGCGAGGGTAGAAAACCCGGCTGTGCAGCGAGCCCTGGGCTCTGGCCGGCCTCGCAGAGGGTGAGGAGCAGAGCTCGGGGAATGCTCCTTGTGAGCACTTTCAGACCACGAAGATTTTCTCAAGTTTTGGTAGTTCTGCTTTGCATTTCAGGCTTTGCTTTCTTCCCCTCAGCCCCGTGCTGTGCTTTAGATGCTGTTCCCTGTAGCTGTGAGCTTCCTTGGCTCTTAGAAGTCACTTATAAATCCTGAGGTGCTCAACAGCCTTTCACAGAAGTTTCCAATCTGGTGGATCTGGGCATAGGTTGTCCCATGCTAAGAACCCAAATTGTAAAATATTTTCCTTCTGCTTTAGGAAAGATCTACTTTGGGAAGATTAATGTTTCCCTGGATGATGTGGGTGCTCTTTCTTGCATCAGCTGCAATCCAGCTGGGGTGGGATATTGCCTCTAGCACAGGGAACCCACTGCTGTCTGCATCTCTCCCAAAATAACCTTGGTCTCATTCCCATGGAGTTAAATGCTTTTGGGGACAGGTGAGGCCTCTCAGAGCAAAGGTCTTTGAAGGGCAGCAGGAGACAGAGAGGGACACAGGGAGGATGGAGCTGCCATGGTTGAGGACAGCCACAAGATTGGCTCCTCCTGCAGTGTCCCAGGAGGTCCATTCACCCTCCTGGGTGAGACCACAGCTGGAGCAGCACATCCCTTGCTTTCCTGCTCACATCCATGTCCAACAGCCTGCAGGGACTTCCCTGCTTTTCCCAATCCCTGGTTTTGGCTGAGGAGGTACTTGGGTGCAGGGCAGCTCTCTAAGCTGTGTTTTGCCTCCTCTTCCTCAGCACCACCACAAAAGAAAGAGAAAACCTGAGCATCCCTATCAGGAGCCAGGAAAGGCTCAATTAAACTCAATTAAATATCCCTGTGGCCAGGCATTCCTTGAGCCACAGTGGCTCCATGACTGAGAGGAGCAGAGGCTTTGAAATGAGAAGCTGAGAGCATAAAAAAAAAATATCCCTGACCTTCCCTTGCTGGGGATTCCAGGGAATGCCACCTGTGCCAGCACTTCTGGCAGTGGGAGAGCTGGCAGCAGCACCAGGACAAGGGCAGGGCAGGCTCCAGCTCTCAGTGTGCTGTCTCCATGGCTGGGGTTTTCCCAGCTGGAAGCCCCAGCTGTGGGCCACCAGCAAGGCCATGTTATTAAAAGAAATGCTAGAGAAGTCAAGGTTGTGCTGGCACTTGTTGAAGTTTTCTCTGCTGGTGAGCTGGAACTGTCCTGGATGTGAGCAGCAGCTCAGAAAAACCTGCTTGAGGTACAGACCAAGGAGCAGAGGCTTTGCAGTTCTTCTGCCCTGCCTTGGTTTCAATAAAACTTTAAACACTTGAAAAAAACCGAATTTTTGAGATAGTGAGTGATCCTTGATGGCAAAGAGAACCCAGGGAGTGGGTAACAGGTGCAAGGTTTGAGGATGTTGGAGCAGGCAGGGCAGTGTTGGCTTTTTTTTTGGAGTGTGTTGATATTTGCTCAATGAGATCATTCTCAGGAACTCTCTTGCTGTTGCTCTGGTCTCAGACCTATCATCCTCCTTCCCTAAAATGACCCCAGAGAGCCATCCTGGGCTTTGGAGACAGCTCTTGCTTCTGCTTTCTCTTCCCCTTCTCAGGAAATGCTGCCTTGGCCTCTCAGTCTGAGACAGAAACTGGAAGAGTGAAGTGTGAGATCCTCCAGGGAGGATGGAGTAAATCCCCTCAGCCCCTGCACCTGTCCCAGTACAGACAGGGAAACCCAGAGGCTGGGAATGGCAAAACCACTTTGTTGGGTACAGGGGAAGATGCAGGTGGTGAAAAAAGGGAAATCTGCACATGGAGGTCAGGGACACCCAGATGCCGAGAGCAGTGAGACCAAGGCATTGGGAATGGAGAAATCCAGATGTTGGCTGCTGGCTCCTGAGCTGCTGCTGCTGCTGCAGTGAGAGCAGGGAGTGTTTTGGGAGAGTCTGTGATGTGGAAGGACAGCAGCTCCTCAGACAGCACCAGCGCTGCCTCCACTGCTGCCTCCTCCAGCAGCCCCTTGGCCACATGAGGGGGTGAGAAGGTGTCAGCCCCCCTCAGGTACTGGAAAAGCTGCTCAATGGCTCCAGGGAGAGCTCAGAGCTCCTGCCAGGGCATAAAGGGGCTCCAAGAGAACTGGGGAGGGAATTTGGACAAGGGCCTGGAGTGACAGGACACAGGGAATGGCTTCCCACTGCCAGAGGGCAGGGTTAGGTGGTATACTTGGAAGGAATTCCTGGCACAGGGTGCCCAGAGCAGCTGTGGCTGCCCCTGGATCCCTGGCAGTGCCCAAGGCCAGGTTGGCTGGGGCTGGGAATAGCCTGGGATAGTGAACCCCATGGAAGGGGGTGGGATAAGATGGGCTTTAGGTCCCTTCCAACCCAAACCATCCTGTGAGCCTGTGAAACCTGGTCACATCCCCATCCTTGAGGTCCCAATCAGATTTGGGCAGCAAGGTGGCCTTGGCTGATGAAGTCCCTGGTGCTGATGAAGTCCCAGCCAGGAGCAGGTCTGTGGGCTGGCAGTGATGGCATTGCTGCCTCTCCCCAGCCCAGGTGATGCTGAGCAGAGCTCAGCCCTGTGCAGAGATCATTTCACAGCCCTGGTGATGCTCTCAGCCCGAGATGGAACCGACCCCGGCTCATGGTGAGGCTGCTGCTCATCCCCTCCATGCCAGAGAAGAGCAGCAGATGCTCTGATTGAATTAGTGCAAGGATTTAATTTAATCCCCAAATGTCTCTCATTTTAAAGGAGCCTGTTCATTTCCTTCTAGGACCTTATCAGATGCAGGCACCCAGCACTGTGAGCAGGACTGGGCAGATAGGCAGGGTTGGGGGAGGGCTTTGTGGGGACTGACTCCAGGGCTGTGTGGGTTTTTCCTCTAATTATTTCATGAGATAATGATGACAGTGATTGCAAGACAAATAAAACATCAGCAGCATCATTGAGGCAGCTCTGGTGCAAATGGGCAGCCTGGCAGGGCAGGGCTGGGAACATTCCCTTCTTAAAGGAATTAATGTGTAATTTCACCCCAAGGGTGGGGTGAGGGAGCATTCGCTTTGTGCCTGACACCAAATCCAGCTGTTTCATGGACAGAGCGATGCCATGAAGGGACCAAGCACAATGTGGTCTCTGAATTTGTGTTCTGACTCACTGGGGGTGATGCTGAGTTGCTGCTGGGGTGAGCCAGGCTGGTTGGGACAGAGCTGCTGCTCTCTGTGCTACAGGTGACACAGGGACCCTTTGGGTGTGATAAACCAGGACAAGGCACAGCTGGACACGTGTGGGCTCCTGCCCAGCTGGCTGTGGCACTGAGCTCCAGCATCTTCCTGGAAACCCACCCAGCTCTTTGCCCCCTGAGCTCAGGCAGGTGCTGCTGGGTGGTGTCTGTGCTGTCCCCTCTGTGCACAGGGGGCTCACACCCCCCTCACCCCCCCGAGGTGTTTCCTGGAGGTGCCAGCAGCTTCTGCAGCCCAACATCTGCACACAGCTGCCTGGGGATGTCCAGGATATCCCCTCTGTGCTCTGGGGAACGAGGGGTGTCCCCTGCAGGGTCGCTCTCCCAGGGGTGCTGTCACAGGCTGGAACCTCCATGGGGATGGAACCTCTGTCCACTCTGTGTGTGCCTCTTCCCAAAGGGATGTGAGCCTGGATGGGCTGACTCCTGGGGCTGGTGCCCCTTTTGAAGCTGAAGTAAGGGGTGTCTTTGTTAACTCCAACTTTCTGATGTCACTGGGTTTGTGAAAATGCTTGGATCTCAGCTGGGGATTCAGTGACTTCTTTTCTGGGTGACTTGTTAGCTGGGGATGGTCCTGTGGAAGTCCCTGCCCCAGGACGTGTGTAGGAGGGAGTTGCTTCTTAAAGAGAGGATTTTCTCTCCTTTGGTCTTTTTTTCCCTGCTGGGCTGGTTTTGCCCCTTTGGCTTAGACACAAAAATCACACAGGACTCTCTGCTCTGGCAAGGGAGGGCTCATCAGAGCCTCCCCCTGCTCACAAAAACAACCTTGGAGGTTCTTTCCCTCGGACTTTTCCCTTTGAGAGGACAGAGCTTGCTCAGGCCTTCCCCAACAGGCAAAGAGACCTGGGAAAACCAGCCCCAAAGGCACAAACCCCCGGCAGGGGCTGGCAGGAGTGGCTGTGGTTTTGTAGCCCAGAGCCTCGGGCTGAGCTGGGGCAAGGCAGGGATGGGCAGAGCCCGGCGCTTCCCTTCGGCCTTTGATGATAACGCGGTGCAGGAGGGGGCAGAGCTGCCGAGGAGCTGCCGGGTTTCTCTGCAGCCCCTGGGGGATCCCTGCAGGTCAGCAGCTCCAGCAGCCATCGGGGTGAGGATGCTGCCACGGCTCTGCCTCTGTGGCTGGAGCCCAGCCGGCACCCTGGGACTCCTCAGAACCCCCCGGTGCTGCCAGGAGCTGAGTGCCACCATCCTGCTCCTGCCTGCCGGGGGACCTGGTGTTCCAGGGCTCAGGAGCAGGACAGCAATGGGTGACTTGGCACCACCTGGGGGGGACATGGGGACGATGCCATCCCACCCCACCAGAGCACTGTTAGCATTGTACAAATCGGTGCCAGCATTGTAGGGGGGGTGTGAGGAGGTGAAAGGCTCCTCAGGAAGGTGGCAGAGAGATCTGGGGTGCTTCTGCTTTCATCCTTCTCTATCTTCTCCTCTGGCAGATGCTGGAGACGGACGCCGAGAAGCCGGGGCAGATGCCCTCGGAGGATGGGAAGGCAGCAGTGGGTGATGCCCCTCTGGCTGCCAAGGCAGCGGCTCTGGCCGAGCCCTGGGACGCTCTGGGGGCCACCCAGGCTCCTCTCCCGGCGGAAAAGCAGCCGGTGGCCACGGCAAAGGGAGAGGAGCAGCACAGCTCCCTGCCCGCCTTTGTCATCCCCGAGCTGCGGCTGGACAGCACCTTCAGCCAGAGCGCCGCGGGCACGGACGGCGAGGATGAGGAGGAGGATGAGGAGGAAGATGAGGACGAGGAAGATGAGGAGGAGGAGGAGGAGGAGGAGGAGAGCGACGAGCAGTACCTGGAGAGGAACGAGCTGAAGCGCAGCAGCATGATCGAGACGGGCGGGCAGGCCGGCTACACCCTGAGCGTGCAGGGCTCGCTGCGGCGCCGCACGCACAGCGAGGGCAGCCTCCTGCAGGAGACCAAGGGCCACTGCTTCACCTCCGATACCACCCTGCACTGCCCCGACAGCCAGGGCACCGCCGCACGCTGGGCTCTGCCCTCCCCCAGGACCCTCAAGAAGGAGCTGGTCAAGAACGGCGGCTCCATCCACCAGCTGACGCTACTCTTCTCGGGCCACAGGAAGGTACGAGAGCCTCGGCTGGCTGTGAGCTGGGACAGTTCTGGCTGGAGGTGTCCTGCCATGTGGCCCGTGTCTACATGAGTATGGCAAAGCTCCCTTCTGGGCACTCGGGAGGGTCCCTGCCCCTGGCACCAGCTCTGGAGGTGCCAGCAGCCGGGGCAGGGCGCCCAGAGCAGTGGGCTGGGGCTGTGGGTGGCACTGCCACCACTGCACCCATGGCCTGGGCAGCGCTGTCTGCTGGGACTGCTGGTGGCAGAGTGCCCCTGGGGATCTGGGAATGCACAGGGCTGCTCCCAGCAGCAGTGGGGAGAGTCCCTGGTGACAGTCCCCAGTGTGCAGGGGGTGCAGGAGCAGTGTGACCCTCTGCCCCACCCGCCTTCTGCAGGGCTTTGGCTGCTGTGGGGTCCATCTGGAGAAGCTGTGCTCAGCAGAGATGTGTGACCCCACCTGTGCTGTGGGAGGAGCAGCAGAGGCTGTGCTGAGGCAGCTCTGCCCAGGACTGGCCTGTGCAATCTGGGGGTCTGGGGTGCTCCTGAGCCCCCAGAGCAGAGCTGGCCCTGGCTGCATGGTGCAGGAATGAGCTGCCAGTGCAGAGATCATTCCTGGGAAGCCCTGCTGTTCCCATCCTCCCCAGGTGGCACTGGCAGGTTGCTGAAAGTGACCCCTGGCCCCAAACCCTGCTCTGCCCCATCCTCAGCTCTGGGTGCTGCTCAGGGCTCTGGTGCTCAGCCCAGTGCTCAGGGTGTGCTCCCAGCTCAGGACCTCCTTTCACAGCTCAGAACCATGTCCTGCTGCTTGGGAGCCCCTTGCAGAGCCACATTCTGCTCCAGAGCAATGGCTCCTTGGCAAGGAGAGGCTGCTGCAGACCCTGGGGTTAAACCCATGCTGGGTTAACCCTTTTCCTGCCATGCTGCTTGAAAAGCCACCCTGATGCTGTTTCCTGGAGGAATTTTTGGGCTCAGAGTCCCTGACCAGCTGGTGAGAGCCCTTCCCAGGGTTACAGACTGCTGGGATGGGGCTGCTGTCTGCAGGGGAGTCAAACTCTCCTGGAGACTGAGGCCAACAATTGTGTGCGGGAGGAGATGGGGGGTCCAGACCCGCCCTATCCCCGACAAAGAAAAGCCACCCTTGTGTCAGGGAGGCGGTCGCTGCCTGTCACACGTGCGAGGGAGGCGGTGACAGCGACAGCGCCGGCTGGGAGCGTCCCGTGAGCGGTGGCCTGAAGGAGAGCTCACAGTGCCGCTGTGTGTGCAGCCCCGAGCCTGCAGCCCTGAAACCCTACAGCCCTGAAACCCTGCAGCCCTGAAACCCTGCATCCCTGAAACCCTGCAACCCTGCAGCCCTGAAACCCTGCAGCCCTGAATCCCTGCATCCCTGCATCCCTGCAACCCTGCAGCCCTGAAACCCCGCATCCCCGAGCCTGCATCCCTGCATCCCTGCATCCCTGAAACCCTGCAGCCCTGAAACCCTGCAGCCCTGAAACCCTGCATCCCTGAAACCCTGCATCCCTGAAACCTGCATCCCTGCATCCCTGCAACCCTGCAGCCCTGAAACCCTACAGCCCTGAAACCCTGCAGCCCTGAAACCCTGCATCCCTGAAACCCTGCAGCCCTGAAACCTGCATCCCTGCATCCCTGCAACCCTGCAGCCCTGAAACCCTACAGCCCCGAGCCTGCACCCCTGCATCCCCGCAGCGCTGCCCGAGCCGGGTGGGCTCTGTGTCCCTGCCGGGCCCCCTGGTCCTGCTCGCCCTGCCCTGGGGAGCCGCCAGGGCTCTTCCTGCTCTCACCGGGGGGGATGATGTTTTCCCGGGAGGTGAACGGAGCTCCTCCTGGGTTAAACTGTTCTGGTGCACGTGAGACTGGGATTTTTGGGGCAGGGAATGGCAGCCTGTGCCGGTGGAGAGGGCAGTGTGGTGTCTGCAGCTCCCAATTCCAAGTCTGCAGCAGCTCTGGCTGCCTGGAGCCTAAATCCTTGCCCATGTGTTCTTCTGGGCACCCCTGCCTGTTTCTTCTGTCCTGCTCCCATTGCCTTATTCCCACTGCTCTGCTTCCACCACCCCATTCCCATTGCCCTATTCCCACTGCCCCATTCCCACTGTTCTGTTCCCACTACCCCATTCCTATTTCCCTGTTCCCATTGCCCTACTCCCATCATCCCATTCCCATTCCCCTGTTCCCACTGCCCCATTCTCACTGCCCTGCTCCCATTCTCCTGTTCCCATTGCCCTGTCCCCACTGCCCTATTCCCACTGCCCTATTCCCACTGCCCTGTTCCCACTGCCCCATTCCCATTTCCCTGTTCCCATTCCCCATTCCCACTGCCCTGTCCCCACTGCCCCATTCCCACCGTGCTCCCATTGTTCCGTTCCCCTTGCCCTGCCTCTCCAGCTGCCTGTGGAGGGAGTGCAGCAGTCAGGGAAGCCAGACACGGGGCTGAGCCACTGTGGGACTGTAGCCCCTGCCTACACTTTGGGAGCACTTTCATTGGTCTGTGCCCTTGAATAGTTCAGTGAAACCTCCCAGCTTTTTGGAGCAGGACGCTGATGCACAATTCCCACAGGGAATTCCCCACCAAGCTGTCAAGCTGCAGGGCCTCGCTGCAGGGCCATCACGTCCATCAACCTTGGTTATTTTCCCATCTGGGAGTGTTCCAGAGGGGCTCATCCCACAGCCTCTTTTAACACCATCGTGCCCGCTGTGCCTCCCCGTCCCCCCTTCCCGCGGTGGGGTTTGGAGCTGGATGTTTTATCGGGCACGGTGGGGAGCCTGGGGCTCCTCGGGAGAGCTCTGCCGCTGCCTTTTGTCCCCGAGCCCGGAGCCTGCCCGGACAATGGCAGGAAGGCGCGGCCAGCCCGTCTGCCGGGGCCGGAGCGGCGGGGGCCGCATTGTTCGGGCCCGATAAACTCCGGAAAGCCGAGCGCAGAATGGAAGGAAATGTCCGGAACCCCGGGCCCGGGGCTGCGGGCCTGAGAGCAGGGTTCCCACGGCCCGGCCGCGGGGGATGATCCTGGAAAGCGCCCGGCAGCTCCGGGGGCCCCGGGGCTTCTGAAACACCCCACGGCCAAGGCGGGCCCCGAGTGTCACAATGTCCCCTTGGTTCCATCAGGCCCTGCAGAGTCACAGTGCTCCCTGCGCTCCCTGAGGCCCCACATCACCCAGCCCAGGCCATTGCCCTGGTTCCAGTCACTCCCAGTATGATCCCAGTGACCCCCAGTCTCACTCAGCATATCCCAGTCACCCCCAGCATGCTCCCAGTCACTCCACTCCCACTGCCTCCCAGTTGCTTCCAGCATGATTCCAGTTGCCCACAGCTACTCAGAGTCACCATCAGTGCAGTTCCAATTGCTCCCAGTATATCCCAGTTTTCCCCAACATGGTCCAAACTGCCCTCAGCATGCTCCTGGTCACTCCCTGTATGATCCCAGTCTCCCTCAGTGTCATCCCAGTTGCACCCAGTATGATCCCAGTTGCACCCAGTATGATCCCAGTTGCACCCAGTCACCCCTAGTACAGTCCCTCTCACTGCCAGTATGATCTCAGTGGCCCCCAGTATTGACACAGTCATTCTCAGTTGCTCCAAGTTGCCCCCAATATGGTCCCAGCTGTTCCCAGTGTTGTCCCCTCCAGTATGGTTACAGACACTCCCAGTACATCCCACTTGCCCCCAGCATGCTCATTCCCAGTCAGCCCAGTTTCCCCAGTATGGTTACAGTTGCCCCCAGGAGGACCTCACTCATTCCCAGTACATCCCAGTTGCCCCCAGCATGCTCATTCCCAGTCACCCCAGTTGCCCCAGCATGGTTCCCCCTGGGGGTTGGGATGTGGGGCAGGATGTGGGGCTGGCCGTGAGCATCTGCAGCGTGCAGGGATGGATGGAATGCTAAAGGCCCTGGCCACGGTGATCCTGCGGGTCTCCCTGCCTGGTGCAGGCTTTGTGGCTGTGCTGGTGCTGCCATGAGCTCATGGCACATCCCAGATCCCCTTGGTTTGTCCAGGCTGCCCTGGAGCAGCAGTCAGAGAGGACACTTGTAAACTGCAATGATATGATTCAATTATAAGTAAATCGCTCTGATTTCTCCTGCCTGGGGACTGCTGGGAACTCCTGATTGATTTTGGGTGCCCAGCCTGGTTCTGGGGGGCTCTGTGGGCAGTGGCAGGATCCCTGTGCCCATTCAGCAGCAGGAGTAGGAGCATCAGGAGTGGAGATGTGAATGCCCTCCCTGTAGGAGGTTCTACTGTCAACATCTTGAACCTGGAGAGTACCTGGGCCAGCAGCCCTGGGGTCTCTTTGGATACTCCAGGAGCACCATGGGCTGAATTGGCAGAGGATGAGTGAGGGCAGGGAGGTTCCTGTGTCAGGAGCTTGTCCCTGACACTGCCATCCTGAGGAAGGGGCCCTGTGGGTGCTGTGGGTCTGGGCTGTGTGCTGTGGGGATGTGGGCATGCTGGCCCTGCTGGCTTGTGACACAGAGTGACACCGTGGGCACGTCCTGGTGTGATGACAGACACTGTTCTTCTGTTCTCCCCAGCTGAGTGGAGCAGACCCTGAGTGCAGCTGTGACGAAGGGGACGAGACCTCCCGCAAGAAACGCAGCAAGAGCCTGTAAGTGTCACACTGGGGGTGGCATCAGGGGGTGCCAGGGCTGTCTGTGGGGTCAGACACCTCAGCCTAGCCCTGCTGGAGTCCTCAGGATCCCTGTCTTCCCCTTGACTTTTTCCAGCAGCAAAGCCACAAACTGGGGTCTCACTTCAGAGGGAATTGTTTCAGGGAGGGTGCGGGGTGTGCTGGGGGCACTGCCCAGCCCAGCTGGGAGCGCCCCCTCCCACCGAGCCCGGGCAGGGTGAAGACCCCGGCTCTGGGGAAAAACAGCGTGCCCGGGTTCAGGGAGAGGACATGGAAGCGCTGAAATCTGAGCTGGGGGCCTCCTTCCCGCTGGCCCCATGCCGGGAGGAGGAATGGGGAGGTGGAATGGGGAGGGTCAGGCTCAGCCCTCGCGGCACATCTGCGGCAGCGCGGTGGGAGCGGGGACCGCGGGGACCCCCAGGGACACCGGCAGCTCTCTGCTGCTCCCGGTAAGGCTTTGGGGTGCCAAAAAGTGGGTGCGAGCAAGGACACGGCAGCCGTGGCCTTTGCTGTCCTCAAACACAGCTGCAGCTGAGGGGGGCAGGCGCACGAGTGAGGATGCGCGGAGCGAACTCCTCTGAACGCGGGTCCGGCCGGTGCCGGGGGTGCCCCGGGCCTGTGCCCCGTGCCCTGCGCCACGTGTGCCCCGTGCCCTGCCCCCTGCTCACATCGCCTGCACCCTGTGCCGGGCAAACGGAGCAGCCACACGTGCTTGGAGCGGCCCAGGGTGCGAGGGGGCTGCGCACGCAGCTGCCCGGCCTCGCCGCTGTGCCAGCGAGCGGCACTGTCGGCCCGCGCTGCCGCATCGCTGCCGCCTATTTTTAGCTCTTTTTATTCTTCCCCCCCCCCAGCACTGGAAATGAAAACGAAGCCCTTGGAGCAGGGACGTCCCCCCGGCCGCGTGGGGAGCGGGGCCGGCGGGGGAGGCTGGGCCCCCCCGGGTCAGGGGCGGTTGCGGAGAGGGCTCCGCTCACCTTGAGCGGCGGGGGATGCTCGGGGGATGCTCCGGGGAGCCTTGGCAGCGCCATTGGCTGCGCCGCCCCGTCCCAGCCGGCCCCGGGACTATTTATGGGGCGGGGGCCGCGGGGCCGCACTCGCTCCTCTCCCGGCACACGCTGCCGGCCTCCATGTACCACGCCATGGTGGACTTTTCGGAAAAATACCTGGAAAGGTAGGACAGCCAGCATCCTGCGAGGAAGGGGGATGTGCTGCCCTGGGCATGGTTTGGAAGCAGCGCGGGGTGATGGTGCTGGGCCTCGGGGTCATGCTGGGGTGCTGGGGCAGATCCATTTATAGAGGCAACTCCGCAGTGAAATCAGCAATTATTTTGTGGAATTATTTTTGCTAGGGCATTTATTGTGCAGTGTGGCTGCAGCTGGGGGCTGTGCCTGCCCGTGGCTGTCGCAGCCTGGGTCGGTGCCACTCCTTCTGTGCAAGAGTGTGCAAGAGGAGCAGCATGTGGAAGTTGGGGAGCTTCCTTAGGAGGTGTTTGCCTGGTGTGTTCCTGCTGGGAAATCCACCCAGGAGCCAGGATCACCTGCCTGGTGTGTTCCAGCTGGCCTGGTGCCAAGGGCTGTGCTCTGGGGGTGACCCTCGTGTGTCACACAAGGGGTGTTCAGAGCTCTGCCAGCCCCACCAGGTGCCCACTGCTGCCCTGCTAGACTGGGAGCACTGCTGGGAACAGCTGGGAGCTGCTGCCCTGCTAGGCTGGGAGCACTGCTGGGAACAGCTGGGAGCTGCTGCCCTGCTAGGCTGGGAGCACTGCTGGGAACAGCTGGGAGCTGCTGCCCTGCTAGGCTGGGAGCACTGCTGGGAACAGCTGGGAGCTGCTGCCCTGCTAGGCTGGGAGCACTGCTGGCATTGCTGCTCCAGGTTGTGTGCATGGCTGGTCCCTTGCGCTGGCGGGTCCCCGGCTGCCGGCGGCGCTGGCGGCGCAGCGATGGGAGGCAGACGCTGTTTGGAGCGTGAGGCTCCGTGTTTGGATCTGCATTTCCCACGTTAGCGGGTGCCTGGCAGCAGCGGGAGGTGCGTCCTGCTGGGACCACAGCCCAGGGCGTGTGAAGGCAGTGAAACTGTGTCCTTGAGGGTATGGATGGCACCAGGGACTGGGGGGAGTGATTGCCCTCTACAATCATTCTGTGGCTCATTGGACTGAGCCCTGGGGTTGTTGCACCTTTTATTTTACCCTCCTGGGACTGGAGAGAGCTGTGGGTCTGGAGAACATCACCTGGGGTGGGGTGGTGCATCCGTGCCCTGAACCCCTCCTGTCCCCCTCGTGTCCCTGGGCATGGCTTGGCCAGATAGAGGTGGCTTCTCTGAGCATCCTTGCTGTGCGACCTGTGGCAGATCCTGTAACGTTAAATTTGCAGAATCAGAAAGAGCAAGAAGTGAAAACTGAAGCTGCTTGCCTGATGAGATGTTGTCAGATAAGGAGCTTCAGATTTAGAGAGCAGAGTCCACGTGTGTTGAGAAAAGACTGATGCTCTTAAGTTTTGATAAATACATTACATTCACAGGCAGTGAAACACTGTCTATGTGCACTTTATGATGAGATCGAGGAGAGGTATTTTAAATGGAAGAAATTAAAAACACAGATGGAAGCTGTAATTCTTTCGAGTTATAACCGTTCTAGCCACATGTAATTAAGATAGCAATATACTTGCTTTTTAATGAGTGACAGATCAGAGCCATTGGGAGAAGACGGCCAGAAAAGGGAGTGAGAAGCAAGGCCCAAGCGCTAGAACTTGTCCTTGCTGCATTTTTGGGGTTTTTGGGGGTGTTCGGTCCCGGTGCCCGCGGTGTCCGGGTGCAGTGACCGCGCGGTGCCACGCGGGGGCAGCACGCCGTCCATCCCTGCCCGTGGTGGTGGTGGTGGGGGGGGCTCCTTTTCCCACGGCGCTTCCCAAAAATCCGCACAGCTTTGTGTGACTGGCAGCCCCCCGGGGCAACCGCGACCCCCACGGCCGTGTGTCCCTCAGTCTGTCTGCCCAGGGATGCTGGAGAGGGGGGGACCCGTGCGCGGGTGACAGAGTGGGGTGTCTTTGCCCCAGTGCCCTGCGCTGCCAATCCCGGCCACTCCTTTAGGGAAATGTCCCCAGGCCGTGTCCCGCCCGGGCTGGCACCGCAGACGTGTGAACACCCGTGGGGTTTGCGTGTGTGGGTGCCCACGCAGGGGGGACACGGGGCAGCGCGGTCCCCGCTCTGCTCCTCAGCCCGCTCCGCCCCGCTGCCTTCCCTGCGCTCTATAAATAACCCTCGTAAATCCTCGCCGTGATTATTTTTCCCCGCCGTCTCTTGAAAGGCCCCACTATCCGCCTCGGCGCTGATTTTTCCACCTTTCCTCAAGTTTCCCCAGCAACGGCAGAGCCGTCCCAGCCAGCGGCGGGGCTGACACAGCCTTTACTCACTCACTCGCCCTCTCCGGGCCGCCCCACGCCGCATTTAAAGCTCTCCGCGCTGAGCCCTCCCACTTCCCGTCCGCGCTGGCCGCTGCGGCAGGAGCGCGGCTCGGGCGGCCGGCAGAGCGTCCCCGCCGCTGTCCCCGCCGCTGTCCCCGCCGCTGTCCCCGCCGCTGTCCCCGCCGCCGTCCCCGCTGCCGTCCCCGCTGCCATGCCCTTCTTCCGCGACCTGTCCAAGCCGCAGCCGCTGGAGTTCCACGCGGAGATGCTGCTGGCGGTGCAGCGGCCGCACACGGGCAGCCTGCAGCGCCGGCACACCATGAAGGAGTAGGTGCTGGTGGGCGAGGGGCGAAGGAACCCGGGGGCCGGGGGTCCCCTCGCCCGCCCGCTCACGCTCGCTCTTCTCTCTAGAGCCAAGGACATGAAGAACCGCCTGGGGATTTTTCGGCGGCGCAACGAGTCCCCCGGAGCCAACCCCTCCGGCAAGCTGGACAAAGTGCTCAAATCGCTCAAGTAGGTGCTGCGAGCGGGCGGCGCGAGCTCGGGGACCGTGGGTTTGGGGACCGTGCGGGCTTGGGGACAAGCTGTGGTCTGGAGCTCCTCACCTCCAGGGAGGCTGTGTTCACCCCGTTTGGGGAAGCTGTGGACAAAGTTTTTGTGTCTAGAGGAGCTTTTAAAATATTTTTTTTGGCTGAAAATCTCCTGCTGGAGGGTGAGAGGTGCTGCCTGCACAGTGGCACCGCAGCAGCTTGGGCTGGAAATTTACCTGACAGCAGCGTTCTCCTAGTGCCTGTCTATGGAACTTTAACTGGCCAGAGGATGGTTTGAAAAACCACTTTGCTCTGGAGATGCTCCAGCAGCTGGAGACAAGCCCTCCCTGCTCTTGCTCCTGGCAGCTTCTCTGGCTGCTTGAATGGGGCAGCTGAAATCCCGCTTTTCCGCAGCTCTGCATCACCCAGGGCTTCTTGAATTCTTCCTTGGACACCCCCAGTGCCACAGCTGCCTGCACACACCCCCTGGGGGTGGATTTTCTTCCTGCCAGCCTAAAGGCAGCGGTTCCCTTTTGGCAGAGCTGCTGTGGTGCTGCCTGGTGCAGAGCCTGGCTCTGCCTTCAGCTGCTCTGCCAGTCCAGTAACAAGGTGGGAGCCAGGGCCAGCCCCTCAGGCACACAGTGTGGCTTTATCCTCTGGAAACATTTAGCAGGAGCTGATTTGGGAGCTGGGAGCAGCTGTGCTGGGCTCACAGCCTGGCTTTTAATCCACTGGAAATGTTTAGCAGGCAGCAAAAGCAGCTTTTGCTGCTGAGCTTTGCCAATGTCCGTCCTTCCTCCACAGGCCCACTCCCGAGGAAGCGCTCAAGTGGGGGGACTCCCTGGAGAAGCTGCTGCTGCACAAATGTGAGTGTGTGTCCATCCCTAACACTTGTGTTTGCTGCCAGGGGAATATCCAGACACGTGCCTGGATAAAGCTGGGATTTCCTCTGTTAATCCCTTCCGGTGTTTGGGGATGCACAAAGCAAAATTAGCCTCTCCCTTGTCTGCACCCCTCCTGCTCCTGCCTGGCCCATGGGGGATCTTGGGGGCAGGGGCCAGGGAGAGCTTCAGGTGAGGGCTTGGGGAGGAGGGGACAGGGATCCATGGCTGTGCCCAGTTTGGGGCTGTGCAGAGGGACCATGGAGCAGGAGCAGCTTTAGAACATCCTGAAGATGGGAGGACAGCCCTTCTCAGGCACCCCATCCTACATGCAGCCCAGGGGATGGCCAGGGGGTCCTGTCCCCACTCCAGCCCAGCCTCCCTTCTGGCTCTGGGTGCTGCAGCCAGGCTGGGGATGTGGATTCAGCTCCTGGACGGGCTGTGCTGCCCGGGCAGTGCCATCGCTGCCTGTTTGCACAAGGGGCTTTTTTGGGCAGTGCAGGGAGGGGCTTTGGGCTGCAGCTGCGCCAGAGCTGAGGCTCCTGTGGGGCTGAGGCTCCTGTGGGGCTGTTCCCTGTCTGTGAGCAGGAGTAGAACCACGTCCCTGTTTCCCACAGACGGGCTCGCTGCCTTCAGGGCCTTCCTGCGCACCGAGTTCAGCGAGGAGAACCTGGAGTTCTGGCTGGCCTGTGAGGAGTTCAAGAAGATCAAATCCCAGTCCAAGATGGTCTCCAAGGCCAAGAAGATCTTTGCTGAGTACATTGCCATCCAGTCCTGCAAGGAGGTGAGGGCTGGCTCCCACGCTGGTGTGCGGCTCCCGGCACGGTGCCTGCCTGGGGAGCTGCTCACCAGCCCTGGTTCCTCTGCCCACAGGTCAACCTGGACTCCTACACACGGGAGCACACCAAGGAGAACCTGCAGAACATCACCCGCAGCTGCTTTGACCTGGCACAGAAGAGGATTTACGGGCTCATGGAGAAGGACTCGTACCCCCGCTTCCTCCGCTCCGACCTCTACTTGGACATAATCAACCAGAAAAAGGGCAGCTCCCCGCTGTAGGCCCAAGGACTGTCTCGGGGCAGGCTGGGAGCTGTGTGTTTACATGGAATTGGGCAGTGGAGGCCTTCCCAGGAGCTGGTGGGAGTCGCTGTGCTGCTCGTGCCCGAGGCCGTACGGACAGGGGGCAGCTGAAGGCAGCGAGCCGGGACCGAGGGCACCAT
The DNA here is from genome assembly GCF_012460135.2 of Molothrus ater. Taxonomy (NCBI): domain Eukaryota; kingdom Metazoa; phylum Chordata; class Aves; order Passeriformes; family Icteridae; genus Molothrus; species Molothrus ater. Next base: position 1,265,188 of record NC_050497.2, on the reverse strand, counting down.
GGCCGGGCAGGCTGGCACTGCTGCAGCCCCACCATGGCTGGTACGACGCCTTCGGGGTGGCCCTGGCCTGGATTTAGCCTGGAGGGAAGCTCCCACAAGATACTGTGAAGCACCTGCCCCAGCCAGGAGTGTTGCTGGAAGGTGGAGAGTGAGCCCAGCTCGGCGAGGAGGAGGAGGAGGGGATCTCGTGCAGGGCTCTGGCGAGGGGACAGCAGCACCAACACAGATGTGGTCCTGGATTAAAGCCTTGTGAACTGGAGCAGCCCCAGGATGCTGCTGTGCTTCCCTGTGCCCTGGGGCCTCCCGGCTGCCCCGAGCAGCTCTGGCAGGAGCCCGGCGCTTCCTTGGCTCGTGGTGGGTCCCCCTGGGAGCAGAGAGAGCTGGGACCTTGCCCTGTGCTGGAGGGTGCAAAGCACCCCCTCCTGCCCTCACCCCTGGTTTATTTATTGCCCTCCTGTAGCTGGACACGTTGCTGTGTGCTAGGAAAGCCCCGTGTCCTCCCTGTTCCCAAGTTACAAGTGCAATATTTGTGTGTGTCGCGGCCGAGTTCTCCGGCGGAGTGGATGCCTTTTTCTTTTTGCAGGTGTGTAGATTTTGTAAGGTAGCAGGTTTTGTGTGCCAGACCCATTCCCTGGCAGCGGGCCGCTGGGGGAGCCTGGTGTAAATATCAATTACTGATGCCCTGACGACGGAGGGTTTGGTGATGGAGAAAAGCAGAAAAGCAACTCTGTGCAGCAGCCGCTCTCCTGACTCTGGATAACAATGCTGTGGTTGGGAAGCAGGGGTTCCTGCTGGCCCTGGCAGGGCAGGGTGCACTGCCTGCCTCCCAGTTTACAGTGCAAAGCATCTCTGCAGCTAGAAACAAACCTACATTGTCATGGTCATAGGTAAATAAAAGGAGAATATCATTTCTTGTAGCTGGCTTTTGTTCATGCCGTGTTTGTCAGCACCGGTGGAGCCGTGCAGCCCTTGCCTTGCTGAGGAGTGTAAAATCCTGTTACTGTGTGCCTAAAGAAGGGAAAAATCTGATTCCATGAATTTCTGAACTGTTTTTTATGATGGAGCAGCTGCCAGATGCTCCTGAGGCCAGGTCTGGGTGTAGGAGCAGAGTTTTGTCCAAAGTGAGACCGTTCCCAAGGCCAGTGGTTGCTGTTAAACACAGCAGGGCACAAAGCTCTGAGCAGGGAAATGCCCAGACACACCAGTGACCTCCTGCAGCTCCAGGTCCCTCTGGGGACACACCAAAAGCAGCAGCAAAAGGCTGTTCCAGGTCTGTGCACAGCTTGGCAGGGCTGCTCCTCCCCAGCAAGGGCAGTGCTCTGGTGTGGGATGCAAATATTTTGCAAAGGCTGTTCAGGGTGTGTTTGGTACCTGAAGTGCCAGCTGGTTGTGGTGGGCCTTGGACGGCTCAGGGGGTGTGACTGTGGTGTCACAGGGCTGTGCTGGGCTGTGGTGTGGCTGCCCAGAGTGCTGCTGGGGATGCCCAGGGCTGTGTGGCTGCCCCACCTGAGCACAGCTCTCCCCAGCAGGTACCATCTCTGTGGAGCTGCCTGTTTTCCCTATTCAGACAACCAGCAGGTGATGCCAGGTGAGGCAGAGCTGAGGGCTCTGCTCAGGGCTTGGCTGGGACAGCAGGTTGGTGAGGTGGCTCTCCTGGTGGCTCTCCTGGTGGCTCTCCTGGAGGCTCTCCTGGAGATGCTGTTGGCAGCCCAGGGTCAAGGTCCATGGATGGGGTCCCAGTGGTGCCCCAGTCACTGACCCTGGAGCTGCTGGGACCCGGTGGGTAGGGGGCACCCTCCCAGCTGCCTCCTCCAGGCCAGACCCTCCTCTTTCTCCTGGCACTGCCCAGAGCTTTCATCTCCTCCTTCCCAGCTGGGAGGGTTTCCCTTTGTGTCTGGACTCAACACAGATTTTCTTGCACCTCCCCCTCTCTCCATCTGCACTCTCCTGAGCTCCTCACTCCATCCCAAACTGTCATGCTAGGAAACTTACAGCAGGGTCCCTTCATTGTCCTATTTTTCCACGTTCCCAGGCTCACTGGGACACCCCCAGAGGGTCTGAGCTCGGGGGCTCTGTGGGCACTGGGCAGCTCAGTCCCTGCTGTCACCTTCTCCCTGCCCTGAGCACAGCCCCAGCAGCCCTGGTGCATCCTGTGGTGCTCCTGATGCCCAGGAGCATCCCAACCCCATAATCTTGCTGGGTTTTGAGCCTAAAACCTGCCTTCCCTCCAGGAACTATCCCAGCCCAGTGAGGCAGGGAGGGCAGGAGCGTGCCGTGGGATGTGTGGGGTGGGAATCTGGTGTTCAGCTTTGATCCCTGCAGGGGACAAAGGCCCCGTGGGGGTGGAGAAATGAGGACCTGGGCTGACTCTCTGGAGAGATGAAATAGCCCTGGGTGAGTGGCAGGAGCTGGGTTATTGCTGTAAGAGAATTTATTGCTGGGTTCCAGGCTGGCCTGAGTCACTTGGCAAACGCCATCCCCACGTGCCTGGGCACACTCAATTTCCTGGAAGGACAGGCTGGAGCAAAGCTGGAAGGGCCACGTGCTTTTTCCTTGTTTTCCTGGGATGGCCAGTGCCCCCTGCACAGGACAGGTCTCAACATGAACTCAGGTCTCCTCTTGGACTCTGTGGTGACACTGAAGCCACAGCTTTGTCCTCTCTGTGCTGTGGGAGAGGGGCTGTGACAGTTTCTCCAAGACTTTGTGCTGCAGAGCAGAAGGTGTGAGCAGCTTGGAGCTTCTGCATGGGAACTGCTGAGGGAAGTGAGCCCATGGAGGGGGCTTGTGCTGGGACATTGGTTGGGATGGAGATCCAGCCCAGGTTTGTTTGGGACATTGGGGATGGAGATCCAGCCCAGGTTTGTTTGGGACATTGGGGATGGAGATCCAGCCCAGGTTTGTTTGGGACATTGGTTGGGATGGAGATCCAGCCCAGGTTTGTTTGGGACATTGGGGATGGAGATCCAGCCCAGGTTTGTTTGGGACATTGGTTGGGATGGAGATCCAGCCCCACTGCCTGAGGGGACACAGGGAGCTCTTACAGGGACACTGAGTTTACAGCACAGAAGAGGAAGAGAAATGTCCTTCTGTAGCATAAAATCAAATATCCAGAACAAAATCCAGTCATGCCAAGAGAAGAAATTCCTGACTCTTTGATGCCAATGCCACAAGCCTGCATGAAGGGAATGGGAATTAGGTATATCCCTAATTCCTAATTTGAGCCACAGCCTCAACCCAACTGACCCTGCTGGAGGGACATTCCCAAGGCAGCAGTGCTGGGATCAGGGGGGTCACTGGGCGGGGGGTGGCCCTGGGGGAGGAGAGGGGACATTTCCTGCCCTGAAGCCACCCAAGAAGGGTGACAGCAGGAGCTGCTGCCTGTCCTGGGCTCATCCCAAAGATCAGGGATGTGGGGAAGAGCTGCCTGTGGACATCACTGGTGCTGCAGCCAAAGAGAATATCCCAGTGTGGAAACTGGTGCCTTCCAAAACAGGGAGCACCTTATCTCGGCAGATAACAAGGATTTATCTCTGGGCTAAAAATTAGTGGTTGCTGAGTTGCAAATAGCAGCAGCTCAGCCGTGTTTGTTGTGTGCAAACAGGGCAAAGTCCACCCAGGTGCTTCTTGTTCATCCATGGCACAAAGCTCACCCAGCTGAAGGAAAAGCTCCCAGGGAAGGGATTTATGTGGGAAAATGGCAATTATCACCAGAAAGAGCTGAAAGCTTCAAAAACTGACGTTTTTGAGAAAGGTAAAATGTCCTAAGGTCCTGGGTTTAACGTGATGGTTCCCTCACATCCTCAGGGATGACGAGGTTGGAATGAACAAAAAGCACTTGGAGAGGTGGGAAAATGTGTCACCTGTCCCAGGTGATGGCCTTGACTCTCCAGGTGTCCCTCAGGTCAGGATTGCATCAGCTGTCTGACGTGGCTGGCAGCCAGGGATGGGTGCTGGGGTCACCTGTGAGTCACAAAAGCAAAGGAAGATCTGAATGTGGCAGCTGAAAATGCAGCTCAAGCTGCTGAGCACCTCTGGCATGAAGATTTATTGGGAGAAGGGGATGAGGAGGGAGAGAAGGGAATGTGGTCATCCCAGGTGAGCACCTGCAGCACTTGGGCTGCAAGGAGCCTCATTCCAGAGCTGGCTGCAGGCCAGGAGCACAAAGCTTTTCTCCTCTTTCTACAGAAACAGAACTTTGCCTTTTTTTTCAGGCGTGTCCTGTGCCCCAAGACACTCCAGCACTGCTCAGCCTTTACTGGGCTTTTCCAAGACACCCATCCTGGAGGACAAACTTACCCAAATAAACAGAACTTTCTACTGAGCAAAATCATTCCTTGGACCCCTGATTAGACAAATGTTCTCAGAATAGAAGCAAGGCTGCTTTCCAGCCACAGACTAAACACAGCTCAGCAGTTTGATACTGAAACCACTGGCACAAGAATTCCCAGCCTGGAGTAAACAGCTGAGCTGCTGTGACAGTCCCTTCACCCTGCTCACGGCTCCTGAGGCTTATCAGGAGCACCCTGAGCTCTAATTTGGGTGCTGAGGTGCCCAGGAGCTGTCTGGAGCCCCAGCCACAGGAGCAGCCAGCTGTCTGCAGGGTGGGGATGGAGGTCAGCCTTGGTCTGGGTTTGTCTGGGGCCTTTGGCACCCCCTGGGTGTGATAAAGGTGCAGAGTCTGTTTGTCCTTCCTGCTGGTGACCCCAGGGCTGGGCTGGGCAGGGGAGGGGGTGCTCAGCTCATTGTCCTGCCCAGGGTGCCACAGATGCTCTTCCAAAGCATCCCTGGACTGGGGCTGGCAGGACCAGTGCCACCAACCTCTGCAGGTGGCATTAACGATGTCACCCCCAAACAATCCAAGGGAGCAACTGCAGAGAAAGTAAAAGGCTTCTGAGGTAAAAGTAAAACCAGACTCAGAGGTTTCTGTCAAGGATACAAACCCAGCTTGGCTGGGCCGGGGCCAGGGCAGGAAATGCAGCAGTGCTGGAGTCCCCTGGGTGCCTCCAGCTCAGTGGGGAAGCATTGTTGTGGCCCTCTCATTGCTCATTTTCTGATTCTTCCCTGCATGAGGTCATTTTTACTCAGCCCATCCAGCTCACACATTCCCTGGAGCTGGGGAGGAAAGCAGATAATGCTGAGTGCAGCCAGCCCGCAGGCCTGGGGAGGATGGAGCAAAGGATGGTGGAAAATGCTTTGATTTGTGGCTGAGCAGGGCTGGGACACAGGGAGGGGACAATGGGGACCTGCTCCTCTGAGTGACCCCTGCCAGCACCTCCACCCCCTTTGTAAAGGTGAGAATCCCAAAATCAGCTCCACAGGCAGGGATGGAGCTGATTTTGGGATTCCCACCTTGGGGAAATCTGGGATCCCCCATTTCCCTGTCCCCCTCCCTTGGCAGAGGGAGAGCTGGGGGAGGTGGGGGAGAGGAAGAAGAGCCAAGCAGGAGCAGGGGGGGCTGTGGATGGAGTGTTTGCACAGGAGCCATTTGCAAGTAATTTCTTGTCCCTTCCTGAACTAATGGGACAATTACTTGGGGCCACACGTGTTTCTCATGGAAAGTTCCACACAGGCCCTGCGTCATCTCCTCGGGGGAGCAGCCCTGCTGGCCCTGGCGTGATTTTCTAGACAAAGACAAGCAGGTGAAACTCCTGCTCCTGAGCCTGGGACAGCTGGGATGGGTCACAGAGCACCAAACAAAGCTCCCAGGGCAGAAGGGGCTCACGTGCTGAAAGCTGATCCCCAAACAAGCTCTGGCATGGAGCTGCTGGGCCTGGCACGGGGCTTTTGGATGTGTCCCTGTGAGTGTGGGCCCTGTGCTCTCCAGGCAGCTCAGGAGAAACCAGGGGGAATCCTGCAGAGGCTGCTGGGGTGGAGGGAGGAGAGGGGTGGATGTAGCAGCATCCACAGCTTTGGGAAGGACAGCAGGAAAGGTGATGGAGCCAAAGCAGAGCCAGCAGAGCCAAAGCTCTCAGGGTAGCACAGGTGCCACAATAAGGGACAGCAGCACAGCGTGTGACAGCTGACAGAGCTGGGGACAGCAGGACAGGCCCTCTCATGGCACAGCAGGAAACCAGAGAGGGAGGGGTTTCATTGCTGGAAGGGGACCAGAGCTGAGCCCAGTCCCAGCTGCCCCCCAGGTGCTGGGGACATTCCTGGCCTGGGCAGGGGGGGACAGAGAGCCCAGGGATGCACCCCAGGGATGCACCCCAGCACTCTGAGGAGCTTTGCATGGCCATGGCCAATGTCCCCCAGCACACAAGGGGTGCAGGACAGAGCTGCAGGAGGCCAAAGGCCTCATGTGAAGATGAATCCTCTGTTTTTCTACAAGGGAAAAATTAAATTCCATAGCTTGAGGATGGGTCCACTGAGTTAATGCTGGAGCTGAGGGGAGAGTCCTTCCCTTTGCCCTCTGAGCACTCACAATCTCTTTGGTTGTGGGTAAAAGATGGGAGCTGAGAGCCAGATTTTGGCCTGGGCTGGGCTGTGGGATGGCCCCATGGAGCTCAGGGTGACGTCTCTGCTGTGCTCAGCTGCCCTGTCCCCTGTCACTAAAGCTCATCTCCCTGACTGGTGATTCTGATCTCCACATTTCTGTGTTTTCTAGAGATTATGCCTAAAATCTTTTTTTTTTTGGCCTCCCCAGGCCTGAGCAGCAGTGAGAGCTGTGCAGGCTGGGGTGTGGATGGGGATCCTGGATGGCTCCTGCAGCAATTGCCCCATGTATTTTATTTAATTTGTCATTTGCATGCAAACAATCCAGTTAATTAACTGCGTGATCTTTCAGGGAGCACAAGTGTTGCCAGAGGTAGGAAGTCTGATAAGTTGATCCAGCCAATCTTTCCCTTCCTAAAATAAACAATGAGGAAGGAAGTAGGATGGGAGCCCCTGAAAATCACATTTTAAATAGTATCAGCTTTTATGGCTGAGCCATAAAACCACAGTTCCTGAAGCCCTGGCATGGCATTAATGAGATGATAATTATGGCCACACTCGTTCCTGCAGCTCCATCACAGCCCAGGAATTGGCTCTGGCAGGGAGCAGGGGGGGCTCTGCTGTGCCCACGTGCCAGGGAGGTGATTCCAGGAGAGCTCCCACTGCTCTCCCATAGCTGAGGCTCCAGCCTGGCTGCTCTCAGCACACAGGGCACGGCTCTGCCTCCCTCAGGGCACCTTGGGGACTCTGGGAGTCCCCAGCCCTGTGGGGAATTTGCTGGAGTCCAAGCCTGGTGGCAGAGTGGCCTCCCAAGGGACAATTCCCACCCTGTCCCTGCTCTCCTGCACAGGGAGGAGCCTCAGGAGCAGCTTCAGGGCCACTACTGAAGATCCAGAGTGGCTCAGCTTGGACCTCCTGGTCCATCCTGGTGTCTGAAAAGGCTGCAGGGGCACTGCCCTCTCTCACAGGGGTGTTTTAGAGGGATGGAAGTTTGCTGGGAAATGTGTCAGCCCTTGCTGGCTCCTCATCCAGGCACCTTCCATCATCCAGAGCACGCTGGGTTCCAGCTGAGCTGTCAGCCAGAGCCCTCTGGGAGCTGCAGGGACAGACCCCACCAGGGGTTACTGCCTTGTGGCTGCACAGGTTTGTGGGGTCGGGGTGGCACCACCAGCCAGCCTGAGCCCTGTGGGAGGGTGGGTCAGACACTGGAGGTGTTTTCCAGGCTCTGGTGTTAAAGACCACTCGTGCTTGGGTTTTCTGGTTCCGCCCTCTTGTCCTGCTCATCTCTCCTGTTTCTGGGGGTGGCTGAAGCTCTTGCTTGCTGGATAAAGACAGGCTTGGGGAATTCAGCTGGTTTTAAACCCTGAGGGTCCTGTCTCCCCAGTGCTCCATTGCTTGGGTGGGATTTTGAAACCCATTAAATGTGGGTTCTACTCCTTGGCCTTCCATCCTCTCTGTTCTCTGCTGTTTCTCTGGCTGAGGGTGTTTGGATGGGAGCCCTCACATCTGGGCTCAGCTGAAGTTGGGCTCAGCTTAAGTGGGGCTCAGCTGAAGTTGGGTTTAGCTGGAACTGGGCTCAGCTGAAGTTGGGTATAGCTGGAACTGGGCTCAGCCTGGGCAGTGGGGGAGGCACCACCCAAACCCCACTCCAGTGTCCCACTGGCAGTGATGCTGCAGGAGCAGTGGGACCCAGCAGGGGGGTCCCATGGCTTTTCTGCTCCTCTTCCTCCCCCTGGACCTCCCTACCCTGCCCAGCACACCCTGCTGGCCCTGCCCACCCCTCCTGAGCCCTGCTCCTGCCACCTGGGATGGAGGAGTTGGTGAATCCAGGACTTCCTGTGAGAGATTCTCACCCTGGCAGCGCTGCAGAGCCCTTCCAGTGGGGCTTTGCATCTGGGGGACACAGCTGGGCTGGCTGGGGACACTGCTGGGCCACTGCCACGGGCTCTGTCCTCAGAGCATCCCAGCCAGGTTCAGGTGGGACTTAGGAGGAACGACAAACACCTGGGTCCTGTTCCCCATGGAGTGACAGGACAAGGGGAATGGCTCCAAACTGAAAGAGCAGGTTTAGGATATTGGAAGGAATTGTTCCCTGGGAGGGTGGGCAGGCCCTGGCACAGGGTGCCCAGAGCAGCTGGGGCTGCCCCTGGATCCCTGGCAGTGCCCAAGGCCAGGCTGGACGGGGCTGGGAGCACCTGGGACAGTGGGAGGTGTCCCTGCCCAAGGAATGGACCCTTCCAACCCAAACCACTCTGGGATTCCATGATTCCACCCCCAGTACTTCCCCCAGGCACCACCAACTCAAAGCCCTGTTTGCTCTGCTCTGAGCCCATCCTGCTCCTGTTCCCCTCTTTTCCATGGCTGCAGAGTCTCAGGAAATGCCAGACTCCTCCAGGATGAGGAGCCAGGGATGGAAAGCCCCTGGGCTGGAGCAGGGGTTGTGTGGAGCCCCACTGGCTGCCCTGTGCTCTCCTGTGGTGCTGTGCTTGGTTATTTCCAGCTGTGGCTTCTGGAAACCTTCAGTGCTTTTGCCACTTTTAGCCCTGGTGCCTCAGTAACTGCTCCTGGCAGGGCTGGGGCTGCTCCTCGTTCTCTGGAAAAACCTTAAAATGCTGCAGAGAGTCAGAGGAACGCCAACTAAGGAAAAAAATAACAACCAGAAAAACAAAACCTGGTCTTTTTCCAATCAAGCTGCAATGTTGTTGTATTTTTCTTAAAGAAAAACACATCTCCTTTTTTTCCTGGATCCAACTGGCCCCTGCACTCTCCATTGTGCCAAGCTCCCAAAATAACTGCAGCTGTCAATGGAAATAAAGCCTGGGAGAATCTCCCGTGGCTGTCTCACCCTCCTGAGCTCCTGGTGTGCCCCACACTCTCTGCTGGTGACAAATCTTTGCTGTGGCAGCTCCTGGGTGTTCCAATCCCAGCGCTGTGAGGAGCAGCCCCCAGAGGTGGCTCCTCCAAGGCTGGCACAAATCAAGGGCAGCACGAGGTTGGCAGCTCTGGTTTGTTGGTGGATCCCTGCAGGGTTTAACCCTTTGGCTGTGGGGTTGGCAGTGCCCCACTCGTGGCCAGAGCAGGGTTTGGGGTGTTCTGGGCTCCATCCCAGCACATCCATCCTTGGTCCAGCCAGTGATTCCCAGATGAATTCTTTTGGACTTGGGAGTGCTGAGGATCTGCATGTTCCAGGTCAGAAAAGGAACAGTCACAGCACTCGTTCTTCTGGATGAAATCCCTCAAATTGTTTGGTTTTTGTTTTTTTTTTTTAATTCCTGTACACAAATGTTTCCCTGGCCTCCTGCTGCCTCCCCCAGGAGGGGCCTGGAAGCCCTGGGGGCTCTCCTCAGGGGTGGCTGCTCTCCCACAGGCACAGGTGTGTTTACAGGGCCCACCAAGGCTCCTTTGCCCATAAACTACAGAAATGCCCTGGAAAAGCAGGGTCAGGCCCAACCTCTGCCCAGCTCCCTGGCCAGGATGCCCTGGACTGGAGCCTCAGGGCTTCAGTGCTGGTTTCCTGTGGAAGGACTGAGCTCTGCTGGGGCTTTTGGAACCAGAGCTGGCCTCTGTGAGCAGGGCTGGGGGCTGGAGATGTGATATCACCCAGTGGACATCATCCCCAGGGTGATGGTGCCGTGGTTTCACCCCATTGTTCCCTCCTGCCCTCCCTGCTCTCCCCCTGCCTCTGCTGTGCACCCTCCATTTCTGCAGCCCAGGATCTCTTCTGCTCCATGGGGCAGCAGCACGGGCTGTGCCTGGCTGTGGAAGGAGCAGGGATGGGGCAGCAGGTGGAGGGTGAAGGGCTGGGCTGGGGAGTGCCTCCACTCTGGCCCCAGGTATGAGGCTGCTCCTGGACACCATGGAGGTGACTCCACTCCGAACATCACAGCCCTTCCTGTCCCCTGGCCTCGTCAGAGCCCCTCCTGTCCCTGAGAGCCAGCCCTGCAGAGGCTCCTCCAAAACTGCAGCAGCCAGGTCAGAAGGGGCTGGGCTGGAGCTGTTATCAGCCAGGGCTGGGAGGGAAGGGAGTGCCGGCCTGGCCAGGCCCTGCCTGGGGCACCGTGGCATGAGTCACAAGGGTTAGAGGTGAGTAATAAAATAGCTGCCTCTCACCATGAAGAGACAGGTATTATGTGGATGTACAGTGCTATGTCCCCCAAAGTCCCCTTTCCCTCCCCTTGTAACAGCCTCAGTAGTCAGGGCATTCAGAGAGGGCTGGATTCTTACCAGGAGGGTGGCAGAACAACACCTGACCTCCAGCCAGGATGTGGGAAGGTAATCTCCACCAGGGGATGGCAGGGAAGGAGTTTGTGGGAAATGGATTTGTAGAAAATGCCATGGAATAGGACAGACATTGTTGAGAGAGAAATGGAACTAGAAACAAATTTCAAAGGATGGCCTTGTAAGTAAGACTGGATACTTTGGAGAAATAGAACCTATGAAAGATGCATTGTAGTGGGACCCATGAGGGGTAATTTTAGATGATTGGGTTTAAGGCATTTACAGCATGGTGTGGCAAAAAGCTGATAGGCCAAGAAATACTTATAATGTATTGTAATTAGGAAATAGTTAACTTCTGATTGTGGTGATGTGAATTATAACATCTATATTGTCTCGCCCTTCACATGAGACTGAAAATGGAATAAAAGTTTTTAAAAGGCCTCTCAGCTGCCCCATCTCTGGGTCAGAAAAAGGCTTAATCTGACAGAGTTGACTGACCAAACCTTGGGAGGGGCTGGGGGTATAAAAGGCAGAGCATCCATCTTGTAGAGCAGCACGTGCCTGGTAGTCATGGGGGCTCCCAGCACTGCAATTTTTCCTTTTCAGTCCTTTTGTTGTATTTCTTTGTTAAGGTTTAATAAACCTTTGACATTTTAAAGGTGAGCAGTCATTTCTCACACAAGGGTCACGGGGTGATTCAGCTCCAGGAGTCACCAGTGCCCTGCCTGTGCCACGTGGGCAGGGCTGGCACAGGGCACACGAGTGTCCCTTGTCCTGCAGGTCCTCAGCAAACCATGGCCAGAGATGCATGGTGGGGCTGCAGGGGGCACTGGCAGCTCCAAGTGAGCCCAGGGCCAACTCCTGACCACTCTTGAATGGAGAGCATGGATTGGGGGCTGATTCTCCTGAAAACAATGGGCTGTAAACTGGGGAGGTGCCTGGCAGAGAGGGAGTGCAGGGGCTGGGGCCAAGGCCAGTGTTGTGTGTGATTCCAGCTCCTGGACCTGCAGGTAAGGACACAGGACAGAGTGTCCTGGTGGGCCCATCATGAACCTGAAGGGTTCTGGTGCCAGGGCACGTGATGGGGTTTGGCAGAGCAGGCCCTGGGCTGACGGAGGAGGTGGGGGAAAAGGGGCTGGGCCTTTGTCAGCTGAAAGCACCGAGGCAGCCCTGTGGTTGCAGCAGGGGTGGGAGAATTCTGGTCCCTGCTCCAAGGACTTGCAGCCCCTCATGGGCAGCTCCATGGGAAGGGTTGTGCACTGTGCTGGCCCAGCTCATGGCAGGGGATGTCCCCTGTGTCCCTCCATGGCCCTGTGCTCCAGGAGGAGCTGCTGGAAGGGGCCACTCCAAACAGGAATGAGTCCCAAACAGGACTGAGTCCTGGGAGCCCTGGTGGGGCAGGAGGCAGCACTGGGGCTGCAGGAGACCCCTCGAGTGGGACTGCACTGATCTGATGGGTCTGGGAATGCAGCTGCTCTGGGGTGATCCCAGAGGTCCCTCCAGACAGCATTCCCTGGGACTGCAGGGGGACATGGCAGTGCTGGAGGCTCTGCAGCTCCAGAGCAATTCCCAGTCAACCCAGTGCCCCCAGTGGGAGCAGAGCCCACCTCTGGTCACCTCCTGCTCCTGCCACCACCCCTCTGCTCTCCTCCACCTTCCTCTTGCTGCTGGGATGCTGCTGCCTCTGTCCTCTCTCCTGCCTCTGCTGCACTGCATGGATTTGTCCCAGGGCTGTTCCCACTGCCTGGTCCCTGCTCAGTTTCTTGGCATTTTTTTCCTGCAAATCCGAGCCAGGCTGGTGCTTCCAGGGGGTTTCTGCAGGTTGGAGATTTCATCACTTTGTTGTCTCCTATTGTGCTGCTGGCAAGGCTGGAAGCCTTTGGAGGTGAGGTTTGTGTTTGGGTGTTACCAGAGCAACCCTGGCAGGCTGAGAGCCTTTGCCTGTCTGCAGCACATCTGTCCAGCAGCTGTTTCCAGTCTGTACCTGTGGGCTCGGGGCCTGCCAGGGGGGCTCTGCTCTGCTGGGACCCTTCAGGGGGTGGGACCTGGTGGGGAGCCAACAATTGGCCCTTGGATGTGATTCCCTGTCTGCCCCAAGGATTGGAGCAGGCTCTGGAGAGTGAATTTACAGTAAAAGGCTGACTCAGTGTAACCAGCCCAGGAACAGGTGGGGGAGTGGGACAGGGTTTGCCACATGGTCTGAAGGGTGTAGGGGGTAAATCCCATGGGAAAGGGGCTCAGCCTGGAGCAAAGGAGGCTCAGGGGGCCCTTGTGGCTCTGCACAGCTCCTGCCAGGAGGGCACAGCCAGGGGGGGTCGGGCTGTGCTCCAGGGAACAGGGACAGGAGCAGAGGGAACGGCCTCAGGCTGGGCCAGGGCAGCTCAGGGTGGGCACTGCAGGAATTTCCCCATGGAAAGGGGGCTCAGGCCTTGGAACTGCCCAGGGGGGTTTGGAGTGCCCGTCCCTGGAGGGGTCCAAGGAAGGGCTGGATGTGGCACTCAGTGCCTGGGCTGGGGACAAGGTGAGGGATGGGCACAGCTGGGGCTCCATGGCTGGGAGGGATTTTCCAACCCAAACAAGTCTGGGATTCTGCATGGCCCAGCTCAGACACTGCCCATGCCAGAACATAAAGGACCTTCTGTCCACTCAGTGACCCTCACCAGGCTCTTGGGTTTCCTTTGCAATCTTTTGGGGTCTAGAAGCTCCCTCTGCAGCACTTTCCAAAAGGAATAACCTCCAGCTCTGCAGCCAGGCTCAGTCAGGCTCGGGCAAGAGGCCAGGACAAAGCTCCCCAGCATCCTGTGATGCTCACCCAGCTCAGGCAGGAGAGAGGGCTGGAAATAGCCCTGGAGTTTGGGTGTCTTTGTGGCTGGGACCTTGTGGGAAAATTCCCTGTGGTTGCCTGACTGCCAGCAGTTTTCCAAGGGTGTTTGCAAGCAGCACATGCCTTTGTGAAATGCAGGGAGCAAACGAAGGCTGGGCTGTGTCTGCAGGGCAGGAAGAGCCCCCCAGCAGCACAGGAGGGATGGAGAGCACATGTCCCCAGCTGCTGGGGCTGTGGGATGGGGCTGGCCCTGCTCCTGTGCCAGGCAGGGCTGGCTGTGCCCCTGTGGTGCCCCAGGGAGGGACAGGGACCCCTGTGCCCCGTGGCATTGCCCTGGGCTGGCTCTCCCTGTGCGCAGGAGCAGGAGGGATCCATCCTGCCTGCCCTGCCCCACCTCACTGGGATTGCTCCAGGGAAATGTGCAGCTTGGCCAGCTTGGTTCCCTGGGATAAGGTGACCAATTGGAAACGCAACATTTTGGTGGCAAACTGGTCTTTGGCCATGTCAGTGTGCCCTGGACTGGAAATGGGATTGCTGTGAGGGGAGAGGGTGTCCCTTGCTCCCCTCAGGTGAGACCCCACCTGCAGAGCTGCCTCCAGTTCTGGGGACCCAAACAGAAACAGGACCTGGAGCTGCTGGAGCCAGGCCAGAGGAGACACCTGAGCTGCTCCAGGGCTGGAGCCTCTGCTCTGGAGCCAGGCTGGGAGAGCTGGGGGTGCTCACCTGGAGAGGAGAAGCTCCAGGGAGAGCTCAGAGCCCCTGGCAGGGCCTGAAGGGGCTCCAGGAGAGCTGGAGAGGGACTGGGGACAAGGGATGGAGGGACAGGACACAGGGAATGGCTCTCACTGCCAGAGGGCAGGGCTGGATGGGACATTGGGAATTAGGAATTGTTCCCTGTGAGGGTGGGCAGGCCCTGGCACAGGGTGCCCAGAGCAGCTGGGGCTGCCCCTGGATCCCTGGCAGTGCCCAAGGCCAGGCTGGGCAGGGCTGGGAGCAGCCTGGGACAGTGGGAGGTGTCCCATGGTGGAATGGGATGAGCTTTAAGATCCCTTCCAACCCAAACCAGTCTGGGATCTGGGATTCTATCAAATAGATTTTCTGGGGCTCCTGGGGAGGAATGGACACATTCAGGAATGTTGTTCACAGTCACTTTCAGAGGAGGATCCCTCAGATTTCTTTCACTTCCTTCCCAAGGTGCAAATTTTTATAATTTTATTTCAAAGAGCTGCTTGTGTATGTTGTGAACCTGCATTTGAGCTGGAGCAGAACAACTGCAAAGGAACAATGAGACATTTGGAACATCACAAACTGAGAGGATGGAAAAAAAATTACCCTCAATTTCTTTGGGCTCCATCCCAGCTCCAGGACCATTAATTCTGTGTGTCCCTCGAACACACTGGATGTTCCCTTTAGTGCAGCAACTGCAGAAGATAAGAGCCATGACCTGGCACCAACTCAGGGTGCTGAGGAATTTCTAAGCTCATTTTCTGATAAGAGCCTTCCCAGGGTGGCTGGAAACAGTTTGTTTTCATGGGTACTCTGCAAGGTCAAGTTGTTCAGCCAGGGCCACCCCCCAATAATGCTGAGCAGGCTGAAGTTAGGGTGGGAAATTAGGGAAACAAGGCTGTGGCACTGCAGACCCTGCAGCTCCTGGCAGTGCAGGCAGCTCGAGGCAGGTCCAGGAAAAGCAGAGGGAAGGAAGGGAATTCAAAGTGTAAAACTGCTGAATGAAACACTCACATTGTCCCTCTGCAAGGGGAAGGGGTTTCTGCTCCAGGAGTTGGGGTCACCCACCCTGGCCAGCAAAGGTTGCCTGGCTGTGTCTGAAGTAGAGCAACATTTGCTGCCTTTGGGCTGGATGAGAGCCTGGGACCTGCACCATAGCACCTTCTCCCCACTGCATTTTGTGACCAAATCCAATCTTTGCATGTCCAGGAGGGAACAATCCTGCTCCCCTGAGCAGGGGAAGAACGGGGAGCTCCTGGTTCCCCACCAGGTGCTGCAGGTCCATAACTCCATTCCCAGCTCCAGCCCCATGGGTGCTGGCTCAGTCCAGGACTCAGTTCCTGTCCCCCACAGCAGCACCCTCAGGGTGCCCTGCCTGCCCCAGCCGAGCTCTGGAGCTGAGCCCTCCCTGCCCTCTCCAGCACATCCCGTGGAGCTGACAGCTCCTGTGGGCAGGGCAGTGACCCCGGGCTGGGCACTCGTGGCCTGAGGGCAGAGCTGCCAGGGCTGGGGGTCTGTGAGGAGCAGAAGGGAGAAGCCAGAAGCCAGCAGGATGCACCAGGGCCCTGCATTGCCCCACGGGGCTGTGGTACCACTGAAAGGTGCTGGGACAACACCACTGTGTTACAGATGGATAATGAGCTGATTGGTCTCACAATTCAAAGATAACTATTGTGTGAATATGAAGAAAAACTTTAGTGATGTACAGTTATGTTATTGCAGTTTAGATGTCCTCTGTTCTCCCCACAGTTCCCTTTCCCCCTGTATTGTTGCCATCAGACAGCCTGGGCTGTCCAGGACAGGTACAAAGAAGCTGCACAGGTGTCCCTGGCATGGGGCAGCTGGGAATGGAAAAGCTTGGGGGTGCTCAGGGGGTGGGCATGGAAACACCTGATCTGCAATCAAGTTACAAGAAAGCAGTTTTCACTGATAAATGGCAAAGAAGAGCTGCCTGACAGACTTTGGGAGGGGCCAGGGCTGGCTGATGCAACCCCCAGGGGTATAAAAGACTGAGCATCCATCTTGAAGATGAACCAACCTCATGGTATCCATGAGGGGCAGTTCTCAGTGCTGCAGCTTTTTCCTTGTGTAGTCCTTTGTTGTATTTTTGTTAAGGTTTAATAAACCTTTTTAAATTTTCAAAGTGAGCAGTTGTCTCTCAAAACTGGCTGAGAAGTGTCCAGCAGCTGGGCCTGCTGCACCCTGCCCAGTGCAGGATCCCCCCAGTCCCAGCTGCCCATCCAGCTGGAAAAGGACTTTGCATTTCCAGAGGAGTCCCCATTTGCTGGGAATTCATGCAGACGAGGACAGGGGGTCACCCCCCTTCCCAAGGCCTTGTTCAAGGGGCACAAAGGAGAACAGATGTGAACAAGCAGCCCCCAGAGGCTGCCAAGCCTGGGGTCACCCTGCTGGGGCTGGCTGGGGGCAGCTGTGAGGAGAAGAGGCAGCAGAACACCTTGGAGCCCAGGAGCAGCACTGCAAGGGGGATTTGGCACTGCCAGGGCTCTCTGCTGCACACACACAGGCTGCTTGTGTGGGAGCTGCTGCAGGCAAACCCTGGAGCACAGAGGTGTCATTGACTTCACAGGGACTGGGCACCTCCTTGAAGGAGGTACTTGTGTGTTTGGGGCTCTGGAGCAGGGTGAGTTTGCTGGATGGGGCTGGGGTGGAACTGCAGGACACTGAAATGCTTCAGGGCTGAGATCACTCCTGGCCCCGTGGAACGACTGCAGGAGATTTATTGACGTTTATCTTCATTGCTGCAGAAAAATGAGTGGTGTGTTTGAGCCAGAAAGGCAAAATCAGGCTCTTGGAAAAGCAGCAGGGAGAGTTTCCAGTTTCCAAAGCTGCTGGGTGTTTCAGGGAAGGCTCCCCCACCCCAAGCCTCGAGATGCTCCTGCAGTAGAAGCCCAGCTGGGAGGGAGCAGGAGCATGGAGCTGTGTCTGGAGTCAGGGATGGCCTCAGGGGCCAGGCTGGCTCTGATGTGCTGCTCCCATGAGGAAAGGACACTTTCCCTGCCAGAGTAGCCCACAGAAACCTGGGAAGGTGGGGGGATCACTATGGCCCAGATTGCTCTGAAGAGTCACGTCTTGCCCTTCTGGGGAGTGCACCTGGGCAGAGCATCACCAGCACCGTGTCCTGGGCAAGCTCTGCCCTCCAGGGCTCAGAGCAGCCCAGAGGCTTTTTTTGTTAAATTAAATCAGTTGAATAATGTCAGGGAACAGCTGGGAAAATGGGCAGGGGGGTTCACAGGGAGTTTATGGGAGGCCACTGCTGTGTGCAGTGTTTGTGGGATTCTCCCTGGGCTTGCACAGGGGGTGAAGGGCACCTCTGGGACCTGCTTGGATCTGCTGCTCCCCTGGCTCCTGTTGTCCCTGCTGCCAGGAGGGAGCAGGGCTGTGGAGCAGGGCTGGCACACAGCTCCCACCACTGGTGCCAGCAGGGCTGAGGGCTGGGGGTGGCTTGGGCTGGTGGTCAGGAAATGCTGGACCTCATGCCAAGAGACTCTCTGGGAAGCAAAAAGATTCCCTGGGCTGGGTGGCTGGAAGAGGTGGCACAAGGAAGGCTCTGTGTGTGTGTCCTCCAATGCCCACCCTGCATCCCAGCAGCAGGAAGAGCCTCTGGGCTGGTTGGAAGACACAAACATTTCTGCTGAGGGCTCTGGGAGAACCAAGCAGACCCGTGGTGGGTGCAGCCTGCTTGGCTGGGTGCCCCAGGCCTGGGGCTCAGACCCCTTGGGCTGTGCTGCCCACCTGAGCAGCCCAGAGAGCAGAGAGCAGGAAATGCTGGGCTCTGGGGACACCCTGTGCTGATCCCAGCCCCTCTGGAGACTCCCTGCCGGTGGATTTCTGCCCTCTGCTCCCTTCCCTCAGAGGTTCTCCCAAAGGAAATCTCCAGAGAGCACCTCAGGGGGGCTGAGCTGTGCTGTGCATCCCCCAGAGCCGAGGGATGGCCAGCCCAATGTGATAAACACTTGTGAAAATGTAAAAAGTTTAATAAAGGACAATAGAAGACAAGGAGCATAGAGCAAAGGTTATTATGGCTGGGTGCATCTTGGCATTCAGCTAAGACTACACTGGCATTTTTGGGGATACTATTTAAATATTATTTTTATTACATCAGCCCTTTGTGTATTTATAGACTTTTATATATATCTATATATAACTAGTTTACATATTCCAGGAACTATTTTACATGGTTCTTCTTTGGGTCTGCTTTTTTAGAGTACATGTGTTTCCTGGCTATGGTTTTGGTTCTTTTTTTCATTACTTCTAGTTTGGGCTTTGGCTTATATTTTCTTCAGACAGTTGGTGCTGATTGTTGGTATATCTATAGTAGGTGTCTTCATATGTTCATTGGATGTTAATCTAAGTAGGCATTTTAATACAAGTATAGCTATTTCACTAGTATCTCTAAGCTTAACTAACAACAGAAATAAAAAAGGTATCTTTATAACAAAGTTACTTTAACATCACACATATAAAATCTATTTAAGTATTTGCCAAAAGCCAATGTTATGTATCTATAACAGCATCCCAGCCCATCCTGGCACCCTCAGCAAACATCTGGAGCCCTCTCGGTGGCCCTGCATGTCTGAGGGCTCTGCTCCTGCCCTGGCAGCCCAGCTGGAGTCTCCTGCTCCTGGGTCCGGGGTATTTTTAGCAGGAGCTGCATCTGCCTGGGCTGTGGCTGTGGCTGTGGCTGTGCCCGCCGCTCCTCCGGAGCCGATAAGGGAGCAGCGAGCAAACAATGGCAGCCTCAGTTATTTTTGGCTCCGAGGAGCTCCTCACCAGCAGCATGACTTTTTAATAAACAAAATCCCCTTCATGGAGGGCTCGGGGGAACAATGGCCCCATTGATCCCCCGCACTGGCGAGGCTGCAGCAGAGGAGTCAGTGAGGGCCGGGCTGGGGCGGACAAGGGGCTGCACAACAACGGGGCTGTTCTGGAAAGGGCAGGAAAGGCTCCAGGGCCAGGAGGCTGAGCTTCCTCTGTGTGTCCCTGGCTCTGCTCCTACCACTGCTGCAGCCTCCCTGGCAGCTGGGAGAGCACAGAGCCTGGGGTGGGAGCCCACCCAGCCCAGGATTTGGCTCTGAGGGTTGGGGATGTGCCCAGATGGGATCTGGGGAGGTTTGGGCCCAGATGGGATCTGGGGAGGTTTGGGTCCAGATGGGATCTGGGGAGGTCTGGGCCTAGATGGGATCTGGAGAGGTTTGGGTTCAGGTGGGATCTGGGGGAATTTGGGCCCAGATGGGATCTGGGGAGGTTTGGGCCCAGATGGATCTGAGGAGGTTTGAGCCCAGATGGGATTTGGGGAGGTTTGGGCTCAGATGGAATCTGGGGAGGTTTGGGTCCATATTGGACCTGGGGAGGTTTGGGCCCAGGTGGGATCTGGGGAGGTTCCAGGCTCAGATGGATCTGGGGAGGTTTGGGCTCAGATGGATCTGGGGAGGTTTTGGCCCAGATGGGATTTGGGGAGGTTTGGGCTCTGCAGGAAGAGGAGCCAGAGGAGGCTGGGTGGCTGCTGTGGGTGGCACAGGGACAATGGCCAGGAAAGGGCAGATGGAGGCTGGGACCTCCTACCTCATTGTCCCCCCTGTCCTACTGTCCCTCCAGCCCCACTGCTCCTCCTGTCCCACTGTCCCCCTTGTCCCACTGTCCCTCTTGTCCCACTGTCCCTCCAGCCCCACTGTCCCTCCAGCCCCACTGTGCCCCCTGTCCCACTGTCCCTCCAGCCCCACTGTCCCTCTTGTCCCACTGTCCCTCTTGTCCCACTGTCCCTCCAGCCCCACTGCTCCCACTGGGGCTGCTCTGCTCCCACACTTCCTTACCCTGAGCTGGGAGGGACCCCAAGGATCATCGGGTCCAGCTCTTGAGCAAATGGCCCCTGTAGGGATCAAAGCCCCAGCTTGGTGTCACCAGCAATGTCCTGAGCACTGGGACAGCTGAAGAGGATTTTGGGACACTTCTGTTGAAGCAGGCTGAGCTTTGGGAAATGAGAGAGCAGCTGTGCTCAGGGCAGGTAACATCTCAGTGTCTGTGCTGGCTTGCCTGGGTTATCTGGAGATTTTGGGATAATTGTGGGTTCCTTCCTGGGCCTCACAAGGGAGGTTTGCTCACTGGGAACGGCTCAGGCAGCAACACAAGATGAAGACATCTGATAAAAGGGCTTAGTGGTGAGGAACACCCGTTCTGGGGCCTTGTTAGAGTCCTCTGGAGATGTCGTTTTTGTCAGCCCTGGGTCTGCCATCAAGATGTTGTGAGGATTTGGCTCTTTGCCCTAGGAGAGGGGTCTCTGCTCCCAGCAGCAAGCTCAGATCTCTGCTGAGTTGCTCAGCTCTTCCCCATGCACTTGGCCAACGTTAAAAGGGGAATAAAGTCTCCTCTGGAGAGACATGGGCTTATTTATAAACATTTTCAAGTGTTCTGAGCTGGGCAGATGAAAGGGACTGTTAAAGTGCAAACCAAAGTCTTCTCATCAATCCTTAAGTGTGTGATAACAGCTCAATTTGCCCTGCTACAGGAGCTTTCCAGCTCCTTCTGATTGCTCTGACAGCTGATTGCTGCAGTTGGAGGGATGCTCAAATGTCTGCAGCACTGACAACTTTCTGCAGCACCCAGCCTCCTCCTCAGCTCTGTGCTGGTGGCCCGAGCTGCCTTCCTGGGTGTTTCCTGGGAAAGAATGCACCTTGGAACAAGCAAGGCACCCAGACAGGATGATAAAATCAGGTTTTTAATTTATTTACATGCCAAAAATGTGGGTTTTTTGGGCTGTAGAGGATCATGGTCAAGCTGTCTGATTTGACACAGGCTTAGCATCCACCTGGAGGAGCAGACAGACCCTAGACTCAGTGGTGAGACTCAAGGCCAGCCCTCAGGACAGTCCCCATTGGTGTCATCCAATTTCTCCAGGCATTTTCCATGTGCTGGTAGAGCTGCTCCTGCCAGGAGCTGTTTGGGTCTGTGACAGTTCTACACAGTGTCTGTGTGAAAACTCCAGGGAAAGCTGGGCTGGAGGAACAGGACAGAGCACCAGGGATTCAGGCAGGGCCTGACTTGTTATCTGCTGGCATCTGCTCAGTGCTGAGCTCTTCTGGGAGCCTCAGATGTGGTCAGGGCTCTGAGGAGGTGGGGAGGGCTGGCAGGCAGACGAGCATGGCTGGGGCTCTGGGGATGTGATTTCCAATCAAGTGATGCCCCACAAGCATCCTCAGATGGGGATCATCCTTTGATGGGGCAGACAAAGAGCTGCTGTCCCTGGGCTGTGCTGGATCTGCAGGTCCCAGCACCACCACGCTGCTGCTCTGCCTCCAGCCCAACCCAAACCCACCCTCCAGTGCAACCACAGGAATGACCCTGCTGGACCAGGGCTGCCAGGCTGGCTCCAGAGGGAGGTGAAGTTCTTGTTTTCCTCCCAAAGGGACAATGACTTTCAGAAAAATGGCTGGAGGAGTGAGAGGGCTGAGCCCAAGGGATGAGACCTCAGCCCCTGGCACAAGCCCTGTGGCCACGCAGCCATGGAAGAGGAGCTGGTTCCCATCAGAGAGCTGGGATGGGGATCAGGTGCTCCAGTGCTACTCCAGGACCCTTTTTTCCCCCAGTCCTGGCTCCAGTGTCCCCTGTCCAGAGCATCTCAGGGAGCTGAGTGGAAGAGAGGAGAGCCTGATCTGTCCCTCTCTCTGGAGCTCAGATTTTGGCTCTCTGAGCCCTTGCCTGGAGGTTCCTGTGTCAGTCCTGGTATCATCCTGCCCAGAGCCCCCTCCTGGCTGCTGCAGGGTGACCCATGGCCCTGAGGACAAGGACAATGAGCATTTCCTGTGCTGCCTTCAGCTGGGATGTGGGTGCTGGACGTGCCCTTGTGCCAGACTGTCTCACCCTGAGATGTTTCTGTTCCGTCTCTCTCAGCTCCTGCTGTCTTGGCTGACCTTCATCCCCAGCTGAGGAGGAAGCTGTGCAGAGAAATGCCAAATACCAGGTGGGAAATAGGAGCAGGATAGGAAAATTACCACTGCTGAGTCCTTGGGGGAGCAGAGTAACAAATCCTTCCAGGGAGAGCCTGGCACAAGGCCACCTCTGCAGACAGGAAAATGCTCTGCACTTCTATGTCCAGGGAGAGGGCTGGGGGATGACACGGACACCAAACATCCTGCAGGGAGGGCTGAGAGCTTGGGCATTGCTCCCCATGTGCCAGGGAACACCCAGACCTGATGGGATTTTGCCTGGGATCCAAAGAACCCATCAGTTTCCCCTCCTGTAGCTTCCAGGCTTGAGCATTCCAGTGGCCCAGGCTGGTGGCCCCAGTGCTGGGCCTTAGCACAGGGCTCAGGCACAGAAACTCTGGCCCCCTGCATGGTCCTACCCAACTTTATCCCTCTGGCCAGGTCTGCAGGAGCTCTGAGATGGGTCCTGGGTGCTCCAGCTGCCCTGATGTGTCTGCAACAGCAATGGAGGCCATGGCCAAGCACCTGGCTCCCACCCCAGGCTGCTGCTCCTGGTGTTCTCCAGGTGAAGAGGCTGTGGTTTGACACAGGGAAAGCTGGGGAGGTTCTAATCCAGGTGGGTCAGTGCAGCAACATTGCCTGGTGCCTCTGGTTCACACAGGAGAGGAAGGGAATAATTGGGAAAAAAACTTAACAACAAAGGAGGGGAAATTTTTCACTCAGCACAGGCACAGCCTGGGGAGTTCACACAGAGGGGGATGGTGTTGGGTGGGGTTGTCCAAGCTCCTCTCCTCTGGACTGGGAAGGAGCTTGGAGCCTTTCACACTGCACTTCTGGCCCCACAGGCTCCCAGAGGGATCAAGTGTCCCCAGAGGGATCAAGTGTCCCCTGGCCATGGCTGGGGACCAGGCTGTCCCTGGCAGCTCCAGAGCCCTCAGTGATGGGTGGGGGGTGATGGGGCACACCAGCCATGCCACTGCAGCTCTCCCAGGGCTGCCTGGCCAGAGGCTCTGCCCACAGTGTCCCCAGGGAGGGTGATGGCTGTCACAGCATTCTAGGAGCCAGCTGGGTCAGTCTTGCAGAGCTCACTGAGTGTGGCTGCTGAGCTAAGGGGGTTTTATGGGAGGTGGGGAAGTGTCTGTGGTGGAGCAGCAGGAATGTGGTGGCTCGGGAGGAGGGGACATTTCCAGTGTGTCTGTGCAGTGATGGAGTCCCCAGCCAGGTGTGTGGGGATAGGGAACAGTGCCAGGAACACCTCCTAATTAATCCAGGAAATGTGGTACCCCTTGGAGAATGGGTAAATGTTCCTGGCTCTTCCTTCAGACCCATCTCTCAGAAGGGGAAATATCCAAGGTGATCTCAGCCCCAGATCCTACCCTGTGTCTGTGAGCTTGAGAGCAGAGAGCCTGCCCAGGACACTGGCCAGGGGATAGAGGAGAATGAGAGATGCTTTTGGCTCATCTTGGCAGGCCCAGGTCTGGTTTGCTTTTGTTTCTGTCTCTTTATAGCACTTGTGAATGTGTTGCTCCTGTTTGACTCTTGGGAATAGATATTTGCTTGCACCATCAGCCTGGCTTATGTTCATGGGAACTTCCCAGCTGGCTGCCAGACTGTGAGTCACTGCATCCCTCGGGCACAGCAATCCCCAAAATCAGGGGCTGGGCCTCTCCTGCAGCCCTGGCAGGCCCTGGCTGCCTGCTGTGGACAGGGAGGCAGAGCTGTGCCCAGCTGGGAGCCCAGAGCTGGGCTGGGAGAGCACCTGGAGGAGCAGCTGAGCTGCAGCCAGGCCCAGGGAGCTCTGGTCTCTCTCAGGAGCTTGATTCCTGTGTGGAAGCCTTCTGGAAGAATTTTAGCTGGGGTGTCAGCCTGTGGGTCCATCCCTGCAGGACACAGAATTGTTGCTTTGCTGACCCTGCCTGGCACCAGGAGCAGCTCCAGAGGCTGCCCAGGGGTGCAGGAATGAGCAGGATCAAAGCCCAGCACTCTCTAGAGGAGCTGGAGGTCTGGCAGCTGTGGGGAAACTGAGGCAGAGCTGAGCCAGGGGTGGCTCTGGGGCTGGGGGCACAGGAGGCTGTGTGGGGAGGGGCAGTGCCCCTTGCATATCACACCCCAGGCGTGTCACCCCTGTCACCACTTCCAGCTGAGGCAATGCAGGGACGGGGATGAGCAGGGACCTTCCCAGCCCTGGGAGCCTGGGGATGTCCCAGGGAGGTCCCCACAGCCCTGCTTCCCAACATGGGACAGAGCCCTGCAAGGACACCAGGGCCTGGCTGGGATCCTGGCTATAAACGTTTGGTGCCACTCCAGCATGAGCACAGGTGTGGGAAATGAATTTGTAGGAAATTGGACAAACTTGATAGAAGGTTTATATAGTGTGTATTTGTATATAAATTTTAAGATAAAATATTGATTTAGAAATATTATAGAACAGGACTTAGATATATTATAGAATATTGTTGAGAGAGAAATAGAACTAGAAATAAGTTTTAAAGGATGGTCTTGTACAAAAGATTAGATATTTTAGAGAAATAGAATCCAATACACAGGGAAAGAGAAAATGCAAACTTTCCAATGCTTTTGGTAATTTTCATTTTTATTTTGGGAGGAAGGAGACAATTCCAGCAGTGATACACTTCTGTCCACTGATGTTTTCTTTATGGATCCAGAGGTATGGGGACAGGTTTTT
Organism: Molothrus ater; assembly: GCF_012460135.2. NCBI lineage: Eukaryota > Metazoa > Chordata > Aves > Passeriformes > Icteridae > Molothrus > Molothrus ater. The sequence goes on along the minus strand of NC_050497.2, from coordinate 1,240,362 downwards.
CTGTGCTATCACAAGCCAATAACCCCACTGTGCTGAGAGGTCCAGCTGTGAGTGCCATGCACTGGCCTGTCCTCACTCTGGTGCAGTAAATCCATGAATGCCAAGGATTCCCCCATAAAACATCAGCACTGTAATCCCCAGGAAAGGGTGTGAATGTTGGGTATCATAAGGCACCAATTGTGGGTGTTGTGATGACAAACAGCCCTTTTTTTCCTGGGGTTTCTGGAGGCAATAAGCCACAATTAGAAAAGCACAAAGATAAAAGCTCCCCAGCCGTGCTGCAGCAGGGGAGCAGAGCCAGGGCTGGGCTCAGAGGAAGGGGCTTCACTGGGTCCCCGTGCTGGGCCAGAGCTTTGGGAGAGGTTCTGAAGATGAAACCCATGTGCCTCTTCCCACAGAGCACCCGGCAGAGCTCAGAGCTGTCTCTTTTGTCAGCTGCTTTGTCAGCTTCTGCTGCAGTCCCGGGACTTTGGGCTGCCATAGAATGGAATCACAGAACAGAATCCCAGACTTGTGTTGGAAGGGACCTCAAAACTCATCCAGTGCCACCCCTGCCATGGCAGGGACACCTCCCACTGTCCCAGGCTGCTCCCAGCCCTGCCCAGCCTGGCCTTGGGCACTGCCAGGGATCCAGGGGCAGCCCCAGCTGCTCTGGGCACCCTGTGCCAGGGCCTGCCCACCCTGCCAGGGAACAATTCCTAATTCCCAATATCCCATCCAGCCCTGCCCTCTGTCAGTGGGAGCCATTCCCTGTGTCCTGTCCCTCCATCCCTTGTCCCCAGTCCCTCTCCAGCTCTCCTGGAGCCCCTTCAGACCCTGGCAGGGGCTCTGAGCTCTCCCTGGAGCTTCTCCTCTCCAGGTGAGCACCCCCAGCTCTCCCAGCCTGGCTCCACAGGACAGAAACCCTCCTCCCCTGCCAGGGAACTTTGGATCCAGGTTTTCTCAGTCCCCATTGTCTCTGGACAATGTTCTGAGCTGAGTTTCCAGGAATGCAACTTTCAATACAAAGCAAAACCATGTTTTGTACATCTCCTTTCATTTCCTGCTGCTCTACCAATTAAACCAACATGAAAGCCATAATGCCATAAAATATGGGAAACATCTAGAAGAGGAATCATGAAATAATTTCCTCTTGATGTAAGTAAGTATTCCGTCCCTCTCAGTGAAACTACTTGTAATTTTTGTCTAATTACACAGCTTTTTATGGTGCTAACGAGTGATCCACAGTCAATATCCTACCGGGGCTCTGACTTGTTACTGCTTTTGAAGTGGGAATCTTCTCTCTCTCTTTTGAAAATGAGTAAATGTAATTCCATGGTTGGGTTGATGCACAGATTCTAAATGTTTATGTATTTCAGCAACAGTACTTTGTGTTTCCTCAACTTTAAATCATTGCCAATATGAACAAGGCCAGATTGGGCAGGGCTTGGAGCAGCCTGGCATAGTGGGAGGTGTCCCTGCCCATGGCAGGGGTAGAACTGGAGGGGCTTTAAGGTCCCTTCAAGCCCAAACCATTCCATTATTCTGTGATTCTATGATTTGCCTCACACACAGCCCCTGACTGTGATTTTACACAGACATGGGCACTTCTGGCTGATTCCTTCCCTGGTGACTGGCCCAGAACTGGTTTTGTCTAGAGTGGAGAGGACCTGCACCAAGGAGCTTCAGACTTGATATGAAAGAACATTTCTTTGGTGAGAAGGTGATCAAACACTGGAACAGGGTCCCCAGAGAGGTGCTTGATGCCTCAGGTCTGACAGTGCTCAGGAAACATCTGGACAATGCCCTTAACAACAGGCTTTAAATCTGGGTCATCCTGCTCAGGCAGATGATCACTGTAGGCCCCTTATTCTATTCTATTCTATTCTATTCTATTCTATTCTATTCTATTCTATTCTATTCTATTCTATTCTATTCTATTCTATTCTATTCTATTCTTTCACTGACTGAAATCCTAAATCTGAAGGAAAATGTTGGTATTTACCCCAGGACAGATGATAACAGATTTGCACTCAGTAACTCCAGGTTATTTCATTCTGTTAACATCCAAACATAAACATTAATGCAATCCTAAGTCTATTTAACCTCCACCCAGAGCATCACATTTAATTTGCTGTACTGCTGTGGAGTTAGGACACTATTATCATCATCCAACCATTCATTTAAAGCACTGAAATGCACAGCCCATAAGCTCAAAATGAAGCTGCTCTGCCACAAAGGAGGAATTAGCAATCAGTCATTCAGTTTTGGCCTGCTCTTAAGAAAAGTTTTGGTTCCAGTATGACCACACTCTCTGACAGGAAACTTTCTCCCAGAACAACTTGGCTACTCTGTGGTGAGGTTTGATACTGAAATCCACTTTCCCACACACTCCCTTTCTCACATTGTGGCTCCACCTGAGCCTTGGGAGAGTCTCAGGAGGGGTTGGTTCATCTCTGGTCCTGCAGAGCAGGTGGGCAGGCCAGGGCTGGTTTCGCTGCCCTTGAAGCACTTTGTGCATCTCCAACACTTGGCTGCACACCCCAAACCCCCTCTGCAGGGCTGAGATGGCCCCAGGTGTCACCAAAGCTGTGTCACCTGTCATTGCCCTTGCTTTGCCAGGGTACAACTGAAAAATGAAGTTTTTCCATGAGGCTGTGGCCTGTGGAGGAACAACCTTTGCAGTGAAGCTGTTGTCAGGCCTGTCAGGTACCATGATTGAAGGAGAGGTTGATTTTTATTCCTATGTAGGAAGCAGCCTTTTCTTCTGGCAGCCCAGGACCACCTCCCCATGCTTTCAGCACCATCCCACCTCTTTGGGGCCAGGATGTGGCAGCTGAGCAGCGTGGCCTGGAGAAGGAGCATTGCTGCTTCCAGGGACATGGGGTGGGCACAGGGGGAATGAGAGAGCAGAGCTGTGGGAAGGGACCTGGAGGTCCTGGTTGATGGCCAGTTGGACATGAGCCAGCAGTGCCCTGGGGCCAGGAGGGACATCCCTGTCCTGGGGGCATCAGGCCCAGCATTGCTGGCCAGGCCAGGGAGGGATTGTCCAGCTCTGGGCTGGGGCAGCTTCACCTCGAGCTATGGGGGCAGTTTGGGGCCCCATGATATAAGAAAGAAATTAAACTGTTAGAGAGTGGCCAAAGGAGGGACACAGGGTCTGGAGGGGCCCATGAGGGGCAGCTGAGGGCTCTGGGGTTGTTCAGCTGGAGCAGAGTGAGGGCAGAGCTCCCCGGGGCTGCGGCTCCTCCCGAGGGGCAGCTCCCACCTCTGCTCTGGGACAGGGACAGGAGCCAGGGCACGGCTGGGGCTGGGCCAGGGCAGCTCAGGCTGAGCTCAGGGCAAGGTTCGTCCCCCAGAGGGTGCTGGCACTGCCCAGGCTGCCCAGGGAATGGGCACGGCCCCGAGGCTGCCAGAGCTCCAGGAGCCTTTGGGCAGCGCTGCCAGGGATGCCCAGGCTGGGGTTGCTGGGGTCTGGGCAGGGACAGGGGCTGGGCTGGGGGATCCTGGTGGGTCCCTCCCAGCTCAGGAGATTCTGAGATTCTGAGTTCACCATGGAGCAGACCAAGCAGTGTGGTCACTGTCTCTTTGCTCTGCAAGGGTGGGTGAAGGCTGAGTCCCAGGCAAGACTGGGCTTGAAGAAGCTGCTTTTGTAGCAGTGCTGGTCATGGGGAGGAAGATCCTGGCCTCAGCACTGGCCTTTGGCATTGGCAGCCAGCAGCTGCTGTGCCAGAGGGCTTGGCTGGCTTGCTGTAAATAACTCCTGGAGCCTGTGAGCTGTGCCTGGGCCTGTGACGGCAGGAGCTGGAGCTGAATCTCCAGCACATGATCCCACTGGCTCCTGTCCATGGCAAAAATACCTCAGGAGGGATCAAGAACTGCCCTGCAGTCAGGACAGCTACCATCTCTTACAAGAGCAGCCAGGCATTATCTGCCCACAAAACACTGCTGCTGAGGGATGTCTGGAGCCCAGCAGATCCCACATGACCGGGGAAATTGAGGGCTGAGCCTGGAAGTCTGGCTGCTGCCTCAGCCCTGAGGAGCAGCCCAAAGACACAGCTTTCAGAGCCTCATGCCTTCCAGACAGCTCTGACCAAGGCCTGCCTTCCCCTGCCCTCTCTGCCTCCAGATCTTTTCCATCTTTTTGGGTTCTTCCTGCCAAGAGGACCCTGATTCCTGCCTCTCCCCATGGGGCTCTCAGAGCTGTTGGCAGCAGCACTCCTGACTCTTCTCTGTGGGACTGGGGACAGAGGGAGGTGCTCTGGTCACTGCTTCTGCTGCTCTTGCCCTCCCTGATCATTCCCATTCTCTGCTGTCCAGAGGATGCTCTCTGGAAAGGAGCTGCTGGACAGGCTGGACAGCTACTGCCAACCCACCAAGGAAACTTTCTCTCCTTTCTTCCTTGTAGCAGAAATACATCAAAACATTCTTCTGAACCCACATTCAACTCACTTTAGGAAAGGTGTGCCCCATTCCTAAGTAAAGGGGAGACAAAGAGTAGAGAAATAACCTTTCTCCTGAATTAACTTTGTCTCATCTCATCTCATATCTCATCATCTCATCTCATCTCATCTCATCTCATCTCATCTCATCTCATCTCAATCTCTCAATGGATTGATGGGAGGTTCCTTCCTCTGCTTTTGTCAGTCTGGAGGGAGAAGCAGTTCTCGGACATGATCTAAGGAGTGCCTGGGGAAGGTGCAGCCAGATGAGGAGGATCAGGAAAAATGTCCTGTTCTCCTCTGCCCTTGGGCTGCTGAACTTCACAAATCCCACCAAAGTCCTCTTGACTACAAGAAGAACTTAGAAAAGTCTCTGGAAGTCCAACACATCAGAGATAATGGGCTGGGGTCTGGAGGAGGAGGACTGATGTGCACTGATGGAGAAGAGGCTGCAGGGGAGGAAGGCAGGATAAAAATGTGAGATGGTGCCCAGGGCAGGGTTAAAAGCTGCTGAGGACTGAGGGAAGAGGGAATTTCCATGGCTTAGTCTTGCTCTGCATATTGCCTGCCCCCAGCCTGTGAGATTAATCACTGCCTTTCACCAGCACCAGAACAAAAAGATCCCTCCCCCCCATGATATAATAATCTGAAAATTCCACAGCTCCAGTTTAGCCAGAGCCAAAAACCTCATTCTGGAGACCCTGCTCCATTTTTCAAAGTCCCTATGCCTTTGAAGCTCCTGATTTCAGAGGGATGACGCTCCCTTCCCGAGGAGCGATCCAGCGCAGTCTCCAAACCCTATGAATCACTCTGGCCTCGGGGAATTGCCACAAGTCACTTGAGTGGCTAAAAATATCTCTGAGGAAGCAGCACAGAAATACCCATATCCGCTGATGCCGGGCTGGGAGGGCACTCTCCAAATTAACCTGGTCCCGTTTCTGCTCCTCCTGCCCTGCAGGGTTGTTCCTCGGTGGGAGCAGATCCGAGCACACACAGAGGTTTGTAGGACACTTGGCTGCTCTTTAGGGGGAGAGGGGTGGTGGAAAAAACATTTGTGTGGCTTTAAGGTGGCTCTCAGCTCTGATTTCCAGGGGATTCTGAAGCGCAGGGGATTGTTCCAGAGCCAGGAGTGCTAAGCAAGGGGGCTGATGGTACTCTTAGAATCATGGAATTAAGCTTGCAAAAGGCCTCTAAAATCATGAGTCCAACCATTCCCCCTGGAGTGCACTGCCAAGGCCACCACTAACCATGTCCCCAAGTGCCACATTTACACATCTTTTACATCCCTCCAAGGATGGTGGCCCCATTGCTGCCCTGAGCAATTCCAATTCCCTACCACCCTTTCCATTGGGAATTTTTCCCTAATATCCAAACTAAACCTACCCTGGAGTAACCTGAGGCTGTTTTATCTTGTCTTGATGGAGTCCAGGGCTGGGTGTGATTCATCTCCCCTGGAGCTGCTTCCAGCTGTGTCTGTGTGTTTATCTGAACCAATCTTGCCAGGAAGATTTCACCCCAACAACTTCTCAGTGGGAAGCTACAGATGGCAGAGGGACAGAAGGGTGGGGCACAGCCTGGTTGTGCTGCCCAGCTGCCCGTGGGCCCTGCAAGGAGCTGCTCCCTGAGATGGTTCAGCACAGAGCAGCAGCCATGCTGGTTCCCCAGGCTGCCCCAGGCAGTGTGGCTGGGAAGGGAGTTCAATGTCTCACACACCTACACAGGTCCCATCCAGGCAGAAATAAATCAGTCTATCTCAAAAATACACTCTTTTTTTCCTGTGAGAATAAATGCTCTTCCCCAGCCTGGACTCCAGCAGATCCAGCACCATCAGTCCTGGAGCAGGAGCTCCTTGGAGCTGTGAGCACTTGGGGGTTTTAGGAGCATCACACTCATCATCACAGAGGGGATTTACCCACCCAGTGCCTCTGGCTGAGGGCCGATTTCTCCTGCAATCACTTCTAGTTCATCTCAGACCTTGAGTTCCCAGCACAGTGTTGGTTTGCTGTCCACTGCTCTCCAAGGAGGCTGATGGTGAGATGGGGATGTCCCCATGGGTCTGTCCCATGTCCTCAAGGACATCAAAGCTGCCCAAAGCCAGTTCCTTGTCATTCCCACGTCAGCACTGGGAGGATGCCAGGACAGTGAAATTCAGCCCATTGAGTCCAACTGTCCCCCCTGGAGGACAAATGTCACCTAAGCAGTGAGAGGTGACCCAGACTCCTGAGTGTGATGTCCTGTGTTTCCAGGGGAGGATGGACATGGATGATTGTGGCAGTGGCCATAATGCCAAAGACAACACAAGCTCTCCATGCTGGTCCTGTGTATGGAACACACACTTTGACTTCATGACAGCTTGGAATGATGTCACGTCCCAAATGGAAACTGGTTCCAGTGAAGGAGTTTGGCTGTTCCCCAAATTCTGGAGCAAGAGCTGCTGAAATGAAAGGGGGAAGTCATTTGGGTTGGGAAAAGTGTATAAAACTAAAAAAATTGAGTTTGACTGCAAACAAAGCAAAGAATGAAAAAAAAAATTGGAAAGAATCAAGTAAACATCCTCCATGATGATATTTCCAGACAGTAGAACTATGGTGCAAAGCTGGCCTGGATTTGTTTATGCTGGAGACAGTCATATCCGTGGAAGATTATTGCATTCACTTCCAGAAATAGCTGGAGAATACAACCACCAAACATCACCCTTGTACAAAGGTTACATCTGCTGGAGGCACAGCACAGATCCCAGACAGCCAAAGCCCAGGGACTGATGTCATGGACAGCAGCAGGAACATTTCTCTGAGTACAGGGTACCTGGGATCTCCTTAACTTACAAGAATCTGGGCAAATGATTAAAACAAAGCTTATTTCCCTGTGGTTTTTACTGATTCCACACACCCTCTCTCTAAGTCACTGAAGTTATTTCTGTTCCCCAGCTCTGTCAAGGTGAGGTCTAAACACACAACATCTGCTGCAGCCTCGCTTTATCCACTGAAAGAAAATCCACAAAATGCCACCACAATAGAAAGGAGAGCAAAATAATAAAAAATAACCCCTTTAAGCCCTTTTTATCCACTAACATTTGCTTTATTTAGGTGGCCCTTGATCCCCCCTCCCCAAAGGCAGGAGGGAGGGGGGCTGGAGCTGCACATCCTGAGGGTGAGCTTGGGGCCAGCTGCTGCCCACTGGCACAAGGCCAAGGAGCCCAGGCACCAAAGCCAAAGCAGAAATGCAGCCCCAATCTGTTTGCCCCACGCTGGCTCATGGAGGGAAGGGTTTTTCCTTGGGAAGGGCTCTTTGGAATCAAAAAACTCGTTAATAACCGAGAGGAGCCTGTCTCGCTCCTGGAGCCGCCTGGCCGCCAGCCCGAGCTGGGATTGAATTACTGAGGAGAGAGGAGGAAAGAGGAGGAAAGAGCCCCTCACGGTGCTCTCCAGCAGGGATTGGGGCTGCTTTGTGCCAGTCAGCAATGCAGCAAGAGCCAGGCAATGGGGGACACCAGAGCCAGGAAATGGGGACAGCAGAGCCAGGAAATGGGGGACACCAGGGCCAGGAAATGGGGGACACCAGGGGCAGGAAATGGGGACAGCAGAGCCAGGAAATGGGGGACACCAGAGCCAGGCAATGGGGAACACCAGAGACAGGAAATGCGGAATACCAGAACCAGGAAATGGGGACACCAGAGCCAGGAAATGGGGGACACCAGGGCCAGGCAATGGGGGACACCAGAGCCAGGAAATGCGGAATACCAGAACCAGGAAATGGGGACACCAGAGACAGGAAATAGGGGACATCAGGGGCAGGCAGTGGGGACACTAGGGACAGGAAATGGGGGACACCAGGGCCAGGAAATGGGGGACACCAGAACCAGGAAATGGGGGACACCAGGGCCAGGAAATGGGGACACCAAGGGCAGGAAATGGGGGAGACAAGGGGCAGGAATTGGGGACATCAGAGCCAGGAAATGGGGGACACCAGGGGCAGGCAATGGGGGACACCAGGGGCAGGAAATGGGGGACACCAGAACCAGGAAATGGGGGAGACCAGGGGCAGGAATTGGGGACATCAGAGCCAGGAAATGGGGGACACCAGGGGCAGGCAGTGGGGACACCCCTGTGATGTCCCATGTGAAGCTCTCAAGGGCCCCACCCAGCCCAGGTGGCAGCTGAGGCCTGGCTCAGTGTCCCAGGTGCCACGGGCACTGCCAGCGCTGTGACCCCAGGAGCACAGAGGGGATGATTTGGTGCCAGTGGGAGCAGGGTGCAGCAGTTTCTCAAATCCAGGTTAATTTTCTGCAGGGCAGCCAATGTCCCCTGGCTGTGTGTGCTGGTGACAGCTGCTCCAGCCAAGGACAGGGCTCTGAGGTCACCCTCACCCCACTGGGCTTGATTCTGGGTTCTCTTGCTCCAGAATTTGGGGAACAGCCAAACTCCTTCACTGGAACAGTTTCCATTTGGGACATGACATCATTCCAAGCTGTCATGAAGTCAAAGTGTGTGTTCTATATCCAGGACCAGCATGGAGAGCTTGTGTTGTCTTTGGCATTATGGCCACTGCCACAATCATCCAGGGTTCTCTGGGTATCTTGAGGGCCCTCATCCCATTATGGAATCATGGATATCCTGAGCTGGAGGGACCACCAGGATCACTCAGTCCAAGCCCTGTCCCTCCCCAGACACCCCCCAGCAACCCCAGCCTGGGCATCCCTGGCAGCTCCTGGAGCTCTGGCAGCCTCGGGGCCGTGCCCATTCCCTGGGGAGCCTGGGCAGTGCCAGCACCCTCTGGGGGAGGAATCTCTGATGCCTCATTTAAAAAGTTCATGGCAGGATGACAATGAGGCTTCCATTCCTCGTATTTTTTATATTTTTATCAAGCCATAAACCACTCTCTGTGGATAAATGGTGTTAATTTGAGACTTGTCCTTTGGCAGAATCAGGGTTTATCAGGAGGTTGCAGCCTGTCCAGATCTCCTTCCACCTGGCACACATGGACACATCCCTGACAGCTGCAGGAGATCCAGGGGGATCCTGGGATTCACTGCTTCAGAATCAGAGCCTTCCATAACTCACCCCCCTAAAACCTGTGCATGCTCAGTCTGATACACAAAAAGCCTCCTCTAGGAATTCCCCACTTCTCTGATGTTTGTGATGAGAAGTCAGCATGGAATTCAGGGAAAATGATTGATTCAGGTTAAGTGAGTGTCACGTGCTGAGATCCCTGTGAAGTCAGGTGTCTGCAAGACAACAAACCCAGGCAAACAAAACCCTTTCCTGCTGATTCTGCTCTGCACTGTTGGGGTTTTTCTTTCAGAGAATTTTGGTGTTTATGGCCAAGGAATTTGTTGTCAGTCCTTGGCTGTGATTTACATTTCAGTAGATGCACGGTACACATTTTGGCATGCAAAGATTAATGCAGGCTCATTTTAAAGTATTCTTATGTGTTTTAAAATGAACACTGAAGGCCTTCAGCACTTGCATACCAAGCACTTTCCATCTCTCTTGCCATCTGTATTGGATTAAAGAATATAAAAACTTCAGCTGGGCTATTCCTGCTGAATTCCCTGGGATAACTCTCAGGAAGAGAGGGCCATTTTATGATGGGCTGCCTCAACATTTCTTTGTATTTAATAGGAAAAAGATCCCAAATCCTCTACAATTCTTCAGCCCTTTGCTAGGGGAAGGAATTCATAAACTTCTGTTCTCAACACAATGCATTTACACCATACTTTGCTGTTTAACACTTGTGGGTTGAGAACTTGGGAGTAAATATTCAGCCTTTCCCTCCCTTTAAATTCTGACTTTGAAAATTAAAATTTTAGTGGCAAGTGATGAATCATCATCATAATTCAAACCATATGGTGGAAGCACTTCTCACATTTTCAACTCTTCTCACTGCTGCTTCTTCCTTGAAAATAACTCGACAATAGATTATTTCCCTCTTAGCTAAGCTGTAATGAGCCACATGAAATGCTTTGAAATCCTCATGGTTTCAGACTTCAGAAACCACAAATATAAGTATGAATATTTTAGCCAAATCTTCCATTATTCTTTCAAAGAGTAGTTAATACATTTTTGGTGATACATGGAGCTTTTGTCCCACAAAAGGATCATTTTAGACATGGAAAACAACTGTATTTAGCTGGCTGTCAGGAGTGTGTCCATGGATGATGAACTGTGCTGCACATCTGTGCCTTCTGCAGTGCTCCTTTGCTTATCCTCATGTTTTGCTATTTCTTAGCAACAAAAGGAAGTTTGGAGAGCTTTTTCTTCCCCCTAAAAATTGCACCAGAAGTGTCTTTATGTTCCACTTTTACACTTGACAGTGCACCCTGAGCATTTGAGGCATTTCCTTTGCTCACCCTGCTCAGCCTTTGGAGTGTTACCACTGTCTGTGCTCAGTCCTGTATCCACGGCCATGTAAAAGGCAGCTGCACTTCCAACACCCTCATTTGTGAACTGAAAATTGCTCCTGGAGCCAGTCAAAGGCCTAATGATGAAATAAATACAAAATTCTCATTGGCCACAGGGAGTGCTCAGTGCAGCTCTGGTCCTGCCCTGCCCCAGGGGCTGCTCACCCCCTCCTCTGCTGGAGCAGGGCCTGGGCCAGGGCTGGGACAGCTTCAGGTCCTGCTCTTCTGCTCAGATTTGGGGTGTCCTGGAGCCCAGAGAAATTCCTCTGCTCTGGAGCCAGGCTGGGAGAGCTGGGGGTGCTCACCTGCAGAGGAGAAGCTCCAGGGAGAGCTCAGAGCCCCTTGCAGGGCCTAAAGGGGCTCCAGGAGAGCTGGAGAGGGACTGGGGACAAGGGATGGAGGGACAGGACCCAGGGAATGGCTCCCACTGCCAGAGGGCAGGGCTGGATGGGATATTGGGAATTAGGAATTGTTCCCTGGCAGGGTGGGCAGGCCCTGGCACAGGGTGCCCACCCTGGATCCCTGGCAGTGCCCAAGGCCAGGCTGGGCAGGGCTGGGAGCAGCCTGGGAGGTGCTCCCAGAATGTGGAGAAGCTGCTCTGGGGGTTCCAGGCCTTTTGCTCCATAAATCCCCCTGTTCCCCTCGGGAAGGTCACCCCAGGCTGTTCCCAGGGTTTGGGGCTCAGTGCCCATCCCATGGCCCATCCTGACCCACACCTCCCCTGGCCTGGCCACAGCTGGGCTCCCTGGGGTGGCTCCTGCTGAGGGATTTGGGGCACAGGGGCTCCACTCCACCGTGTCAGCCCCGTGTTTCCATCCCGGCTCCTCCCTTCCTGCCTTTCCTGGCTGAGTGTTCCTAAAATATCCCCCGTTCCTAATCAGAGAGACAGAAGGTAGCCTTGCTCCTGATCTGTTTTGCAGACAGTGGCTGCTCCTCCCCATGGCCTCAAAAAGTCTCCATCAGCAGCTGTTAAAATCAAAGAAATCATACCAGGATGAAGATTTTACACATTTCTTATAATTAATTTTTTTTTCTTTTCCCCAAGAGGAGTGTTGAGATTTCCTGTGCGGGTTGATTTAAATATTTCTTGTATTAGAATTATTTTTTTTTCCCCTAAGAGCAGGGTTGTGATTTCCTCTGCTGGGTTTGCATCTAGTGGAAGAAGGGTCCTGACCATGCCTTGCTTCCCACTGGACTGAGCCCCACACAAGCCCTGAGCAGGGGCCACACTGCACAAAGAGCTGCTGTAAATCAGCCTGGCAGCAGCAACAAAGTCTGACAGCACCAAAAGAGCCCCTCCTTGGCTCTGCACACTGGAAAGGTCTGGCCCCATGGCAGGGTTTGTGTTCAGAAATGCTCCTTGCTGATTTGTCCATAGCCTGGTTTATATATTTATTTCTGTATTCTGAGTGGAGCTGTTTGCTTTGGCCACCCTGAGGGGCTCTCTCTGTGTTTGGTTTCCAAAGCACACCCCTGGAAAGGTGTTGCAGTATTTTATTCCAATAGAAAGGGAAGGAGCAGAGTTCCTCATTTGTCAGCACAGCCTCCAGGATTATTTTTCCAGGTGGATTTTGTAAGAGGCACAAGGCAGGAGAGGATTTTATGCAACCAAGTCAGTCTTGGCCCATCCCTGAGGGGGATCCTCTCCAACCTGAGAGCAGCACAAATGCAGCAGCCAGGTGAAAAAAGCACCTCTGCTTCGTTCCCTGCAGTGGGAGGGAGGGAGGTTTTGGGGTTGGTCTCTGCTGGCCCTCAGGGATCTGCCAGGTGGATGTGGAACAGTCAGGACTGCAACACCTTTGGACATTCCCCAGGTGTCCCAGCTGGGAAAGGGGCCCTGGAGCCTGTGCTGGGAGCAGAGCTGCCCTGGGGAAGCTTCTGGGGCAGTTCAGAGCCTGTGGGAAGCTGGAGCCAAGCACTGGGAGCAGCACTCATGAGCTGGAGGTGCCCCATGAAAAAGGAACAGGAATGTTGCTGTGGCTTTCAGTGGAGCCAGGAGTTCAGGGTTTCAGGATTTCAGGGTTTCAGGGTTTCAGCAGTTCAGGGTTTCAGGGTTTCAGGATTTCAGGGTTTTAGGGTTTCAGCAGTTCAGGGTTTCAGGATTTCAAGGTTTCAGGAGTTCAGGATTTCAGGGTTTCAGCAGTTCAGGGTTTCAGGATTTCAGGATTTCAGGGTTTCGGCAGTTCAGGATTTCAAGGTTTCAGGATTTCAGGGTTTCAGCAGTTCAGGATTTCAGGGTTTCAGCAGTTCAGGGTTTCAGGATTTCAAGATTTCAGGGTTTCAGCAGTTCAGGGTTTCAGGATTTCAGGATTTCAGGGTTTCAGGGTTTCAGGATTTCCGGGTTTCAGCAGTTCAGGATTTCAGGGTTTCAGGGTTTCAGGGTTTCAGGGTTTCAGGATTTCAGGGTTTCAGGGTTTCAGGATTTCAGGATTTCAGGGTTTCAGCAGTTCAGGATTTAGGGTTTCAGGAGTTCAGCAGTTCAGGAGTTCAAGATTTCAGGATTTCAGGGTTTCAGGATTTCAGGATTTTAGGGTTTCAGCAGTTCAGGATTTCAGGGTTTCAGGAGTTCAGCAGTTCAGGATTTCAGGATTTCAGGGTTTCAGGAGTTCAGCCTCTCCCTGAGGGGGGCCTGAGCAGGGTCTGGCAGCAGCCAGCCAAGGGTCTCTCTGCAGAGCCCAGCTGGTGACTGCTGGTTCTGAACTGGTGTTACAGGGCAGGACTGGGGCACTCAGCTGTAGGTGATGGTGCTCCACAGAACCTGCAGCATCTGCAGGGCTGGAGGATCCAGCACAGACCCCAGGATCTGCTTTAGGATACCCCAAACACCAAACCAGGCTTGTGGGGGCAGCTGTCCCTTCCTGAGTGTCACTGGCAAAGCTTTGCCCCCACCCTGGGGATGTTGCCCAGTGACCAGCACAGACCCCCCAGCTCTGCCCTGAACCCCCCAGAATCACCCAGAACTGGGCTTAGGCCAGGCTGAGTCCAAAGCAGAGGCTGAAATTCCATGGGTTTGTCTGTGGAGATGCTTGTGCTCCTCCTTTGGCTTTCCCTTCATCCTTTCCCTCCTTTCCCTCCACTGGGAAGAAGCAGGGAGTGAAAAACCCTCCCTCCACTCTTCAAGCCTGTTTGTCTTTGTTCAGCCTCATGTTCAGTCCCCTGGAAGGGACCTGGGGCCTGGAGGACAGGCAGAGGTGGAGTTGTGCCAGCCTGAATGTAACATTGCCAAAATCCATGGATCCACAAGGATGGTGCTCAGTCCTGCCCTTGTCACCAGGCTCCAGGACCTTACCCAAACCAGGGCACTGCGCTGGGGTTCATGATTTCAAACATGAGAGGGAGGGAGGCACTGCAAGGCTGAGGAGTCCTTGAGACAAATCCAGCACTGATATTTCCTACCAGACAAACACAAACCACTTTTTATATACAGGGACAAAAATAATGGGAATAACAAACACAGTGGGTAGAACATTTTGACTTCTGGTGAAGCACTGGGCACTGGAATTTTTTCAGCATCCTTTGGCTGCCCACTGGCTTGGGCAGCCCCAAATTCCTGGTGAATGTTCAGCAACCACAGCTCTTGGTGGGCTCTGCAAGATTTACCTTCCTAAAAGGCACTAGCCCAAGGAGAGCCAAGCTCTGTCCCCAAGTGCCACGAGGTAAATGAATCCAGATTTGTTCTGAGGTAGGGCAAGTGGCCCTGAGAGTGCTTTGTTTCTTTCCTAAACCTCCCAAATGAGGCATGTCCTTAATGTCACAGGCCCTGTGTCACCTGTGTGCTTTAGTGTCTCCCCCACAGCTCTGGGACATGTGGGAACAGCCCCCAGGAGCAGCTCCTGCCCAGGCCAGGTGCTCACAGGGCAGAGAGAAGCTTGCAGGCAGTGCCTGGGCTGGCCAGGGGTGGGAATGTCCCCTCCCAGGGCAGGAAAGGGGGACAGGAGGCCAGAGCACCCAGCCCACAGCCATTTCTGCCCCACTGCCTCCGTGGCAGGCATGGGACACACTCATGGCTCAGGGATGGAGCTTGGACAGGGCGGGGATGCTCCCCAGGACAAGGATGATCTCCAGGGCAGGGATGTTCCTCCAGTTCAGGGGTGTTCCCCCAGGACAGGGATGTTCCCCAGCACAGGGATGTTCCTCCAGTTCAGGGATGGTCCCCAGCACAGGGATGTTCCCCCAGGACAGGGATGTTCTCCAGTTCAGGGATGTTCCCCAGGACAGGGATGTTCCCCCAGTTCAGGGATGTTCCCCCAGGGCAGGGATGTTCCCCCAGGACAGGGATGTTCCTCCAGGACAGGGATGTTCCCCCAGGACAGGGATGTCCCCCCAGTTCAGGGATGTTCCCCCAGGGCAGGGATGTTCCCCAGGACAGGGATTTTCCCCCAGTTCAGGGATGTTCCCCCAGGACAGGGATGTTCCCCAGGACAGGGATGATCCCCCAGGACAGGGATGTTCCCCCAGTTCAGGGATGTTCTCCAGTTCAGGGATGTTCCCCAGGACAGGGATGTTCCCCCAGGACAGGGATGTTCCTCCAGTTCAGGGATGTTCCCCAGGACAGGGATGTTCCTCCAGTTCAGGGATGTTCCTCCAGTTCAGGGATGTTCCCCCAGGGCAGGGATGATCTCCCAGGACAGGGATGTTCCTCCAGGGTGCTTTGCCCAGGTGCAGCTCCTGGCCCTGCACCTCCAGAGCCTCTGGTTGGGCTCTCTCCACTCTCCTGCTGTGGCCAATTCCTGCACTCTCCTTCTGGACCTCAGGTGTGCCTCAGGGTGCCCTGCAGGAGATTCAGCTCGAGCACACCCACGACTTTCTCAGTACAGTCAGCCCAGAGTCCTTGACAGGAGAGCAAATCTCTCCTTTCCCAGTGATCCAACATGGGCTTTCCAAAGGAGCTCAGCTTCTCCTCTGCAGATGGTCTCAGCTGAGGGCACAAATCCCTCTCTGATGCTATTCTGGGGTTTCCTGCTGCTCTATACATTACCGGGGGATACTTGCATAATTTTAAACTCAGTCCTATGTAGGCCACTTCTTATTTTTAAAAAGGAAGTTCAAAGTCAAATCCTCCCCCAAACTCCTTGAGAAGTCTATTAGGGTGTCCTACTTTCTTACAAGTCCTTGAACCAGAACATTCCCCCCTCACCATCCTCCTCCAGCCATCCCTCCTCAGCAGCACCATGGGTACCACAGCAGTGTCCCCATCCTTCTCCACCCCTCCCACTCCCACCAGGTGACCCAATGGTCACTGTGTTGTGAGCAGGGGATCCTGGGATGGCCACCCAAAATCAGCATTGGCTGCCACAGGACATGTGCCAAGGCCTTGCTGGTGTCCCTTGTCCCCTGTGTCACTCTGAGTGACCTGGGCAGAGCCTGTGTCCTGCTGCTGCTGACTTTGGGGTGTTTGAGATTGAGATCAGCTGGATCTCAAATAAAACTCCCCTCTGGCTGAACAGCCTTGCCCTGAGCTCTGCTGTGCTGTGCACGTGGTGCTGGATCCTGCTGAGCAATTTCATCCTCCTGAGCCTCCAAGTAGGCAAAACCCTTGGGAGAGTGGAGCTGGCACTCCCAAGGTCACCCCCTGGCTCTGCTTCTACACTCAGGATGACACCTCTGTGTTGGCAAGGATGAAAGTTTGACAAGAAAGTCTCACAGGTGTGTGTGTGCTTGGCAGAAAGATTTTTGAATGTAGAATCTGAAGAAAGAATAGAGATGGAAGCAAGTTTTGATCTAGAAGAAAAGAATTGCTGAGCCAGTCTCACTGGATAACCAAGGAGGCAAAGGCTGTGTTAGTTAGAAGGGGATTTTATGGCTTAGAGCAAAGGATAAACCCACCCCAAACAAGAAGATGTTTTTACCAAGTAGAAGAGAGCACAGGCAAACAAGGCAGCAAAGCTGCAAGTAGAAAAAAGGTCTCAGAATTTTCCACTGCAAGAAACCTGAAAAACAACTCCTAGCTTAAACTGTAATGTACTGACTTTGAGTGATTGGAGAACAGTAACATGAATGTGGTAATTATAATAGTTATGATAGGCTATAGGTAATAATTAAGATATAGGTTGGTTCTACTGTATTAAGATGCTGAGCAAAGAAAAGTCTATAATGCATTGTAACCAAAAGAAAAGTCTATAATGCATTGTAACCAAAGCCAAAGGGTCTCCAGGCCTGCCTGCAGCTGGAGCTGGCAGCTGTGGGCACAGCTCTGTCACCCATGACTCTGGACTGCTGTGACACCTTGGATACAATAAACTGCATTTTGTATACAATAAACTGCATTTTGGATACAATAAACTGCATTTTGGATACAACAAACTGCATTTTAGAGAGCCCCTGGAGTCCCACCTCCCTCATTTCGGCTCTTACACCTCTGGTGCAGCTAGAGTGAAGGAGAGCACAAGGAGCTGCCACTGAAGGTCACCTGCAGCCCTGGGGCTGTTTTTGGGGTCCAGATCCCTGTTTCATGTCCAGGTGCTGCAGGCTGGGGTGGCCCTGCCTGCACTCCCAATCCCCATTTCCCTGTCCCTGCTGGATGCTCTGTGCTGCCAGACCTCTGCAGGGCAGCAAAGTGAGAGCTTAGCACAGCTCCAGCAGCAGGAGGAGGAGGAAGAAGAGGAAGGGGAAGGGGAAGAGGAAGGGGAAGGGGAAGGGGAAGGGGAAGGGGAAGGGGAAGGGGAAGGGGAAGGGGAAGGGGAAGGGGAAGGGGAAGGGGAAGGGGAAGGGGAAGGGGAAGAACAAGTGAGAGGTGAAACACTGGGTGCTCCTCAAAGGAGATCATTGGCTTCCAGGGGTCTGGGTTTCACTCAGCCTTGACAAATCAAAGGAAGAGATTCCCTGGAGGATGGGAATTAACACCTAAAACCATTATTAAAAGCATTATCATCAACGAGTTTATTAAAATAACTCCAGCTGCAGAGATGTGTTAATGATGACAACACAAACCACAGTGCTTGGGCTGACTCATAGGAAACTGAGCATTTTCCTTCTCCCAGTCATGGGCCTGGTCCTGGAGAGCCACTTGCTGCAAGCCAGGATCCCAAAATCGGAGTGAAAACTGCTCATGAGGGCTGGGAGAGCCAGGGTGTGAGTCATGGTGTCTTTGGACACCTACGAGATTTTCCTGAATGACAGTGGGTGCTAGAAATAGAAAACACAGTTAGGAGAGACTGAAATAGAGATAAATCACCCCAAACCCTGATTCATCAAATTTTTGGCCATGAGCTATGTGGGAAAAAAGCCCTTGGCCTGCACATGAGCAGCCCTGTGTCATTGGCAATGGTGCAGCTGAGGAGAAAGGCTCCAGCCAGCACAGGAACACTGCCTGGGCGAGCCTGGAGCTGGTTCCACAGCACTGGGGATCTTTACAAGTGGCAGGAATATTATCTGGATACTTCAGAAACCTCTCTTGGTGCTTGCCCTGCCTGGTGCAGCTGCAGAAGCACTTGGAGAAGCCTCATGGACACCTCAGTGGGAAAAGGAAAGTTTTGTGATGAGGGTTTGCTTGCATAACATCCAGGAAGCTTCCCAATAGAGCAGGTTCCCAATAAGGAAAATCAGACTTTCCAGTATGCTTTCCTAGAAAGCAGCATGGAAAGTCCTTTTCCCTGTCCCTGCAGTCCGTGTATTTCTGATGATTGGTGCTTCAGGAAAGGTTCAGCCTCTCCTTCCCTCCCTTGAAGCCAGTTTGGTTTCCTTTTGTTTTATCATTAAATCAGCCCTGATCCTTATTGGAAATAAAGCAGCAATTTTACAGAGAATTATGGAATCAGAGACTGGATTGGATTGGCAAGGAACTTAAGGACCAATTTATTCCACCCCTTCCATGGCAGGGACACCTCCCACTGTCCCAGGCTGCTCCCAGCCCTGTCCAGCCTGGCCTTGGACACTGCCAGGGATCCAGGGGCAGCCCCAGCTGCTCTGGGCACCCTGTGCCAGGGCCTGCCCACCCTCACAGGGAACAATTCCTAATTCCCAATATCCCACCCATCCCTGCCCTCTGGCAGTGGGAGCCATTCCCTGTGTCCTGTCCCTCCATCCCTTGTCCCCAGTCCCTCTCCAGCTCTCCTGGAGCCCCTTAGGCCCTGGCAGGGGCTCTGAGCTCTGCCTGGAGCTTCTCCTGTCCAGGTGAGCACCCCCAGCTCTCCCAGCCTGGCTCCAGAGCAGAGGCTCCAGCCCTGGAGCAGCTCCATGGCCTCCTCTGGACTCTGCCCAGCAGCTCCAGATCTTGTGCTGAGGTCCCCAGAGCTGGAGGCAGAACCATTCTGTGATTCTATGAGAAAATCCCACAGCAAGAAGCATGGGGCTGGGGCTCAGCCCAGGACAGAAAGGTTCTGGATCCCAGCTCACTCTGAGAGCCCATCCCTCGGAGCCCAGAACCCGGCCCAGAGTGAGGTCAGCGTTATTTATCAGTTATTTATCAGTTATTTATCAGTTATTTATCAGTTATTTATCAATCATTTATCAGCATCCCTCTCCTGGAGCCCCCTGGAGTCCCAAGGGGCTCTCAGGAACACCGAGCTGCAGGCACAGAGTGGCAGCAATTTGCTCTTGTTGAAGGCCCAACCTCTGCCTTTATTATTAGCTTGATAATTACTTTGTTGTAAAAACTCGTCACCCTTGGAAGTAATTAATTCTTTGGAACCAAGCACAGCAGATGGGCTCCTAATTTATTTGAAATCACGTCGGAAGCAGGGGAGTCTCTCGCTCAGTTTGATAAACACGGCATTTTAACCTGGCACTTCATTCCCTTTCAGATTCCCAGGAAATCTCCCTTAGGGGATTGGATGCTGACTCACTGCGGGGCTGAAAGGCTCAGGATGGGATCAATTTGTGAAGCGTGGCCTTGCTTTAATCCTTTCTGGGCACAGTTCCTGCGGGCAGGATGTGCAAACAGGCCGGGAGGAGCCGCCCTGCTGTGCTGGCAGCCGCTGCCTGTGAGCCTGTGACAGATTTACGGGGCTGGCCAGGTGCAGAGGCTCCCTGCAAACAGCTGGAGCTCCTCCTGCCCCCTGCAAGGAGGATTTTCCCCATATGCCAGCCTTGCTCCAGCCCCTGCTGCCGGTGGTTCAGTGCCCTGAGGGCTCTGGGCTGGGATTTCAGCTCCTCAATGGCAGAGGTTTCCATTCATGCTGCAATCTGCCCATCTGTTCTCTGGCTCCTGAGCCCTAAATTCTCCTTCCTGCATCTTGAAAGGACAGCTGAACTCGGAATATTGGGCTGGGAATAAGCAGGCAGCTGACAGAAAGAGACAGCAAAGCTCCCAGCAGGGAAAATGAGGGTGAAACAAGAGCAGGAGAGCTTGGGCTGCACTGGAGCTCAGTGGAGGCACTTTGGGCTCTTCAGGTTAGGCTCAAATCTGTGTGGGAATGAAGCAGTGAGGGAACAATGGCAATGCCTGGGGAAAGGAGGTCTGGCATGCAGGGATCTCCTGTACTGATGGGGATGAAACTCCTCTCTCTGCCTGGTTTGGGCTGGAAAGGCTCTCAATGATCAGTTCATCCACCCCTGCCATGGCAGGGACACCTCCCCCTGTCCCAGGTGCTCCCAGCCCTGCCCAGCCTGGCCTTGGGCACTGCCAGGGATCCAGGGGCAGCCCCAGCTGCTCTGGGCACCCTGTGCCAGGGCCAAGTTTTGCTCTTCAAGGCCACTGGAGCTGGAGAAACTGTGACCTCATAACCCACAGGGCCCAGAAAATGTTTTTTGAATAATTCCAGAAATAGCTGTAGAAATTTCTAAAGGAAACTACCTACATTTTTTTTCCCCTTTGCTCAGTAGAAA
This sequence comes from Molothrus ater, assembly GCF_012460135.2. NCBI lineage: Eukaryota > Metazoa > Chordata > Aves > Passeriformes > Icteridae > Molothrus > Molothrus ater. Next base: position 1,219,776 of record NC_050497.2, on the reverse strand, counting down.
AATAACTTCCCCTCCCAATTTTTCAACATTTCTGCAGAAATCAAAGCTCTTCCTGGAACTGGGTTTTTTAAATTTTGTGGAAATCCTTGGCAAAGGCTTCGTGTGGGAGGCTTCTGGACAGTTGGTGTCTGTCTGTCAGCCCAAGAACCTGAATCCTGGAGGGAGTGCTGGGGATAGATGACAACCAGAGGCTACTGGAAGTGTGCAGTCATTTAATGTGCAGTAATTAAATGTGGGATCATTAATGGAGGGATGAAGGCTCCCAAGGGCCCCCAAAAGTTCCGTCCCAGCAGGAACAGGCAGAGCTGCACCTCCCAGACATCAGGGCTCTGTGCCCCTTCCCATGGATGTGTCTCCTCCTGGAGGAACCATCCAGCCCCAAAGCCCCTCTGTGACCCCAGGGGTGGTGTTGGGGGCTCATTTCCCCCCAGTTCATCTCCTGAGAGCTTGGTCCTCATTTGCTCACAACAGGAGAGGAAACCAAGGGCCAGAGAACCCAAATCCCTGACATTTTCTCCCTTTTCTTGCAGGGAATGACCTAATCCATGCTATTGTTTCCTACTCCACTTGAATTTCCACTTAGCCACATTTCCATTCTTTCCACAGTTCTTAAAATATTTTTTGACCTTTTTTACCAGGAAAGAGCAGGGACCTGACCATGCCTTTCTTGTTCACTTTGGGGAAAGGTCATTTGTCCACAGCATATTTTTGTTCCGTTTATACAGAACTTAGCAAAGAGGAGAAAAATGTGGAGTTTATTTCTGCTGGGGAAGGAGCAGATTTGCATTTTCCAGCCCTGGTTTGAGCAGCTTTTAGCCCTTGTTGTTGGCTGGGCTGCTCTGCCCTCTCTGCTGCCCTTAATCTGGGGGATTAGGAACAATACAGATCTGCCCACCCTGCTTGTGAATTTATTCCTAAAATAGTAAACAGATGCAGCCTTGAAGAAAGGAACAAATCACGGCTGTATCCTCACCTCCTTGATATCTTTGCTGAGTTTTCTTTTCTCCTGTTTTCAACTGCAAAAATCAAAATATTCTCCTTTTTGGGGGACTTGTTTAAATCCTTTTATACACCCCACTGCTGGGAACTCTTCCTTCAGTGATCTTTGATCCAATCCATCCCAATTTATGGAGGTGTTTTTTCATAGCAGCTCAGAAGCCTTGAGAAATACATCCAAGATCAACATTTCCAGGTGGTCTGAAGTTCTCTCCATATCCCTCTCCTTCAGCCACCAAACAGGGTGTGAGGGACCCACTTCAAGGACTTCATGGAGCTTCTTAGGTCTGAGGGAGACAATTGAGTTTGTAGGACTGACTCCCTCTCCTCTCCCTCTCCCTCTCCCTCTCCTCTTTTATTTTCTGATCCTCCTTTGATCCTCCCCATCTGAGGGTGCAGAGTCACCAGAAACCCCACACAGAAAGGAACACAAGGGATAATCCTTGTGGAATTGAGCATCTCATTTTTCCTGCTCTGAGTTCCTGTAGCAGCTTCCAAACCTCCTCATCCTTTGGTGTGCTGGAGTTAAAGCATTTGGCTGAAAAGGAATCACAGCATGGATACAGTAAAAACCCAGACACGGGATATAAAAAGCCTGCTTCTAAATTTAAACCTCTGTTAACAGCTAATTTAAGCAGCTAATTATACTAAAAATGTGTGAGCTCCAAATTCGCCAATTAAAAGTTAATTAAATGAAAACTCAGTGAGCTTCAATTTGTCGGTTCAATCCATCTGCTTCCTGAAGCTTCCTGCGATCCCACAGCTTCAAAGGTGTGCCTGCAGTGGGAACCCTTCTCGGAGCCATCACAGCCACACAGATGTCCAGAACGGCAGGAAAAGCCCCGAGCTCCGTAAAACCCAGGAACAATTAGCACCCGGGAGCAATTAGCACCCAGGAACAATTAGCGGCTCAGCCCTTGGGAGCGTGCCCAGACATCTCCCGTGGTGTGGCCCGTGGGGACAGGGGACAGGGGCTGAGGAGGGGACAGTGGGGCAGGGCAGCACAATCAACGGCAGCACTCATTAAACCCGCTGGTTTGCAGCAAGGATCGGCTCCATGCTCTGTCTGCAGACAGAGGAACATCCCCTGCACACCCTCCCTGCCCTGCCCTCCCTGCCCTGCCCTGCCCTGCCCTGCCCTGCCCTGCCCTGCCCGCTCCTGCTCCCTCTGGGCCGTGGGATGTGCCCACCGGGCTGGGAGCCCAGAGGGATGGGCTGGAGGATGAATGGATGGATGGATGGATGGATGGATGGATGGATGGATGGATGGATGGATGGATGGATGGATGGATGGATGGATGGATGGATGGATGGATGATGGATGGATGATGGATGGATGGATGATGGATGGATGGATGGATGGATGGATGGATGGATGGATGGATGGATGATGGATGGATTGATGGATGGATGGAGGATGGATGGATGGATTGATGGATGGATGATGGATGGAGGATAGATGGATGGATGGATGGATGGATGGATGGATGGATGGATGGATGGATGGATGATGGATGGATGGATGGATGATGATGGATGGATGGATGGATGGATGGATGGATGGATGATGGATGGATGATGGATGGATGGATGGATGGATGGATGGCTGGATGGATGGATGGATGATGGATGGATGATGGATGGATGGATGGATGGGTGATGGATGGATGGATGGATGGATGGATGGATGGATGGATGGATGGATGGATGATGGATGGATGGATGGATGGAGGACAGAGGATGCAGCTGCCAGCACTGGAACCAGCCTCAGCACGGGACAGTGTTCTGGGGCTTTTGGGCTGTCCCTGGCAGCTGATGGTGCTTTTCATCAGCCACATCTGCTGTCGGCTTTCTCATTGTGTTGGCTGAATAGAGCAGCGCTGCACACAGAGCAGTGGATCTCGGGATCAGCATTTTCCCTCGGGGCAGGGAGATCAGGAAGGGGGAGCTGCCAGGGCCGGGGCTGCTGGGCTCCTGTCCTGCCTGCTGGGTGCTGAACACAGCAGGAACACAGCAGGACACCCGGGCCCTTTGCTGCTAGTCCCAGGGGCTTACCCTGATTCATTAGTCTGGCTTGCTCAGCTGGACATCAAAGGAATTCACTTCCAAAATAAATAAAATCCCCACCAACATTTCTGTCCCTGCCTCTCCAACTCTCGCTGCTCACATGGTTCAGAGCAGAAGGAAGATTTTCACTGATGTTGCCTGAGCTGGAATTTCAATTCCCAACAGATGCAACTTCAGGTTCCAGAGCCCAGATTCTGCTGTGGTACCTGGGTGTCACCCCAGCAGTGAAGCCACCACCTCCTGCACACGAGCATCCAACCTAACACAGGTGCCAAGCCAATGAGAGACAGCAGCTCTGCAGTTCTATATTGTATTTGCAGGGTGCCCTGGTGAAGGCAGGAATGGTGAATCTCACTTCATGTTCTCAGAAGGCTGATTTATTACTTTATTATACTATATTATATTAAAGAATACTATACCATACTAAAGAATACAGAAAGGATACTTACTGAATGCTAAAAAGATAATAATGAAAACTGGTGACTTTCTCCAGAGTCCTGACACAGCTTGGCCCTGATTGGCCAAAGAGTGAAAACAACTCCCAGCAGAATGCAATGGAACAATCACCTGTGGGTGAACAATCTCCAAACACATTCCACATGAGCACAGCACAGGAGAAGCAAATGAGATCAGAATTGTTTTCCTTTTCTCTGAGGCTTCTCAGCTTCCCAGGAGAAAAATCCTGAGCGAAGGGATTTTTTCAGAGAATGTGAATGCCACAGCTCTGGGCAGCTCAGTAACTGCAGGGGCACCTCTGGAGGCAGGCAGGGCTCCCCTCCCTGGCTGGGCTGGGATGTGGCTCCCTGATTTTCAGCACCTGCATTTCTGCCACCCCAGCACCAGCAGCAACCCCAGGGCCTTGCTTTGATCTCTGTGTGCCTCAGCTCTCCCAGCTGCCCATGTTCTCCATGTGTTCTCCAGCTGGGAATCTTTGTGACTTTTCCCCTCTCACTTTCCCCCTGTCTCACTGGGTGAGGACTTTTCCCACTCCCAGCTGCGTTTATCTTTCATGGCACTGGTTTTGTCCTTTGTTTTCAAGCAGCACAGGCCTGGCTCTTGGCTCCAGGAGGGTCTGGGATGTGCTGTGGTGCTGGTGGCAGGGAAGCAGCTCCTGGATGCTGCAGGAATGAGCAACAAGTCCTGGCAGTGGTCCTGGAGTGTCAGAGCAAACTTGCCCTGCCAGGCAGAGCCAGGGCTCTGCTCCCTGTGGATTTTGTAAGGTTTCAGTCACTGCACACCCAGAAACCTCATGTGCAGCACTGCCCATGGGGCCCAGGTGGGTCCCAGTGCCCCTGTGCTCATCACAGCTCAGAGCAGGAGCCCAGAGCCAAGTTCTGAACTGGGAGCACAATGGGGATGTTTGTTCTCATCCTTGCTCCAGCCTGTGGAGAGCTGGGGCTGGGAATAACACCTGGGGAACACCAGGAACCCTTTCTGACTCCTCCATGGCCCTTGTGTGCCTGCAGGATGAGGGATCCCACACCTCCATCCATCAGCACCCACACAGGACAGCAGCAGGGCAGAGCTGAAATGTCCTGATGGGGATTTCTCCTGGGCTGTTCCTGCCCTGGCTGCAGCCAAGCTGGAGACCCCAAAGAGCAGGAGGGCAGCAACTCCCCCTCAGGGTCCTCTGGAGGGGGGCTGAAGGTCTGGCCCAACTCCCAAATGCCATTTTGAAATTGGGTTTGAAAGCACAGGGGAGGGGAGAGGAGGAGAGAAAATAATCACAAAAAAGGAAAAAAAATTGGGAGCAAGTGTGGTGTGGTGGGTTCAGTGGTGACCCAGGCATGAGGCCTTGGGCCAAGCAGGTCCCTGGACCCAGAGTAAAGTGCAGAGCCTGGGAAGGGTCCAGCCAAAAGCCACAGGCTTGGACAGGAAACAGCTCCAGCTTCACACTGAGAGGGAAGAATTCATCCCACTGCCTTTGTCCCTTCCCCAAAGGAGCACCCATGTGCAGCAGGATATTCCATTTTCCCAGGTTTTCTGGTGCAGTTGAAGCTGTAATTCCCCAAATTTGACTGCACCCCGGGTTGTTGCTACTCAAGAGTGCTCAGAGCTCCTCTCCTTGTGAGCTGAACAGCCCTGGATGCTTTCCCAAGAGCCATCCCTGCTCCCAGGGGAGCAAATAAAGTCATTAGTGAAGCTCTCCAGTCCTCTGGTGCTGGCACCAGTCCAGCTCCTGTCTCTGTGTGCTGCTTTCTGTGCTCTGCTCCTCACAAGAATGGATTAAATATCCCAATAATGCAGTTGGAGGCTGCAGCCTCTGCTCGAGCCTCTAACAAACCTCCTTAAAATAATTATTTGACACAGCCAGGGCTGGTTTGGTTTACAAGGCTTCAGCACAGGGTTTATAAATGAGGTTTGGAATCAAATTCCTCCTGGCTCCTGAACAATCCATTGGAAAAGCAGCTGCCCTTTGTTTATGTAAGGGATCCTCTGGCCCATGGAGGTGTCCAGGAGACAGAGCTGATGCTGAATTTTGGGGTTCTGCAGCAGCAATCAGAGAGGCAGTGCTGGGCTGAGACAGCTCTCAGAGGGTGTTTGTGTCTGCCCTGGGACACCTGTGCTACCCCATTGGGGCCCAGGGCTGCTGGGAACAGGGATTAAACTTTCACCTCTCCAGGAGCAGCTCTGGCCTGCAGAACTGTCTCCCAGCAGCCCTTCTGTGTGGGACTGGGGGCTCAGACCCCTGGGATTTGGGCCAATTCCTCTGAAGGTGTTGGCACAAATCTGGATATTGGTGCAGCATTTTGCAGACATCCCCTTGATGTTGTCTTTTTAGGCACCTCATGTCTGGAAGCTGTTGCTAGAACCCAAAATTAAGGATACACCATGGCAGAAGTGTAAGCTGTCTGCACAGGGGCTGCTTTGCCTCTCCCGAAGCCCTGGGGGAGGAGGTCAGGAATGGAGGTCAGGCAGAGTGGCAGCAGCTCCTGGGGGGATGTGGCAGCAGGTGACACGGCCATGGCACGAGGGAAGGGACAATGCACAGCTGGATCAGCTCCCCAGCGTGGGGCTGAGCTCTCCTGGAGCCCCGAGCAGGAGGTGGGGCTGGGAACACCCAGAGCTCCTCCTGGACAGCATTTCTGGGACAGTGCCTGGTGTCAGAGAGAGAGGAAAAAGGGAGATGAAAGCATCAGATCACACCATGGGCACAAGGCACAGGAGACCCCACGCCCTGAGCCAGAGTGTGGTCCTGCAGAGGGGGATGCCCTCACAGGGGACAAAGGACACTTTTACCTTTCTCAGCTCAGCCTGGCAAAGGCTGGGAAGGTCCAGAGGAACATTCCCCATTTCACAACTTGTCTTCCAGCACTGACAGAGGTGCTGGAGTTTTGCTCACCTGTGTTTGAAGCTCTGTGTGTTTTTTGGGGAGTCTCCTCTCCAGCCAGCCCAGATGTTGCTGCATGGCTGTTGTGCCTCTTGCTCCTGTGGACACCTGTTTGGGAGGAGAATCCTTGTTGTTCCAACAAGTGCAGGCTTCTGCTCTGATGAACATCAGGCTTTATTGACAGAAAAAGTAAATATTGACCAGTAGAAAGTTAAAGCCAATATTTACTCTGAGTTTCCCTAAATCCATGTGTCTACAGAAAGTGAAATTCGAAGTGCTGACCCACAAATTCCCTTTTGTGACACTGCCTGGCCCCATCCAGCCCAGGGATTGTCCAAACTGTTTGTTCCCTGATTCCCAGACATTTCCAAAGAAGGAAAGTGCTCAGGCCTTGAGCAAGGGGCTGACCTATCCATTAAACAGATTTCTTCCCACAGGGAATTACAGGTGCAGAAAACTGGGATTTGGTAATCTCCAGTGTCAGAGCCAGGAATTCGATCAATACATGAGATAATTTCTTGGCAAATAAACTTATGAGGGAGAACAAATAGAAATTCATTTCCCCTGCATGGTTGGAAAGGAAATGTTGAAATCTCAGTGAATCACAGAAAGGTTTGTGTTGGAATTTAAAAGCCATCAAATCCAACCCCCCTGCAGTGAGCAGGGACATCTTTAACTGGATCAGGTTGCTCAGAGCCTCCATCCACCCTGGCCTTAAATATTTCCATCAGTGGCCTCACTCCAGCCCCAGGAATTGTCCCAGCAAGAGTCAGGAATGACAAGGGGGTCACAGCTTCCTTCCAACTCCAACTGAAATATTTTATCTGCTCTAATTCTATCTGACCCTCTAGAGGTGGCATCTTCACCCTTTGAGAGTGCCCAACCTTAACTCATCCTGATCCTTCACCTTTCCATTAAATTCCTTTGGCTCCCAATATTTTCCTCACAATCTCACCAGTCTCCCCAGCCTCCCCTCCTGCTGCTGTTTACCATGTTTGGATTTCCATGTGGCAGATGTTCTTTTTAACAGATATTTCCAGCCCAAAGGAGCAGGAGTCCAGCTGTGCTGATGGGCACAAACAGAGCCACATTATCACTGCTGCAGCCAGGCATGAAATGTAACCAAACCTGCAGAGGAATAAATGTTTTGAAGGCAAGGCAAGGCAGCCTGATCAGTGCTGAGCTCAGGATTTATTGTGAGGACAAACACTCATGTTTAGGGCCCCCATTCAGTTTTTTTTTGGGGAGTATGAAAATAGCAAACTATCAGCAAAATGTTTTGGAGTAAGAATATTGCTCTGCGGGGAGAAAATTTTCCCTTGCTAGTTTAATTACACATTTTTCTAGCGGGTGATTACAATTTAACTAAACTACAATTTCTAGAGCAGGGAGTAAGAAAATATTTGGAGCTCTCCTGGAGTAAGCAGGACCTTACACCCCTCTGTGGGATTGCCGCCAGGCTCCAGCCCTGTTTGGGTTGGAAGGGACCTCAAAGCCAATCCAGTGCCATGGGCAGAGACACCTTCTTCTGTCCCAGGCTGCTCCAAGCCCTGTCCAACCTGGCCTCGGGCACTTCTCTCAGAGGTGCTGGAAGATTGGGTCACAGAACAATTTTAATCCATGTTTTATCTTTTCTCAAAAAAATTGGCTAATTGTTTTGCCATTTGAGGGCTCAGCCACAAAGCAAAGTTGAGTGACTTTGGGGAGATGGCACAAAGCCCTTTGGGGGCTCAGGGGTTCTTGCCTGGTTCCTGCTCCCCTTTGGAGAACACCAGGAGCACGGGACACCCAGAGGGAGCTGCCAGAGCTGCTCCCAGCCTGGGAAGTGACCTCAGCTCTGGGCTGTGGGGCTCCTCCAGCAGCAGGGTGTGCAAGGGACTCCTCCCAGCTGAGCTGTGTCTCAGGTTGAAAGGTTTAGCTGGGGCTGTGTGTTCTATCCCCATCTGTCAGAGCTGGGGCAGTTCTCTGCTGTCCATGGGCAGTTTTTTCTTGATCTCTCCCACAGCCAATCCTCCCTGCAGGAGATCTCTGCTGTCCATGGCCACTGAGTGTCCCTGCAGGGCTGATCCAATTCCAGCATCCCATGGGGAGATGCTGTGCCCAGGGGAGGAGCCAAGCATTCCTGCCTGGATCCAATCTGAGGTTTGGGACACCATACACAGCCTTTGCCAGTGGATTCCCAGAGGAACAGCTGCCTTTTCCACTGGATTTCAAAGGAAAACTCCCCCCTTGTGCAGGATCCCTGCTCCAGCAGAACCACAGCTGGCACTGCAGGAGGGCTGAGCCCCCATGGGATGGGGCTGTGCCACCCCCTGACACACAGGGGTCAGCTCCTGCTCTGACTCTGGCAGAAGTGGTTTTGTACTATTGAATTTGTATTTTTAATTTTCCTAGTAAAGAGGTGTTATTCCTATTCCCATGTCTTTACCTGAGAGCCTCTTAATTTCAAAATTATAACAGTTCAGAGGGAGGGGGTTTACATTTTCCATTTCAGGGGAGGCTCCTGCCTTCCTTAGCAGACACCTGTCTGTTCAAACCAAGACAAGCTGTCAGCAGCTGCTGCTGCTTCGTGCTGGGAGAGCTTTCCCAGGGCTGGCACAGAACAGGAGTCCAGCCCTGTGCAGGGCTGGGGCCACCTGGGACCCCCTGTCCTGTTGGCAGGAGGCACCTGAGCCCTGTCAGTGCAGGGGATCAGGGACACCAGGGTGACATCAGGGACACCAGGGCCCACAGTGCCCAGGCTGAGGCCTTTCTGAGCAGCTGAGCTGCAGCTCTGTGTCTGCACCCTCACTGACAGCAAACCTGGCACTGAGGAGCTCCCTGGGACTTGCTGGGGGCCAGGCAGCCTCAGCTGCAGTGTTCAGCTCTGGAGCTTTGTATCACACCCAGGGAGTTTCCACCTGTGGGTACTGAGGGGCTTTTCAGTGCTCCTTCCCTGTCCCTGGCCCCAAAGCAGGGCTGAGCCTTTCACTGTGTGATGGAAAATCCCCCAACAGACTTGAGTCAAAGCAAAAGCAGACAGTTCCTTTTCCAGAAATGTCTCTGCCCAGAATGGCCAATGACCTAAGGAAGGGCTTAGAAAACAAGAAAAAGAGAAAAAAACAATCAAGGTCAAATTTAATCTTTTTTGGTTCAGCCTGTTTCTGGCCAAAGTAAATCAGAGACATTCTGACTCGGAAGTTGAAATAAAAAAATATTCACTTTATTCAGCTTGTCCTGACCATGGAGGCCTCACACTGTTACCCCTTCCTTCCTCCCACTTCCCTACTCCCACCTTGCAGAATTCCTGTGGGCATCCGTGCTGCTCTTGGTCCCCCAGAGGTGATGGGAAACATCTCCATGCTGCTCAGGATTTCGGGACAGGGCTGCACCTGACGGGTGCAGAACAAGATTTAGATGGGATATTGGGAATTAGGAATTGTTCCCTGGCAGGGTGGGCAGGCCCTGGCACAGGTGCCCAGAGCAGCTGGGGCTGCCCCTGGATCCCTGGCAGTGCCCCAGGCCAGGCTGGACAGGGCTGGGAGCAGCCTGGGACAGTGGGAGGTGTCCCTGCCATGGCAGGGGTGGCACTGGATGGGCTTTATGGTCTCTTCCAACCCAAAGCAGTCTGGGATTCTGGGATTATTGGACTCTGGGATTCTTTGTCATGGGAGGTGACATCTGTGGGTTTCTGCTTTCTCTTGCCTCCCTGGGCCAGGTGCCCCCATGAGGAACGAGCACCAAGACCTGTGCCAGGTCTGCAAGGACACTGTGGGGTTATTGCAGTAAAGGGTCACTCTGGGCTTTCCTGCTCTTGGCATTTTTATCCAGGAGCCCTCACAAGTGGCCAGTGCATTTCTGATCCTGGCAGAGCTCCCTGGGTCAGTGCTGGACAGATGCCAGCCCTTGTCTCCTCCTCTGGGAGCAGCAGCAGCCCCACACTCATTCCCACGCAGGTCACCTCTATTTCAGGAGTGGCCTGCTTCCCCTCTGGAGGAGCCTGGGGAAAAGTCTCCTCTAAAAATTTCCAGGAGCCCTCTGAGACTGGTGAGAAGAAAATCAGTTAGAGGAGAGGGGGAGAGATGAGAGGACAGAGTTTGGGCACAGCTCTGCTGGGATGAGAAGCCCTGGCTGGTTGAAACAGAGCCAAAGAGCCCATTCCCCATCTCCAGGTTATTTTCACCCACACTGAACTCTGCACAAGTCCTTGTTGCACCAGAAGGGCAGAGAAGCCCTCAAATTTGTGTAAAAATATTCAGCTGACTGTATAAAAAGCAGGTTTCCTCCCAAAAGAGCTGCTGGGTAGTGATGTGTGTGTTCTCAAAAAGCATTTGGGGGGCTTGGAGAAAGAAAACAGGGCTGGGGATTCCCTTGTGCTCCTGGGGAGGTGACTCATCCCTGAAAGATGATGGCTTTTCACTCTGGATCTGAGCTCTGGCAGGAGCTGACACCAGGATCAGGCCACAGGGTAAAACCCACCTCAGTGTCCCTGTCCCTCAGTGAAGGCACTGGGTCAAATGTTAAACAGTACCAAGAAAAAATGTCAGAAATGACCCCATCCTGTTCCAGTGGGCTGTTTTTGTAAAGTAAAAAAGGATTGCTTTTTTGCATAAGATAAACACAAGCTTGCCTTTCCCCCACCTCAGGAATGGATTTCACTTGGAGTAAAACACAGAAATAGAACAGGAAAAACTTTGTGTGGCAACAAACCAGCCTGATGTTAATGATGCTCCCCCTGGGGCTGCTCTGAAAATTCTCCCCCGGCTGCATCACTGAGTTAAGAAAAGCTTGCATTAACTCAGTATTTTTCTTTCGGAAAACTATTTCTGGAATGTCTCTTGTTCCAACAGATTACATCAAGTGACTCCAGTGATCTTGTGGAGTCTCAAAGGCTCAGCTGGAAAAGATCCTTTAGATCATTCAGGCCAGAGTGAAGCTCCTCCTGAAGGGCTTTAGGGCAGGCTCAGCTCTGCCCACCTTTGTTTTCTACTTGGCTCAGTTCTACCCAAATCCATGTCCTGCCTTTCCCACCTTTCTGGGATTTTTCTGCTTTTTATCCATTCCTTACCAGAAGTTTCTGGCCCATCCCGTCCCATCCCATCCCATCCCATCCCATCCCATCCCATCCCATCCCATCCCATCCCATCCCATCCCATCCCACTTACTTGGCATCCATGTCACTGCTTAGCTGCTGCCTCATCTTCTTTTATACGTACAAAAATATATGTGTATATATATATAATTTTATATATTTATATATTTCATATTTATATATTATAATTATATATAAATACAATATATAATATATATAAATATACATAATATATACTATGTATAATATAGGATCATATCTATAATATCTAATATATATTTAAAATATATAAATACATAAAAGTAAACCCAAATGCACAAACAAACACGTATGTATTTACAGTTCAGAATCTGTAAAATCAGGAGCTGAGAAGGAAACAAACACCAGCACAGCCATGGTGCCAGTGGCAATTTCCTGGGGAATAGTGGAGGAACACCACATTGGTGTTTTTGGTCAGGCCAGCAGCTTTTTGGAGTAAATCCTCATCACCAGTGGTCAAAGCTGATAAAGAAACCCGCAGCTATTTGTGAGTTTTACTGATATTGGACATTTTCTAATGTCAAAATGGCCTTGATTCGATTCACGGGAGATCTAGAGTAAAGACAAAGAAAAAACCCTGGGGGTGATTTCCAGCACCTCCCCACCCTCCTGCCTCCTCCATCCCACTCCTGTGAGCCATCTGGAGATGCCAAGGCAGAAATCAGGGCAAGGCCCACCAAGAAATTGGGTTCCTCAAGGATTTTTCAGACTGGGGATGCTGAAAATCCCAATCCAAGGAGAAGAACTCAACTTCTACACTTGAGTACCTAAAGCAAGGGAAAGTTGGATGATTTTGGACTAAAGAGCTGCTCCTGACACAGAGTGGAGTATCTGATGAAGTGCAGCTATTCTGTGCAAGATCCAAACCTACAAATGAAGAGGCAGCAGCTCCAGCTGGGTAAAATTGGTCTGAATTAGAAAGAAAAAATGCAGCCATTGTTTTGGCACAACGATCTGCCAGAATTTCCTGAAGACCATGTAAATACATCCTTAGACCACAAATATTTTTAATCTATAAAAAGCATCTGTCAGACAAGCTCCAGCTTTTAATGCACCCAAATATGGTCTGTGACGTCAATCCCAATCTAGTTCTTTCTGAAAAATGTAAAATGCAGCAGTTGTTCTGGCTCTTTTAGCAAATATCAGAGGGAGAATTCATGGAGGTCTTGAAAACCTTAATAAAGAAGTGTTCCTTTCTATGCTAGACAAGAAACCCCTGCAGAAGCAGAAACATAACAAATATTCCCAAAATTCAATATAATGCAGAGGTGCCTTCAGCACTCAGCAAAGGTTTGGAAATCCTCCCCAAAATCAGAATGTTGGATGGGATTTGCTATGACAACCTCACATTCCTGGGGAAAAAAATCAAAATGTATAAAATATTTAATGGCAAAAACGGCTGAGTGGAAAACACTGGAATCTTGGTCATGGGAACAAAGGTTGCAAAACTCTTCTGTCACGAGACTGCAGCTCCAAGGCTCATCCTGGGCTCAGTGGGGCTCACATTGTACCTGGTGTGTCCAGAACAGGAGAGAAGGATCCAGATTGCCTGAGGAGGATCCAGCCTTCCCAGCTGGAGTCCCCATGGGGCCGTGTCCCTCAGCCCCAGTGCCCAGCTGTGCTGTGCTGGGTTGCAAGGTAAGGGTCTGTTCTCTTGCCATCTGCCAGAGCTGGGGCAGTGTTGCCACATTTCTCTCCACAGAGAGAAGCAAGGCACAGTTCTTCCCAAGGATTTCTGAGATTCACATTCTCTGAACCTCAGAGAAAGGGAAAGCACAATTCTTAACATGTGCTGTGCCTGTGTTGTGCCAAAGCAGAATGAAATATGGAGATTGTTTACCCAAAGTGAGGATGTTTTGTTTCCTTGGCCTGTCAGGGCCAGGTGTGTGTGTTGGGAGATTCAGTGCAGTGTGAGCAGGTGTGTGCAGAGTGAGTGCTTGGCAGATTCAGTTTAGATGTATAGAATAATATAGAATAATAAAGTAATTAATTAGCCTTTTTTGATATCCATGGAGTCCTCCTCATCATTCTCTCCCCTTTGTTGGAGTTGCCTTTGATTTACAATAGGGCAGTTCTCTGCTGTCCATGGGCAGTTTTTTCTTGATCTCTCCCCCAGCCAATCCTCCCTGCAGGAGATCTCTGCTGTCCATGGCCACTGAGTGTCCCTGCAGGGCTGATCCAATTCCAGCATCCCATGGGGAGATGCTGCGCCCACGGGAGGAGCCAAGCATTCCTACCTGGATCCAATGTGAGCCTGGCACAGCACAGCAGCCTTTGCCCAGTGCATTGCCAGAGGAGCAGCTTCTGCTGCCCTGCAGTGCCAGAGGGAGCCCAGGCCCATCTCCAGCAGCCCTGGAGCTGCAGAGGAAAACTCCCCCCTTGTGCAGGATCCCTGCTCCAGCAGAACCACAGCTGGCACTGCAGGAGGGCTGAGCCCCCATGGGATGGGGCTGTGCCACCACCCTGACACACAGGGGGTGGGTCAGCTCCTGTTCTGACTCTGGCAGTAGTGTTTTGTATTACTGCATTGTTTGTTTTATTTTAATTTTCTTCCCTAATAAAGAACTGTTATTCCTATTCCCATATCTTTGCCTGAGAGCCCCCCCCCTCCCCAATTTCAATTTCAACAATTCAGAGGGAGGCGGTTTACATTTTCCATTTCATGGGAGGTTCCTGCCTTCCTTAGCAGACACCTGTCTGTTCAAACCCAGACAATGTGCGCTGGGGTCACAGGGGAGTGACCAGGTGGCTGTGGGAGTCCTGTCTCTGCTCCCTGCTGGAAACCACACCATTGTATATTTTAACCTACAAAGGAACCCATTCCTAATTAAAGCTTAGTCCCAAACTCATCCTTATCCTAACCACAGGCAGCCTTCCCTGGGCTGTGTCCTGGGATGAGCAGACAGGGAGGAAAGGGGGGGTCACATTCACATTCTCTGAAAAATCCTTTTGCCCAGAATTTTTCTTCTGGGAAGCTGAGAAGCCTCAGAGAAAAGGAAAACAATTCTTATCTCATTTGCTTCTCCTGTGCTGTGCTCACGTGGAATGTGTTTGGAGATTGTTCACCCACAGGTGATTGTTCCATTGCATTCTGCTGGGAGTTGTTTTCACTCTTTGGCCAATCAGGGCCAAGCTGTGTCAGGGCTCTGGAGAGAGTCAGGAGTTTTCATTATTATCTTTTTAGCATTCTGTAAGTATCCTTGCTGTATTCTTTAGTATAGTATAATTTAGTATTCTTTAATATAATACCTTAAAATAATCAATTAGCCTTCTGAGAACATGGAGTCAGATTCATCATTCCTTTCTTGATTGGGGCACCCCACAAATACAATATATGGGAGCCACAATCCCCCCTTCCCTCGTGAGTGCAGAGTGTGGGGTAAAGCTGCCAGGCAGGCCAGGCAAGGCAGGGTTTGAACATTCCCCACTCAGTGCAGCTCTTCCCTCTGAGCACACGCCTTGTCACTCTAATGGCAGCAGCGTGTATTTTGATTTCTACTGGCTAATTGCTTCTTAACATTGTTATTCACAGAGAGTTTCTCTGCTTTGTTCTCGTTTCAATGAAACCGAGACAATAAAATGTCAAGAAATACCAAAACAAAAAGCAAACTTCCTGTAAATGAAGCATTTAGGTGGCATAGCTGACAGAAAAAAGATGGGGAATGTGCCATTATGGATTTAGTGTTGCTGTGAAATCACCTTCATTTCAAGTTGTAGTTTCTGTACTGTTTTCTGTTTGTTTGATTAATATTTTACAAATTCTGACAGAAAATGCATCCTGTAAAGTACAAAAAATAACAACCCTGGTAATAAACAGCCAACTGAGGCTTCTCTTCCCTGCTTTTACTGCAACTGAATAAAACAGCACTGACTAAACATCAAGAAGGTTTTTTTTTTAACACAGAAAAGTTGGATTTATATATGGAAGAGAGTTATTTCTAAAAACAATCTTTGGTTTTATTCATAAAGGCTTAGGCAGAGAATGGAAAATAGATTTAAATGATCAGATCTTTCCCCTGCCTTGCTATGAATGGCTGGAAACCTGGGAAAGTGTCAGTGTGCTATAAACAAAACCATGCTCTGTTTGTCCTTCCTGTGCTCATAAAACAGAAATAGGGATTGCAAACAAAGCAGTCTTACAGCCAGCACTGCTCCAAGCTGCTCTTGGTGGCATCAGGGATTTGGGGTTTCCTGGGTCACAGAGATTTCTGCTTCCTCCCCTCATGGGGAGTCCCAAATCAGGGGCATCAAGTGGAAATGCAGCTGCAGAGAGCCCCTGATGCAAATTCTCATCTCTCCCCTGATCAGGAATTGCAGTGTCTATGCCAAATAATAGCCCTAATTATAATTAGATTCAAACTGAACTCCTAAATCAGCCTGAGATTCTATTTAACAGTAATCTACTATAATGCAATGGTTAATCATATCTAACCTTAATACCAGCCTAATCCTTCAAATTATTTCAAATTTAATTCCAGCCCAAAGGCAATTATCTCTTGAAATTTAAAATCTAAGTCCTTGAGTTTAATCATCCCCATAGATATAACCCTAAAACTTATCTAAACCTACAGACACAAAGAAAAACCTAATTGTATATTTTAACCTCCAAAGTAACCCATTTCTAATTAAAGCTCAGTCCTAAACTCATCGTTATCCTAACCAAGATTAACTCCAACTGTAATCCCCCATCCTGATCTGCAGTTCTCTAAATAAAAGGAAAATAGCAAAGGAGAAATCCTTTTTTTTTTTTTCCAGCTGGATGTTGCACACAGACAAGGGAAAGATGTGGAGAGCTCCACATTGGCTTTGGGGCCCGAAATGCTGGTGCCCCCCTCGTGCCAGGGAGGGGAGGTGGAGGGGGCTCCCCACGGGCTGTGGGACCCAGGCCAGGGCTGGAGCTGCAGGAATATCTGTAGCTGGCAGAACGGATCCGTTTTTGGAGCTTTTTGTAGCTCCTGCAGCTG